>NC_090931.1:798216755-798834796 GCF_040938575.1 Ambystoma mexicanum
AACATCCTGGTCCAACTAGTCAGGATTCACTTCTGACCAAAACCAATAACAAAGAACCTTTAGAAAGCAATTTATACTCCTTTTCTGAAAAGGAACACTCCTTTAAAATCAAAGGATCGGATATACTCAGCTGTAAGGTTCTCCTTGTATTTTTACTATACGATTATTTGGTGGTACTCTGTTATATCAATGGTACTACATTCACCAAACAGTTGAACACTTTATTTTTGTCCAAACAATAAAGAATACATTCTTCAACTTGACGAATCCCACATCTCATCACCAAATAATCTGATCGGGAAACCAGGCAGCAAAGGTAGAGACAAGATTTGTGTCCTTAAAGCTGCACATAAATCGGAAGGGAAAATAGCACAGAATCCCCATCCCACAATTGTGGCCCCCGAGCACAGAAACCTCCAGGATTATTTATAGTTATACACAATGAGCCTTATACAGAAAAGTCAGTTTGATACATTTAGTCGGTTACATTAACAATGGACTTCCTAAGGCTACATCCTCCAGCCTTTGAGGTCGTGGCTTTATTGTACCATTTTGAGTCCTGTAAGATATCACATATCTAATGCAGGGTGACCAGCAATCTAGTGCCCATCTGAGTCTTTCAGGTTCTCAGGCAGCGCAATCTCCTTTCAGTGATGGTGTTGAGCTGGGAATCTTGGTGTTCCAGAGTCCTGGACAGAGGCGCATTTAACACATGCTCAGCTTTATTGTGCTCCCGGAGGCCTATGGGCATGTGGCGCAGTGTAAGCAATAAATAATAATAGAGTGGGTTGTCAATCATTTTTGTTGTTGGTGGCGCTGGCTTAATTTACCGCCCTGATAGGGTTCAATGGGTAAGAAGGTCAGTACACCTTCTCTTCGTTGACACGTTAATAGTTTATTTTTGATTCAAGTGATGGTTTTCCTAGCACGTATAGAGCTAGTTACATGTGAGAAGAGCCAACATGTGTTTCGACCGAAGTCTTTAACAAGGCTGTGCATGTGCAGTGATGTGTGATTGGTTTAGCGACATGGTGAATTGGAACCGACGCAACAAGTTTGTATCATATACATGAGTAGAACAAACATTGTTGAATTGCATATTGCGAGTGATGAGATGTGAGCTGTCGTGACAGTAAAGAATATGGGCGCATATTAGGAAAACATAAATTGGTCACATATGAGGTCATATTTGCATGTAACATCCAATGATCCGACACACGGTACCAAGGAGCAGAAGGGTGGAGGAAGGGGGAAGAAGCAGTACAGTGTTGGTTTAGGATATAGCTCTATTTCTGTATATCAATAATTGCATACAATTGGGGGGGGGGGAGAATCCTTGCCAGAGATGGTCCTAAATACTGCTCCTGAGTAGGGGATGCTGGGTAGCCACTGTAAAGAGGTGGAGAGAGGGCATCCATAAATTGGGGTGCATGGTTAGTAGTCACGGTAAGCAGGGCTAGAGTAGCCATGTGGCTATGGTCCACGTGTGGGTTAACGGCTGGGGGGCATATGCCAAGTGTCGCAGGGAAGCCGGGATAAGCTGGATGTCTCCTGGTGCCAGTGGGCTGGCGCTGGTGCAGAACGTAGTGGTGGCGCCATCGATATGGTTAGTGACCTCTCTCCCATATGTGAGGGCGTGGCACCGGCATGGCATAGCCTGGGAGGTCGGTGGTGCATTCACTAGGTGGTGGAGGATTTGGGCGTTGTGCTGAAGGCATGTTGGCGATAGTAGCTCATCTAAGGAGGGCATTCCGGTCTGCCCCCGGATTGAGGGGTAATTCTGTCGGGCTGCATGAGGGGGTTACGCTGCATGTAGTGCGACATAGGGTTGAAGGCCTCGTGGCTCGATGTGGTCGGTTGTGTTGAGGGACAAGAGGGACCCCCGATGTGGAAGCGGCCTGTGAGGAGCCGTTCAGGAAGGTGAAATCAATCCATTACTGGATGTAATGGTGTGTTATGCATTAGTGCTCTATATTTCAACGGCCAAACAGTGTGTGCCAGCATAAGTACTGTTACAATTGGCTTGAGCCTGTAAAGAGGGAGAAACTTCTCAGTTGGCAGTGGCGACCTCTGTAGAGTAGTTCACGGAAGCTGCTGGCTCACATGGAGCGCGTTCAAAAACAGGCTGGGTTGCAATGAATGCGAACACTCTGGCAAGAGCTGCTCAGTCCAATGGCAAGTAGCCACTGGCTGGTGCTGTGGTGGGTGAGGGTGGGGTAATGTGGCGCGCAATGTGAATGGCTTTTTGCCAGTGCTGGAGTGCTGGTCGTTGCACATAAATAGCAACCTCAAGATGCAAATTGGGTGCAGCGATGGTCAGCATGACTATTTGAGCGATGGTGCAGGAGAATGTAACCCATCCGAAAGTTTACTCCGCGAGATAGCGTTGTCTTATCTGAATTGTTGGGCTTGCTAGACTCTCTGCGCAGCGGTGGCGATCAAATGACCCAGTGTAGACTGCTGCAGACGTTAATAAAGATGGGGCTTGTTAATAGACTGTACAGAATTGGCCATTGATTGGTCATTGGGCTAGGAATGCTTGGTGCTGATTGGGGGTTACCCAGGCAATGCCGACACGATGCTGAGCACTCATGGCTTATGATTGGTCGTCATGGTTACACATGCTGGATGCTGTTGGGGAAATTGCCCAGGAGCCACGCGGGCATGTGCAGCAAGTTAGTAACTGCGTCTGTTGTGCAATACAGAATGTTGGGTTGGTCCGACCAGTTAGAGGTACTGGTTCATGGAGTAGACAGATAATGTCTGGTTGAGGAGTATGCTGTTGGGAATTAGCCCGGGAGCCAAGTCGGGCATGTGCAGCAAGGGGTTAACTTGCTGCGTTCGTTTTGCAGTGCAGAATGTTGAAGTGATCTAATCACGTTGATCAGTTTGAGGTACTGATCACATGGAGTAGACAATGATGTAAAGTTGAGGAGTATTTTATTGGTTTGGGTTGGGTGCTGATGTTGTTCCTGGTTGGATCTGAGGGGAAGTAAGAGGGGACCCGGATAGGGAGGGGAGGACGAAGAGGCCTATGTGGGGTGCTGTGTGCTGGGGAGGACTAAGTCGGGGGTGGACCCTGTGGAGAAGGTCAGGAGGGACGGTAGGTAATAGACCTGATGCTGGTGACTGAAGGTAGGCATTGGGTCTGTTGGATTCTAGGTGAATCGGGGGCAGGATGCCAAAGGTAACCGGGTATGGTAGTGTGTGATGGGTTGGGACACGGCCAGTGTGATTGATACTGCGTGACCTCAGGCGAGGTGTGGCAACAGATGGGTGAAGTACATGTGAAAGTTCGGCTTGTACGGTCATTGGTCATTAAAGCAGAATACAATAAGTAAGAGTTTGGCAGAGATGATCATTTGTTCAGAGGAACATATTGAGCTTGTGTTCCAAGACGAGGCCTAAACTCACACATTTATATTTACAAATCAATTTGGCTTCAAGACGTCGCAAACTAAGTTCCCTATCACCTCCTCTGGGATCAGGTCAGACGATTTCAAGTCCCATGAACATGATGTCCTCCTTTGTGTCAAGCTGATGGTTCTCCTGCAAGTGCCAGGCCACTGGGTATCTTGAGAGTGCAGCAGCCCGAGATGCTCTCTGATCCTCGTTCCTAGCTCTCTTTTCGTGCTGCCGATGTACTTGCTGTTACATGTACAGATGCTAGCATAGACCACAAACTTAGATTTTCCATTGATAAATTGTGTGACATGGTGATCATTAGAGACATTGAAAGTTAGTGTTTTGGCATTTCTCGCATGTGGACACATGCTACAGTTACCACATTTATGGAAGCCCATTGCTGTCTTGCTATTGAGCCAAGTCCTTTTATTTGTGGCTAGTGGAGCCATACAAGATGGGCTCAGCATTGTTCGCACAGTGTTGCCTTTTGTGTATGTTACTAGTGGACTTGGGGATATCCAGTTCTTGATATTGGTGTCAATGTTGAAGAGATGCCAATGCCTCTGTAGAATTCCCTGTATTTGACTGCTGTCCTGATTGAACCTGGTAATGGATCTGATTTTATGCTCAGCAGGCGCAACACTGGTTGGTGTAGTTTTTGGTGTCAAAGGGGTCCTGCAGATTTTCCTAGATGCCATGGAGATGGCTGAGTCAGTGGGCTTTATTACACGGTATGCGGTAAGGGATTACCAGCACCGGTAAGGGCACCGGTGCCGGTAATCCGTTACCACCCTACTACGAGGTCCCTTAGCGGGTCCCTTCCTTAACGCCTGGTTTCACCAGGCGTTAAGGAAGGGACACGTTGAGGGACTTCAGAGCTAATAACGGGCCCGCTAACAGCGGGCCCGTTATAGCTCCTTCCCCATTCCCATTGAGCCCTATGGGGGCTCAAATGGGAATGGGGAATGGTTCCCAGGATGGGGACTTATCGGTCCCGCCAGGGTCGGAATGACCTGGTAAATCCCCATTCCAGGAACACAGACCCGAAATGCGGTAAGGGGGTAGTCATGGCACTAATAGCGCCATGGCTAATGCCTACCGTGTAATGAGGCCCAGTGGCTTGTTCTGGGTAGCCCCTCTCAGATAATCTGTGGTGCACGAGGGTACACTCCATCCTGAATTTTTCATTGTTGCTGCAGTTCCGTTTTGCTCAGATGAATTCGCCTTTGGGGATGTTGTTGATTACTGACCTTCTGGGACAGCTGTTGGTGTAGAGCTCCGAGTTAACTTCTATGGGTTTCCTGCATGTGGTTATAAATTCTGTGTCATGAATGCTGATTGTGATGTCAAGGAAGTCTATTGAGCTATCGCTAGAGGTACCATTTAGTTCCAAGCCAAAGTTCTTGTGATTGAGATACTCTTTGTAGTGATTGAGTTGCTCTGGTGTCCCTGTCCATATCATGAGAATGCCGTCGATGTAGTGATACCCTTTATGGATGAGACAGTTAAAATGCGGATTAGATAAGGTATGGACCTCTTCATACTGATTCATAAAGAGATTAGCCATTGCTGGGGCTTATGTTGCCCCCACAGCTATTCCCTTTGTTTGTAGTACTGTTGGTGAAACAGGAAGATGGTGTTGGTTAATGAGAACTCTAGAAGTTATTTAGTGAGTTCTAGATGTGAAAAGAATGAGGCTGATGCGTAGCATTGAACAATACCATCTTCCTATTTAAACAACAGTACTACCAACAAAGGGCATAGCCATGGGGACAACCGGATTTCAACTCTCATATCCATGTTCTCCTTAGATGCGCTACTATCGCCAATATGCCTTCAGCTCCATGCCCAAATCCACCACCCCCTGGGGGATGCACCACCAACCTCCCAGGCTACGCTATGCCGTTGCCACACCCTCACATATGGGAGGGGGGTCGCTAACTATATGGATGGCACCACCACTACATTCTGCACCAGCCCCAGCCCACTGACACCGGGAGACATCCAGCCTATCCCTTCTTCACCACGACACTTGCGATATGTCCCCCAGCCGTTAACCCACCCGTGGACCATATATAGCCACATGGTTACTCTAGCCCTACATACCATGACTACTAACCATGCACCCCAACTTATGGATGTCCTCTCTCCACCTCTTTACAGTGGCTACCCAGCATCCCCTACTCAGGAGCAGTATTTATGACCATTCCGTGGCCCACCACCTCCTTATCCAAGGAGTCGTACCACAATCGCATCTCTGCTAAGGATCCGCCACAATTGTATGCTAGGACAACCATCACTTGAATCAAAAATAAACTATTAACGTGGCAATGAAGACAAGGTGTACTGACCTTCTTACCCATCGAACCCTATTAGGGTGGTAAAATAATTTAGCGCCACCAACAAAAAGGTTTGCCCACCCACTCCCTTGTACTTTTCCTTTGGGATTTTCAGAGCTTTTTCCCAAGCAAACCATGTACCAGGCTGCAGGATATAACTAAACACCCAAGTGGATACAACTATAGCGCAGCGGTTTGTCGCTCCTATAAGCTCACAACCTACCTGTATAATAGATAATAATAGTTGGCTTTTGTGTGCATTCCAACCAATCAACTTTCTCTCTGCGCCATCTCCCCTAGACAGCTTTGGTTATCTACTATCATGACTGCTGCTTTGCTCCGCCCATGGCTGGTGTATGTCCATTGCTCATGCAGAAATAAAATGTCTGCTTTTTTCTTTGTTGCACAATTCCCAAATCATTTTATTTCTCCACCTCTCATTTTTAGATATTACCTCGAACAGGGACACGTAATTCCTATACTACGAAATATCCAAGTTTATTGGTGTGAGTTTGTGTGCACATAATTAAGCCAATTAATATTTCATTAAAAATAGTTAAGATATTTTCTGAATTTAATTTTGCATGGTGTCTTCATTGCTGTCCTTGGGGTCCAGGTATTCCAATTCTTACTGTCAACTATTAAAGGCACCATTCACTCATTGCGAATAGGAAGTGAGTCCCTACAGCAGTTCCGAAGAAGCACCAATAACCAAATGAGTAGAAAAAGCGATAACTACATTAGTTATGGGTAAAATTAGTCACTTGGTTACATGGCCTATTGCATCAAATGTAGAGCATAATGCGATTGTATGGGCAGCTAGGTTAAAAGCTGATTTATCCCGATTAAATGTGGCTTTGGTCACACATACATTTTACTTGACATTTGACTATATTTGGACTAAAAAATATTGTCTACATTTTCATCATTAGAGGACTATAGCAGTACCGTCAAATTCTGCCCTGTCCTGAGAATACACTTCAGAATGCATTACTGCAGGTCAGTACATTCATGGCTCTCAATGGTATGATGTGGCATTCATAAAGCTACTGTACACAAGTGGTTCTAGGCGCGACAAGACAAGGAGGGGGTAACAAAGGGAGGACAAAATAACGATCTTAGTAGGCCTCGTGTCATTCAGATCGCGCAAGTGCGGGGAATACGGAAGGGGAGAAGTGCCAGGGGGAGGGGAAGAGGGAAGTGCAGTTAACTCACAAATGCAGCCAGAGGGTGGCTCTTAAGAACAGAGAGAAGGGAATGTAGAGTTGCAGATCAAGACCATTAAGTGCTGCAGAGCCCAGAGGTAGTGCGAGGGCAACTGGACATGCAGGAGCCTGGGCCAGAGTTCAGAGGGTGACCAGTGCACAGAGTAGTCGGGTGTGAGCAGTCAGGTGCATCAGCAGGGGAGAAGAAGAGAGCAAGCGGAGGCGAAAAGGAAGGTCTTGAGTTGCTTCCGGAACCAGAGGTGGTTCTGCTCAAGTTTGAGAGGGGCGGGGAGGCTGGTACAGAGGGAAGCCCCCGCTGAGGAGATAGATCTGCAGCCAACCTTCTGTTTGGAGAAGCGTCTGACCCTCAGAGTGTGTCAATAAAGTCAGTCAATAAAGAAAACATCACTTTGAATTTCAGACTGTCTCTGGGGTGTCCGCCTATAATTCTAAGGGAACATTTGAGTACTGTTTGGCTAAGCTCTTTGGGTGTTCCTTCCCAGCAGACTCTACCAACAAGAGTTAATATGTGGTCAGCCATTATTTGCTCCAAACATTGGTACTCATTCTGAGTCGGGGGTCCAGTAAAAAAGTGCTGGTATTCGCAGAAGCCCATTGTATTTGTGGCACTTTCACAGTCACAAGGTCCAGTTTTTGCCTGTGCCAACTGTAAGAGGAGTCTTCCTAAAGTCCCACTTTGGAGGTAAGACTTTAGTAAGCTATCCCAATGGTTTGTAGATCCCCAACTCTTAGTATCAGTCTGTACTACTCAGAGACCCTGGTAGAGTGGCAGAGCAGTCAGGCTTATCTTAAGAGGAAGATGTGAGCTGTAGGTAAGTACACTAAACCCAGTTAGTAATACACATCAAAGAAACACTTACACATACATTTATGTTAAAATATAGATTTATTACATTTACACAAGAGTCACTGTTAAATACTTGGCACAATAAACCATCACACACAGGTATACTTTTCATTACTTTAAAAGGCCACTTTTTAGTTGCTAATTGCTGAACGCATACAATTGTTACAGGAGTTTGACAGGTCTACTGTCCTATTGGTAATAACGCACACCCCCAAAGTAATATGGTAATTGCATTTAGTCAGCATACATATATGACAGCGATTTCTGCAAAGGAAAACAGTTGGTTAGTGTTGTCCTAGTCTACTATGCTTTAGGTTCTAGAGACCGTTTAACTGAGAGCGAGTCTTTTAAAGTCCAGAACGCAACCCTGGTTAAATGGAAGTTTGGAAAGGCTTGAAAAGCAACAGCAGTTAAATGTTCCTGTGGATACGTTCTAATCTCTAGGAAAGAAGATGCAAGAAGTCTTAACCAACGTTGGAGAACTTGTTAAAGGACTTGCTAAAGGGACACAAGCAGTGGCTTGAGTCTGAGGTAAGAGTGGGTTGCCCAGGGCACTTCTACATGCAATCCAATGCTGTGGAGTGACTTTCTGGAATAACGTAAGCAATACGTTTTTCCCCACAGTACCTTAGGTTTGAAGAAAATATTTGTGGTGGATGCTCTGCGATTTTGCAGCTCTGGACCCGACATCCGGATTCCTTAGTCTGTTGATGAAAGTCAGAGCAATGGACAGGATCTTTCAGCAACAGTTTCGAGGGAGGACCTCTGGCATGGCTTTCAGCAACTTCTTTGGTCACTCTGCAATTTTGGTGCCTTTTCTGCAGCACCAACAAATGACACGAGTCGCCCGGTCAATCTTGTTTAGTTCCTGCAGTCTCGCACTCTGATGAGGGGTTATGGACAAGTTGGATTGGGTCTGTGGAGTATACTTGAGGGCCCAGCAAAGACTTGGACGAATTTAGCCTTTCCACAGCGATGCACACAAAATGGCCAACAGGTCTCCTGGTATTGGGGTTCTGCAGCTCTGGAAACTCACAGGACCTCGAGAGATGTCTCAAAACAAAGTTGAAGTGGTTGTTCCCACCTGTGAAAGGGAAGGAGTCGTCTTCTTAGGAGTTCCACTGTCACAAAGAAAACTGGGTCAGGACAGCAGTGGTCGCTTCAGTGTTGTAAAGGGTCTGCAGGCGTTGCTGGTCATCTTCATTTTCATTTACTTTAGCTTTCAGTGGTTGACTTGCTTTTCACTCCAGGAGCTTCACATTTTATACAATTCCGGCACTCACTTCTCTGTAATCTTCCTCAGCAGTTCACACAAAGGGATGTTTGGCTGTCTATTCAGGACAGCCAGACCCCCAGTGAGAGATGGTACCATTAAGGCAGACAAAGGACAGGGGGGTGGAAAACTCTTCCCCCACTTCCTGCCTGCCCAGACACTCTTAAGACTGGGCAGGGACACCCAAGGGTTCCCCCCCGAAGGCAAAACGCACACCACCCTCCCCCTCCCAGAATGGTAGAAGGGCTGACAAAGAAGAACCATGCTAGTAATGGCAAAAAAATAAGGGTGCCCCCAAGTTAGTACTTGGTTGCCCCTATTGTGCACTTCCAAGGCTATGGACATAGCCTGCGGTAGAAAAATGACACAATAGTTGGTAGAAAACACATCCACTGCCACCTTATAACTAGGAGGTTGCCTGTGACTAACTTAAAAGTCACAGGAGCAGAGCCAAAGGGGGATACTAGGTAGCCCTTTGGCACACCACATAAGGTGGTGTGTGCCAATCTCTCAGACTAGAGTGTTAGGTGAGATGCCAAGTAAGAACTGTAGTTACTCTAGGATAAAGAAAATTCATCTCAAATGAGGACGCTAAGAGTCCCCATCAACCTTGCCTATAAGGAGCTGTGTGCCTTTTAGAGATATGGAGGAACATAGACTCCATAGGACAGCTTAGATACAAAGAATAGAGTTCCAAAAGACAGAGCCCATAAGAATGAATGAGTGGAAAAGGTCTGCTCATTCAGGATTTCAGAAAAGGGTCCAGAAGTCAAGCAAAAAGTGTTGGGGGTCTCACTAGGAGGGGATGAAACATAAAAAGTATAAATCTCCCCAACACCAACCCACAAGTCTTTGTTCACCTCAAGTACACTGTATGCTGCAGTTCACAGCTCCTGAAATCCGGACCTCCGAAACACCAAGTCCCATTAACAACTTGCCACTTGCCCAGATTCCCAGAGTCAATCAATACATTGAAGACCCCAAAAACGCTGAAGTAACATCCTTTCTCCAGCATGGGGTCTGGCATGGATTCACATGCTCATGAATATTCCCCGTCGTCAGGCTGGGAATCCTCGGTAAAGAAAAATCAGTATCAGTTTCGTTTCTGATCTGTCTTTCGTAGTAGTAACCAATCACTGATCTCTGCGTCATACTGACCACAGCCAATGACTGCCATCTCCCTAAGCCCCGCCTCTGGCAGCCATCTTCAGATTTTTACCGCACGTTCAAGTGTTGGGATCCTCGTGCTATTGCTTTCGAGCTTTAGTGCTTTTTTGCGCTTTTTCTTAGGAAAATTCTCTTTTTTCGGCCAAAAGAGCCTCAAGCGCCACCGTTTCTTTATCCGATCAACGGGGACCCGTGTCGGATTCTTCTACGCCCCTCAAGGGTGAAGATTTCGTCGAGTCACGCTTTTGGAGGACTCCAGAAGTTTCTCAGGCCCATCTCGGACATGGCCCAGGAGAAGGAAAGCTCGACGCCCGGAAATCTGTTCAGGGTCTGCCCTGGATGCCAGCTTCAGAATGTCTTTAAGGAGGACGAACACTCCCTTTGCCTCAACTGCCTGCATGAGGACAAGACGCACGTGGAGAAGGACTGTGCGTTTTGCGGCAATAATCTTTTGGCCTGTATCAGTGATTTTGGAAATTAAACTAATTAGCACTTGTATTATACTTTTCTTATTTTCTCTCACATGCAGTTCCCCTAACCTTGCATCTACGTTTGTCATCTGCGACCCTGACCGAAGTCCCATCATTTTCTGTAGCTCTCCTAACCTCTCCTCATGCACATTTCCGCAGTAGATGGTCCAGGCTGAGGCTACTTAATTAACTCTGTTGCAAATCCTGCCCTCGGTGCTTTTTCAATTTAGTTTTTTCCTTTCAATCCTCTGCCGTGCCTATGGGCAAAACAAAATGCACAAACTGCGGGACGGTGTTTAGCACTGTCCACGTCTGCGAACTAGGTCCATTATGCACATTGTTATACCAAGCCTTTGCCGTTGTATTACAATGAGTTCCTTTATAACTTTTGCCTTAGTGGTACAATCAACTACTCCTTGGATTAAAGTGCACATTTGCGTCCTTGTTGATACAATCAAGTACTCCTAGGATTAAAGTGCAAATGTGTGTCCTTTTGAATGGCAATCTATACCAACAGTTGACTTTATTGTCCCCATATAATAATGTTTTATTGTCAATTCAATGTAGTTCTCGAGGAGATGGCTCTAACATTGTCCTTCTGACACCTCCCCCTCACTGAAAGCCACACATGTTATGTTACTTTGCATTTATATAGCGCCTTATGTACCATTGGTATGATCTCAAAGCGCTGGTAGGTTAAACGCCCTCGGGAACTATAGTTCAAGTCAGTGGAGAGAGAGAGGGCGAGAGAGAGTCAAAAGGTGCAGCAGGTGTGGCACTCGTATGATAGCTGCTTCGTAGAGGTAGGTGTGGTGGTTGGGAGATCAGGCGTATGTGTTCGTTCTGGCAGTGTGATACCAGACTGATTCTGGCTGCGTTAGGCCTGAGAAGAACGCCTAGGCTGGCGGGTGTGCAGCCAGCTGTGTTTAGTTAGGACGATGGGGAGTATGTGGCAGGTATTGGTATGAGAACAGCTATACCGAATGTGTCCTAGTATTGCTGTGTTCTAGTTGAGTGGTGGTGTATAGAAGAGAGTAAGCGTGGTGATGTGATATGGTGGTTTTCAGTGGTTGCTTGAGATCGAGCGCACATCTGAACCATTTATTTAATCTGTTTTATTCACTCAGTCTTTCCAGTTGGCTTCGTCTGTTCAACTCCATCTGCTGAGTCCGCACCATCCGTAGTGACTACTCGATGCATTCCATGCACCCCAACCATTCCATCCATGCGCTCTAATCGTTCCATAGACTCCAACCGTTCCATGCAGTCCAGCCATTCTTGCACAATGTCTATTCCATGCCCTCTATCTGTCCCATGCATTCCATCCATCGCATGTACTCCCTCAGTTCTATACACTCCATCTGTTCAATCGGTTCCATGCATTCCTTCTGATCCATGCACTTCGTCGATCCATTCATTCCATCCGTTACACACTCTTCATCCGTTACCCTTCATCCGCTCCACACCATTCATCCGCTCCACCCACTCCATCCGCCCCATGCACTCCATCTGCCCCATGCACTCCATCCGCCCCATGCACTTGATTCATCTATTCCATTCGTTCCGTTCATTCCATGCACTCTTTCCATGCTATCTATCCGTTCCATGCACTCTATCTATTCCAGGCACTCCATCCGTATCATGTACTCATCCTTTCCACCCTCTCGTCACTTTATTCCTCTTGCTCGCTTCGTTCCTCTCGTCTGTCATTTATTTCATCCATATCCTTAATTTCATCCACTTCACTGCTTTCATCCAGTTTATTCCTTTCATCTACTTCACTACTTTCATCCAATTCACTCGTTCTATTCAGTTTATCTGTTTTAATTTACATTAGCGGTTATTAGTTTTCGATTTCCCCCTTGAATCATGATGCTGGATTGTTATTTATGATATTGTCAGTCCAGAAAAACGGACACCCCTCGATTGGAAGGCAATGTACTTTGTTGGCCGAAGACCTACCGCCTCATGTGTTTAGTATTAGAAAAATGTAGCCATAAGCTTGACTGAAGTGCTGGCATTTTGAGGTGACTGAAATCGCCATTTTGTTTTCTCTAACGTTTGCCTTTTGCTTCATGTCAAAACTGCTTCGCTGAAATAGTATTCTGCTCCACTGGTGCATAACGCAAGGCCGCGAGAGACATGCTGAAACATAACGCAGTAACCCAGACAGAAATGCCCCGTCTCCTCCCTCACCTATCCTTGGAAAGTAAGCAGCAAGGCATTCTAATCAGTACAGCAGGTGCCAGCTAGTCTCAGAAACACAGTAGAAATGCTAGAAGCGAACATTCAATGACTTGTAGAGCTCTGGGGAGCAAGTTGACCGCCAGCACACAAATAGAAACCAGGAGATGGCAAGGCCTGGAATGTGTCTCTCCCCTATGCACAGCTTGCTTGTAGAAACAGAAGCATTGTGTTATTTTAAACAAAGACTTATGTATGTAGGTTCGCGTAAATGCAAACGGTTGCTAAATGAATGTTTGAAGATGTCATACTCGTCACCATTGTCAATTATCGTGCCCAATTCAAAGGAAATGTATTAGGGGCGGTATTGGATGAGTCACTACTGATTGTAAGATGCCTGCTTTGTATATATGTAACGGTTGTACGATTCTCACTCTCTTGTGTCTGCCGAGGTCTGGTAGATAAACGTTGCGGGGCGTGGGACCCAGTTGGCCAACTGAGACTATTTGCTTTGCAATAAACCCTAGATTTTGGGAATACAACCTTGTGTCTGGCGTATGAGTTTTTGTGTGGTGATTGTGCATTGTTTCCACATGCGAGGGTCCACTAGGGGCCCCTTCAAGATGGTGCCCGAATAAGGACCCTCCCCCACTTGTTCCATTTTGTACGTTGTAAGATGAGGAAGGCGGAGAGAACGGCGAGGACGGGACGATCGAGCCGGGATCAAGAGGTGTCCGGGGTGCCCCTGCGAAAGCGATGAGAGACTCCTTTGCAGATCTGCACACAACTGATCCCTGATCGACATGCCCAGCCAGAGAACAAGGAGGCGAGGGTCCCGAAACGAGGCAGAGTGAGCCAAGATACGAAGACACGACGTCATTGGTTGCGTCAGTATACGGACGAATTGTGTCTTGAAAAAGACAACTTGATTGATCATTTGAATCGTGCCCCGATTCAAAGTAATCCTGATATTGGTTGAGAGTTGATTTTGCAAAATCGAACACCCGGTCTAAGGTTGATTAGCCAAGGGTAAGGTTAAAAAACATGCCTGGGGTATTGTCCACCCTAGTGGGATTTTTCCGCTGCGGTAGACAATCTTTGGAAACTGGCCAGGTTGCACCACCCGTGGGAACGCCGGCGTATGATATGTATGTGAAATATGGTGTGGGAGCGATAATGTTTTTGTGAGATTTGGCATAAGCAAACCAGAAAACAGGAAGATCTCCAGTGGCCGAATCAGGGGAGTTTTGAAATGACGAGAATAGATCATTTGGAGAAGGTGTTGATGAAAAAGAAAACACGCCCTGCAGCATTTGATATTCTTAAGGACTGGAGAAGGGAAGCTATGCTCAGCTGGAGAAGTAGAGAGAAACATGCACGCAGGCATAAGTCGAAAGCAGAGAGAGTGAGAGAAAAGGAGGAGTGGAATGATAGTTTGAGGAAATCAAATAGACGCGACAAGTTGAGTATAGAAAAGATATACCCACAACGAGAGTTGCATTCATCAGACAAATTAATAAATACAATATTAACTGATACAAAGCGAGGCCACAGGGGAGAGACTAAAAAGACTGCGTCAGTACCTATCGCTCAGCCCCCTCCAGTTGCTCCGTCCCTCCCAACTGACCAAATACCAGCACAGCCACAGACTGCATAGTCAGCGCCTCCCATTAGCCAGTCAGCACCGCAACAGTCCTTTCCCGTTCCCGTTGTCCCATCTGCACCTCCCTCCCCAGAGATCGTTTCTGTCCCATCTGCCCCTCCTGTGATTGAACTTCAACTCGTTGAAACAGAAGAAGGGGCCGGACAAAGTGGATGTGCGAGAGTGACCCGTAGTGCGATCAGCAAGGCGAGAAAGCGAGAATTGCAAGAAAATGCCGAAATGTATATAAACAGGAATGATGCAACGTCAGCGCTAGCTTCGATGTATGACTTCAGAAGGAGCAATGAAAGACAGGTAGTGTTGGAATGCATGGGGGAATATTTAGTGGCGATATGGAAACAGTTAATTGGAAAGCTACCGCTGCAACGATTGTTGGATTTGAATGCATTAGCGCGCTGTAGAGGGAGAGAGGAAGAGAGGAAGAGATAAGGGAAAATGTAGGCCGAATTTTGGAACTTAAGAATGAACTTGATGATGAATATGCTGAAATGTTTGCCACACCAGGGTATAGGAGTAAAGATATTAGGAGAGATAGGATCGAAGCGGTAGAGCCATATATACAGCGGCGATATTTGCCGTCGACAAGACAGACCGGCGATAAACTAAAAGTATGTGTAAGAGAGGCGTTAAAATGGATTTCAGATCCTAGCATCCCCACAATGGAAATACATGAAATATGTTATGAATACCCCTTGCCCATGAAAAGAAAAGCACTGCAGATAATGGCTGAACATCTGATAGACAAAGATATAAATGAGAAGAAAGCCAGTCCCCCTGAAATAATAGCAGTATATAAGAGAGCACTAGAACGTGGAACAGGAGAGACAGCCTTATCACTTGACCTGGGAATATTATTGCATATGAGAGAAGGGGGAGGAACAGTGAGTGCAGCATTTCCCATGAGAGAAGTGCCCCCTACTTATGTACCAAAGGTAGAGATTCCTGCAGTAGGCAATCAACCAGCGCGAGTAACGGAAGCACATTATACAGCCCAATATGTACATGTCCCCTTTTCCAGACAAGAAGTGAATAACATAAAACAGATGATTCCCGATATAAGAAAGAATCCCGCAGGATTTTATAAAGAAGTAGAGTCCCGCCTGCAATCATCCATGCTCACCATGGGTGACATAGATCTAATATTCCCAGTAATCCTACCAGCAGACATATGGAAGCAAATAAGAAAAGTGGATGATGAAACGGCCTACAGCGCCACATGGGCCAATTTAATAAAGGAGGATAGGGAAAAAGAGGTGGGGGGGGGGAGCCGGGGCCAAATATGGTGGCGTTACCAGCACGGATAATACAAAAATTGAAAAATTGTGCCAGAGAAAAGAATTCAATGGGACAAATTGACTGCGTGTGTTCAGGGCAAGGATGAGTTAGCGACAGAGATAGTTTTGAGGAAGTATTTACAGATTTCAGTGGACAGGATGTAAGCACAGAAGCGGGAAAAAGACTATTTGTTGACCAATATGTGAGAGGGTTAATACTTCCAATTCAAAACTTAATAATGACATCGGAAAGTGCATGGCAAGCCAAAACGTTGAGTGAAGTACTACATATGGCCCAATATTATGAGAACAGAGTGAACACAGAGAAAGAAAAAGAGGTAAAGGATAGGGCGAATTTGAAAACAAGGGTGCTACTCCAGCAAGTGGCGGGACACAATAGAGAAAGAGGAAGTGCACAAGGCAGAAGTAATTTAAACATGCATGGAGGGCCTCTGGGATTGAATCAGTGGGCATACTGCAGAGAGGAAGGTCACTGGCGAGCGCAATGTGCACATCTGCAGAATAGAAATGGGTATGGCCAAAGAAGACAGCATAGTGGGCATCCAGGAACTAATGGGCAAAATAGAAATGGCGTGCAGCAGCACCAGAATGGTCAAGGGAATGGTACCCAAAATCAGAACCTAGTACAGAATCAAACTTCTGCTCCGAATCTGAGCCATCAAAACACGCAAAATGGAAATAGAGGTAGAGGCGGGAACATTTTTGATACCCAATTGGGTGCGTACTATAGTAATAGTAGCGATTACACATCGAATGATGTGGTGTTTCCCCAATAGGAAAGCCCAAGACGGGGGTCAGAACCAGTGTCTATTCCCGTGAATCATAAAGGACCCTACGTAGAAATGAAAGTCGGGAATGGAGAGCATAGCTTTCTCGTAGATACGGGGGCACAAAAGTGCTCAATAGATCATCACTTGGTTCCAGAAATACTACTGTCTGGGCAAAGAAACATTTCAGTAGGGTTTGCAGGCACCCCAGTGATAAATCCTGTGTCCCAACCAGCAGTAGTGACATTAGGCCCATTCACTGAATATTGTCCATTTCTCTTAACAGAGAATTGTGGGGAGAACTTTTTGGAGTTAAATCTATTGAAAAAACTGAGTGCAGTTATCCACTGTACACCAGATGGAGTATTTTTGACTATATCACCACAAAATGTACCGGTATCTGAATTTGTGTCCAAACCTTTGCCAGGAGAATTGAGTGAAGTGTCAACTTGTATATGGGCGGTGAATGACAATGATGTGGGATGCTTGAAGATGGAGCCAGTGAAAATAGCCCTGAAAGGAGTAATGTTACCGCGTATTCCACAGTAAAAAATCTCAGCAGAAGGAGAGAAAGGATTGAAAAGTATTGTTTCTGATTTGGTGAGATTGGGAGTGATTGAAGAGATTACAGGCAGTACTTGTAACGGTCCCATTCTTCTGATGTATAAGAAAGGAGGTAATGAGGTACCGTATCTTTTCATAATTGATCTGCGTGCACTGAACAAGGTAGTAAATCCTCAGTTCCCATTGGTTCCAGATGTTACCACAATTTTGACAATGATTCCTGCATCAGCTGAGTACTTTAGTGTTATTGACTTGAAGAATGCTTTCTTCAGCATTCCAGTACACAAGGAAAGTAGATATTGGTTCGCCTTCACACTAGGAGGACGATCATTTACATTCACACGCATTCCACAATGCTACACAGAGTCCGAGTATTTACAGCAGAGCCTTGAAAGAACAACTAGATATGCTAGAATTACCGGCAGGTTGCGTATTTGTTACAGTATATAGATGATTTATTGATTGCAGCAGACACCGAGGAGATTTGTAAAAAGAGTATGGTGTTATTGATCCATTTAGCAGCGCATGGCCATAAAGCAAGCTTAGAGAAATTCCAATATTGTCGAAAGGAGGTGACTTATTTGGGTTACCTACTTTCGAGAGAAGGGAGAAGACTGACGCCAGAAAGAATAGAGAGCATTTCTGGTATGCCTATTCCAAAGACAAAGAAAGGAGTCTGAGCCATAATAGGCATGGCTTCTTATTGTCGGCAGTGGATTGTAAACTTTGCATTGATTGTGAAGCCAATGGTGGAGTTGCCAAAGAAGGATGTTGTGGTGCCTTTGCAGTGGAATGAAGAATGTCAGAAAGCATTTGATTTGCTAAACAAAAAAACTGTATTGTGTTCTGCTCCAGTTTTGGGCACACCAAATTATGAAAACATTTTCAGATTGTTTGTTCACGAGAGTGAAGGTTGTGCGTTGTCCGTTTTAACACAGGAACAAGGTGGAAGAAATAGACCAGATGTTTGTGAGCTGTTGCAGCGGCTGCTGCGTCAGTGAAACAAACCAAAGGAATGGTATTGGGGCACACTTTAATTTTGATGGTGCCACATGCCATAGACGTTCTTCTAAATAGAACGCAGACGCAACACCTCACCTCTGCTAGATTGACTAGATATGAAATTGTCCTTTTTGCACCACACATCCAAATTATGAGTTGTAGCTCTTTGAATCCTACAGAATGAATGCCACTTCCCACGAAAGAACTCAGTGAGAATGATACACCTCCCCATGATTGCTTAATGGTTACTAAGGAAGAAACGAAGGGGAGAATTGATTTAAGAGATACCCCACAAAAAGAGCCCGATGGAGAACTGTTTTGTGATGGCTCCTGTTTTAAACTACCTGATGGCACATCAACTCCTGCCTATGCTATCACCACGTTAAAGGGCATTGTAGAGAGTAAAAGAATCCCCTAAAACTCTGCACAAGCGCTGGAGATAATAGCCTTGACCAGAGCCTGTGAGATTTCTGAGAAAAGTGTAAACATATATACTGACAGTCAATACGCCTTTGGCGTTGTTCATAACTTTGGCCGACTTTGGGCTGAGACGGGTTTCTTGACATCGCATGGGGCAGAATTCAGCATGGCCCTTTGATTGTACGATTGCTGTCTGCACTCACGTGTCCAAAGCGCCTTGCAATAGTGGAATGCAAGGTGCATAAAAAGGTAACATGCAAAATGGGAGAGGGAAACACATTTGCAGACAGGATTGCAAAACAAACTGCCACTGACTTGAATACAAAATTGTTAACAGTACAGTCAGAGGAAGTGCCCTGCATGATAGAGAATGGAATTGCTACGGTCAAAGAAATGCAGGCAGAAGCCACTGCGGATGAAATACAAGGGTGGGCTGAGGGCTCTGTTGAATTATATCTAGAGGGTTGTTGCGTAGACAAGAAGAGTAGAAACTGGATGTTGCCCAATTCCTATGTAACTGCAATGGTCACGATGGCCCACAGCCCTACTCATATCTGTGCCAAAAAGAGAGTCCAGCATCTAGCCACAGTATGGGAGAACACGCACATAAAACAGAATGCTGAAAGGATGGTTCAGAACTGTATCACGTGCCTACAACACAATGTGGGGAAGGGAACGGTGACTGCAACAGGAAGTTTTGGCCCTCCCTCTATGCCTTTTGAGGTAATCCATTTTGATTTCATAGAGATGGAGAGATGCCAAAACTTGAAGTATGTCCTAGTAGTTATATGTGCATTCAGTAAATGGGTGGCAGCATATCCACTGAAAGACTGTACCGCCATGAGCGCTGCAAAAGTAATGTTGAAGGAGTACTTCTCCCGTTTTGGTCTGCCCCGCGTCATATGGTCAGATAACGGTCTGCATTTTGTGGGCGCAGTAATATTACAGATTTGCACAGGTCTCCAGAATGAGAAGCGATTCCATTGTTCTAGACACCCCATGAGTGCCGGTCTTATTGAACGCTACAACGGCATCCTGAAAGCCAGAATAAGCAAGATCTGTGCAGGGAACAAGTTAAGTTGGTTAGATGCATTACCAATAGCGTTACTGTGTATGTGTACATCTGTGCAGGCAAGAACTGGACTCTCCCCATATGTAATAGTTATGGGGAGACCGGCGAATGTTTGGTGTGCACCGCAGCCAAAACGGATGAGGGAGCTTGAATTCCTTGTGCTCAGCATTTATTGTAATCCGTTAATACAAAAATTGCGTTTCATTCATCAGCCGGTGCAGGAGGCATTACCAATAAGATACACTGGTCCGAGACATGCTTTGGAACCTGGAGAGTGGGTGCTTATCAAGAACTTTGAACGGAAAACATTGCTTGCACCAAGGTGGCGCGGACCCTATCAGATCCTTTTGACCACGCAGATCACAATTCGTGTGGACGGGAGAAAAGCGTGGATTCACGCAACGCACGCTAAAAAGGTCCCGTCACCATCTGAAAAACTGCCTGATCGAGACGACTAGAAAGAGACAGCGGTCCCAGAAATGAAAGCGACGGTTGCCAGTTCTTTGCCACAAAATTTGCCTGATCCTGAAACGAAGCCTGAAAAGATTGATGTAAGAGAGGAAGGGCAAAGAATGCCCCAACGTTGTCCAACAGAATTTTCATCACTGCTGACTGACACAAAACGTGTACCACTTTGGCGCCCACCATCTATTGTTGCACCACAGCCTGAAACGAAATTTGCATCATCACTTGGGCGCCCGCCATCATCTGTCATTGCGCCACAAGCTGACTCCGAGCTTGAGTCTGGAAGTGCACCTGCACTATTCATCGATCGCACGATACCAGGAGCAAGGCGGTATAATCTGCGGAACCTGGAAGAAGGAGTGATCAAATCATCATTTCGTTTGATCTTTTTGTTGCCTCCGTTTCCTATCACGGATGAAGTAGGAACCGGAGGCCTAGAGGAGAGCAGCGTGAGGGTTGTGCAAATCAGACAGCCAAAGGAAAGGGAGGCTCCTCGGTGCTAAAAAAAAAATCCATGTGCAGATCACCCCTTGGGGACGAGAGGGACTTGCATGATACAAAGGCAATTGATCACTGCTCTGGAGTTCTTTGAGCAATGTGCAAATGCACAGAGATCTTGCCCAACACATAGCAATCCAGGCTGCTAAGAATTGGCTGAATAGACTGAGGACAATTACCAAACTTATTGACATTCAAACGAGTGCAACGAGAAGAGATACTCACGACGAACATTGCTGAAGAAGAAGAATCGAGAGAGAAGAATGCCGGAACCAGTTTTTGCCTCCTCTTGCACCACTGCTGATAATGAGTTAAACAATGCGCACGAAAAGTTACAAAAAGGAAATTGTCGGAAAAATTGTATGCTGATCTTAACGATAATAATGTGCATAATGAGTATATTAGCCCCAATTATGACAGTATTAGTATTATGGTACTTGGAAGAAATACACCCATTAGAAGTGCTCTTGCGAGTTGGGAACATTTCCACTACTGAAAGCCTGGTTCATGTGATCACTTACACCTTGTCCCCAATGGAAGAAGGACACAGGGAAGGTTATGGAAATAACACATTACTGCTAATAATGAATATGACACACTCGATATTAAGAAAAAATAACTGTTGGGTCTGTGCCCACTTTCCGCAGCATGGTGGTAAAGGAATTGGATGGAATGTGCAGCCCCTCCCATTGAGTTCTGCATGTTACGCATCTTTGAGTGCATTATATTATGGGAAATGGAACGAAAGCAAATTTGGTCAACTAGACCAAACAAATACAAATTAATTCGAAACCAGTAGGTTGCTCCATATTCCACAAAGCACGATTGATTACACCAGTAATGATGCCACAAGATAGATTGTCTGTGCCCTATAAATCATCTGTGATCACATTTCATATGAACCCAGAAGGAAATAAAGATGCAGTGCCCCACTCTTATACAGTAAATTACAGTCCAAGTTCTGTCCCCTTTTGTTTGAGAAAGAAGGGTTCTTATTCGGTGGGAACATTCACTAAATGCATGGACAGAGCATTCCTTGATAAGGAGGTAGAGCCAATTGATGTAGGAGATCCTGTTTATTTTATATGTGAAGAAAAATCGTATCCCTGGTTACCTAGAAACTGGGGAGGTACTTGTTACATAGGATTCCTTTTCCCTGTGGTATTCCTCTCAAGAACAGCAGACATAGCCAAATTGGCCAGGTTAAGACCCCAATGAAATAAGGAAGGAGGTTTGATCGTAGAGGATATAGCAAAATCATTCTTAACATTTTCGGGTCAAGCAATAAACTCTTATAATATAAGACGACTGTCCAGAATATTAGAGGAAACAATAAATGGAACAACAGATATATTGTATAATATGACATTGGAGGAAAAAGGAATCAGATTAATGTCACTTCAAAATAGAATGGCTCTTGATGTAATTCTGGTTGATCGTGGTGGTGTTTGCAAAGCATGCTGTGTATTTGTAAGCGACTCCTCCCCTACGATTTTCGAAGCAATAAGAAAATTGCACGTTTTAAGCTCTGACCTCCACCCTCCTGAAGGAAGTTGGGAATTAAACATAAGTTCCTGGTTCTGGGAAGTATTACGATCATGGGGATGGAAATGATTTGCGATCTTAGTAGCGGTGCTAGGAATATTTGACATGTTGCTGCTGCATACACTGCTTACCTATAATATGCACTGAAATAAGCGAGGGATGTGTACAGATGATGGAAAGGAAAGACACTACTAAAACAAACCCTCCTGGTGATGATGAGTCAAAGACAGTAAAAGAATTCATGCCAATCGATATTGATGACAATGAAGAGAAGTAGTGTGCAAGATTCAGAATCTGATTCAGATACTTGGTCAGAAGAGGATGCAATGTATGGATGAGGCATTTGGCATACAGCCAAAAGGAGGGTTCGTCAGTCCAGAAAAACAGACACCCCTCGATCGGAAGGCAATGTACTTTGTTGGCCGAAGACCAACCGCCTCATGTGTTTAGTATTAGAAAAATGTAGCCATAAGCTTGACTGAAGTGCGGCCATTTTGAAGTGACTGAAATCGACATTTTGTTTTCTCTAACGTTTGCCTTTTGCTTCATGTCAAAACTGCTTCGCTGAAATAGTATTCTGCTCCACTGGTGCATAACGCAAGTCTGCGAGAGACATGTTGAAACATAACGCAGTAACCCAGACAGAAATGCCCGATATCCTCCCTCACATATCCTTGGAAAGTAAGCAGCAAGGCCTTCTAATCCGTACAGCAGGTGCCAGCTAGTCTTGGAAACACAGTAGAAATGCTAGAAGCGAACATTAAATGACTTGAATTATGCTCTTCTTTGCGGCCCCCCTTTGCTGAGCCCTGTAGAGCTCTGGGGAGCAAGTTGACCGCCAGCACACAAAGAGAAACCAGGAGATAGAAAGGCTTGGAATGTGTCTCTCCCCTACGCACAGCTTGCTTGTAGAAACAAAAGCATTGTGTTCTTTTAAACAAAGACTTATGTCTGTAGGTTCGCGAAATTGCAAACGGTTGCTAAATGAATGTTTGAAGATGACATACTCGTCACCATTGTCAATCATGGTGCCCAATTCAAAGGAAATGTATTAGGGGCGGTATTGGATGTGTCACTACTGATTGTAAGATGCTTGCTTTGTATATATGTAACTGTTGTACGATTCTCGCTCTCTTGCATCCCCCTAGGTCTGGTAGAGGCACGCCGCGGGGCGTGGGACCCAGTTGGCCAACTGAGACTATTTGCTTTGTAATAAACCCTAGAGTTTGGGAATACAGCCTCTTGTCTGGCGTATCAGTTCGTGTGTGGTGATTGTGCCTTGTTTCCACATGCGAGGGTCCCCTAGGGGCCCCTTCGATAAAGCAGCTTTGGGCTAAGGTCATTGATTGCTGTTATCCAGTTTGAGTTAAGAGTCGATTTTAGGAGAAGAGCCATCTTTTCAGTAATTTGCAGAAAGACATGAGGTCCTCGGTGAGTCGGATGTGGGGTGGAAGTGCGTTCCACAGAGTGGGGGCCAGGGCTGAGAATGATGATCCACCTAACCTGACTGAGTTGGTTTTTGGTATGAGTAGGAGGCCGGCACAGCTTGATCTTGGAGTGCGTGGAGGATGGTATCGTTTTAGTTTGTCTTGCAGATATTGAGGTCCGGTTTTAAGCATTGCTCGGTGAGAGATGCATAAGGTTTTGAAGGTCACCCTTCGGGCAACCGGAAGCCAGTGCAGAGTTTTGAGGACTGAGGAGATGTGATCTCTTGGGCCAAGTGCTAGTAGCAGTTTGGCAGCAGCGTTTTGTTCTCTTTGTAGTTTAGTCAGTTGGTACACGTGGACTCCGAAGTAGAGGGGGTTAGCATAGTCCAGTCTTGACATAACAATTGATTGGACCGCGGAGAGTCTGTTGGGAAAGGAGAGGAATGTAAAAATGTGCCTAAGAGTTTTAATGTGGTAGTGGCAGAACTTGGAGACATTGTTGACTTGGAGCGAGAGGGTTAGGTCTGAGTCTAGGGTGCATCCAAGGTTTTGTACTGAATTTGAGGGTGTTGGGGAATTGCCCATGGCAGAGGGCCAGAGTGGCGGGTGCGGAAGAAGTTTGGTGTTTCCACATACCATGATTTCAGTTTTGGAGGGGTTTAGCAAGAGGTGGTTTGTGGTCATCCAGTGATCTATGTCGAGGAGGCAGGAAGCGAGGTCAGGTTGGCAGTTGGGTTTTGAATTCAGGAGTTTTAGGATTGGTTGTGTCATTGGCGTAGTTGTAGCACATGATATTGTGCGGGCGGATTATTCGTCGGAGGGTGGACATATAGAGGTTACACAGGAGGGCTGATAGGCATGCTCCTTGTGGAACTCCAGTGTTGAGTGGTCGGGCATGGGAAGCATAGATGGAGAGTAGGGTTATTTGGTTCCTATTGTTGAGAAAGGATGCTATCCATTTAAGAGAGTTTCCAAGGATTCCCAGGTAGTGGAGGCGGTCAAGGAGGATTGAGTGGTTGATTGTTTCGAAGGCGGCAGATAGGTCAAGAAGGATTAGTGTGGCACATCCCGCAGAATCAGTGTTTTTAAGGTCATCCCAGATTGAGGTTAGGGTGGTTTTGGTTCCGTGTCGGGCTCTGAAACCTGATTGAGCGGGTCTAGGAGATTGTTGGCTTCGACAAAGGCATTTAGTTGGGAGTAGGCTTTTCGGTCAATGAGTTTGGCAAGGAACCTGGTGTTTGAGATGGGGTGCTAGTTTTTGGGCTCGAGAGGGTCGAGGGAAGGTTTTTTTTAGAAGAGGCTTGACAAGAGCCGTTTTGAACGCGTCAGGAAAAATCCTGAGGAGAGGGAGTCGTTTACGATGGTTCTTACGTGTTCGCCTGCGCAGGAAGATGCAAATATTACTTTGAGGGTTGTGGCTGGGCAGGGGTCTAGCGGGGAGCCTGATGGTTTGCAGGTGGAGAGAAGTTTGAGAAATTGGTCCGTTGATAGTGGAGTGAAAGAGTCGAAGGTCGGTTGCGTGGCGGTTGTAGGCGATGGGAGGTAGGGGAGGTTGATTGTGTGATGGGTGCATGAGGGCCAGTTTGTTGATTAGAGAGTTTGTTCTTTCGAGAGCAGTGGTATAGAAGTGGAGAGTGAGCGAGTCGCAGAGTGATTGTCAGGGGGTCGATTGGGTGGTGGTACATGATGGTTTGGTGAATTCAGAGATGATTTTGTGGAATTCTTTGCCTGGGTTTTCACATTTCAGGATTTGGGAGTTGTAATGGGCTTTTTTTGCTTTCCGGATTTCGGTTTTGTAGTGGCGATGGTGTTGGGCCAAGGTGGATCTGCTCAGGGGGGTTTTGTCTTTGCGCCATTTGCGTTTGAGGGGTTTTTATAGTGGTTTTGCGGTCTTCAGTTCTGGTGTAAACCATCTAGGAAAAGGGCCATGGCGAGCGAAGGTTTGCAAGTGGGGGTGAGCGGGATTAATGAGGTATTGAGCCATGAGTCAAAGGTGTCAGAAGTTAAGTGTTCATTGGGTGGGCAGGTAGGGGGAGGAGACTGAAGGAGCGCGTCAGCTAGGTCGGAAAGTATCTTTAGTTTCTTCCAGCATTTGCATAGATTTGGAGGTTCTGGTTTGGGTACTGGGAAGGAGGCGGGTGAGCGAATTCTGAAAGAGACAATGAAGTGTTCGGACCAGCTGATAGGGGTGGGGGGGTTTAGATGCATCAGGTCGTGGAAGCTGAAGATGGCATCAAGGGTTTGTCCTTTATAGTGAGTGGGCCCGTTTATGTGGCTGTGCAGGATAATTGCGTCTAGGCAGTCGACTAGGGAGTGGGTCATAGGGTTGGTGGGGATGTCAAGCCAGATATTGAAATCTCCTAGAAGAGTGAGGGTGGGATGGTTTAATTGAATGGTGGCTTTCGAGTCGCAGAGTTTGTTTGAGAATTGTCTGTCATAGCCAGGAGGTCTGTTGATGATTAGGAAGCTGTGGGAGAACAAAGAGGATGGGGGCAGGATAGTTTTACGAGAAGCGATTTGCAGGAAGGGGTGGTTGGGTTGGCTGTCGATAATTGAGGTGAAGTGTGACCTGAAGGCGATTGCTACTCTCCCTCCTCTAGTGGGTCGGTTTACTGGGATGAGGGAATAGTCAGGGGGGAAGGCTTCATTGGCGATAGAGGCAAAGTCGTTGGAGAACCAGGTTTCCGTGATAAAGACTAGGTTTGGTTTGTCAGAGGCGACGAGGTCAAAGATGCTGTCTTCTTGTTTGCTACAGATCGGGCATTAAAAAGGATGCATCTTACTTCGGTACAGGATGATGGTGTGGGTGTAGCAGAGCTGGAGGATGAGAGGGGCGGGCAGTGGGTCGTAGGTGTGGTGGTGGGGGTTGGCAGAGGTGGGTGAGGGGAGAGTAGAAACTGGGGTGCTAGAGGGGGGGTGGTCGATGGGAAGAGTAGGCGGGTGGTTGGAGTGGGGGGAGGTGTTGGACGGGTGAGTGGGGTTGGATGGTTTTGGGTCAGAGGACTTGAAGGTGGGGTGTAGGGGTATGGGAGTTTCAGTTGTGGATGGTGAGAATTCAAGGGAGAGGGGTTTTAGGCAGGGTGAGGATGGGGAGGGTGGTGATGATCGAGGTTGGGAGATTGAGATGGTGGGTGGTGGGAGGAGTGGTGAGGAGTACTGAGCGATTGAGGGAGACCAGGTACGTTTTCTCTTCAGGGCTTTTGTTGCAGGTGGGGTATGAGAGAGGGTAGGGGGGTCGGAGAGTGAAAGGGATGCGGCTACTGTTCTTGCCAGGGCCAGACGTGCAGTTTTTAGGGAGGGGAGAGAGTGGGGTCAGAGGGGAAGGGCGGGGGGTGGATGCAGGGCTGGGTGTGCTTGGGAGGCGGGGCGGGCTGATAGTTGGAAGGGCCGGGGGTGTGTGTATGATGATAGGGGATGGGTATCTGGAGGCGATGGGAGGAACAGGGGTATTAGGGTGGTCAGCTCGCCATCGGGCTCCTCTGGCTTGGTGTTTGGATGGGGTGGAGGTGAGGGGGAGGGTGGGCTGAAACGCAATGGAGTGGTTCCTCTGGTCTGAGCGTTGGATAGGGAGTGGGCTGAGGATGTGGTGGTGGGTGGGATGGTTTGAGGAGGGTGGGGTATGTAGTAGGGTGAGAGGCAAAGGAGGTGGGCGCGAGCGGCATTCTTTCGGCAGACCTTGGTGGGTTGGGTGGACTCATGGCGTGGTTAAGTTTGAGCAGTGTTACAGTTGGCATAGGATGATTTTGGTCACAAATTCCAAGTTCAACTATACTACCAGAAGTTAATTGTTCACACTTTCTATGTTTACCTGTACTACCGTAAGGGATATTTTTTAGGTTCAATGTAAACTACAGCAAGATATTATTCACTCTTTCTAAGTTTATCTATACCACAGTTTTGGACAGTTTTTAAGTTCAGTTGAGCCACCGGAAGATAATGTCCACACTCTCTAGGTTTATCTATACCGTAGATCGGGACAGATTCTACATCTAACTGAACCACAGGATGATGATATTCACACTTTCTGAGTTTACATATATCGCAGTTAGGTACACATTCTACTTCGGCAGTAGCACAGGAAGATATTATCACACTTTAAAGGTCATAATACCACAGAATGGAATTATTCACACTTTCTAGGTTCGACTGTACCATAGGGTGGGGTTGTTCACACTTTATTCACACATTCTAAATTGAATTAGACTACAGTTACGCTATTAGGTACAGTTTCTAGAATGAGCTAGACCACAGTTATGCTATTAGGTACACTCTCTGCATTAAGCTAGCCCACAGCTAGGCTACTGGCACACTTTCTAAATTCAACCTAGCGACAATGAGGCTATTAGACACACTTTCTAACTTGAGCTAGACCACAGTTATGTTATTTGGCACACTCTCCAAATCGAACTAGACCACAGCTATGATATTGGGCAGAATTCTGAATTCAACTTTGTTACACTGAGGTTATGAGTCACACTTTGTAAATTGACTTAGACCACAGTTATGCTGTTAGGCACACTCTCTACATTGAACTAGACCACATTTACGTTACCGGCACACTTCTAAATTTTACTCTGGCACAATGAGGTTATTAGACTCATTCTCTAAATGAACTAGATCATGGGTACGCTATTTTAGGCATACTTCTAAAATCGACTCCGGCACAATGTAGCTAATTAGACACATTTTCTAAAATGAGTTAGACCATAGTTATGGTATTTGGTACAGGCTCTAAAATGAACTAGGCCACAGTTATGCTATTCGGTACAGTCTTTAAACTGAACCAGACCACAGCTATTCCACTTGGCACACTCACTAAATTGAACTAGCTTACAACTATGCTATTGGCACACTTTCTAAATTCAGCTTTGGCACAGTGAGATTATTAGGCAAACTTTCTAGATTGAACTAACCCACAGGCACGCTTTGTGTCACCATTGGTTCCTACTTTTTCAGCAAATAGATTTGATAACACAGCTTGCCTCTAAAACTATGACTTTCCTGCATCTGATAGTCATCTTACCATCTGTCATCCACTGCATGACGCTTGTAAGGGTGCAGAAGTAAGGCTCGGACACAATGGTGGCATGTTTTTTGGCAGAAACCTTTATTATATGAACATGGGTTGGAAATGTGCCTTTTTGTCCCCAGAACTAAGAGGGGTTTCCCTGCCTCTAACAAAACGAATGTAAAGTTCCAAGTAGCAGAAAAGGTCCCAGTCTCTTGGTCAAAAAGTGGCACAAATAAAGAAATGTTCATAACTGTAGGCATCCATGGTTAGGGTCATAATCCTTTCCCCTATATTCCTCATTATAGTGTTCTTCTCCTTTTGGGGCCTCTCAGGCCTGCATTTGCTTAAACAAAAAGGTAAATGGGTAGTTCACAAGAATATCCTCCTCATGCTTCACCTATTTATCCTACCAACATGGCACACACTTTTTGCCAAGTGCTGTATTTGTTTCTCTGTATTTTCTTCACTTATTATGGGTGTAGGTTCTAGACTGGTGGTATTTAGTAAAGCTTGGTTTACTTGCTTGCCAAGTAATGGACTGTCCCTCTTTTAGGTGCAAATCCCAAACTCGTAATATGACTGCTTGGTTTACTCTCCTGCCAAGCAGTTATCCTTTCATGAAACCTCTCAATTGGATGCAGTTTACAGACTCGGAACATTGAATCTGGCTTGGTATGCTCTCCTGCCAAGCCATCTCTTGCTCATGAACTGTCCCTCTACGGTGCGAGTCCCAGACTCGTATCATTCACAAGTGCTTGATTTACTCTTCTGCCAAGTAACAGTTCCAACATAGGCTATCTATCTTTGGATGCAAGTACCAGACTCGAAATATTCTGTTTTGTTTCAGTTTCTCATATGGGTGCTGGTCCCAGACTCTCAATGTTCGGATTGACCTCTGCTTCTGGTTTTCAAATGGGTGCATGTCCCAGACTCGCACTTAGTTGCCAGGGTCCCAGACCCTCTTTCTGCAGCCTCTGCCTTCACCCCTTCGCTCCCCCGGTCCTCCTGCATCACTTGTTTAACCTGCATACCTATTTGCTTCCCACTGGAAGGTAATGGCATTTCCCAAACAGCTGCAGCTTCTCTGGAGGCTCCATTCACGTTCAGGGCTTTGTCGCAGTCAGTAGCGGCTTTCCTGATGTCTACTTCTTCTCGGCGGTTCGCCCTCTCTGCTGGGCGCTTCGCCGGTGCTCGGAATTCCCAGAGTTAACCGACAACAATAGCATGACCAGTCCTGGCTTCTGGGACCTTGCTCACGGTTTCCTTTTCTTCCGCTTCCTTCCAGCTGGCTTTCGTCCTTCTTGCCACAGCATGGCTTGCCAGTTTTCTCCTAGGAGGAACATCCGTCTCTCTGTTGCATCTCAGCTGTCTGATATTTAAACTCCTGCTTTGGGAAAGGGAGTTGCTTTGGCCCAATCACGTTAGTTGGGAAACTAGAGCGCTCCTTCTCCTTTTTGGCAGTGATCCTTGGACTCCTGATCATCATCATCTTCTCAGAACATGTCATAGAGTCAGATGTGACATACTTTGCATTTTCTAAGGTTTGAACCTTGTCAAGTATATTAGATTGACTAACCTGACTATAAGAGATATTGGCCTCATCAAAAGAATGGGTGGGGAGGTGTACTGAATATTGGAGAGGGGTTTAGAGGTACTAACACAGGGGCATACTGAATTCTCTGATCATGGTCGTCCCTAATCCCATAAGGGGGTTCCTCCCCATGTGATCCTCCCTCAGTGCACCACCCCCAGGGGGACGTTTGTACTGTGGACGCACTGCCTTGGCCCCATGGGAAAGGTCTCCCTCGATGGGAGAAAGGACGGCGTCCTCAGATTCATCACACTCTGCTGTGTAGATGTCCTTCATCCCTACACATATTTAGAGCAACATTCAGTTAGATCAGTTTTCTGTGTCGGTCAAAGTGCCCCTATTTCCTGAACTTTCTTTGGCCCATCCACCAATTTCACAAAACTTTTCAGAATAATCTTCACCCTTTGTAAGTGCCTCAAGCCCCCAATTAGTTGGTAACTATGCTGGTAAAACTTTATGCAAGGAAGGGATCTGTCCATAGGTGCTGGGATAACCCCTAAGCAATAGTCGTTGCCAGGCTTCCAAGAGCCCACAGTTGCACCCTTGCCAGAACATCATGGACCTTTTTCCCACCATGTCCAATGCTTTATCTCAACTGTGAATATTTCTTACACTCTGACATGCGCCACTGATAACTTCTCAGGTATAAGTCTTCAAAAATGTTCTCTCACCTTAGTCCGGTACAGTGAAGAAATAAAAACTGGAAAACCATTTTCTAGCAGTAACATCAGGATCAGTGTTTTTTGCATTGATCTTCAACATTGCTGATTTATCTGGCTAACCTAGGCCCAGGTGGGGACATTTCTGCAGTGTATCGCAGTAGCAGTTATCAACAAAATCTTATGTCGTCCAGACCATCTCGTGTCAGTTTGTTTGTAGTAAATGGCAAATAAAAGTTTCAAACATCCTCCACACTCGGCAGTAAATTTGAGTACCATGCAAATGGTACTCGCCCTTCATAAAACCTTCTCACTATTGTTACCCACTGGCATCCTGAACCCAAGGGAAAAACCCTTGTTAATTGCTTCATCACGGCCGTGTTTCTGCCTTGCAAGTAAGATGTGCTTCAACCCATTTCGAAAACATGTCTACAACTACTAATATGAGCCCCACGCCTGCCACTGCTCATACGTCCCGTCCCCTTTCCTCCATCCTTGAGAACCACCACCAACATGGGGACGGTACCAGAACCTTTGCCAGTGAAAAATAGAATTGGGAACGCCCCGCCCTCCAGTGCCTCACCTCAATCCCTTTTTCCACATGGATGGTGTTGGACATGGCAGCCAGCGCAGAGACTTTTTTTCGCTTTCCGCTTCCTCCCCTTCCATCTTCCTCCCCTTCCATCTTTTTCAATCTTATTAAACCTCCCTTTGATACCTCGCCTCCCCCGGTGCATGTCCGCTGCAGGAGGATTCATGAGATGTGCTTCTTGCGACCACTCATTTCTGGCCTCGGACTGTCATGCACTCTGTCTTGAGTGCTTGGGGCCCTACCACCACTGGGACGCATGCGCGGCCTGCCCTGCTCTGGGTCACAGAGCATTGAAGAATCGGTTGTTGCGTTGGCGAGAGATCTTTCACACTTCTCCTCCAATGCACCTTAAGAACTTCGTCTCCAGGATCTCTCATCAAGATAAGGTAGGCCTTCTGTTCAGCACAGCTCCTCAGCGTAGCGACTCCTTCCCAGGGGTTCCCACAGGTAAGGGTTCCTCGGATTCAGGTTCTGCAGGCCAGAGGCCCCTAAGGCTGCCGGCCCCCAATCCGAGGGACCAGGGGGCACTTCTGGGCAGTTCAGGGGCAGACCTGAGGCTGCCAACGCTACCGGGTCCCAAGCTGAGAGGCTCAGGGGCCCTACCGGGCTGTCCTCGGAAGAGCAATGAAGTTCCTCCTCTTATTGTCCACAATGTGTAAGGGATTGTCGGGTGGCACCTCCAAGAGTCTGTCCTTGGTACGATCCAGCACGACTACCGGTGCAGGTGCTGAGGGCATACAGCCTACCGGAACTTGCTCTGAGGTTGTGAGTAAAGGCGTTACAACAACCAGCCAGCCGAGGGCTTGGCGCCTACCGGAATGATATGAGGTTGACGCTTCTACTTTGGGTGCAAAACCCAAGCTGTATCCTCCCATGTCTGAGACCTTGCATGTCTCGGGGCCTTCACACCATCCCGCCCAGTGCATGGCGCAAGGTTCCAAAATGACAGATAGGCCTGCTGCAGTTCTTAGTGATTACTCTGCCAGAGGAAGCCTCCCAGGTGTCGGGAGTGCTAGCAGAGGTCTTCGGCAAATGCACCATGATCCGGGCCGGCATCCCTCTTCAGAACAATGTCCTGCAGGTGGTGAGAATAGGTCGATTAGTTACCAGTAAGGTGGGGGTCTGCATTGGCATTTTTTAGTAGGGGGGGTAATCCAGGCCTCCTTGAGAGAGGGGACCACACTTTCACTGAAGGATAAATTCATGAGTTTAGTTATCCAATGGGCTAGTAACTCCAGTGAGTCTTTGAAGACATCTGCTGGACAACAGTCACCGAGGCATGAGGTAGGTTTCAGGTCGCGTATGACCTTGGTGACAAATGCCATGATGAAAAAAAAGTTGGACAGCAGGTTCAGGTTGGTGGACAGGAAGCCAATCCTCCTGGCCTCCCACCCGCAGCCACATTCTTCAGTGGTGGCTGCGGCCTCATTGTATTCTAAACCATCATCTTCCTCCATGGTAGCCACCTCCAGTTGTCTTCAAGTCTTTGGGCAAACACTGGTATGCCATTTCAGGGCTGCATCTGTGGCAAGCCAACGCCCTTTTAGCCGCGGCTAACCAGAAGCTGTGGTGGGAGCTAAGGGAGTTTCTGCCTGACCTCCCTTTGGAGAGGCAAGCCTCCGTCAAGGCCGGTCTGGCAGATGCCCGGGCCATTGCGGAGGACCTCATGTTCGGTCTCCCACATCAACACAGCCACTAGAGGGCTGTGCCTGGGTGTCGAGATGAGGACAGCGTGGATCCATGCCACTAAGTTTTCATCTGACGTGCAAGAGCGGATCGTAGATCTGCCCTTTTAGGGTGTGGACCTCTTTTATTCGTCAACCCATAACGAGTTGACAAAGCAGAAAACCTCCACTCAAACCATCAAGTCCTTGGCCATCCTAACAAAGCCAGGCCAGAAATTCTTCCCTCAGTCTCAGGGCAGGACCGAATTCAAACCCTGCACTTTCACCAGCGTCAAGGGGTTCTGGGACCACGGTAAACCGAGGCCTGACAGGTCGCTCAGCGATAACAGGAGGAAGCAGCAGAGGACTTTGCGCTGGTTTGTGCACTCCCCCTCGTCTGCCCCCGCCTATGACGCCAAGAAACAGTGATGTAAAGGTCGGGGAACAAAGCTCTCCAGTTGCTGGGCCGACTGACCCTGTTACAGGACAGCTGCAAGCATCTTTTCAAGAACCATTGGCTCCTATCCATAATCTCCACAGGCTTGAGTCTTCCTCTTCCTTTTCTTGTACCATCCTCTGCTTCTTAGTCAGATCAGTTACCCAGGTCTTTTACAGGAGTTCCTTTCTCTCTTGGAGATGCAGGCGGTGGAACCGGTTCCTCAATCAGACAGGGGGTCTAGTTTCTACTCCAGGATTTTTACAGTACTCAAGAACAACCAGACTGGCCTGAGGGTTGTCCTGGACCTGTCATTTCTCAATCTGTCTTTACCGCTAGAACGCTTCAAGATGATTACTCCAGTGCACATAGCAGAGTCTGTGTGCAGGGGACTGGATGTGTTCCCTAGACCTCAAGGATGCGTACATACATGTGCCCAGCTACCAGCCGCATCGGAAGTTTCTGCGAATGTCATACCACTTTCAGTACAAGGTGCTGCCCTTCGGCCTGAACTGTGCCCCTTGTTTCTTCACAAAACTGATGAATGCAGTGGCTGGTCTACTCCGATTGGAGGGCCATCACTGATAACCCTATCTGGATGTCTGGCTGATAAGGGCACGGTCACCAAAGGGGGTGATACACTCCTGCCAAAGATTGGCAGAAGTTCTGCATCAGCTAGGGTTCTCCCTCAACCAGAGAAAGTCAGTGTTGTGCCCCTTCCAGGATCTGGTCTTCTTATGGGTGCGCTGGAACACGGCCATTCAGTTGAGGTTCCTCTCTCTTCGCAAGGCGATAGGACACTTTCTGGCCAACTCAACCAATTCAGCATGGTGGTTCCAGCACCTTCTGAAGCTCATGGCATTTTGCATGCTCCCTGTAAAGCACGCTCGCCTCAAGATGAGGCACCTCCAGCACCACCGGGCAGCCATTTCGGACCTGGAGACAGGGTCTGTCGGACAGGATCCCAATACCTCTGCTCCTTCTGCCCAATCTTCGCTCGTGGCTGATGAGCGGCAATGTCTCAGTGGGAGCCCATTTCACCTGACCGTAGCCTACCCTGGTGATGACGACGGACCCCTCTCTGTCCGGCTCGGGGGGCTACTCAGGGCTACCTGATTCATGGTCCAGGGTGGAAGCCCTCCTGCATATCAATCTTCTCAAGTTTAGGGCAGTGGCCCTGCCCCAACAGGCTTTTCTGCCCCTCATCAGGGACAGGTCTGTTCTAGCCAGGACAGACAATTCTACTACAATGTTTTACCTGAACAAGCAGGGTGGCGCCCGTGTTCCCCTCCTTCATGGAGGCGGTATCAATCTGGGAATGGGCCCTGGTGGAGGGGGTTTGGATTTCAGCAGTCCACCTTCTGGGGGACAGCAATGCAGATGCAGAACAGCTGAGCCATTGGGGTTCAACACATACGAGTGGGAGTTGCACACTGACTCCTTGTTGCCCCTGTTCCAGGGTTCGGGGTTTGCAGATCTGGACTTGTTTGCATCTCCTCTGAATTCCAAGTGCCCCCAGTTTGCTTCTTGGGCAGAACAGGGTCGGGGGTCTCTGGGAGACACTTTCCTGATCTGTTGGCACGGCCGCAGGTGTTATGCGTTCCTGCAAGTTCTGGGCTTCGGTGGCTGCAGGCTCATCCTTATTGCCCCCCACTGGCATTCGAGAGCCTGGTTTTTGGATCTGCTGCAGTTGTGCTCTCAGGGTCCTGTCCACCTTCGGATCCCAACAAGGGCTTCCTGACACAGCAGGGAAGGGCAGTGGAACATCTGGACCCGACCAGGCTGGCCCTGGCAGCCTTGTTCCTGACCAGCCAAGGCTTCAGCATGCTCAATTATTGGATGACAGCAAGGACATCATTCAGCAGACCAGGAGGCCTTCCACTCAGTCCCAGTATAAGAGTAAATGGACAGGGTCGCGCCTTGAAATACTTGTGTATAGGCGCGTTATAAATGCCATATTATATCATATATCAATGGGCTCGTGATAAGGGTCTGGATCCTGTCACCTGTCTTCTGTATGACATACTGGCTTTTTCTGCACAACTGGCTCGTTCAGGAGTTCAGATGGATACATGTGGCTTCGGCGCCCATGCCAGTGTTTCAGGCCCACCACAAGGGGCTGTCTAGGCTTTTTCCTCTTGTGCATATGGTGCATCCGGTTTGGGACCTCAATGTCATCCTTGCAGCACTGCAGCGCAAACCTTTCAAGCCGATGGTGGATATCCAGCTGGTAACGCTAAATATGGTTCTGCTGGTGGCTCTCACCTCTGCGCGCAGGGTTGGTGAGTTGCTGACGTTGTCTTCGTGCGAGCCCTTCTCCACGTTTCAAGACAAGGTCATCTTGTGCACTCACCCAAACTTCTTGCCCAAATTACTCTCCCTTTTCATCTGAATCAAGAGATCTGCCTGCCAATGTTCTTCCGGAACCCGCACTTTGAGGCAGAGCTGGCTGTAGATTCCTAGGACTTCATGAGGGTCCTCAGGTTTTACCTCTCTCGAACGAAATCCTTCATGAAGTACGACGCATTGTTTGTCACTTTTGGGTGCTCCTCCCCAGGTTGTCATGCTTCCAAGGCTTCCATTACCCGTTGGATGGTCCAGGCTATTTTAGAGGCGGTCACTGCCATGGGCAAAACAATCCTGGAGGGAATGCATGTCCATGCGGTCAAGGCTAAGGCCACAGCCGTCACGTTTCAGAGACATGCTTCTTGGGATGTCATCAGCAAGGCGGCTACTTGGGCCACTCCGTCAGCCTTCTGTAAACACAGTTCCCTGGATACCAGCTCCAGGCGGGATGCAGAGTTCAGTCGGGAGGTTCTGAAGAAACTTTTTGCTTCATCCTAGATATGAGGCAGGTTGTCACGGCTCCACCCTCTGGTCTTGTTCGGTGGAATCACCCAAAAGGATGGAGGACAGGGGATGGGACGTATGAGTAATTAAAGTTACTCACCGTAGTGACTAGATTACTCATAGTCCCGTTTCCTCCATACGTCCACCCACCTTCCCCCATTTGTATTCTAAGGGCTTATAACTAATGACTGTAGCCCAGTATGTAAGTGTCCCATGTGCTCAAAGGGGACTGAGGTGAGGGGCCGGAGGGCGTGGCCTCGGTGGGCCGTTCCTACGTCAGAGGCTGCGAACTGTACTAAATTTAAAGGGCAAGCTCAATTTTTCACTGGCAAAGTTACCGGTGCAGCCCCATGTTGGGGTCTGCCCACAAGGATGGAGGAAAAGGGACTATGGACTATGAGTACTCTAGTCACTATGGTGAGTAACTTTAATTTTCGCCATACTAATAAAAGCACATTGCTGCTGTGTTAAGGGGTGCCCACAGAGGCAGGTGTGCACCCAGCTCTAAGTTTTCTGATTTTCCATCCTTTTGCTCCTGACAGATGAACTGGTGGATTGATTGTTCTGCTATTTGTGGAGCATGCTATTCCTTCTGTACCTGTACTATGACTCCCCATTTCGCCATGTGTTCAACACCATGAAACATTCAGGTAAAGTAGTATGGTGTGTCTTGTGGACCACTAAATGTCCTTTACGTAACAGCTGAAGCTAATCATTTTGAAGGTAGCCTCTTGCTCTGCAAAACACATTTTCGAATGGTTTGTGTCCTTCAAGGTATTCCTCATCTTAGATATATTCCATCCAGCTTTAGCTGCTTCGGACATGTTTTCTCTCGGCAGAGGGCGCTGTGGTCGATGTAGTCAAGTCAAAGTCCTTCGAAGGCCTCCGTCGAGGGTGACGTCATAGGGTATACAAGTAGCACGTGCGGCACCCATTGGTCTCAGTTCCGTTTTTCCGCAGTACGTGTTGCTTCGGAGACTCGGCGCGCGCCTTGAGTAGTTCTGTGACGCGGTTATTGTGAAGCGATATTCAAGAATGTCCTCGTCGTCGACCCCGACTACCCCGCGTTCTGGGTTCAAAAAGTGTAAATCCTGTGGTTCCAAAATGTCCATCACGGATCCACACAGAGAATGTCTGTGGTGCCTCGGTGAAGGCCACGACATGGAGGCCTGTAGGAAGTGTCAGGCAATGACTGGGAAGGCCTTGCAAGAGAGGAAGGGAAAACTGCAGGTAGGTCGAAAACCCGACCCAAAAGCCTCTAGCGTCGAGTCGAGGTCCCGTGAGGAGAAATCTCAACGCGAAAGGCAAAAGCATCGGTCTAGGCCCTGAAGTGGTTCACACCACTCTTCTGTCTTTGACGAAAAAGTCCAAAAAAAGATGCCACTGGTTCCCCTTCCACCTCGTCCTCGGACGGATTCCCCAAAAGAATGAAATGCCCCACAAAACATTCTTCCTCCGAAGAATGGGAAGCATTTAGAATTAAAATGATGGAGGTTTTTGAAAAGACTAAGCCTCGGTCCACGCCTTCCTCGGAAGCCAGCCGGGAGCGTTACCGTTCCGACACTCGCTTACCCTCGAGCCCAGGTGATCGAAGGAGAAAAGATCAGGAACCCTCCAGGGCCCTGAGCGAAAAAGATCGCTCAAGTCGAGTCGACCGTTCGAGGTCACAGACGCCTTCCGGAACCCAACACAACTCAAAGGGCGAGCCTTAGAAGAGCGCCTCGACGCTCTCGAAGCCAGCTCTGTCGACGACCACTATTTCGTCTGCACCATCGATGCCCTTATCGACGTCGACCCCGAAGCCCTCGGCGCTGAATGTTTCAAAGTCTCCAATTCAGCCAGAAGCTGTCAAAATACCAGCAAAAGAAAAAGCTGCAAAGGCTGTAAAGCCTTCAGTCTCTACTGCTACACCTCTCCTAGAATTTTTTTTAAACCTACTCCAAGGAAAAGAATATTTTAAATCCTTAACTTCAATTTTTGAAGAACAAGAGCGGTCTGTGGAGGAGGATGTTCCTTTTGGCCTGGAATATGGCGCCCCAAATGTCCCAGAATGCCTGATTTTCTGAGGAAAGCAGAATGAGAGATCTGGTGGAAACCTTGCATGACGCAAGTGGAATTGACACTTCACCTGAAACGGACTTTGGCAGGCCAGAACCAGGGGAACATGCCAGTCCCTCATACAGGCAGCTAATGACAAAGGTGGTCGATTATTTAGGATGCGCTAGACCACCAACTCAGTTCATCCAGGATGATCTGAGCGATGTATTGGATCATGGTCCCACTGAAGATCCGATTTTACCCCTCCTTGTAGCCTTACAAAATAGGGTGGCAAAAATTGGGAGACCCCAGACTCCATTCCTCCAGTGAATAAGTAAGTCCCTCACTTCAAAATACCGCCCTTCCAGTAGCGACCCCGGCTATCTGTCCAACACCCTACTCCTGAGTATGGAGGTCCAGGCAGCCACAGCTTCAATTAAGGTGGCATACCCTTCCATCCCTCCGGATAGGGACGACAAGCTTGTGGATGGTTGGGCACGCAAGTTATTTTCAGCTGGGAGTATGGCGTTAAAATCGGCCAACTCCTCATGTGCCTTGGCAAAATGTTCGTATACTCTGTGGGAGTGCATTGCAATGGCGGCAGAGCACATACCAGAAGGGGAAGAAAGGGAAGGATTCCTAGCCATTGTTAGAGATGCAAAGGAGGCCATGCAGGAATCCCTTCAGTCTGGATTGGACACTGCAGATAGTGTGAGCAGGTCCATGGCCACTAGCACGGTAATGCTCAGATTTGTGTGGTTGCGAAAGTCGGCTTTCGCACCAGACTTGCAAAACAGTCTTTTGAACATGCCCTTTTACGGGTCTCACCTTTTTGGCAAAAAGGCTGACAAGAGCCTTCAGAGGTTGCAGACCTCTAAAGCGACTGCCAAGTCTTTAGGAGCTGCTATTGGGCAACCTCAGCGTTTTCGTGCATCAGGACAATCTTGGAGGGGACGATCCTATCGTTATTAATCGAGGCCATACAAAGCCACTCGTGGTGGACGAGGAAAACATGCAAAGCCAGACCCAGCTGCAGCCTCTTTACTATCAACGGCTGCAGGAACCGCCACAAAACCACTTTGAGGATTTGCATCACAAGACACCTGTGGGAGGCAGGCTGTCACAGCATCGGCAAGAATGGCGTGCCATTACTTCAGATGTTTGGGCTCTAGAAATAATAGCTCAAGGTTACTGCCTTCCTTTTCTAATGCAACCTCAAAGCAATCCATCAGGGAGACACTCTTTGAAGTTTCCAGACCCACTCCTACAGCAGGAAGTCTTAAACCTGCTGGAGAAAGGTGCTATAGAACCAGTACCTGTAGCGGAAACAAACAAGGGATGGTACTCCCCATATTTTTTTATCCCCAAAAAGGAAGGAGAACTGAGACCCATCTTGGACTTAAGAAGCTTGAACAAGCTCCTCAGGAAGGACACGTTCAAGATGGTCACTCTTTCTCAGATCCTTCAGCCACTTCTACTTCAGGATTGGTTGGTGTCATTGGACCTCCAGGATGCTTATATTCATGTGCCAATCCATCTCAAGCACAGAAAATATCTGAGGTTCATAGTTGGCGATTCGCACTATCAATTTCGAATCCTGCCATTTGGGTTGAACTCTGCCCCGAGGGTCTTCACCAAGTTAATGGTAGCGCACCTCAGGAGAGGAGGGATTCACATCTACCCCTACCTGGACGATTGGTTGATCAGGGCACGTTCTGCCGAACAAGCCCTGGATCATCTGAAAGTCACCTGCCACTTTCTCCACAGACTGGGCTTCTCCCTCAATTTCAAGAAGTCACAAATGACACCTTCCCAAGAGCTCCAGTACATAGGGGCCGTATTAGACACATCCTTGGGAAAGAGCTTGCCTCCCAAGTCGAGGGCTCAAGTCATTCTTCAGATGGTTTCCAAATTCCAAAATGCCCAAAATCAGGCCTACGACTTCTTGAGGTGGCTCGGCCTCATGGTATCCTGCATTTTCCTAGTGCCAGAAGCATGCCTGAGGATGAGATCCCTTCAATGGGCTCTAAAGACTCAATGGTCCCAGTTTTCAGGTCAAATGACGGATCGCCTTCAAATTCCGAACAAGGTTCGGCAGGATCTTTTATGGTGGCCTTGCACAGACAACATCCTAAAAGGAGAACATTTTTGGCAACCATGGCCGGAGATTACAGTAGTGACGGATGTCTCACTCATGGGGTGGGTAGCTCATGCCAATGATCTGACAATCAGCGGTCGTTGGTCTCCATCGGAGTCCAAACTACACATCAACCTTTTCGAGCTGAGAGCAATCAGACTAGCGCTGAAGGCTTTTCGGCCATCTTTCAGAGGAAAACATGTCCTGATAATGACGGACAACACAGTGGCCATGCATTACCTAAACAAAAGAGGAGGTGTAGGGTCACTACCTCTGTGCAGAGAGGCATTGCGGCTCTGGTATTCGGCAATTCAAGAAGAAATCTCCTTAACGGCAGTTCATCTAGCCGGAGAGGAGAATATGACGGACGCTCTGAGCAGTCAGAGTACTGTGTCCCATGAGTGGGAACTGGCTCAGGAACTCCTTCAGGAGATCTTTACCCTTTGGGGAACCCCTCAGGTAGACTTGTTTGCGACCGGAATCAACCGTAAGTGCAAAAAGTATTGCTCAAGGGAATTTCCCCTGAGAGGAGCTCTACGGGACGCGTGGTGGAGTGGAACTTCCCACTGCTATACACGTTCCCTCCGATTCCCGTCATTCCTCAAGTCATCAGGAGATTGAGACGGTTCGGAAACCGCATGATCCTAATTGCCCTGGATTGGGCCAGGAGAATGTGGTACCCGGTCCTTCTAGACATGTCCATCTGCTCTCCGTTTACATCTTCCTCGGAGAGAGGACCTTCTCTCACAAATGGAGGGCCAAGTTCTCCATCCAGAGGTCAGGACTCTCAACCTTCATGCTTGGTATCTGAAAGGCTGAGATACAAGGATTGGGACCTTCCAGATGACGTCATGGAGGTCTTGCGTTCGGCAAGAAGGTCAGCAACAATATCTCTGTACCGTTGCCGTAGGAAGAAGTTTTGCAACTGGTGCAGGGAAAAGAATGTTGATCCTTTTCTGTGTTCTATCAAGGAAGTGTTGTCCTTCCTCTTGTCCCTGGCACATCCCTCAAATTACTCCAACTACCACAATCGGGTCCAGACCTCAAAGGTGCTTAATAAATGCTAGATCCCTAGTTGCCCACGCAACAGAAATAGCAGAGGTTATCTTAGCAGATGACTACGACTTCATTGCCATCACAGAATCCTCGCACAATGAAGCAGCAGGCCGTGCACGGACCCTAGCAGTACCTGACAATTATACCATCCTTAGAGCGGACAGACCGGAATCACCCGGCGGAGCAATATCGATCATTGACAAAAGTAATCTCTCTGAGAATAAACTCCACGCCTAATCTTTAATCTTGTGAGTCACTCTCTATCAAATTACCCACTGCCAACTCTCAAACCTTAAACATTCATCTCCTATATAGACCACCAGGCCCTATCAGCACCTTTTAATGAAGACATTTCTACTATCATTTCGGAGAATCTAAAAAACACTTCACAAACCTTACTGCTAGGAGATTTTAATCTAGGATTTGATGATATCAATGACCACCATGCTACTTCTGTAGCTGATATCCTGACTGAACTTGGCTTCACACAGAGAGTGAATACACCTACGCATATTGAAGGGAGAACCCTTGATTGGATAGCCAATCATAATTGTAACATCTCCATCTCCTCCATCTCTCCACAAATCTGTACTGACCACCACCTTATATCCTTTACTCTAGATACTAAAAGACCGACTGCTCAAACACCACCACTTGCTCCCCCCCTACATTAACCAGAAACGAGAAAAACATTACAGCAGACAACCTCCTACCCCATATCTTACCCAATCTTAATTCTCTACCGGACTACTCTGATCCAAGTCTTAGTACAAGAATATAATAACGCTAAGACTATTGCGCTTGATAGTATCGCCCCTCTAAACCTTAAGAATAGCAAACCTAAAAATCATCTCAACTCCTGGTATACACCTCACCTAAAAAACCTAAGACTAGAGAAAAGAAGATGTGAAACGGCTTGGAAACTACATCCCATAGCAGAAAATAAAACTTATCTAATTAATATCTCAACTCAATACAAGAAGGATATCCTCATGGCCAAACAAGAAACTTATAATGACAGAATCACACATGCCAACTCTAGCATGAAGGAGCTCTTAACCATTCTAAAACTAGAAACTCCCCTCAAAGCACTGGATGATTCTATCAAAGATACAACATGGTGCTCGGATATTCAGCATTCATTAGTCAACAAAGTCACCAACCTCCAAAACAAAATAGCTCAAAAGAAAGCCCAAGACTAAAGACTATACTCAATTTAACTTCTCTAAAGTCTCAATTATTGAGGTTGAGATAACGATTCTTGCTCTCAAACCATCAAACTGCAAAGGTGACCAATGCCCAGCCGATCAAGGGCGCTGTCGGAGATCTAGCTCCTTTTATCACTAAACTCATCAACGCCTCCTTCACCTCTGGCACCATCCCCTGCAATCTAAAAAATATCATGGGTACTCCCACTTCTGAAAAAACAAACACTAGACCCCAATATACCCACCAACTACAGGCCTATCACCACTGTGCCATTCCTATTAAAAATCTTAGACAAGGTAGCATACACCCAAATTCAAAACTTCCTAGAGCTTAATCTGCTTCTAGGCTAGCGCCAATCTGATTTCATGCCACAACATGGCACAGAAACAGCACTCATCAATTTGAAGGCCCAAATAGACACACTCAGAGATAAGGGAAAACTAGCACTTCTCCTCCTACTTGACCTCTCGGCTGCATTTGACTTGGTGGACCATGAAGTCTTATGTAGCCATCTGGACTCAGCAGCCCACTTCTCGAAAGAAGCTATAGTATGGATACAATCATTCCTCGGTGACAGGACCATGAGGGTCTTCTCTCCATCGGCAGCAGCAGACCCTATACCCATTACTTGCGGAGGGCCCCAGGGATCATGTGTCTCTCCAACACTCTACAACATCTTCACCAAGCCATTCTTTGATGCTCTTCACCATCTGGGTATCACCTACACTAATTATGCAGATGATACCCAGATCCTCTTACCACTCACTGGGGATTATGAGGAGGATCTGACTATGGTGAACAGAGTGTACAGCATCGTTCAGGCATGAATGGCTAATCGCAGCTTATGCCTGAACGATAACCAAACATAGCTCGTCATCCTGGGCACCGCATCGCACATTACCAAACTCAGCCCTGACTACTTGTCTTTCATCATTGATGGGAACATTATTAAAGTCGCCAAAGAAGCAAAAACCTTAGGCTTTTACTTAGACTCAACCCTATCATTCACCAAACAGGTAAATTCCCTGGCCTCCTCTACAGCATACACATGCAAATTGATAAGAGCTGGAAAACAATTCCTATCGGCTGGCAGCTGCCGAATCTTATCTAGAGCCCTCATCTTATCAAAACTTGATTAGTGTTATGCCTTATATATAGGAGCGAATAAACACATTATTAATAAAATATAGGTACTTATAAATAATGCGCTTAGAGCAGCCCTAAGCATTCCAAGAAGAGAACACATATCCGAAATAAGAAGGAAACATAAATGGCCATCTACCCAAGAAAAGATCGATCTTAAAACTGCTTCCCTCCTCCACAAATGCTTAAACAAGAAAGCCCCTCGATACCTAACAGAACGATTTGTCAGTAAAACCTCAATCAGACCTTCAAGAACAATTAACTCCAATTGTCTTCAAGTGCCACGTTTCAAATTATCTACCATTGGAGGTTCCAGCTTCCCAGTTGGGTCAGCACAACTGTGGAACTCCCTACAACATACACTAAGATCAGACCAAACTTTCACCAAATTCAGGCAGAACCTAATCAAATGGCTCATAGAGAAGGACAAGTAATATGTCCTTCCCACACATCCTCCTCTTGCATAAATGTGTTTTGTTCACATGTATCGTTGCATCCTCTACTGTATGCTAGACAACAGTCACGATAGTTACCTAGTATGTTTGCTATCTATGATTTGATGCCGACATGTGTATGTCCAATGTTACCTGCTCTGATCCTCAACTATTGTAACTCTGAGGAACAATTGTTTAATTTGTTCCTCAACCTTTGTTACTAAGCTGTATGTATTCTTATCGCTGGCGCCCCGATACCCTTGGGTCCGGCGCGCACAATAAATAAATAAACAAAGAAAACATAAAGGTCTCAATGTTGGGACCATTAAAGGTTATCTTGCAGCGCTCTTCGGAAGAATGTTCCTTCTTTAAAATTCCTTTGATAATACAATTCTTAAAGGGACTCACCAATGTGTTCCCTCCTTCTTTCCAGGTCCCAGTTTGGGACCTTAATGTGGTTCTAAAGTTTTTAATGTGTGCCCCTTTTGAACCCTTGCACACTTGTCCATTAAGATGACTAATGTTGAAAACCACTTTCCTGGTGGCTTTAACATCTGCACGAAGAGTGAGCGAATTGCAGGCACTGTCTTCTGGGCCATCTTGTACTGTGCCCCACAGGGACAGAGTGGTATTGAGGGTTAAACCCTCATTTTTACCTAAAGTTGTGTCTTGATTTCCATTTTTGTGTCTGATTTCCATTTAAATCAGAAAATTATTCTGCCCGCGTTCTATCTTCCACCTCATGCCAGTAAGGAGGAGGAAAGATTGCACAGGCTGGACCCGAGAAGAGCTCTAGCTTTTACATTTCTAGGCTTTCAGAGCTTAGAGTGGATAATCAACTTTTCATTGGCTACACCGGAAGTAAATTGGGTCAATCGGCGTCAAAACAAACCATATCACGTTGGATTGTGCTTTGCATTTCAGAATGCTACAGATTGGCGGGCAAAGAGCCACCAGAAGGCATAAGGGCCCCTTCTACCAGAGGCATAGCCTCTTCGACAGCCCTTCAAAGAGGTGTTCACATAAAATCTATTTGTGAAGCAGCAACTTGGTCATCGCTGCACACTTTTTCTAAATTCTATAGTCTGGATGCTTCCCAGTAGAAAGAGCTTGCTTTTGGTAAAGCAGTGCTATATTCGGCTATATAATATTAAAAATCTACTCCCTCCTCCAGAGAGCTTTCTACACTGCTTTGGGAGTCTGTCTAAGATGAGGAATACGTTGGAGGACACAATCCATTTGGAGAAGTTACATACCAACTGGTAACGTTCTTTCGACTGGATGTTGTCCAACGTATTCCTCATCACCCTCCCATCCTACCCCTCTGTAGATTTTCCGGGTTATTGCCACTTCAACTCTCACAAGGCTGACACCTGGCTACCTACACTATCTATACAACAGAGCAAGAGGGGAAAAACAGAACTGCGGCCAACGGGCGCCGCACGTGCTACTTGTATACCCGATGACGTCACCCTCGACGGAGTCCTTCCAGGGACTTCGACTCGACAATATCGACACACGGCGCCCTCTGCCGAGAGAAAAGATTTCCGAAGCAGCTAAAGCTGGATGGACTACATCTAAGATGAGGAATACGTTGGAGGAACATCCATTCGAAAGAACGTTACCAGTTGGTAAATAACTGGTTCTTCTCTTGCTCGAACTCCTGTGTTTCTGCTAACTGTATGTAATTGCCATGGGGCATAATTGTCTGTCAATGCCTCAAGGCAAAGGACAGTCTTTCTTGCGCGTTCATCTGCAAGTGCATTCTCTTCAATGATGTCATCTCAGGGGGTAGGGAGGGCTTGGTGTGCTATACATTTTATGATTTAGATATCTTTGGGTAACATTTTTATTCTGAGAGGCAATTAACATAATGAGAGCTCTTTATTGGGGCACTGCTGCCGTTAACCTCTTTCCTTCCATAAACTTCCATAATTGGGGACTATCGCAAATGCATAGTGGGAAACAGTAAAACTGTTTACTCACTTTTTCCATTAATATGATACTTGCACGTGCTAATGCCACCAATTCTGCCACTTATGCTGAGAAATCCTCTGGTAACTGCTGCAAGGGTCAAGAAGTAAGACTGACACACGGGTGGCATGTAGTTGGTTATAGACTTTTTATTAAACCAAAAGAAACTGAAAACCCTGACTGTCCATATTTCTAAGAGGATTTTGCTAGCCTCAAATAAACTAAGGATTCTGTCAGGCGGTCTTGTCAAAGTAAATGATCCACCGTTGTGTCAGAAACCTATTTCCCTCCCTTACATTCTAAATCAACGAAAGAAAAAGGACGATCTTCTTGGTTCAGAAGAATGGCTTTCTCTCCATGGACGATTCCCCCACCTTCAGTTATAGGGAAAATTAATTGTTCTTCGTCAAGTGCAGAGCATCAAGCAAAACTAAGTCTCAAAAAGGTTCCTTGGTCTGACTCTCCACCAAGGTACAAAAAAATAAAGTCTCTAATCTTCACAGTGTTCAAAATTCCAAGGGGAATGTTTCCCTTCCCAAATCTTTCTCAGGTTTCTTAGAATGCCAAGAGAATGACTTCCTTCTTTTGGCTGTCGCAGAATGTTCATAAAGCACCAGGTGGTGTTGGTCCCTTCCCCTGTTCTCAGATTTCTTATAGTGCCAACAGAATGACTCCCTTCTCTTGGCTGTTCCAGAGTGTTCACAAAACACCAAGGGGTACGACTCCCCTCCCCTACTTTCATGCTTTGATTAACCACCACCTGGTTTTTCACTTTGCCAGGCAGTACTATTACAATGCTCCCAAAACGGTGTCGAGGGTAATCCTTCCTTTCCCTTGTGTTGCTCTTGGATTCAGTCAACCAGACTCCCTTCGCTCTCAGGCATTGTGACTATTAGGATTGATGAGTATACTTCAATGGGTGTGGGTCCTAGACTCACAGATACATGCCACCTGGTATACTCTCCTGCCAGGTACTGTGACTATGATGATTAACTTGGAGGCCTTGAATAATTTTATTGGTGTGGGTCCCAGACTCTCACTTTCTTCTTTACATGTTAAGTCCACTTGGTTTACTAGCCTGCCAGGTACTGAGGCTATGATGATTAACTCGGATGATTTCACATTTTATATTCTCTGGGTTGGGGTCCCAGAGCCATGACTTGTGTTTCTCTCCAGGTTCCCGGCTTCTTTGCCACTGACTTGGGCCCTTTCACTCCCCCCCCACCCACACACTCACGTACTTGTCTCTATGGTCCTCAGCAAACGTATGGCTTCCGTGATGTTTCTTGCCTGCCTCAGTGCTTCCTTTCCTGTCAGCGTCCCTGTTGCTTGCGGCGGCTCTGCAAGATAAATTTCCTTTTGCCGATCGTGCATTCTGCTCTACATATTCGCCGTTTCAATGAGGCACCAAGAGCTGCTTTTTGCTGCTTCATGGAGCGGCCCTTCCACAACAGACCCTTCTTCTGGTGGCGTGCCCCATTTGTGGCATCCCAGTCTGCCTTCTCTCCACTGCTTTCTTCTCTGGACTCCTGGTTCCTCCAGGGAGTGCTCGGCATTAGTTTGAGTCCTTCCTCATTTTCTATACACCGATCATGTCCTTAGTACTCCGTGCCTCATCCTTGTCTCAGTACCAAATGGGTCAGTCTCCCAGGAAATAACAGAGCCCTTCTTTATCTTGGTATTGGGAAAGGGAACTCTATTTGGGTTGTCCTGACTTTCCTCGTCCCAGTACTTCCTAAACTGGAAGCATAAGAAAAACACACAGGAACAGTAGTGATGGTGTTGGTGAAGAAGGTGGTCTCTCCGTGAATTCACACGCGGAATGCCAGCTCCAGGGGGACTATCTGGTAGCAGCCTCACCTTCCTGGCCTCATGGGGAGGGGCTCCCCCTATGGGAGAAGAGACGACATCCGGGGCTTCGTCACACTGCCCACATTCTATCATCACAAATGTTGTGCATAAGCAGACTTTAAATCGCCTTTTTCATTTCTCACACAAGACCCATCTACATAAAGGTAATCATCTGTGTTTTGTAAAGGAATTTCTTGTAAATATTTCCATGAGCTGCGATTGTTAGAATGCAGTCAAGTTCTTCCCCGTCCACCTAGCATGGCATCAATGAGGCTGGATTTAATATGGGGCATCGTATCATGGTGACATTTGCTGAATCCAACCGTTATGGCGTATTTTGGGAGTCTTGTCGTAAATAAATGCTGGGTCTTGTTTTTGCCCAACAACACAGTAAAAACATGCACTTCTGCTACTACTAGGTGCAATCCCAACACTGTTTTTGTAACTCTGCACCACAACTGCAGCTACAGACCACAAGTAGGGCATTAATTGTGCTTCTTTGGGATGTAATGCTGTACTATACTATGCTATTGGATGATGTTCATCATGGTTTTTTTGTGTTGGCACTGCTTGTGCTTATCCTCCTTTTTCACGATGTTACAAAATGTAGGGCTTCTTTTAATCAGGTAGCCCAAATGCAGGCAGTCTTACTAATGGTTGTTTGATTTTCCTGAATCCTTTTTCTGCTAGCTTCTTCTGTCCATACTAGGGGATCAGGATATTTAAATGGGTAATTTCCTTAAATGGTTTTACTATTCCTGCATATCCCAGTATCCACTAACAGTAACACATTACACCTAAAAAAGCTCTTATTTGACTAATTCATACTGGTTTGGGCAACGTTGGAATCATTTTAATCCTTGACTCTTTAGTTTCTGCTTGCTGCAGATGCATCATAAATGTGTTTTTTTTAATACAGCTGCAACCATTGCATGGTAGTTTTGTGTCCCTTCTTCACTAAGTTAGTTAATAAAAGTATACTGTCCTGTTTGCATGCTTCATAAGAGGGTGATGCAACTAGTAAGTCATCTACATAATGTATCAATGTTGACCATCTCAGGAATTTAATATCATCCAAGCCCTTTTTCAGGGTTTGGCAAAAAGAGTTTGGCTCTCCGTGTACCCCTGTGTGAAACCAATCCACAGAAATGGGCGCCCATAATGGGTAAAGACAAAAGGTTATTGGCTATCTGGGTGAATTGGACAGAAAAAGTTGAGAACAGATCCGAACTGCAAAATATGTGGCTATCTGCGACGTGCATGACTCTTTTTGTTGCCAAATTAGACACTACTGGAAAAGATAGCAATGGAAAAATCTGTAATCCACATGGCCGTATTTCTTTAGGGGTATGATTTTTGTATTGCATGGGCTTTGGCACAAGTATTGCCTGGTCTAACAATTCATGAATACAGAAATTCATGCTTCTGCTTCAGGCTTCAACGAATATTGGGGGTTTTGAGGCAACAGCGTTTAAGTATCTACCTGAATATGCACTAGACCCTGGTTACAAATTAAACCTACTGTGCAAGCTTTAAGCACAACTCTTTGGGTGCTTCTGACAACTGTTCTAAAGCACCCTACTTGCATCCCCCTCCATTTCTGTTTCACTTCTTCCTGCTCTGTTTGCAGCACGGCCATCACTTCTTTCTCATGTCCACTCGAGATGTCTAAAACACTTTGTCCTGGGTACAATAAATAGCACATCCCAACTTCCACAATATGACACATCCTAAGAAATTTACTGGTAAAAAGCGATTCAACAAATATTCATGTTTATCTAAAATTGGACCAATCGATGCTGTCAAAAGTTGGGTTACTGAGTGATTCATTGGATTATTAGGGGTCCCTACAGCACACACTGTTTCTAAAGGCAATGGGAAATTTATTAAATCTTTACTCTTAATTGTAGAGCGGTATGCCTCCGTATCAATCAGGCATGGTGCATTTTTCCTATCAATTTCACACTCTACAAAGGGTCCCTTCTAATAAATGGGTACCAAAGTTTGCATTATGACAGAAGTTTGTTTTCCCCTGGCGTTCCTAAAGACTAATTTGTTGTTTGTTCTTGACATGAAATTCTTTGGCATTCACACTAGGGTGTTTGGGGGGGTGGTAAAGGGAGGGGCTCAGGGGCAAACTGCTCCTCCATTCACTTAAGAGTTGTGGCTGATTCAGGTACTCAACTTCCAATTCCTCTCCTACTTATAATGGTGACCTGATGCATTGCGTGTCACAAAAAACACTTTTATTCCCTGCACATCTGCAGCATAACTGCCATGACCCTTTCTCTTCCTCTGGGACATCTGGTTCCTGTTGTAGCCACTGGCCCCCACCACCAAGTTAGCAATTACTCTGTGCCCTTGCTGTTGCTGCAATTGGAGCACCATCAACTTACACTTGTTTGGTTCCTGTTGCTTCTGAATCAAAATGCAATGATTCATCAGAGAAACAAGCTCAGAGAGGGGCTGTGTTTGCCACCCCATGCAAATACTTTTGAGCTGGGCATGAGCCTTTGGTAACCGTGCCTGTACTGACTAGGCTTCTAGGGCCGTCTCTGCTGACTTGTTTATAAAGGATGTTGCATAAGCCCAATCTTATACGGGGATCTTATCTTTTTATTGCTTACAATTACTGAGCTTGCCACAATCAATCTTCTATGAGCCAAGTTATGGCAGTCTTCTGTATTCATGTATCTCTAGCTTCAACCAACTCAATACCATCCCTCCATATCTTCATTCAGCCAGCCACTCTCTGGAGTGTAACGCTGGTGTTTGTCTGAAGGCATGATCAATGTAATGAGTGGCCTCATTTCCACCAATGAGGGATTATAGCAATGAATCAAAGTCCTTAACTCTTTAGTAAACTTCTCTTGTTCATCTCTCACATTAGGAAATTCCTTACACAAATCTTTCAAATCCCTAGGAGTCCATGGGGTATGACTCATTGGCAGGCTACTGGCACCATTAGCACCCACTCCAGGCAATTGTCTCAGTGCAGCTTGCAATTGATCAGTTCCTCCACTGTAGATCACACTTGTGTGGGTATGGGATGGGTTTATGGTGGATCTGCTCTTTGCATGCCCGGCTGGGGCTTGAGTTTGGAGTTGCATGCTTGTGCCTGCTGTAATGATTTCAATCTATGGAATATATCTAACTTTCTGTATTAAGTTCTTTTACGGAGAAATGGCCTTGATCTAACCAACTCCACACACCAATCAGAGCACCTGAGCCCAAAATCAAGGGCAGGAAACTGGCTGTTGGTAACCTGAATATTGTGTTTTATTTAAAATAATAAATCAAGAAATTAAAGGTGGTTACCTAACTGTCAATGCTGGGGAAGTCACCCAAAATATTCCATAAAAATACAGTAAACCTTTCTACAGAAACTGCCTACTATTATCTCACTGGTGTTTACATTCACAATGCACACAAAAATCCATGTGTATGAAAACTCTTCTGAATAACTGTTCTAGTCCCCCTGTAGTACCATAGCTTATAAAAGGGCTTTCCCCAGAATATTTTCAATAGCTATCTGGGATTTAATTCATTTTTAGGACATGTTTCTAAATGCACTGGGGCTATTGTACTCACGTTTGGTTTCTCTTTTTAAAGGCCCAGGACATGTAGGGACATCAACGGCTCCAGGCCACTCTGGACGGTGAGCTCTTCCTTTCAGTCTTTGCACTGCTCCCAAAATCCTCTCAGACAATCTGGTTCTGTCTTGGCAAAGGCGTCTGCATTAGTGCCCCTCTGGAAAAGGCCTTCTTAAGGAGGATTTCCATCAGCTCTTCTCCTGTCGGACAACCTCTCTTCCTCTGCTGCTTCTCCAGGAATTCTCAACTTGCTATATGTTTACCTTTAAATACTAAACAAACACCACCCACACAGCATCATTTTATGTGGCAATTTCTGTTCAGATGGACCATCTGCTAGGTTCACTTTACATACTTGCATACCTACAAATACTCACCTTTGCTTTGATTGTCCCAATGTATTTTCCATGTCATAAAGGAAGACCTCTCTCTGTGGGTTACCCCTTCCCCTTAGAAGATAGGAAAACATTTGCTGAAATAAGTCTTTCCATTGCAATTTCTTGTATGGACTTGCCCCATTGCTGAGGGCTATATATTCAGAATCACACTAAAAATCGCAATTCAAAGACCTCTTTCAGACCTTTGTAGCTGCAAGAATAATTGATTCAGTTATGGGAATGTATTCATAAATATTGATATATCCTTTTTATACCTGATGGAGGTTCCTCTGCATATTTTGATGGATCTTTGAAATTAACTGAAGTATATTTGCTGACTGAAAACCTGGGGACAAAGGATTCATTTAATAGGATGGTTTTCACGAAGGAGACACATAATGGATGATGCTGTAATGCTTTGCTAGGTCAGGGTTGATAGTTTCATGTGTGCATTTGTTCTGTTGAAGCGGCCATTACAGGCTTAGTATGCATCCTGAACTCTGATCTTTCTCACCTCATAAAATGCTTAACTCCATGAAAGTTGTGAATTTGTACTGTAATTAGTTTATTTTTACTGTATTTTCCATGTTTCTTGTTCTGAGTACACATGTCTGTGCATGTGCATCTGTTAATTAGTTACTGATCAACTGGTCTAGGTCTGTTTTATAAAAAACTGATCTCTAAACTTCTTGCCTTGAGAGCAAAGTTTACCTTGGATAAACACAGCCCAGGTTTACTAGAATTCAGCTAAATTAGCCATTTTAAAGTTGTATGTAGAAAGAAAATGTTCTATGTAATTCTAATTGTAATTCTTATTGATCATGACAATTTAATAAATGTAGGCCTTATCAACAAGTTTAACTCCTCTTATGTATCTTGCAAGGCATGTTGACATGTCATATTATCGCAGAATAATAAAATAACATTAGCATCAGGCCTCCAGATAAACTGCGTAATAGGCCTTTTTACGCATGAAAATCTTGTAAATATGACGGCTTTATTATTTTCTTGTGTATATTTACAGAAAGGTTTAGAGCAGAGGGCAGTGCAAAGGTCAGGTTACTTGACAGAAACCAGAAGGCTTCTTTTGATTTTTATCTACGTGGATGTAATTGCAAGCGACCAATTGCAAGCGACTGCTGAAATGGAATGTATTTCTCTGATGCCTTTCAAAAAAAGAAACTGCACAATGTGATAAAAGGAATGGTTTATTTCCATTCAGCTTCTGCTGTGTTGTGTGTAGATGCCCATTGAGCAATCAGAAGAATTGTGCATTTTGCATATTTATTTTCCTAGAATTTTAGAATTGTGCAATTAATAAGATGGAAAACTAAGTTGCAATTAAGAATTAATATTTTGTAATAAATTATGCTTTTTTCCAGTGAAAGCAAACCAGTATTGCACAATTGTATTTATTCAGAGTTCCTGTGCTGTGTGCATAATCATGCAGAGGTGGATCATTTGTACACTTATACTTTAATTTACACTCTAATTCTAAAAACAGTGTGTAAAATGATGACTATGCACATTCTACTTTACATCCATTCAACCTTGCAGTCAAATAAATAGTCAGTGGCAGCAGTCTTTGCTCAAGTGGGAGTGATTGTCATTACACCAATCACAGGCGTTCTACTCTCTCAGATCTTCAGGACTACAATTACAATATCCAAAACCTGACTCTCCAGGAAGTGCAAGCGCTGTTCAAAATCAAATGGGTTACATTGGCAATTGAAATAGAAACTCAGAAAAACCTGTCCCTGTGATAATCCATATAGGTATTTAACTTTATGTAGCGCTTCATAAATGGTTAGTCCAACATCTAGGTACTATGATTATTATTTCTCAGTCGATACTCAGTTAACCGACCTCTGAAGGATGTTAGCAAATAAGATAGCTCAGCTGGTTGAGAACTCGTTGCTGCGATCTGTGTGTGATCTGTAGGTTGCAGGTTCGAATCCCAGCAATGCCAACTCAGCCTTTCATCCTTTTGAGGTCGATAAAGGAGTACCGGCTTTGGTTTGGTGATAATTGCGATAAATATGTTCTATGTACAGCGCTTTGCCAAAATCGCTATATAAATAACGATTAGATTAGATATTGAATTTAGCATGGAGTCCTTGCCTCTCTGCACTTTTGTATCATAACATTGGCATACCATTAGGTAGTAATAGCTCCAGGAAATGAGGACTTTCATTAAACATCAAAAGAAAATTCTGCTATCGAACCTCAAAACACACATTACAATTCATGTTTGATTTACTATGTAATTGACTAGGATTTTGTGACTTCAACATTTAAATATATATAGGAGAGATCAAATGGCCAGACCTTAGGGAAATAATGAAAGGCCTATTCTGTCACAATGTAGAAAGCTGCCGGATAGTAATGATTTCCATGCAGTTTCTGCACACGTCGGCTGGATGTTGCATACATTTTACTCTCTTGCAAAGGAGAAAAGTAATTTTTACTCTCTTAAAATCACATTTACTCTCAAAGTTTAAAAATAGGGAGTAAAATACTTCCACCTCAAAATCTTATCTGGAGCACTGATTAGCATAGACCCATCGGTTATGCAAGTAACAAAGCAATATAAATCTCTTCCATTAGGTAACATTTACGTTTTGAAAGCCAACACCTCTTGTTATATTTGAAAGTAAGTTACTTAATATAGAAGGTCATTAAATATGCACCTTGTTCAAGGAAATGCATTGCATTTTTCAAATAATTATTACAATGCTGTTTTGGAATTGTGCTATGGCACTTGTGCTTGCTGCTTTGCTTGATCTGGCTTGCTGCAGCTAAGCCTCATGCTTTTATTGTTTCAATAGCATCTTCCTCCTCCTCCTCTGCCCCATTCTTCCCCGTCTCTGTCCGTTGCAGATATAGTTTGTTGTTGGAGCAGGTGAACTAGACCTTGCTCCTTTGTCCTTTGTCTTTTTCTGATTCTGCATTTTGTCTAATGTATTTCTGTCTTACATTTGTATCTTCTAAGCCTCTTATTCTTGATTCCCCAACTCTTGTTATGTTTGCACTGTTATGTCAGGGACGTATTTAGTTTTGGTGACAGTATTACTAACTCGAAGTCTCTGCGCCTTTCCCCCGATAGCTCCACCCTCTTTACCCATCTTAACATTTTCCCTACTCATTTATAATTTATACATGCGTTGTTACATTTATTGGGACTCTAATAATCCCCAACCCCCATTAATTTGCCCTTTTAATTTGTTTGTCTGTCGTGTTTACCGGTGCTTCCTTAAATTTATGCAGGTTTTCACGCAGCACAAGAAGAAACAGCAATCTTAATGTAGGGCTGTCCTCCTAAATAATACAAAGGTTTCAATTTAGGGTTCTTGCCTATCCTTTGCGTGCACTCAAGGGTTGAAAGGGAAGCAGACCACTTTTCCTTTTACTGTCTCTCGTGGGCATAGTGAATCAGTGGCATGATGTCACCAACTCACGGATCATGTAGCCCATCACCAAAAAATCCAATAGGGAAACCAGGCAGCAAAGGTAGAGACAAAGTTTATTTACATACAGCTGTGCATAAATGGGCAGGGAAACTGGCAGAGCATTCCTTCCCATAATTGTGGCTTCCGAGTACAGAAACCTCTGGGTTTTTATGGGGTTTTATGCAACAAGCCTTTTACCGAAAAGCCAATCTGATACAATTATCCGGTTACATCGTCAATGGGCTTCCTCTTGGCACATCAAGTGGAAGCCCATTGATGATTGGAGGTCCTAGCTTTACAGGACAATGTGAGTCCTGTACAGTTCTGCTCAGCCTATCCATGTTATTCAGACTACCACCTTTAGCAGATCTTTTCATCCTACGTACAGCCTGATCCTGCACCTAGTGCCAACAAAGCTCCCATTCCGGTTCTCAGGCAGTGCATGCCACCTTCAATGATGACATTGAGCCCGGGACAGAGCCAGACTTTACATATGCACATATGCTTCCATATGTGTGCCAACCAATCTGCTTTCTCTGCTCGTAACATCTACAAACATGGCTGTGATTGATGAATCATCTGCTATCTTAGTTGAGGCTTCCTTCTGTCCATGGCTCATATGCACCAATAACAAATGCATAAAGAAATGTCAACTCAAATCAATACAATCTTTACTTCAGATAAATTTACAAAAAATGCATGTTCTTAAATTGGTCTAAATGTGTTTCATTCAGATATAGTGGTTAATCTTCCTTGTGCCACCCCATCTTCTTCAGGACCATCTTACACCACTAATGTAGGAATGCTATATTATTCAAATTTCTAAATATTCACTAATTTCTCTCTTATAGTGATAACATAACTTATCTTGATATTGGGATACCTATTTCTTATACTAATCGTGTAAGAACATTGTTTGCTTTTCTGTTGCCTTATGATCAAATCACATTTTGATCAGAGTCTGGCTTGTGTTAAGGTTATCTTTGGCACTGGGCCTAAACCGTTCCATCTTTTTACAGAAGCCCCGCACATAATCAACAACATACCTCACTAAGTGAAAGAGACCATCCCAGCCCAGCCTTCTCTGTCATCTTCACATAGACAATTCATGCCAAGGCGTTATCCCATTTTCTAGTCGGAGGCTGTTCCAAAATGTAATATTTATCCAAATGCTGTACCCCCAAATGTCGGAGGGGAGAAATTAATCACTTCTTGCTTCCTCTCACTAACACAATGAACATCTTCATGCACTCTGATACACCATGTTCATGCTAACTACACAAACTGTGTCAGACCTATTCACAAAATATCCCCAGATCTTGCTCCTGTAAAGCAGAAGAGTGCCCAACTTAGCCCTATATCCACTGAGATATTTGGCAAACATACTGGCATCATACATATGAAACAATCTGAGAGGACTGGTTGAACCAGCTGATGCTTTCATACTTTTTATGTGCTTTGGCCTTTTCCCATCTTTGGAAAAAATCACACCCAGGTAGGTACAGTACTCAACCTCCTCAATCGTCACCCCCTCTAGGAACCATGAGAAATGATTTCTGCATTTACCAAACATCACAAGTTTAGTTTTTGTCATATTAAGCTTAAGACCGTGGGTGCTTAAATAACTCATCAGAATAAATAAGGGCTTGCTGTAGTCACCCATGGGTCACGTCTAGTAATGCAGCGTCATCAGCATATAAAAGTGCCCCGAAAAAGTTGTTATGCAGCATCAGGGAAATAACCTTTATGCCTGCATTGGGCTCATCAAAATCCGAGAGAAATAATAAAAGTAAAAATGGGGCTAATGCACAACCTTGCCTAACCCCTTGGTTTGGAAATTTTCTGACCTGCTACCTAATCACTCAGTTCCTACAGTGGCATGTATTTCAGAGTATCAAAGTTGAATTAACTTTAAAAGCCCCTTAGGCATGTTTAGTGCAGCTAACTTCTTACCCCATAGACGACTCGTAGGAATATAGTCAAAAGCTTTCTCTAAATCAATAAAATCTACATATAGATTCCGCCCACTGATTGAGCAATATTGATCAATTAAATATTTAGGAGTAGACAATAGTCCAGCATAGAAAAGCCTTCATGAAACCCTGCCTGGGTGGGCTTCAATAGACTATGTGAGAGTACCCATTCCTCTACTCCTGTAAGCTAATATTCGGTGCCAAGTTTGCCTAGTGTGTCTCAGGGAGGGATTGGGCGATAACAATTGGGGTCAACGATGGACCCTTTTTTAAAGAATAGGTATAATTAAACTATCAGCCTATGAGCAAGGTAAACCCCCTATTGGCTGATTGATTTAAAAGATGATCTAAAATAGGCTGCCATCAGGTCGCAAACCATTTGAAAATGTTTGAATGCAGAACGTCTGGGCCAGCAGCTTTGCCAGCGTTAAGCACTTTATTTTTGGAGATCTCTTCTGTGCTGAACACAATAGGCCTGATTTATGGAAGCGTTTTATGATGGCGCAATCCCATAGGAAAACGTTCTGTGAATCAGGTCCAATGTCTTTTGCACTTAAATTGGTCCCTTTTCTCTAGCCGCCTGGTCTTAATCAAAGAAGATCCCTTGAAATTGGGCTATCCGCTGATCAAGAGAAATTTGGGGATCATTCTTTGCTCCTGGGCTATCGAACTCCCTATCCACCAATTTTCAGAATAATCAATTAGTTTGGACTACCCTCTCTAAATGCTCCCATTCTTTAGTTACATAATACAGTTTTTTCTTCTTGAATTTTTTTGTATCTTTCCTTGAGGCTGAATAACCTACCAGCATGAAGCACCCCCTGCAAAGCCTACTTGTAGATTAGGCACTTTATGGATCGACACTTGTGTTCAAACCAAAAGGTGTCCCCTCTACGAATCAAGTTGTTATTGGTGGTGTTACACCTGCAGAAGCTTTGTTTAATGTGAATATTTTCGATCAAGTGTGCAAAGCCCCTCGCCACGGATGTGCAATCTACGTGTAAGGATGTTAATTTATCTGAGATTCTCTTGATTTCTGGAGACTGGGCGGGGTGGAATTTGAGGGAATCATGCATTATGTGTAAGGAGATATTGTGTCTTACAATTATTGCTTCCTGTGTTAATTTAATTTGAGAATAATGTTGCAGTTTTAGTGTGAGAGGAAAATGATTGTTATGCATGATTCATTATTGAAAACTTAGCTACTTGTGGGAGTAGGTAGCAATCTATTATACAATATCTATAATCGAGGATGAATATCCTCTAGTGAATGTGTTCCTTGGGGGCTTATCTTCCATGCACCTCCCATTAGGTTCAACCAAATTTTGCACTTTCATAAAGCTATGTAGCATACAAGATCTGGTATCCAGTATTCGGATAAGTGATTCAGTTCCTTGGATCCCATAGGATTCTTTCAGGATTTCTCTTTCTTCACATTTTGGTTAAGCTCAGATTGGCATTAACATCGTCCATTATTATAATGTTATCCCCCGAACACACATTAACTAGTTGGTCAAACATATTCATCAGATCATATGTGACAGGGCCACTACTTTTTGGTGGGACATTAACATTGACAATCCGAAAACTCTGAGAACCAGCTGGTCCACCAAACACTTGATTGCAATAACCTGGTCTGAGTCAGTTGGCAGCCTTGGCTAGTTTAAAAGGTAAGGAAGCACAAACCCAGATTATTAAACCACTGCTCTTTTTTTGCCAGATTTGTAAATCCCATATATCTTTTTTGGTGGAATATCCTCAGTTGCCCATATTTCTTGCAAATAGACGTCAAATTGTGTTTTATAAGAGAGCCATTCCCCATCTAACAATTTGGCTCTCAAGTCTGCGATATTCCAAGATTGCAAATTTAAATAAGTGGAGGAATAATCAGTCTGAGGGGTTACTGATGTGTAGGTGATGCAGATAAACAGTGTCACAAGCATGTCTGGATAGAGTTGTGCAGATTTCTCCCTTCAGTAACAGGCCTTGCAACAATATTGGTGGTAGGTCCAGGATGGAGGTGAGACCTATATTAATTTCTTGGTTATCGGCCACTTCCAACTTGGGCCTTTGAAATCCGAGTCTGAGACCAATGCCTCGAACCATAAATCGTGTAGATGACATTGTTTAGCTTTTACATCCAGATAACCGTAAATGCACATTTCAGCAAGTGCTTCCCTACATTGAATCAGACATGCTCTTAGACGATGTTATAAAACCCAAATCTAACATTTCAACCCAGCCAGAATATGCAATCAGAGAGAATATAAATGGAGGAAAAGAACTTAGAAGATATGTCCGATATTCCAAGGACTGTATGAAGTGTGTTCAGCAGGGAGCAATTGTATGAATTCTTGTTCCTGTGCGTTTTCCCCTTGAAAGTAGAGAATATCTGTCTCGAGTGTTGCAACGAGTCGGGGGAAATATTTTTTATGCCACGCTTCATGGATCTATGGGCATTACAAACTAAATGTGCAGACTTACTGTTGGTGGGTCTACTGCAAAGTGTTGCATCAGCACCAGAGGGGCAGTCCTTCGCGCATTCTCCAGGCATGCTCTCACATGAGCATTCTGCGGGTGCTACAAAGGTCTTGAGAGGTGGTTCTAAGTGACGGATTCCCATGCCAGTGACAGAGGTTCCGACTTCCTTGCCAGTATCCATACACCCCTCTGTGGGTTTGTGTATAGTGGTGATATGAAGTGACTGGTTATCCCTGAGTTCTGTCTGGCCACCCTCTCCTCAGTTATCACCAACCAAGGGACACGGGTCACAGGTGAATTAGATGTGGGAGTAAATGAGCCAGCTGCTCCTAATGTAGGAAGAATGTTAATCTTGGGGTAAGGGTTTAAGAGACTGAGTTCAGGGACTGCTAAAGCGTGAACGGTGCGTAAGTGAGTGTCCGAATATACATTAGTCAATTCCACTTTTCTATCAAGTGACTTCTTCTGATTTCCCAGAAATCAGAAAAGGCCACTCAAGACTGCAAAGTTACTAAAAGACGCTGTCCCAAAAGAATAATGCCCAAGGAGTAAGCCAGAGGAATAGCAGGCCAAGCTAAGTCAAGGTGAGATGCACTATCAAAGGTGGGCACAGGCAGGCCCCCGCAAAGCGCTGCCTCACCTTAACACAGGAGGCAATTAGAAGCTGCTTCAACAGAACACACCGGCCGCTGCCACTCTACCTGTTGCTTTCCTTAATGGCTTTCTCGTCTGGGTCTGGGCTTACCGAGCGTCCTCAGTCTTCCTCACAGAGGGCTTCACATTAGAGGAATGCACCATGCACCCTGTAGTGAGCCATGAGCGAGCAAGTAAAGGGACTATATGTGTTAAACCACACTGCTAACTAGTAACGCAGCCGCTTCCGACACCCACAACTCTATGCTTGTACAGCATATGCTAGAAACACCACATTGCACACGTGAACACATTGTGAATAGGAAATAGATCACCAATGAAAGAAACGTGCAGTGTCTTTTTCTGTGTAATACTGATTTTCCATACTAGCGTTATAGAAAGTCAAGATTCTATTAAAGACAGAGGCGAAGGATTATGCTTTCTTCCTTTACTGAAAGCTCGAGCAGCATACAAAAATGTTTAACAGCAGAACACACAAAGGGGAACAACGCAACCAAAAAACTACATTTCCCACAATAAATTCCCCGGCGGTAGTTCTCTTTATGTCCATGAACTTTAAAGTCACATGACCTCATCAACCAATACTATCCGGCACAGTCCCTTATCCTCGCATGTCCTTCTGTGTCCTTCCTCTTTCTTTGTCTGCGACTTGCTTAACTTTAAACTTGCGCCCCAACCGGTAAGCGCCAAAACCTTCACCTTATGTTCCTCAAGATCCTGCATTCATCCCTTCTGTATCTGCAACGCAATCCAAACAAATCCGTCTTAGCTATACTGCCTTAGGGTGGGTAATCGTTAACCCATTTCAGTATCATCTCCAGTAAGTAATTACAATATATGTCCTGTCAATATTCATCCACTCAACACAACTGTTCCACAGAAATACATTTCATAAATGATTACATGGGTGGGATAATCCTTCGCCTCTGTGTCTTTAATAGAATCTTGACTTTCTGTAACGCTAGTATGGAAAATCAGTATTCTATGTCAAGACCGGAGGCTCGGATTATGCTTGTTCAAAGCTTACCTACCACCAATGTAGACATCCCTTCAGTGGGTCTGAAATAAAATTGTTTGAACGTCGACTCCTTCGACCGGTCAGCCGCCTTGAGAATATCCTCCAATCTAACCCCTGCATTAAATGCTTTGGATGCCATGGGCCCTCTAATGGAATGGGCCCCGTACACTTCAGTATCAATGCCTGCCTGGGTCATGTACCATCTAGCCCATCTGGCTGGGGTTGGCCCCGCAACTCCCTTGAATGGCTTCCTCAGAGCTATGAACAACTGTGAAACATCTGCGGGCCTAAGAGAATTCATCATCTCCTCATATTTACACCTGACTGGACATAATTTAGGTTTGTCTGTAAACGCTGCATATGACACCAAATCTATACCTGTCTTCGTTCACCTGCTAACCCGAAAGGTGACTCTTTCTGGATTAAATGACTTTCTGTCTATGTCCAGAGCCCTGACATCTGACACCCTCTTACATGATATAAGGCATAGCAGAGTCGTGAATTTTGCTGATAATGCTTTCCTGGTTAGTCTATCATTATCCAGCCAGCTAATTAATATGTTCAATACTAAATTCACATCCCACATATGGGTGTATCTAGGTAAAGGGGGTTTCAACATCCTCACCCCTCTGAGGAGTCTACATACGAGAGGATGTTATCCTACTGCTACATTATCTATCTTAGGTTGACCTGCTGAAATAGCCGATCTACAGGTGTTGACTCTTCTATATGCCATGCCCTGGGCAGCTAGCGCTGCCAAAAAGTTCACAATCTGAGTGACATCTGCTCCGTTGGAATGTATCTGCCGTGCCACACACCAGCTAGTCCACCTTGACCACGCCATTCCATACGCTTTCCTGGTGCCCATGCCTCTTCGATAAACCTCGCAGCTTCTCCCGATAGACTTGGCTTCTGCCAGGCGTTCCTGGAATCCCCAATGCGATCAGTCTCAACTCTCCTGATTGGTTCAGTGGGTGACCCTCTCCTACTGGATTCGGAATCAGTTCCCTGAACTGCGGTAGCACTAGCAGGTCTTCGAAAGACATTATCAGAAGATCCGGAAACCAGACCTGACTCTTCCAGTCTGGCGTTATCAATATTATTGTTGCTTGTTGTCTCCTGACCTGCGCTATCGTTCTCGGGATCATAGCGAATGGAGGAAAGGCACACTCCTTCCCTAGACCCCATGTCTGTAAAAATGCATCCGTTGCTGCCGCTGCTGGATCTGGTCTCCAACTGAAAAACCTCTCCAACTGCCTGTTCAGCATGGATGCAAAGAGATCCGTGTTGTATGGGCCCCTCAACACCATCAAGGTCTCTAAGACCGGCTTGTCCAATTGCCAATCGCTGGCATCCCTCAGGTGTCTTGAGTTCCAGTCTGCAACTACATACTGCAGTCCTGGGACATATTCCGCTGTGACGGTGACCCTGTTCCTTAGGTACATGTGCCAGAAATCTTTCGCCATCTCTGCCAACAATCTGGACCTCGTCCCTCCTAACCTGTGTTTGTATCGTACTGCCGAGATGTCGATTTTCAAAAGTACACAACAGTTCACCCTGTCCTGGGTCCAACACTTCACTGCAAAGGAACCCGCCAGAAGTTCCAAGCAATTGATGTGGAGCTCTAGTTCCTCTCCCGACCATCTTCCTCACATTGTTAGATCTCCACACCAAACTCCCCAGTCCCAGCGGCTGGCATCCGATTCTATGACCAGGTCTGGGGCAGAGCCAAATATTGCTCTGCCATTCCAAGCCTCCATGTGGTCGAACCTCCACCACAGCTCCATTCTCGCCTCCATGGAGATTGGCACCTTCTGTTCGTAGGACGACCCCATTCTTGTTGAATTTTGAGGTGCTGCAGTGCCCTGTAATGCAATGGGCCCGGAAAAATTGCTTGGATGGAAGAAGCTAGTCTTCTCACAAGTCTGGCTAATTCCCTGAGCGATATTTCTTCTTTCGCAATCGTCGAGCTGATCTCCTTCTTGATTGCATTCACCTTGTCCATGGGCAGGCTGAGTGTGCTTGCTTTCGTGTCAACGACAAAACCCAGGAATTCGATCGTTTGTACCGGAACCAACACTGACTTCTCCTAGCTCCTCTAATAAGTGGGTTTTCTGCTCCGATTGCTCTATTAACCTCTGCTTGTCCTGCACCATCAGGCAAAAGTCATCTAAGTAAATTATTAACCTGATGCCCTGCTGCCTGAGATGAGCTACCACCACTCCTCAGATTGATCACAGGTCTGTGCTGCTTCTTGCCCTTGGCCAGGAACATATTGCTCACAAAACCCGTCCCGGGATCTATCACCCTTTCGATCGCTCTTTTCTTCTCTAGCTGAGCGATCTCTGTCTAACAGATCTTTGTCCTCTCGTGATAACCTTATAGGTCTCGGTTCCACTGTCTGGATTGGCTCCCGCCAGAAATCTAACTTGAAACCGCAGACTGTTTCTCTGACCCATGTATCTCCTGACAATTCTCACAATTTCTCTAAATACTGAGCTGTTCTCCCCCTACTAGTGGGGACCCCTTTGCTCCCTTGTGTGTGTGTGTGTGTGTGTGTGTGTGTGTTTCTGCATTTTGGCTCCCCTGTGTTAGCCTGTTGTCTTCTGTTTCCTCTCCAGCCTCTACCCTTGCCCCTTCCTCTTGATTGAAAGAAGGTGTTAAGTCGGCTTTCCTCCTTGATTTTTCCACTCGCTTCTGTTACTGGTGTAGGTCTTGAAGGATGAGAAACGGCTGGCAGAGCAGCCCCTAACTCTGCCAGCCCTGCCGAAAACCTTGCTGCCGAATACCTTCTTGAGCGAGACCTGCACCTTGTCTATCACTGCATAGGTACTGGCTAATTTTTCCATCTCCTTTAATAAATTTGTCTCAAAACAGCTTGCCTTCACTGTTGGAGGTTGACTCCTCTGTGGCCAATTCCCCCATCTTTGAGACGATCTTTTCCAGGATGGACCTCCTTCTCTCGGTTGTAACTGCGTTGTTGGCGTTGCCGAACAGGCATATAGCCCTCTGAGCCTGGCCTTCCAATATCTCAGGGTCCACCCTCTGCTCAGGTTGCTTGGCCTCTCCCGCCATCTGCCAGATCTTGGTCAATAGACCCAAGACATACAGGAGCTTGCCATGGCAGGATCTCCAGATCTATCAGCTGTTTTCCTCATGTCTCTGCCCCAGGAAGGACATAATTTTCCCATATATCTCTGGCGTCTCGGCCATGTTATCTGGGGCCTGGGACATTCCGCCCTCATCTTCTTTATGTACTTGCCAAACGTGGCGGGCGGCTCCCACTCAGCTGACATGGGGTAAATGAGCAAGTCGGGGTCAAATACTTCCCCCATCTCCTCGTCATCCCTATGTTTCCTTTTATTCGCAGCCTTAGCCTTACAGAGGGGCTTGAAGAGGACGTGTCTGCTTCTTGTGAGCTACATTTGGACGAATTGTCCCATTCCTCCTCCATTTCTGTGTCCTCTGAATAGAACTCCTCTCCCAAGACCACTCTTTTTGCCACCTCTACACCTGCGTGGCGAGCTCGGGGGGAAAGGGGAGGTTAGGTTGCTGCACACGTTTCGTGCCCTCTTTCTTCCCCCATGCCCCTTGCGAAACCTCTCTGGGGCCCCTCTTCTCAGGGCTTCCATCCCCTCAGAGAATGAAATGAGACCCTCCACCAGGCTCCTGCCATACGCTGCGCCCCCCACACGTCCCCAGTATGCATTGTACTGCTCTAGCCTTATTGGCTGTCGGCCACTGTCTGCTGGTGTGGGGTTCCTCAGCTTCTCTACAGCTATGCATTTCTCAATTAGTGGGTTATCTACAGGTGTCTTGGGCCTGCTAGCGTCTATTAATGCAGCTAAGTGGGTCTGGGTGTACCAAATAGCAGGTTTCCTGGGTCTGTGCCCGTTATCTGGTGCTTAACATTTACTGTTCTCTTGGCTGCTGCCTCTGTACCTGCACCGAGCAGTTTCTTCCCAGTTAGGGTCTTCTGGGGTTAATAATTTGATTGGCCACTAGATGGCAGATTTGAGTCACGTTCCGCTGCTTATCTCTGTCAGCCGATTGTAATAAATCTTAACGGCGTTGCCGTGTGATGTCTTAATTCAAATCCACCCTGTCAAGTTCTCTGCACCGAGTTGCGTCTGTCACGCTACTGCTGCACGCTGTGACCACTGCACTGAGCACCGGAACCTCTAAGTTCCCGTCGCACTCCGGCGTCGTCACGTGTCACAGTGCCTCCTCTGCCGTGTTAATGGAGTTGCGCTGCCGGAGCTACGAGGCTCCGTCGCGGTCTTAACCCGTTAATCCTTAGCCTTGTGGATATGCTCCACCAAACCCTGTCTAAACAATGCGTGCAGATCGCGCTCCACTACTCCTATCACCTTGTCCTCGTACGCAAAATGAGAAAGGCACTTATCTAGCTACCCAAGCAGCAAAGAAAGATGAAGGACACAGACATGAGAGGATAAGGGACTGTGTTGGATATTATTGGTTGATGAGGTCATGTGACTTTAAAGTTCATGGACATAAAGAGAAAGAACTACACCCGGGGAAATTATTGTGGGAAATGTCGTTTTTTGGTTGCGTTGTTCTCCTTTGTGTTCTGCTGTTAACCATGTGTGTATGCTGCTCGAGCAAGAAAGCATAATACAGATTTTCCACACATTCGTTACAGAAAGTCATGATTGTATTAAAGACTCGGAGGCGAAAGATTATGCTCTCACTTCTCTTTACTAACTCGAGCAGCAACCATATAAACAATATAAACATGGAAAACCCATAAAAACTACAAAGTCCAACAAAACCCAGAAATTTTGTAGTTCGTTTTCCATAGGATAAGCAGAAACCATGTGATCCCTTCTTCCAATCAGTGTCACTTCTTCCCTATAACATCCCGCAACTCTGAAGTCCTTCCTCTTTCTTTCGCTGCACCGACAAACTCGCGCCCCAACCGGTAGACGACTTGTTTCGGCCAAATTTTTCAACCTGTCGTTTTTTGTTCCGTTCCTGAAACAAACGTAGATCGTTAGAAATTCCTTCATAGACGGGTGGGCAATCGCATAGCAATACCATTACCAAGCAAGACAAAATTGCATAATTTCAACAAATTGCATTATTACAGCAAGATAAAATTACATACACCGTAGCGATTGAAATTGGGTGGAATAATCTTTCGCCTCCGAGTCTTTAATAGAATCATGACTTTCTGTAATGAATGTGTGGAAAATCTGTATTCTATGTCAAGACTCGGGAGGCTCAGATTATGCTCGTTTAAAGTTTACCTACCACCAACGATGCTACTCGCTCCACTGGTCTAAAATAGAAATTCTTAAAGGTCTCCTCGTTAGACCAGTCTGCCGCCTTTAGGACATCTTCCAAACGAGCCCCTGCCAGAAAGGCGGACGATGCCATAGCACCCCGTGTAGAGTGCGCCCCGAACTGTTGTACGTCTATTCCTGCCTCGGCCATGCACCACTTCACCCAACTAGCTAAGGTGGCTGATGCTACTGCTCTAAAAGGCTTTCTCATTGCTATTAGTAACTGGTTCACGCCCGCGGGCCTCACTTCATCTGCTTTGCGTTCGTACGCTTTCAAACACCTAACTGGGCACAGCTTAGGCTTGTCTGGGAAGGCCATGTATTCTACAGACTTAATATTTGTCTTAGTTCTCCTTGTTATAAAGAATATTACTCCTGAAGGGGGAAAAGACTTACTGTTTGTGTCTAACGCTCTCACGTCCGAGACTCTTTTACAGGAAATGAGGCACAGAAGGGTAGTCAATTTAGCCCATAGTGCTTTCCGGGACAAGAATTCATTGTCCGGCCAACTCTGAAACATTCTTAAAACTATGCTTACATCCCACAAACGAGTATACTTGGAAGCTGGGGGTTTCATACACTTAATGCCTTTCAGAAGCCTACATACCAAGGGATGCCCCCCTACTGGCTTGTGATCTATGTACGCATGGCCTGCTGAAATTGCCGACCTATAATTATTAATGGTCCTGTAGGCCTTTGCCTGTGCTGCCTGTGCAGCCAGAAAGTTCACTATGTGTATCACATCTGTATATACGGGATCAACCTGTCTCTCCAGACAACAATCACTCCATCTATTCCATGCCACTCTATATGCCTTGCCTGTCGATGGAGCCCAAGAGACTCTGATGAACTCCTGAGCTGTGCCTGAAAGTCCTGGCTTAGACCAGTTCTCCCTGAAATCGCCCAAGCCAGAAGGCTTAGCTTCCCTGACCTGACTAACGGGTGAATCTCTCCTGCCGGATTCAGCAGAATGTTCTCCCTGGTCGGCAGTCGAATAGGGGCTTCGAACGACAGTTCCAGGAGGTCCGGGAACCAAGCTTGGCCTCTCCAATCTGGTGTTATCAGAATCACTGTTGCTAACTGACGTCTGACCTGTGCCACTGTGCGTGCTATCAAGGAGAATGGGGGAAACCCGCATACTCTTGCTGGTCCCCAGACCTGGAGAAAGGCGTCCGTTGCTGTCGCTTCCGGATCCGGTCTCCAACTGTAAAATCTGGGAAGCTTCCTGTTCAACCTGGAAGCAAAGAGATCCGTCTGACATGGGCCTCTGTGGCGCATTAGCTCCTGGAAGACTGAGTCGTCCAGTTGCCAGTCGCTGGAGTCCTTCAAGTGTCTTGAATTCCAATCTGCTATCAGATTGAGCTCCCCCGGCAAATGTTCTGCTCTCACGTTTATCCCCTTTCGGAGACAGGTCTGCCAAAACTCCTTGGCCATTTCCGTCAGTTTCTGTGACCTTGTTCCGCCCAGTCGATTGATATATCTGACTGCCGAAACGTTGTCCATTTTTAAGAGAATGGACGATTTTGCTGCATTCTGTGTCCAGCACCGAATCGCGAAGGAACCCGCTAGGAGTTCCAGGCAATTGATGTGGAGACCCAGTTCCTCTCTCGACCATCTCCCCCCTGTCGACTGGTCTCCGCATCTGGCTCCCCATCCCCAGCGGCTGGCGTCGGACTCTATCACTAGGTCCGGGGAAGAGCCAAATATTGCCCTGCCATTCCAGGCTTCCATGTGGCAGAACCACCATTCTAGTTCCAGTCTCGCTTCTTGTGATAGTTTCACTTTCTGTTCGTAAGAAAACCCTTTCCTGAGGTGACTGATCTTCAACCTCTGTAGCGCCCTGTAATGCAGGGGGCCTGGAAATATCGCCTGTATCGATGACGACAGACGTCCTATAAGTCTCGCTATTTCCCTCAGAGAAACTTCCTGTTTCGCCAACATGATCTTGATTTCCTTTTTTACTGAATTTACTTTGGTCAGGGGTAACCTGAGAGTGCCCTGTGTTGTCTCTAAATTGAACCCCAGAAATTCCAGATCCTGAATAGGCTCTAGCTGTGACTTCTCCCAATTTATTAGGAACCCCAGCTGCTGTAATAACCCTGTGGTTAGCTGGACCTGTCGAACTAGCACTTCTTTGTCCTGGCACATTAGACATATGTCGTCCAGGTAGATAATTAACCTGATCCCCTGTTCTCTCAGGCGTGTCACTATGGGTTTCAAGAGTTTGGTGAAACACCATGGCGCCGACGCTAGCCCGAAGGGAAGACATTTGAATTCCCACTTCTGTCCCTTCCAAAGGAACTGAAGAAGTTTCGTCTGTTCCAGCCAGATAGGAACCGCCAGATACGCATCCCTGAGGTCTATCCTTGCTAGCCAGTCTCCCTGTTGGAGAACATCTCTTAGAAGGTGGATGCCTTCCATTTTGAAATGCCTGTACACTAGAAAGAAATTTAAACCCCTCAGATTTATTACTGGTCTCACTTTGTGTCTGTTCTTGACTAAAAACAGATTGCTTATAAAGCCCCCTGGTCCCTCTGAGGCTGGACCAATCGCATTCTTTGCCTTTAGCAGATCCACCTCCCTGTCTAGCAGGGCCTCGTCTTCTCTGCTGAAATTTATCTTTCTTGGTCGTACTACTTGATATGGCTCCCGCCAGAATTCTAACTGAAACCTTTTTACGGTCTGTCTTATCCAGGCGTCTGAGGACAACTCTTCCCGTATTTCTACATATCGTCTCACTCTCCCCCCTACTGGAGGAATATTTGTATTTGACCTTGCTAGCGCTTTCGCATCTCTCACCTGGGGGACTCTGGTGGTGTTGCCTTCCGTTGTTCCTCCAACCCCTGCCTCTTCCCCTAGAAGGGAAGAAGGGGTTGGACCTTCGATCTTCTTGTTTCCAATTTCAGTCCTTGTAGGAACCTCTGTACTGGCCACGGCTGGACGAGCGGCCCCTTCCTCCTCCAGCCTTGTCGAAAACTCTTCGACCGAAAACCTTCTTCAGGGAAGATTGGGCCCTGTCCATCGACACATAAGTACTGGCGAATTTCGCCATGTCCTTGATAAACAAATCCCCGAAGAGTTTGCCCTTCGCGGCTGTGGCCTGCTCAGAGGTCGCCATCTCCCCTAGTCTGGAGTCCAATTTCATTAGGATCGACCTTCTCCTTTCGGTTGTCAACGCTGTATTCGCGTTACCGAGCAGGCAGATAATTCTCTGAGCCCAGCCAGATATAATCCCTGGATCCATGGGCTCCTTCTTGGCCTTTGCTTCCTCGGCCAGTTGCCAGATCTTGGTGATCGGTCCTAGCATATCTAGTACCTTGTCCTGACAGGACCGCCAGGATCTGTCGATGCCCTTCTTTACGTCCCTGCCGTACCGGCCTAGGAACGTCAAGATCCTTTCATCGATCTCCGGGGTCTCCGCTACTCCGTCCGGGACCCTTGGTCTTGGGCATTCGGATTTCAGTTTGGACCTGGCCCGTTTGCTTAACGGTGTCCGCAGGTGCCTTCTAAGGTATTCTGCGATCTTCTCCGGCGGGTCCCATTCGTTGGACCTGGGGTGGATAAGATCGTCGGGATCGAACTCTCCCTTGAGCAGATCCTCTTCCTCCCTCCTGCCTTTTTTCGTAGGACGGCTTCCCTCCTCCTCCAGGGAGGTTTGGTCTTCTGAGGAGGTGTAAAATTCGGACCTCGAGCTGCTCCTACAATAGTCGTCCGACTCGCTCGAGCTAGAGGCCTTTCTTATGTGGGATCTCGCCTTCCTTTTCCCCGATTTGTGGGGTGAACCCGGGGGGGTCTGGGCGCTACGGTCCCTGCGGGTTTTGTTTGCTTCCCCCTTTCTTTTTGCAAGCCTCACCCTGGGACAGATCCGCCAGGCTACGCAAAATGCCCCTCTCTTCCCGGGGTCTTTCGGCACTCTGCAGAATCTACACCGCCTCGGTCATACGGCGCCCGCTGACGTGGGGCTCGTCCGAGTCGTCGGTGTAGTCGCTCATGTTTTGGTGCCTCTGTAACACTGTTAAGGTGTCTTGCAGTTTGCTTGGGGTGCCCCCATCAATATATGTAGTGGTAGCTAGGCGAGACCTTGTGGTAATAACAGTCTTACCTGGGACTGAGCCCGTCAAGCAGAGGTTAGTCTCTGTTCACCTCCTCCCCAGTGGCAGAATGAGGGGTTATTGATTCTGTGCTGGTTTCCCAGTTTACAATTTTCTGAGCAGGTTGTAGCCTGCGGTATCAACTTCGGCCACTAGGTGGCGTTCCAGTCTAGGCACAGAGCCGTGCCTTTTCAGTCCACACACGGTTGTCCGTTTGGAAGACGGAGTTGGTGGTTTTGAAAATCGGGCTTGGGATATTATCCCTGACGAGCTCCGTGAGACTCTGCTGGTACTTCTCTCCTAGTACGCAAGTTCGCAACGGCGCCAGAACTCCTGAGGTCCCGTCGTGCCGTTGCGCACTCCCGTGTCTGTGGCGCCCCCTAGAGGGGAACCGACGCCGGAACGAGAGTCCCGTCGCGTCTTCCTCGCGGATATGTTCCGCCCATCCTACGCACTTGCTTGCAAACACGCGCGTTATTAGTTCATTAACAATACAGTATCAAAGTCAACATTACCAATAAAATATAAAGGTACTTATCTCGCTGCTCGAGCAGCAAAGAAAGAGGAAGGACTTCAGAGTTGCGGGATGTTATAGGGAAGAAGTGACACTGATTGGAAGAAGGGATCACATGGTTTCTGCTTATCCTATGGAAAACGAACTACAAAATTTCTGGGTTTTGTTGGACTTTGTAGTTTTTATGGGTTTTCCATGTTTATATTGTTTATATGGTTGCTGCTCGAGTTAGTAAAGAGAAGTGAGAGCATAATCTGAGCCTCCGAGTCTTGACATAGAATCCCAGCCTCAGGTCTTGACATAGAATATATCTATACTTGCTGATGCAGAAGAAAATAAATGCAAAGTAATTTATTCTCTACACGTCTAGCCAAGGCATAACCTATAGTACCTGGCAAGCCACAGGGTAGGGAAATATAAATTGCATTGTACTCTTTAGAAATAGATGTTTTGATGTAGTTTTGTTTGATTCATATAATTATGTATGTTTACAAAAGTAGTGTGATTCCGCAGACGGGTAGTCTTCTTTTTGCAGACTAGTTGCCTGTGACTGTACGTTATTGGGATGAATCCTCCAGCATAAAGCTAGGAGACCACCTTTGACTTCCATCTTTCATCAAAATGGAGTATAAATTCAAATATGGGCTGTTTCTTGTCCCAGTCGTTTGGGGTGGGATGGGGAGTTACATCAGAGAGTGAACCTTAGCTAAATGAATATTTAAATCCACAATAATACACTCCAAAATCCTGTAGGTCTAAAGACAAAATCTTTTTTTCAAAACTGCTGTCTGAAGATATCTTCAGTAAATCCCACCTTATTAATAACCGAAATAAAGCATATGTCTACTCCAAATAAAGTGTGAATGAGCACATTGCCCTCCTGCCTCCCCTGTTTGGATACTCCCACTCATTCCTCCCTGGTGAAGCCATTGGTTAGTTGCAGGTATATTCTGCGGCATGACTCCCACCTAGTTCATGGAGGGTTGGAGAAGGCAGTGGCAATCGCCTTATCGATTTAGTCTCCCTCAGGGAATTCCTAGTATAGCCCTACTCTATTCTGACACTATCTACTTCAGACACTGAAGCCCCATTCTGTCTTTTTCCTCTTAAACCCAGATGTTCCTGTCCCTACCTCTCACTACTATTCTACTCTCCTCCCGCTACACTCCTTCCAATTCCAGCTCACCTTCCTCCTTATGGCCCCCACTGTCTCTCTAGCTCTCTGCTTTCTACCTCCACCCTCTGTCATTCTCTCCTACTCATTCCGTCCCCTCTCTTCTCCACTCACCCTTCCCTGTCTGCTACTTTTATCCTTTCTCCACTTCTACTCTCCCGTTTCCTTATACTCTCCCCTTTTCACACTGATTACTCTCCTCACTACTACTCTCCCCTCCCACCGAACCTCCTACTCTGAGCATCCTTACATTTTACTCACTATGTACACTCCCTCTAACACTCTCACCCACCTTTCCCGCACACTCCAAACATATTACCACTTGCTTTCACCAACCAATACCTCACCTTTTCTCTGAAATGCCTCCACATTCCATTTCGCCTCCTGCTGGTCTTTTGGTCGATCCTCCTCCTCCTCTGACCTCTCCCTAAGTTCACACAAATGTCCCCCTTCTTATCATACCCCTCGTTCTCCCAATGGGTCTCTTCACCTGAGCAATCTAGATCTGACTACTCCCCACAAGAAGAGTTACAGTGATCACACTTTGGGCTAAATGCTGCAATGTGCCGTTCCGATACAATGGCAGCCCACACTGTCGTTGCAGCAAAGTCTGAAGGAAACAAGTTTATAGTATTTTATTCCGTTTGGCAGCCGCAGGAAGACTGTTTGTGTGTGTGTAATGGTTCCAACGCATCTGTCGGGGCGCGGTGCATACTGTAGCTTGTGGTGTCTGTGCTACATGCAGCCCTTCTGATATCTGACCGGATGGCTCTCTTGCTTCCCGCTAGCTCCGTTAATGTGACCGCTTCAGTTGTTGGCTGAATGGTTCTAGTTGTCTGCTGTCTTGTGGGTTGTCTGCCCTGATCTCGGTTGTGCAATCTGAAAAAACTGCCCAGCAATGGATTCAAGAGGTATGGGGTGATCTTCAGTGGTAATGCTAGTCCTCAGGCAGCCACTTGGGTCGGGAACAAGAACTGGGACCCCACCCAACTGTCATTCCCCCTCTGGGTTAGTTCTAACTCTTGCTTCCACCCTTGTAGGCCTACCACCACAGGCTGAGAAGTCCCCACCCCCTCTTCATAAAATCAGATTACTGCCCTTGCCACAATTATTAAACATGTCCGTTTATTTATCATTTAAAAACAGGTTTTGACAAACACTGAATCGCAGCCCCCCTCGCCGGTTACTAATCGTGGCTGTAGACTGCTCTGTTGCAACCTAGAAACGTAGAGTAGTCCAAACGGCACAAAGTACTAGTTGCCTTTGTTAACTTTAACCCAAGCTGAGTACTAATATTAGAGAGGTAAAATTTGTTTCAAGTACTGTTACAATTCCTAAGAATAAATGAGGGTGAAAGATGTGATGGCCAATTTCCTTTCAATGGATAGGGTTTCCAGTGTTTGTATCTGTTGTGTTGTCAGATTTCATTTCCATTTCCTGTGCATACACGTTTCTTTAAATCTGCTAATCCATATCTTTGAATTTGGAGATGTAGTGATTTTCCACATTCGCTTGAACAAATAGGGTTTTAGTTTGAAGCCACTGAGGATGGATGGTTGATAACCCGAGTTTCCAAGTACCGCAATGGACTGGCTATACTGCCAAGCTCAGTATCCAGTTGTTGTGAATCTGATTCCTGATTTACATTTCTGAGTGTAAAGATGGTTGATCAAGAGGGGACTTTAAATAAATTCCTTTTGGAAGAAAATATGCCATATCAAACCAAATTAAACTACATAATGTAAAAAGTAAATGTCAAGCTCTTGTGAAATATCTATCAAACCTCTATCAAACCTCCAAAAGGTACAACAGCACATTGCGATGCACTCCAAACCTTCGCCTAAAATTAATGGAGCCAACGCATCCAAGTTTGCAGTTAACAAGAGTACTTTATTCTAAAATCCCCACAGAAGCGGATGTTATAACGTGTTTCGCATACTTACAGGTTGCTTCATCACATATATATGATGATAAGCTACTTATTTGCAGACAGTTCTGAAGTAAGATTTTCAACCGTTGTAAAGCGTACAGGTTTTTTAATGTGATCTAAAAAATACTTTATGGGTAACATGTATTATGGTCCAATTATGTTGTCATATCACTGTCTGGTAGCATTTACAGTCTGTCCTTATGGTCTGTAATGTTGCTTGAACCCTCTTGATGTTATATGATGATAGTACAGTTTACTGTTATTTTTCCTCCATATGCATTAATATATGCTGAGCACCCATTTTATTGCCTCTATTAGCAAATGGAAAAGAAGAGGGGGGTGATGTGTGGTTGAGGCATGCCCATTTCTGTGGTCATGGCGGCAGTTGGGGAGAATATGGATTTGGAGCAGGAAAACGTGCACCTGTGAAAATTCTCTGTGTTCAACAGGCAATGTCCCGGGAGTCGGGCGGGACACTGAGCACCAATGTAGCTGTTGAGATTGGACTGACTGACATCTAGATGAGGAGCAGAGGACTATGTGGGCACCTGCTCGATGGGTCATTTGGGGGACCTGCTAGAGGTAATGCAGTGGTAGGACCGGTGCTGCAATCCCGGAAATCTTAAGGAATATGAATTGGAAGAGGAGAGAACCCCACTTATGGCCAAAGGACTTTGTTGCAACCTAGCTGCTTGAATTGCCACCAATGATAGCTTGCCATGATAGTTTCGTTGCCCCACTGGAAAGTTGTTGCAGGACCAAGGACATCTTTCTCGCCTGGACTATCACCCCAGAATCTCACCTTCTCCTGTTTTTACTTTTTGGACCCTCTGACAGCTTGGAGTGGGATGCAGTGACCATCTAGCTAGTACTTGTGGGGCGTGGGGGGAAGGTGAGAGATGGTCTTTTGCTGAAAGGTTTCTCTGCTTGTCTCATCTGCGTTTTTTTTCTTTTGATGGAGCCTTAGGTCTCCCAAGGTATTGTCACTGCCGACTGTGGGCGAGCGACTGACACACGTCCCTTGCTGGGGCTACAATGGTCTCGCCATGCACCTTTTATATTGTCATTTCTTTCAATTTTATCTGTTCTTTTTTGCTTGTTTTTCTTGCTTGACATTATGACATTACTTGTACACCCTCCTTCCAGAGCCAAGGGGACACTTGGGGTGGAAACCAGTGTTCGATCTATCAAATAGATGCCTTTTGTTGCATAGTCCTACTGTTCCAAAACCTTGAACTGATTTTGCTTTTTTTTTTTACAGTGAATACTGACACGGAAACAGCAGTAGTCAATGTAACATATGCGTCAAAAGACCAGGCAAAAGTGTAAGTTATTGGTTTTGGTCGCATATTCTACAATGGTGGCACTTTTTATAAATCACATGTTGTACCTTAAATGACCATTACTTTATTTAAAGATCTTTAATTGTCTATGCGTTGAAATACTGTTGAATTTGTGATCTTATCTCACATCCCACATACCTTGATGAAAGAACTTTGCTTTGGGTATGGAATTTTGCCATATGAAGGTGCATTGCCCATCTACTTAACTTTAACGAAAGTTATATTTTATTCAGTCGAAATATTTTGTTGCACCGTAAATGGTTTTAACTTGTGTTTGCCGATGCAGAATAAAATTGAGCATCTAAGAAATGTTAAAAAAAACAAGATTCTCACTTGTGTAAAAAGTTGTTGACTGATTAATGATTGTAATCCTCATAAAATGTCATCATATGCAAGTTCAAATACAAGATCCTTTCAGACACCCCTTCCTATCCACGCTGATTTTAAAATGGCCTTCGAAGTCTCCTTAAGCAGGCACTGCAGCTGTCACATTACTTTGATATACTATTCATGTTTTACTTTACTTTCGCCAGTACCAGTAAAACCATCAACAAACGGACAGATGCATGTTACAAGTAAAATGTTATGTTCATATGTATGTATGTATGGATGAATGGCCAACAATAATCTGATTGTTTTTACTGTTAGGGCAGATACATACTGTATTTTTGTATTTTGTATGCTAACACTTTAAACATCAGACAGAAAAGTTGGATGCAACATAAAGCATATTGTTTATTGTGATGCACGTGGTGGCATGGCAAAACTGCATTTACATGAGTAAGCTGGGAGAAAGGGTAAGGGATCAACAAACTCTTGGTTGGTGTTCTTAGCTTGTAAAGTTAATGACAGAAGTGTCCGTGAGTTTTTAGCCTTGCAGTAGGCACCACAAAGCGTCAAGAAATTATTGCTGTAAGAAAGCTTTTATGTATTACACCTGGGCTACTCTTTGGAGGGTTGAAGTGCAGACACCCTTTACGACTAAGTACATTATCATGAAACCTGTACATAAAAAACATTGCAAGTTTGACACATTTGTGTGACAGTGACATAGACAGTTGCAGGGACATGCATTAGTGTAATGCTGTGGGAAAGCTGAAACTGGGACTATAAGGAGGACCCCTGACCTTAAGAGAATTGGTAGGTGTGCTGATGACGAAGACTTTTTTTGGCAGAAAGTAGATGCATTATTATCAAAAGAGGACACCTGTCACAGTGAATAAATCATGTCGAGGCGGAGCAAAGAGTGAAGGAAAGTTTTACCTGGATGCAAACCACCCATGACAGATAAAGGAAGATTGAAGTAGAATAAGGTGTGAATCCAGTGGAGTAACGTTGCTGAAAATGTTGGGGGGGGGGGGTGCATGACAACTGAAGGAAAGGGGCGGGTGGAGCAAGGGCGGATGGTGGCTCTGAGGAATAACACTAAAATACTACACCACAAGAGTCCCTTGGCAACACTATGTTATAACTTTCATAAGACTGGTGGCGTATCTTTACAATTCAATTCTAAAGACACACCAGTCTTCCGAAACTTTCTAACACTACAGTGGGTCTTTAGAATTTTCTGCATTGACAAAAGTGAAAACGCCTGTGACCCTTCTACCTAAAAAGGGCCTGCAAGCAGGTCGAAGGGGGCTGGTGTTATATTATTGCCAGCAGGGCTTTGAATCAAACAAGCATATAGACATAATACAAAATGGATGCCTGAAAGAATTAAAAACAGCACATTAAGTTGCTTATTCCGATTTCCAAATTACTTATGATGTAGAGATAGTGCATCCCTGATTATTTGCATTTTATTTTATTTACAGAGCGCTATACGCCAACGTGTTTAACAAGTAAAAGAAACTGTACAATTCAAGTGGAAATAAATGAAACAACCAAATCAGCAAGCAAGCAAATGTGTTTTGAGACGAGAACCTGAGTGTGGAAAAGAGGAGTGAGAGCGAAGGGGGAGGAGAGGTAGTGCACTCCAATGTTTAAGGGCCAGTAAGGAAAAGGAACAAAAGCAAGACATGGGGGATACAGACTGTAAGTAGAAAAAGGGTGTTAGATGTCAGGGAGCGGGTAGTAGAAGGAAATGAAAGAGGAAAGATGGGGGGAACGCCTGGGAGGCATTTGAAGACGAGACAGAGAAAGTTAAATAGAAGGTGTAGTTCAACAAAGAGCATTTGAAGCAAAACAAATGCAGGAGAGCTAGTCAAGTGAGGATAAAGAGAATAAAAGACGTATAGATAGGTAGCTGGGAGGCCAAAAGAAGAGTAGAAAAGTAAAATAAATGAGAAAAATAAGAAACAAGGATTTTCATAGCATTAAAGGAAAGGAAAAGTTGTACCTTCTGAATATTTTAAAGCTGTAAGAGGCAAGAGCGGGATGAAGAACTGTTAAGAGGGGGAGGTATAGTAGTGGAAAAGAAAAGCGCCTCAGTCTTGGAGGGGTTTAAATGGAGGTAGTCGTCCACCATCCAAGGCTGGAAAATGAGAAGACAAGAAAAGCAAAATGAATAGAAAGAGAAAAATAAGAGAAACAAAGGAAGGAAGAGCTGCGCGACATCCAGTAAAAGTAGTGAAAAGTCCAGGGGGTGAAATGATAGAGGCGAGAGGAATAGTATAGAGAGAAAATAGAACCAGACCTAAGACTGAAACCTGGTTGATGATGCCATTTTCTGAAAAAGTCAGTGTCCAAATGTAGCCTGACAGCATTCATTTCCTTGAATGAATTGCTGGATAACCTTGTCTAAAGACACCTGATCTAGGCGAATGTGATGCACATGGCAAACAAGAACACTGTTCAAACGGGTTTGTGACATTGTGGAGCACAGCCATGTTTTTAGGCACCTAAGAGCACTGAAACTCCTCTCCGCTTCACATGTGTTTACAGGGACGATGAAGAAATCTTTCCAGCTCACGAAATAGTCTCCTAATATCACTCCCGAGTTGTTGGGACTTGCTCATAGCCTCACTTAAGGAAGTGTATGTTTAATGGTGTGAGAACATTTCCAGTTGTATTTGCAGCAATCTAACATTGATGTCTGGATATGGCTTTAAATGTTCAATGTTTTCATCAGTGGGACTAGCACTGCACTTCGCTGCATTGAGAAATATTTTTTTCCATTTGGGAAAATTCTTGCAATCGTGGTTGACTAAACTCAGGACTGCCCTTATCTCACTTAGCTCAGCTTCTGTCTTACCTGTGTCTCCTCTGCCCTGACCTCTTTTTTGATCAATAAGGAAGTCCTTGAATGTGCACACAATGGTGGGGGAAGGACTGCTGCAAGCATTTGTTCTGTCCTCCTCACCTAAAGATTATGAAAAGAATAGATGTATGATCTAGTTTACATGCATGTGATCCAAATGTAGTTCAATACAAAACTTCATTCTGGAGTTGTGGGCGGTGGGAGATTTGCACAGTTGCTTAGTCTCTGCCTGTGATTCAAAGTGTATGTCACAAGCATGGGTTCTGTAAGAAAAGCAATTTAAAATGCATTTTCTTACAAAATTAACCCAAATTGTGAAATAAAAGCTGCTGCACACTATGTGGATAAGGGGAACCACAACCATCAAATGAAAATACACAATCTCTCAATCCGGATAACAGTGCAGCACAAGAAACATAACATTGTTTTGCTTTAAACTCCTACAGACAAAGAAGAAATCGAACTAGAAGAACCGTGCAGATAGGGTACGGTTAGAGCATGCAGTATGCAGCCAGTTAGTGCACACTTTTCTCATGATCTGAACAGGATTTATTTTCCTTAGCATAAAATCGAGCAATAGTTGCTGACTGATAATGATGTCAGTCTCATAACAGCGAGCGACACAGTAAGAAACGGCTAGAATGGCTGCCCCCAAATGCCCTCTCTAGCCAAGTAATAACACATAGCATGCTTGCTTTAGCAAGATGCCCAGAATAAAGTCATGTCACAGTAAGGGCTAGACTGGCTGCCCCGAAAATGACAGTCCAGCCATGTAATATTTCATATTTGCATTCTCGATAAACAATATCGTGCCTGCCAAGCGCCTCTGCGCAAACATACATACACACACAAAATTGATACCCATTCACCATGGACGGTATCTGGGCCTTTCAACCTTTTTCAGATGAAAGAGGCCTCGAGCCTCAGCAGCACCTGCCCCTATGTTGCCAGTCAGTACTCTGCAGTCTTGTAACATGGCATAATTTATTACTTTCTCTCTATTTTCGCTCTGGGGCTTAAAATATGCGCTTTCTCTTACCAAGGGATACACAGAAGTATTATCGCCTCATTGCCTTCTAAAACAGGTTCCCCCACATCAGCCACTTGCTGACAAAGAAGGGTTTAGAGCTCTTCAGTGGGTATTTAGTGTTTAAGCTCCCTGCTGGCTGGCTGGCCACCTCGTGATAATTGGTGGCTATTAATCTCATCTTTTTCGCTATTGTAATGTGTGCATCCCACAGGTGCCTCAGACTGTTTTCACTCTAAGCAGGGGGCTACCAACCATCATGTTGAAAATGGGCTCCCACACATCTTCAGCCCGGCATGCCATTCACCCAGTGACAGAACATTACATTCACAAACTTCAATCCAGCCAGAACATACAAACCATGCATTATTTATCATTCAGACACAAAAGTCAACACATCTATTGTTGCACACACTCACACATACATGCATACAGCACCTCCAAATACATGCACTGTGTACACACAACATTTATATGTACATACACAATAACACATGCAAACAGTGGCACAACAGCCATTGAGCAGACCAGGCTTTATCTTTCCCCCCCTCAACCCCTCCACCCCTCATCCCATTCATTTTAGGCTTTGTGGACTTGACCTGTTTGAACTACAAAACCATGGCAGGATAGGACATGACAATAAACAGTACTTTTTGGGAGTGGAGGGGGCATGCCCTTTTAAACAAGGGCTGCCAATTAGTAATACTTTAACGCATTTCATTGTTAGCACCTGAATTTGTATACGTACATTTTTAGGCAATTGAAATCATGACTGGTGACTTGGTACTTTCACTTCAATGGAGTGAGCAGGGAATGAGAGACAGAATTCAGCTCATTCTCATAACACTGCCACCTGATCTGTGTTCAAATGACCCCAAGTGTGAACTCTGTTCACACATTTTCCAAATCTGTGACCCCTCACTAGGGTTAGCTGGGGCCGGCAGCTCCCCAGCACACATACAAACACAATAAAAAAAAAATAAAAAAAACTTGCCTCTGGTCTGCTTTTGAATGCCAGGCTCAAAGAGAAGATGGAACTGGCTAATTGATGCATGTGCATGTGGGAACCACAAATGACTGTTTTTAAAGATGAGGTGCACAGCTAATTTTACAAGTGCTCTCGCGCTCAGCGCTTCTATTTGATTCATCTGGCAGCCCCCGAGCCTGTCAGGAGTTTCATTTTGAGAGCTGCGAGTGGAACGCATAAAAAGAATACTGTTTTACGAATATATTCTGCAGCAAAACGGATGGGGCAAAAGGACTATAGTTACAAGGTCGAGGGCAGGCCAGGTTCCCAAAAGTGTAGTATGCAGCCCTGGCTCCTAGCAGTGGAAATACATGTTCTTTATGCACACAAAACATTCACACAGGGTGTAGAGGAGGAGCCAAGTACCCCCACCTCAACAATTTCACCTATATTGCCGGTTTATAGTGATATTTCCGAAACCCATATTTTCGAATGCCATTTTCTCGACACCAAATTTGCCGAAAGTTTTTTTGGAATGTTTTTTTTATTTTTAAAATGGGGGTTCCCCAAAACCCCCTTTTTTTTTTTAATTGACACTTTTTTTTTACTAACGAAACCCAAAAAAACATACAATTTAAAAAATAAAAAAAATAGAAAATTTGCCAAAATGTTTTCGACATAATGGTCATTCGAAAATATGTTTTCGTAAATATGACTGGATACCTATATTGCTTATATGTTGGGAGCCCGGATGTGAAAATCGTGCAGTACCATTGATGATACAGATATCTAAGAGAATCCTGGTGGGAAGGTTCCCATTGAGAAAACCATACCTGGATGCAAGAAAACATGATGGCCGTTTGAATGAAATCCCGGAAGAAGCAGAGCAAATGCATGGTCTTGATGAATGGTGACATCACAGAGCTGAGCTGATGTGCCTAGAAGAGATGCATATACTAGAGAATGCAGATATTCTATAAAGCATCAGAAAAGTATCAAGGATAAGTTACATCTTGGGATCAAGGTGAAAAAGCTTATGCCATAAAATGTATGAAGATATCAAGATAGTTTACACGTATACAGATGCAAAAGAAACGCAAGCAGACAAAGTATTCTCGAAGCTTGCTTTAGAGTGAATAGATTGCGGCAAGCACCAAAATATACATATATGCATAAAGAGTAAATGATGGATGTTTCCACTATGTGTTATAGCAGAGTTGGACTAAAAAAGAAAGGCCTCTTCTCAGTGTGTCGCAGTAAGAAACCACATGAATTCAAAGTGAATCCCAAAAAGGCGAGGCTGGATGAGTCATGAAGCTAAACCAAGAATCAGGGTGAAGTTAACCAGCATTGGATACAAATCGTGGGAAAGAACAAAACTCCTGTTTAAAAGACACGAACAAACAAGAAAGACTTCAGAGGTCTATTAAAAAATAGTATTTTAAAGACAGTGAAAACTTAAAATCATGGTCCTCAGTCACGTGGAAGGATGAAGTTGGACGAGCAAGATGTTCACACCCACGCACGAGTGCAGAGCGTGCCTTCACTCCCCTGATTCTTCACAGTACAGAACAAACTCAAGGCTGAGCTTCAAAGCCTAATTGACTACGCTGACCACTGAGGTGATGATAGATTGATATGCTAATTGGTGGGAAGCTGGTGTTAAGACAAGCTCACCAGCACCTGGAAGTCCAATCTTCGTGCTGCTAGACGTAGGTGGAAAAGTACTAAAAAAGGGTAGAGTGCCAACCAATTGTAGGGGACTGCTTAATTAAGGGTCCTATAGTTTTGTGTAGCCAATGGGACGTCGTGTATTTAGTGACGTTCATAGTGGCCATTTTGAGGGAACGGCTTAGTTGCCTCACCTGCTGTTAAGAAACCTATCACTTCCACTCACTATCCCATACTAGTATAGATCATATACTTAGATGCTCACTAAGAGCCTATTACAGTTGCTGTTAGGTTTTTGTAGTTTGCCACGTAGGATCACGTTGGCAATGATGCAGGTCAACGTCAATGATGAGTTTTTGATATAGAAGTTCAGTTCCAAAGAAAACTCGTTGAGTAGGAGGATTGAGTGAATTCATTGATGTTCGTTGTGCTCCCTGTTTTAGACAATTGAAAATAAAACAGTTACCCTTTTTACCAGCTAACTAAATCATTTTGATGATTGATGTTTGAGTAACTTCTGCATCCCAATCCATCTCCAGGGTATTTGCTACTCATCTTAAAGGGCTGAGGTTATTCAGTTCAGGGGTAAGACACCAGAACTGTCGGCCACCTCAGGTCTGCACAGGGTCTAGGGAATGTGTCGGTATTAAGCTAAAGCTGCAAGTTAAGTGCAATATTCGTAGCCAGTGTGGTTCACTTGTGATTGGAACATACTTAGATGACATAACTTAGAGACAGCAGTTGATAAGGGATGTCAGAAAGCATTGTATTTTGTGTCCATGGGACGTTGGAACCCAGAATCTCACACAAACATGATGTGATCTGTAGTAAAGCCATTTGGAAACAGGGTGACACTCCTCAGACACTTGCTTAGGTCATTACAAATATGCACAGCCACTGTGTGGAAAACCAACTAATTATCTCAATTTAATGACACCAGAACCCCGGGGACTTCTTAAGCCAAATACACGCTTTCAGGTCCCGCATTGGGGTAATGTAGAGAAGCACTTGCATTGAGGCCTTGTGGACCCCCAGTTCGTCTGTCTGCCGATGATTTCACTGTTCAGGTTTTAGCTTCTGATTACTGTTTGAAACCCACCAGCCCCCTGTAAACTCTCCAACACATGGCCAGTCCCACAGCACTGCAATTGTCCCATAAACCTTTTTTTGTTGGGGACGTTTGCTTGTTGTCCTGGTGCTGCATTCACCAAATTGGCCACCACACCCACCCCTCCCGTTAATAAACTCCGCAGCCATTTCACTTCTCCATGTAGCAGAGGCAAAGCACGTGAAATTACCTCCAGGGATTACAGGTCTGGCAGCCAGTGAAAGCTAGGGCCATCTTTTACAAACAGCTGTGGCTCAAGTTAATACCCCTAGCTAGCTAGCCTTGTGCTTGTGCGCCTACAGACAGCAACCAAGAAGCTGAATGAGCAAAGCCGTAAAGCGACGCTCAGATGCTGCTGGAGAAAGTACTGCAGTGCTGCCAGCATGATGATAGTGCGGGTGCTGTACCCCGCACCACCCAGTCCAGCACCCTGGGCCAGCCAGGGTGAAGGATTGAGTCGCACAGGTCATCCCAGCCCCGAACATGCTGCATTGCGGCTGCCCACCATCATCAATTATGCAATGAGGAAGCGTGACCCTGGCGTGGCGCCCCAGCCAGGCTTGCGCTGTCCAATTACGTAATTGAGGATTGCAGCAGCCACAAAGTGGCCTTCTGGACCTCCTGCCAAAAGATGGAGGAGGGGGAGGGGGGGACAAAAAGCGATACCAAAAAAGTTGGGGGTGGGGGGAACCCCCCCGTCTCCTCCTAATTATGCCCGTGATTTTAACATCCACTAGTCACAGACTAGTCACAGACTGACAGCCACACTTGAAGTACGCTTTTCACCTTTGTCTTCACATCATCCCCCATATAACCTGCGCAAACCCTATTCCACTCGATTGGTCTGACCACGTCACCATCCCACTATTGGTCACTCATTTAATTATGGCCCCCAAAGGTCAGGGTAAATGCCCCCTCACTCAAAGCTGCTCACTCAAAACCTTCCCGGTCAATGATCTAGAAGCAAACTTTGCAGAATTCCCCACCATAGCGAATACCTCAGGCCTCCTAGAATTATTCAACAACTCTGCTATAAAACTGGTGGACATTCACACCCCCTAAAAACCATTCTGGCTAAAACCAAAACATCTTCGCCTTTGTACACCTCCGAACTCACCAACCTCTCATCTCTGCGCCAACTGTAGGATTCTGATTATCGAGGCCAAAGCTGCTTACTACTCCACCACCATTGTGGCAGCTTCTAACGGGAGCAAAGCCCAATTTGAAGTAGTAAAGTGTTGTACCAAACCCTCACCCGACCCTGAGGTACCAGCAACTCAGGAAAAATGCAACAAAATCCACACATTTAGTATTTAAAAAAAATAGACTCTGCCCCTCTCCACTGAATTCTATCCTCTCTCTTCCCTGCATCTCCTCAAAACAATTACCTCTGTCAAACCTACTTCTTACTCTGATGATATAATCACAACCTCCAAATGTAAACAATTGACAAGCCTGTAACTTGGCACGCTCCTCAGCATCATTAATGCCTCCCTCAAAGAAGGGTCATTCCCTGACACACTCAAGACTGGTCTCATACAACCTCTTTTGAAAAAAAACAACCCTAGATCCAGACGCACTGGCCAACTAACGGCCCATCACAAACCTCATGTTTATTGGCATATCTTGGAAAAAGTAGTTGCTACACTACTACTCGCCAGAATCTAAAACTTCAACTCCTAAATGACTATCATCCAGGGTTCCACCCCAAGTGTAGCATTGATACAGCTATCATCCAGGTGGTGGATGATGCCCTCCAAATCATGAATAAAGATGACTCGTTCTCCTCGTCCTCCTTGAACTCTTGGCTGAATCGACATTGTTGACCACTGCATCCTCCTCTTACTCCTTGCCGACAGGATGGGATTCTCTGGCACTGTCCCGAATTGCTTTACCTCCTACCTCTCGGGCAGACACCAGGCCATGGAGATGATCCTATTGCATTCTAACTGACTCCAGGTCTCCTGCTGAGTCCCCAACTATCCATCCTCTCACTAATCCTTTTTAACCTTTAGTTGGAGCCTCTGGGTACTTTCCTCAACGATCCCAACATAGCATTCCACCAATACACAGATGATACTCAGTTGTATATGAGAGTAACTAGCACGCAGGACATCCTTTGTCTGGTGGCTAAGCTCCACATATCTGGAGGGACATGCTCCTCGCGCAGCAAGTTGAACAAATGACTTGATTCACAACTTGTCGATTGCAAACAATCTTCTCTTGTCACGCACCCATCCTCTGGAGCACGATCCTAGTGTCTGCTTAGAATGCCCCCACAATTTTCCAATTTCATAAATCTCTCAAAACAGCTTTTTCAACACAGCCTGAACAAGGACTAATTCCAGTGGACACACATACAGATGCACAGACCTCAACTCGCAGTACTGCACTACTATTAAAACATGCCAGACCAAATGCTGGCTACTCACTCTGTACAACACTCCGCTCCTCTCGAGCTAGGTCCATGCTTTAAACAATAAAATTAAAAATGTAATAAAATGTGTAAGGCACTCCGAGACCCTCTGGACCGAGTCAGTTTAGTATACAAGTTTAAATAAAATATGGTTCCCTTACGTCTTGCCCCCCCTCCTCATTACCACCCCACATCTATGATATACAAGGGCTCCTGGTTGGGACCCTATTCTGCCCAGGAAGGCTCTATAGTAAGTAAACCAATGAAAAGGGTCAATCTTATCTAATTGATTATCCCAAGAGAATCATAACATATCATCATAGACAAATCTTTTTTCAATAGATGTTTATATTCAAAAGGAAGAGACCTACTGGTCTAGTAGCACACAGCATACACAGAACATCTCATTAATGGCTGAACATGAACCAAATGCGTGGTGTTGTAAAAAATACATATTCGAGAAATTTAACTAAATTTTTTGTTTGTTGTAAAGAAAGAACAGGGGTTACAACAATTAGTACAATTTCTGAGCAAGGTGTTGGAACAATCAGCTACAGACAGGTCCTCGACCGTGCAGCACTAATCAATGAGGACTTGCTGTTCAACCACCGTAGATTCATTACTACTTCGTGGCTTGTACAGGTAAGCCCTCCCTTTGGTGTGTGATATGACGTGGTAATATTATGACACCGTTGGACATTCTCTGACATAAGCTATTGATTCATAGATTGGACTTCACCATTTGAAAGCATGAAGTCCAGCCGAGAGGACATCTAATACGTTATAGATCTCCATCCAATTTTAATCTTTGAACCGTGCAGAGCAATCCACCATAGCATGGCAAGACAAATCAAACATTAACAGATTATAAATAAGAAATAAAGGTATTCTCTTGCCTTCTCGAAAATGTTTAAAATACTGAAACTATCCCTTGTCTCTCGTTTTTTAGGCAGCACATTCACTGAACAGGCTTTTTCTACAAGTCTCTTTCATCCTGATGAAGGCCTGTGTAAGATAGGCCCTTCTAATAGCCTGTGAGAGCCGAAACACACCTGTGTAGACCACTTCAACCATTTTGTGTCATTTGTCCACACTGTTTTAACATTGTTCCAAAACCTTGCTTAGAAATTGTACTAATTGTTGTAACCCCTGTTCTTTCTTTATAACAGTAGACGTTTAACCATTCAATGTTAATGACCCTCATTCCGAGTATGGAGGTAGTCATGACGCTTTTTGCGCCATGACTACCTCTCATACCGGTACCGACTCCGACTTGGTTCAATGGGGACTTATCGGTGTAGTCCGACCTTTGCGGGACCGGTAAGTCCCCATTGAAAAATCCATTCTCCAGCATGGGGTCTGGCATGGATTCACATGCTCATGAATATTCCCCGTCGTCAGGCTGGGAATCCTCGGTAAAGAAAAAACCAGTATCAGTTTCGTTTCTGATCTGTCTTTCGTAGTAATAACCAATCACTGGTCTCTGCGTCATACTGACCACAGCCAATGACTGCCCTCTACCTAAGCACCGCCTCTGGCAGCCATCTTCAGATTTTTACCGCACATGTGTTGGGATCCTCGTGCTATTGCTCTCGAGCGTTAGTGCTATTTTTTTTCACGTTTTTCTCAAAAACTTCGTTTTTTCGGTCAAAAGAGCCTCAAGCTCCACCGACTCTCCATCTGATCAACGGGGACCCGTGTCGGATTCGTCTGCGCCCCTCAAGGGTGAAGATTTCGTCGAGCTACGCTTTTGGAGGACTCCAGAAGTTTCTCAGGCCTGGTCATGGCCCAGGAGAAGGGAAGCTCGACGCCCGGAAAGCTGTTCAGGGTCTGCCCTGGATGCCAGCTGCAGAACGTCTTCAAGGAGGACGAACACTCTTTTTGTCTTTACTGCCTACATGAGGACAAGACGCACGTGGAGAAGGACTGTGCGTTTTGCGGCAACATGTCGGAGCGGACCATGAAGGACCGCCATCAACGTCTCGCCAACTGGCTAGAAGGGAAGAGCCCGTCCGGCGAGAAGAAGAGGAAGAAATCCGAGCGGTCTTCTAAGACCTTTGAGGACGCCCCGGCGACGGGGGTCCAACATAAGGCCAAGCACCGCGAGTCCGCTGGCACCGGGAGCGCCGAACGGTCGGGCTCTACGGGCGCCAGGCTGGGCGCACCCTCCCCGGCACCATCAACCACGAGCCAACGCTCTGGGTCGGGTAAGAGGAAGGTCGAGCTCGAAGGCGGAGGGGGAGCGAGGCAGTGTCCCCCCCCCCTCAAGGATAAGGCGGTGAGCGCACCTAAGGTGGTGAAGGCCTTAATCCATCCGGCCAAGCCCTCTATCGAAACTGTCGCGGCGGCCCTGGCTCAGCCTGTGGAGGCTACACCAGCGGTGGCGACCTCGGGGCTCAGAGTCTCCCTGCCACCTCGGAGGGAGTCCTCTTTTGTGCCCATCGATAGGACCCCCATGAAATCCCCCATGGGGAAGAAAAAGGGGGGGGCAGGGCGTTGTCGTAGATTCGCCCTCAACCTCGGAGGAGGAGCTGGTCGAGGTCTTAAGCCACGGCCTCGGCGTGGAAGAAGACCGGCCCGTCGGGATGGATCCCAACGCAGGTGACGACGACATCGTCGAGGGTACCGACGGGGCCCCTGATCGCCCGTCGGATTCCCCTCTGCCAGCGCCGCGAGACAACTCGGCGGCCATTTTGTTGGCTATACAGTCCTTATGCTCAGAGATAAGGACAAGACTACCGTTGCCGACGGAACCTCTCCCGTCGGGGGACCCAGAACCGGGACCTTCTGGGGTTCCCCCTACCAAGAAAAGAAGGATCCACCCTCCGCCTCCTTTTCAGCCGTCGCGCCCCTTCCAGCCCTCCTCCCCGTCCACCCGAGGGGATGATACGGGGACTGACACGGCAGCGACGGGTACGGACGACGAGGTATACGACGAGGATGTACCGTCGTCGCCTCCCACCAGGGCTTCTCCGCCCGACGAGATTGGATCGTTCCACTCCATGATCACCAGGGCATCCGAGCTTTTCCAACTCTGCCCTGAGGAGAAGAAGAAGGAAGGTTTCCTTTATCAGCGGCGCGAGGCCAAGAGGAAGACGGTCCTCGCAGTGCCTCTATTGGACGACATTTGGGATGAGGGCCTCACCCTCCTCAAGAACCCTTCCACGACGCCAGCTAGAAGAGACCGGTACGAGAAAAAGTACCGGGTCCCGGACACGGCCCCCCTGTGCCTCCGGGCGCAGCCTACCCCGGACTCCGTCGTCTCCGCGGCGGCCAGGAAAAAAGCGGGGGGGGGGTGCGGCCTCCACATCGACTTCCCCACCGGACGGCGAGGGAAAGAAATTGGACGCTATGGGACGCAGAGTCATCTCGTCTGCAGCGACGACGATTAAAGCGGCCAACGCCTTGGCTATCGTGGCCCGCTACGACAGGGAGCTCTGGTACAAACTGGCTCCCCTGCTGGACTTCTTGCCGGACGACAAGAGGGCCGAGGCCCTGGAGATCCTGCAGGAAGGTGAGGTGGCTTCGGACCACGCCATTACCGTTGCGACGGACATCGCCGACACTGGGTTCCGCCAGTTGGGCAACAAGACGTTCAGACCAGAGTCCTGGACATGCCCTTCGATGGGAACAACCTGTTTGGGAAAACAGTGGACGATTCCCTTCAGGCCATTAAAGCGTACACCGAGACGGCCCGGGCCCTTGGAGTTCTGCAACAACGACGGACGCCCTTTCGGAGCAGCGGAGGCAAGGGCGCCTCCAAAGGTTCCGGCGGCGGTTTCTCCACCTACCGTCAAGCGGCCCGCTCGTCGTCTCAGGAGACCTACAGAGGACGAGGCAAGTCTGGCGGACTCCGCCGTCGTCGCCAAGGAGGTCAAGGCGGCAAAGCCTCGTCGAAGCAGGACTGAACCGGCCGTGGGGTCGGGCCCCCACCGAAGCACCCCGGCGAGCTTCGTCAGCGTGTGGGAGTCCATCTCCACCGACCGTTGGGTGCTGGACGCCTTGGCCCGGGGCCACGCGCTCGAGTTTCAAAGAAGGTGTCCGTGCGTCCCCCCCGTGGCCAGGAAAGAACTTCACGTCCCTCAACTTCTCCTCGAGGTAAAGGCGATGCTCAGGAAGGGCGCCATCGAACTCGTCCCAAAGAGGCTTCGGGGCTCCGGAGTTTACTCGAGATACTTCTTCGTGAAGAAGAAGACGGGGGGGATGGCGCCCCATCCTGGACCTGCGACGTCTGAACAAGTTCATCAAGGCGCAAAAGTTCCGGATGGTCACCCTCCAGCACATCCTGGGTCAGCTGGAGGAAGGAGACTTCCTGTCGTCGTTGGATTTGGAGGATGCCTACTTCCATATTCCCATCCTAAAGGGGCACCGAAAATTCCTCAGGTTTGTGGTCCAAGGGCGTCATTACCAGTTCAAAGCCCTCCCCTTCGGACTACGGTCGGCACCCAGGGTGTTCACCAAGTGCCTCGCACCGGTGGCGGCGCAGCTGCGCCGCGAAGGGATCCACGTCTACCCCTACCTGGACGACTGGCTCATCCGAGCCAAGACGAGGGAGCTCGCCGTGGTTCACACGGCAAGGACCGTCCAACTTCTCACGGACTTGGGATTCTCCGTGAACTACGCCAAATCCCACCTGGTACCCGCGCAAGACGCTCTGTTTCTGGGAGCGAGGCTCAACACAGTGTCCCTTTTGGCCTCCCCGTCGGAGGAGTGGACCAGGACCATCCTGGGCAAGGTGCAGCGGATGTTGGTGGCCGACGCGGCCAAGGTGAGGTCCATCAAGTCCCTCCTCGGAATGATGTCTTCCTGCATCTACCTCATTCCCAAGTGCAGGCTCCGGATGCGCCCGTTGCAGGAGTTCCTGGACGCGCGCTGGATCCAAACGACGGGCAGCTTTGAGGAAAGGATCACACTCGACGAGAGTTTCCGACGAGCTATCCGGTGGTGGGGCACCCGCGCGCATCTGACGGCGGGCATGGACTTCCCGACCCCAGCTCACCAGGAGACAGTGACCACGGATGCCTCCCTGGAAGGGTGGGGAGCGCACACCGAAAATCTGCACGCAAGAGGCCTTTGGCTCCCGACGGAGAAATCCCTACATATCAACGTCCTGGAGCTCCGTGCAGTGTTTTGGGCCCTCAGGTCCTTCCTTCCGTCCCTCAAGGGCAAGGTGGTGAGGATCTTCACCGACAACACCACCACCATGTTTTACATCAGGAAACAGGGCGGAACCAGGTCCCCAGCACTGTCCAAGGAGGCGCAGGACCTGTGGCATTGGGCAGTCGCCCAAGGGATGTTTCTGGTGCCGTTTCATCTGGCAGGGATAAAAAACACCATCGCCGACTCACTCAGCAGGGAGCTGCGCTCGTGCCACGAGTGGGAACTACGGCAGGATCTAGTGGATCGCCTCTTCCGACGGTGGGCCACACCCCAGATCGACCTGTTCGCGACGGCGACGAACTCCAAGTGCCGGAGGTTCGCCAGCAGGTTTCCCCAGGCGAGGAGCATGGGCGATGCTTTCTCGTTTCCCTGGGAGGGCCTGTTCCTCTACGCGTTCCTTCCTTTGCCACTGCTAATCCGGCTCGTCAACCAGCTCAAGAGGTCACGGCGCAGGATGATCCTCGTCGCACCTGCGTGGCCGAGGCAGATATGGTTCCCGGACCTTCTGGACTTGTCAGCGTCCCCGCCAATCAAGCTGCCGGTGGACGCGGATCTGCTCTCCAGGGAAGGAGGCGCCATCCTCCACCACGACCCGAAATCGCTGAACTTGCAGGCCTGGCTCCTGCAGCGCTAGAGTTTGGAAGATACGACATACCGGCCGACTGCAGAGAGGTTCTTGCAAAGGCCAGGGCGTCCTCGACTCTTAAATGCTACGGACACAAGTGGAAGAGGTTTTCTGTCTGGTGCCACGCACAGAAGATTAACCCTCTACGGATTACGGCTCCCCAGGTACTGCCGTACCTGCTGACGCTGGCCAAAGCTGGACTGGCACACGCGTCCATCAAGATTAATCTTGCTGCGATCTCCCGATACACCAGAACCACGGGCCGGTCGTCCCTGTGGTCTCATCGTCTGGTGAAAGAGTTCATGAAGGGACTGTTCAGATTGTTCCCGCCGGTGAAGGCGCCGGCCCCGGCGTGGGAGCTCAACGTGGTGCTGACCAAGCTCATGGGACCTCCGTTCGAGCCTCTGCACTCAGCCCCGTTGAAGTTTCTGTCGTGGAAAACAGCGTTTCTTGTGGCCATCACCTCCGCACGACGGGTGGGAGAGATCCAGGCCCTTTCCTGCAAGGCCCCGTAATTGACTTTTCACGACACGAGGGTAGTGCTCAGGACGCACCCCTCCTTCATGCCCAAGGTACCGTCGGACTTCCATCTCAACGAACCCTTGGTGTTGTCTGTGTTCTTCCCGTCGCCTTCGTCGCCAGCTTAGAGGACTTTGCACTCGCTGGATGTGGCTAGAGCGCTGAAGTTCTACGTGGACCGCACGAAGTGTTTTCGGAAGACGTCACAACTCTTTGTGAACTTTGGACCTGTCAATCAGGGGAAGGCTCTCTCGAAGGCTTCCATTTCCAGATGGCTCTCCGGCTGTATCATGTACTGTCATCGGTTGGCAAACCGACCGCTGCCTGGCCGTCCGAGAGCCCATTCCACCAGAGCGATCGCAGCTACCAAGGCGTTCCTTTCTGGTGTGCCCCTGCTGGACATATGCAGGGCTGCTACGTGGAGGTCGACGCACACCTTCACGAAATTCTACTGCGTCAATCGGGATTCCAGGGAGGAGTCCAGGGTCGGCCAAGCAGTGCTGCGCAACCTGTTCGCCTGAGGTGAGCCTGGTGAGGAGGCAAGATGCTTAATGTTGAGTTTGATGTAATGCTTAATGTTGAGCCTTTGCCACCTCCCGTGGTTGTGCATGTGTGTACTGCTATGTATTCTTTATTCATGAGCATGTGAATCCATGCCAGACCCCATGCTGGAGAAGGAACAAGTTAGTTACCTGTAACTGTTGTTCTCCAGCATGGGTCTGGCATGGATTCACATGCGAACCCTCCCGCCTACCCCTCTGCGGCTCTTCACTTGGTCATACTGCCACTTCACGTGCTTCCAAATCTGAAGATGGCTGCCAGAGGTGGTGCTTAGGTAGAGGGCAGTCATTGGCTGTGGTCAGTATGACGCAGAGACCAGTGATTGGTTATTACTACGAAAGACAGATCAGAAACGAAACTGATACTGGTTTTTTCTTTACCGAGGATTCCCAGCCTGATGACGGGGAATATTCATGAGCATGTGAATCCATGCCAGACCCATGCTGGAGAACAACAGTTACAGGTAAGTAACTTGTTCCTTCCCCATTCCATATAGGGCTCAATGGGAATGGGGAAGTAGCTAATAACGGTACCGCAACTTGCGGTACCGTTATTAGCTCTGAAGTCTCTTAACTGGTCCCGTCCATAACGCCTTGTCAGACCAGGTGTTAAAGGAGGGACCCGCTAAGGGACCTCGGAATAGGGCGCAAAGGGTTTACCCACACCGGTGTCCTTACCGGTGCCGGTAATCCCTTTGCGCCCAACTCGGAATGAGGCCCAATATATACCAACATTTTGAGTTACATTTCTCGAATATTTATTTTTTACAACACCATGCATTTGTTTCATGTTCAGCCATTAATGAGATGTTCAGTGTATTCTGTGTGCTACTAGACCAGTAGGTCTCTTCCTTTTGAATATAAACATCTATTGAAAAAAGGTTTTTCTACAATGTTATGTTAATGATTCTCTTGGGATAATCAATTAGGCAAGATTGACCCTTTTCATTTGTTTGGCCTGAACACCTGCAACAAATTCTCTTCATATGATTGTCTTCCTTCCTGGTCCCCACTCATCCCTTTTCACTATAAAATCATTAGCAACACCTTTTCTTTCCTCCTATTTTTAACCATTCCTTACTGCTTCTTGTTGTATTCTCCTTTTCACTCGTTACTTCCTGCCTTCCCTTCTTTGTCCTATTGAACACCTACATTTTCCCAGGCCACATCTCTAAATGCCTACCATCTCTGATAGCCTCTTCCCACCATTAGGTAACCTCTTCTTGGCAATCAATATTTTTCAGGTCTTTCTCATGTTGCCCATCTAGGTACGACCCATTTTCTCAAGACCCTTCTCCTCCCAAATAACTTCTACCCTCCTTCTCCCCTCTGTGCACCATCTTTCTCCTCAAGGATCGTCTTTTCATCTATGTCTCTCACCTTCTTCTCCCCTCTGGGCACAACCGCTCTTCCCAATTAGCTTCTCTTATTCAGTTATTTCTTGCATCCCCCCACCCCCATGGGCACACCCTTTATCAGGTTTTCCTATTTTTGGCCACCACTCCCGCAGTCCTCACCTAGTTCTTTTGCCATCTTGGTTAGGTGTCATGGGTCTCTCCTCCAACTCCCAGGCTCCAGTTTAGCCTTCTGGACCTCTTTTCCAGCCTCATGGTCCCTCCTCCACCCTGCTCCAAAACAGCTTCTGCCTTCTATCTTCATTCTCCAACTCCTACCCCAAGTATTTCCACTCTGACTGAGCACTTGGGTTTTTATAGGGCTTCTATCCTGCCTCCTAGATTCTCTGGTGAAAGGAGACTGTGGTGCACCAGGTGGGATGTGAGTTAGCTGTGGGACTTATGTTTGCCCCATCTATCTGCTTGGGCGCTCTGCTGTCTGCCACGCCCTGGTCCTGCCTTTCAACCTCTCTCTAGGGAAAAGGAATACAGATGTGTTTCTTCAGGCACATGGTGTTGGGAGAGACTAATGGGAGCCACCCGTGAGGCTGACTCCAGTACGGATGTGGGACTTGGGACTGGCTAGTCCCTTCCCTTGTGCGGTCCTTTCTCTGGCTATTACACCCTCACCCTGCCCCATGGGAGAACTCCCCAATCCTATCTGTTCTCAACCGCAGGACAGTCGAGGCCTGGTATGCTGTATTAATGGATGCCTGGTTGACGGGCAAGTTTCCCTTTTCTAATTCTCCTATGTGGCTAGTATTCCTGCACCTGCTTGATGGGAACCAAGCATGTATTATCACCATCCCTCAATTCCCTAACGGGGCCAGTAGCTGTAGAGTCATCTGTTTCAGTAGAAGAGAAAGCATCTAGCTTTGGTGTTTGGGAGTGCCTGATTTCCTAGATCCTATATGGTCTCCACTTCTAGGTGTAGGCGATGTGCCCCTTAAAAGGGACCCTGTCCTGATTTGGCACCATGCCACTGTTTCCTCTCCTGTGATGGGGGCTAAGTGAGCGTGACCTCCCCATATTGCCTCCAGAGTTATCATCCACTTGCTTGGGAAGGCGTTCATGATCTTTCAGGTGGCGCCACTTCTCCCCAAGGGAGAACCCCTCTCCATGAGGCTATTGATGTGATGCCGATAACCAATAGTCCCTCTATGGGTGGTAACATGCAGGAAGATCTCATGGAAAGAAACTACTAGCCCCTTTAACCCCCAACCCGGTAGGCTGACGATTGTACCTGAATCTCATTGGTCTAAACTCGTGTCCAAAAACCATGTGTTACTGTGAAACATTGAACCATACTCATGTTTTTGGTGCTAAGACGAAGAAGCACTCGAACGATACCAGTGACCAGGAAATGTACCGGAACAACTGTAGTAAATGGAATAGATGTTGTCAGGGCGGACCCTACTATATCGGGCATCAGAAACAAACGAAGATGGAAGGACCAGGAATAGTACCCAGTAGAGCAGTTGAGGTGGAGAAAGAAAGTGAGAACCAGAGAGAGATAGAAGTCAAGAGAACACCCAAAGGCAGGGTCGAGAAGCCCAAGCTTGAGACATAGAGGGTGTGGTTCAAGGGAACGCACACGTACGCCACACATTTTACAGATGAATCTTGATGGCTGGTGGCTGAGAGTCAAGCCGATCAAGAGGAGGAGTGGCAGCACACCCTGGTTAACCAGAAGTATATTATCCGTAAGATACTTGGAAAGTATCACACCAGTTAGCCGAGAGTCAGCTTTATGGAAGGATTGAGATTGGATCGCAGTGACGTGACCCATAGTGGGTGAAAGGGGGCGCACCAACAACTATGCCAAAACCGTTCACCCTACCCATTCGCACACCCACTTACAAAGACCTGAACAGTATCCAGAGAGGTGGTAGCTGGACAGGAAAGGAAGTTTGAATACCTTCCGGACAACCAGCTTTACAGGGCTCCGGAGGCCAGCCGCGATGAGGGTGGAACAGGCTGATTGACCATCACGAAAACCCAGGCCGGACCGGTGAAAATTCCTGACCTCACATGCCAGGTAACGGGAATTACTTAAGTCTGGGAGAGAGCCAAGGGAAATTTAGGAGAGCCTCAGAGGGTGCTAGTAACATCAGGAGAGTGTAAAGAACTATTAACTGAACTTGCACAAAGATTAAGAACAGTATAAAGAAAGCCCTCACCTTGGCCTAGTGATTAAAGTCTGTAAGTACTGCTCTGGAAACCAGACGCCCCTTGAACCATATTTTAGGGGTTACTTTCTCAAGTACAGCTGAAGAAACCAAAACCCATTAACTGATCTTCAGGAGCATCATTGGCAGGAAGAGTTCTCAGGCGGGCAATAGTTGATGGAGATGGAGAGGTCCTCCTGGGCACACCCCAGAATCATCCAGTGCTGGTCAATCGAGCTGAACCCCATTCATCCTCTATTGGGTCATGAGGATATGGACCAAAAGTCATATCAATATTTTTGGCCGGAATCTCGATATACGATATATAAATGTCTGAGGCTTGTGCAATCTGCTTAGATCACATGCTGTGCATAGGCCGACATCTAGTGGAAGCTGTGGAGTATAAGTTTGTTTTTCGAAACTCGAAAAGGGGCGTCGAACTAGAGCGTGCCAGTAATACTATCCTTAGTGTGACGTACACTGTACCCATGATCCCGCACGCGTGTAGGACCCTCAGATTGTTTTTTTTCCGCCATACTTGTCGGAAGCATAGTTGCGGAGTTCCCTGGCTTTTAGCCATTTATCATAAATGTAACCAAAAAAAAAAACCTGTTCCTTTAATCCCACTTCGAGATTCTGAAGATCGACGCCAGTACTGGAGAACTAACCTCCGTTGAGACTGCACAACGGACTTTGGGCCTGGTGCTTCGGCCTGGGCATCAGTAGGCCTCTGGCCTCGCCCTGCAAGTAGGGAGAGTGGGGGGTGGACATAATCGCACTCGTTTATTTTCCTACATACACTTGCCCGCTGCCAGAAATTGACTTATGGAAAGTTCTCCATTTAAATTCTGCCCCAAGTGCAACAGTAAGTTCCAGTGGGTAGATAAGCATAACACCTGTAATCTGTGCTTTCCTTGGGATCACCCGGAAGCATATTGCAGAGCTTGTAAGCTCTTCAAGGCTAAGACACTTAAGGACCGCTCCACCAAACGTTGGGCCCACTACACCAGGCAGCTCGAGGCCATGGATGCTGTGGGTTCCTTCAGTGATGGCAGCAACGCCGCCGTATCGGACGGCGAGGGCACGAGGGTGTCGCTAGACACCCAAGCGCAAGCCCCCGACCTCGGAGGACTGTCCGGCGAGGCAGTTATGGGGACAACACCCGGAGGTAAGAGCGCTACCCACACACCTTCATCCAAGCACACTAACACCACCCGAGACTCGACACGTGTGTTGAGTGATCGGCAGAAAAAGGCACAGAAAGAGCAGTCCGCAGAATCGGTGTCCTCTGGGCGTTCCAGGTCACGGTCGCCTCATGACACACAGCAACCGTCTGATTGCTAAGAGTGCCCCATTACCTAAGGTCACAGAGGTATGCTCGTCAGCAGACGAATCCGGCCTCTATCAGCAGCACGTTCAAAGTCGACTCCGGTAGTTCGTTCAACGTCTGCCTCCGAGTCTCGACGTCCCTCCTCTAAGACTCCAGAACCTTGTGAACCCAGCTCCGAATCTCGACGCCAGGCGTTGAAAGATTCAGGGAAAGCCATAGAGTCAGGGAAACATGCCTCTACACATAGTAAAGGGAAGAAACAACCGAAAAAAGCTTCTGAACACCAGGTTCAGAAGGAGAAACACAAATCTTTCGAGAAGTACAAGACCCCTGACCATGTCACTAGGACTAAAGTTGTCCCTCCCACTCCCCAGGATATGGGAATAGAAGAGGAACCACAGCAGGAAAGGGTCATTCCCAGTTCCAGAGAATGGAGCTCGGAAGACATCGACAGAGTGATGAGGAGAATGTCTTTTATGGCAATTCTTTACGTGAAAAACCCTGATTACTTCCAGAGCTATCAGAATACCCCTGCTACCTCTGCCCCTTCGGGATCCAAAGACCCTCCTCCTCCTCCTAAGAGACTCTGTACTGAGACTCCAGTTCAGGGGCTGATTTCAGACCCATTCTCTATTGAAACTTACCAGCAGTATGCTGAAGATCCTGAGATACAAACACTGGACGACCAGGCAGGGGTCGACTATTATGGAGACGATGAGGACCAGGATGAGGATGAGGAGGAGGAAGACGAGGCAGAGGCCTATAGTCTCGACTCCCCTATTCCCAAGGACCCACCAGTGAATGACTCACCTGTGGATAATCAGCCATTACTGAACGAGGTCTTAGCTAAAGCTGCAGCCCACTTTCAGATAGACACTGAGGGGGCTCAAGAAGAGACGGACTTTGCAGAGCAAATCATGGGGGATAAAAAATCCATTGCCCAAGCCATAGCAATTCTGAAGTCTATTCAACGCAGAATTGACCCTTCTCTGCTCACCCCTAATCTTACCCGGGCAGTTAACCCAAGAATAGAGAAATTATTCAGATCCGCCCCCTCAGACCCACTTTACATAAGGGGTCAGCTTAAACCCAATTCATTAGTGGTCACCTCTAGCATCTTCTGAACCTCCTCCAGACAAAGAGAGCAAAAATATATATGGGCTAGGAAGGAAGGTGGCTTCCACTTCCGCTTATCAGGCAAGAATTGCTAATACCACCACTCTGCTGGCAAGTTACAATTGTCAGCAATGGGAACAAGTAGCTGCCCTCATTGCCTCCGCACATGAACGGAAAGGTCGGTGTCCGGATGCATTCTAAAGGCTACCTTTGACGCAGCAGACAATGCAGGCCGGCTTATCGCGGAGAGCACAGTAATTAAGAGACACACTTGGCTGAGGCAGTCTGGTTTTAAACCCGAGACCCAAGCCACCCTCATTGATATGCCGGTGGAACCAAATGTCTTGTTTGGAAAAGCAGTGGAGGAGGCGTTCAAAACAGCCAAGGACGAATATGACACCCTAAAGTCCCTTGGACAACTAACTAATAAACCCACAAACCAACAAGGGAATAAAAATTTTCGTCGCTCTCGCGGCCAAAATTCCCAGAGAGGGTCTAACTACTTTCAAGGCCAAGGAGCATCATGGGGAGGCAACCAACAGGCTACCCGGGGTTTAGCCAGAGGTCAAAAGCGGGGCTGTGGTAGAGGGAGAGGCAGCCCCGGTAGAGGCACTACGCCTTCCAACAAACGGTGTCATTCCGCTCTGGGTCCCTTCCCATGCATCCCCAGTAGGGGGGCGCATTTCCACCTTCATCCACGCATGGGAAGGGATCACTTCGGACAGATGGGTGCTGTCACAGTGTCCGCGGGATACTGTATCGAACTGTTGGATACCCCCGCGACCATCCTCCAAGACAGAAAATACACTCCTTGGAGCATCAAAGAATCCTCCTCGAGGAGATCGTCATTCTTCTTGCAAAGGACGTGATAGAACTCGTCCCGGGCAACCAGGTAAACAAGGGTATTTATTCAACGTGCTTCCTTGTGCCAAAAAATGATCTAACAATGCGCCCAGTATTAGACTTAGGCCCTGCAAACAAGTATGTCAAGCCTCAAAAATTTTGCATGACTACACCCCAAGAGGTAATCCCCCGATTACATGGCAACATTGGACATGAAAGATGCCTGTTTTCATATTTCCAAGTTCTCCAGCATGGGGTCTGGCATGGATTCACATGCTCATGAATATTCCCCGTTGTCAGGCTGGCAATCCTCGGTAAAGAAAAAAATCAGTATCAGTTTCGTTTCTGATCTGTCTTTCTTAGGGTTTATGGTCATAATACCGAATTTAGAAATCTCCAAAAAAAAATCTCGAAAAAAAAGGCCAAAAAAAAAATGTCGAATTATTTTTCATATTTTTTATTCGAAATGGGGGGTGGGGGGGTTCCCCCCGAACCTCCCTTTTTTTTATTTTACCCCTTTTTTTTTACTTGCCTGACCCCAAAAACACATAAATAAATAAATAATTCGATATTTTTTTCGAGATTTTTTTTTCGAGATTTTTGTAATTCGATATTATTTTTTCGGCCTTTTGACTGACCACCCTTTCTTAGTAGTAACCAATCACTGGTCTCTGGGTCATACCGCCCCAGCCAATGACTACCCTCTCCCCTGGCAGCCATCCTCAGATTTTTACTGCACGTTCAAGTGTTGGGAGTCCTTGTGCTGTAGCTCTCAAGCTTTACTGCGTTTTGCGATTTCTCAAAGAGATTTCATCTCCTAGACATGCCCTTCAGCGGGAACAACCTATTTGGCAAGGCAGTGGACGAGTCGCTGCAAGCCATCAAGACCGACATGGAGACGGCTCGTGCCCTAGGCGTTCTCCAGCAACGACGGCCGCCCTTTCGGGGGTTCCGGAGGCAAGCAGAGTGCCTCCATGGGATTTGGCGGCAGCTCCTCGACATACCGCCAGGCGGCTCGCTCCTCGTCACAGGAGGCCCACAGGGGACGCGGCAAGCAAGGAGGCTGGGCGACAAGGCCCCCGCAGAGCAGGATTGGTCCGGCCGTAGTGTCGGGCCCCCACCTGAGCACCCCGGTGGGAGGCCGGCTGGGGAACTTCGTCAGCGTGTGGGAGTCCATCTCCACTGACCGTTGGGTGCTGGATGCTCTGGCCCGCAGGCACACACTGGAATTTCTAAGAAAGTGTCCCGGTATTCCACCTGTGGCCAGAAAGGAAAAATCATGTCCCACAACTACTGCTGGAGGTACGAGCGATGCTAAAGAAGGGAGCCATCGAACTCGTTCCAAAGAGGCTCTGGGGTATACTCGCGGTACTTCCTCGTAAGGAAAAAGACCAGCGGTTGGCGACCCATCCTGGACCTTCGTCGTCTAAACAAATAAATCAGGTCCCCCTCCAGAACGTGCTGGGACAACTGGAGGAAGGCGACTTCCTATCGTCGCTGGACTTGGAGGACGCCTACTTTCACATCCCCATCTTGAAAAAACATCGAACGTTTCTGCGATTCGTAGTCCAAGGTCGGCACTACTAGTTCAAGGCCCTTCCCTTCGGACTGAAGTCGGCGCCCAGGGTGTTCACCAAGTGCCTAGCACCAGTGGCGGCGCAGCTGCGCCTACAGGGGATCCACGTCTACCCATACCTGGACGACTGGCTCATCCAGGCAGAGTCAAGGGAACTCGCCGTCGAACACACAAGCAAGACCATTCAACTGCTCCAGGATCTAGGATTTTCGATCAACTCTGCAAAATCCCACCTGGTACCGTCTCAAGTCACCCTGTTCCTAGGAGCCAAGGTCGGCACAGTCAAGCGACTAGCATCTCCGTCAGAGGAGAGGACGAAGGCCATCCTAGGCAAGGTGCAATGGCTGTCGACCATGGACGTGGCCAAGGTGAGATCCGTCAAGTCCCTGCTCTGCATGATGTCCTCCTGCATTTACCTCGTGCACCTTTGCAGACTATGGATGCGACCACTGCAGGAGTTCCTCGACGCCCGTTGGATGCAAGTGACAGGCAACTTCGAAGACAGGATCCCACTCAACGAGACCTTTCGACAAGCGATCCCGTAGTGGGGCACCCGTGCACATCTGACAGCGGGTATGGACTTCCAGACCCCGGCCCATCAGGAGATGGTGATGACGGATGCCTCCCTGGAGGGATGGGGGGGCTCATTCCAGAGTTCTCCACGCAAGAGGCCTTTGGCTGCTGGAGGAGAAGTCTCTGCACATCAACGTCCTGGAGCTCCGAGCCGTTTCAGGGCCCTCGGGTCGTTTTTTCCGTCCCTCAAGGTCAAGGTGGTGAGGATCTTTACCGACAGCACCATGACGATGTTTTACATCTGGAAGCAGGGAGGCACCAGATCCCAAGCCCTATCCAAGGAGGCCCAGGATCTGTGGCATTGGGCCGTAGCCCAAGGGATGTTTCTGGTACCCTTCCACCTGGCTGGAATAAAAAACACCATCGCCAACGCACTCAGCAGGGAGCTGCGCTAGTGCCACGAGTGGGAACTGCGGCAGGATCAAGTGGACCTCCTCTTCTGACGATGGGGCAATCCCCAGATCGACCTATTGGCGACGGGGGCAAACACCAAGTGCCAGAGGTTCGCCAGCAGGTTCCCCCAGCCGGGGAGTATGGGCGATGCCTTCTCGTTCCCCTGGGACGGCCTGTTCCTGTATGCGTTCCCTTCGTTGCCGTTGCTGCTGCGACTCATCAACCAACTCAAACGGTCCCGGTGCAGGATGATCCTCGTCGCACCGGCATGGCCGAGGCAGATCTGGTTCCCGGACCTTCTGGACATGTCATCGTCCCCACCAGTCAAACTGCCGATGGATGCAGATCTCCTCATCAGATCCGGCGTTGCTGACCTTGCAGGGTTGGCTCCTGCAGCGCTAGAGTTTGGAGGGTACGATATCCCGGCGGACTGCAAAGGCCAGGGTGCCCTCGACTCTCGTGTTATGGACACAAATGGAAGAGGTTCTCTGTCTTGGGCCTGCACAGAAGATGAACCCTCTGCGGATTACGGCCCCTCAGGTGCTGCCGTCCCTGCTGTCGCTGGTCAAGGCGGGGCTGGCGCACGCCTCCATCGAGATCCATCTACCGCCGATCTCCCGTTACTCCAGGACACCGGGGCGATCATCTCTCTGGTCCCATCGCCTGCTGAAGGAGTTTATGAAGGGACTGTTGCAGTCATTCCCGCCGGTGAAGGCTCTGGCCCCGGGGTGGGAGCGCAACGTGGTGCTGTCCAGGCTCATGGGGCTGCCATTCGAGCCACTGCATTCGACACCGTTGAAGTTCCTGTCGTGGAAAACAGCGTTTCTTGTGGCCATCACCTCCGCACGACGAGCGGGAGAGATCCAGGCCCTCCCCTGTAAACCCCCATAATTGACTTTTCACGATACAAGGGTGGTGCTGAGGAGACAACCATCCTTCATGCCCAAGGTGCCGTCGGACTTCCATCTCAACAAGCCCTTGGTGTTACCTGTTTTCGTCCCGTCGCCTTAGTCGCCGGCCGAGAGGACTTTGCACTCGCTGGACGTAGCTAGAGCGCTGAAGTTCTATGTGGACCGCACAAAGAGTTTTCGGAAGACATCACAGCTGTTTGTGAACTTTGGACCTGTGAACCAAGGGAAGGCCCTCTCGAAGACTTCCATTTCCAGATGGCTCTCCGGCTGCATCATGCACTGTCGACCAGAGCGATCGCTGCTACCACAGCGTTCCTATCTGGTGTGCCCCTAGTGGACATCTGCAGGGCTGCTACGTGGAGGTCGACGCACACCTTCACGAGATTCTACTGCGTCGACCTGGATTCCAGGGAGGAGTCCAGAGTCGGCCAGGCACTGCTGCACAACCTGTTGGCCTGAAGATGGGCCTGATGAGGAGGTAAGAGATGCTTAATGTTGAGTTGATGAAATGCTTAATGTTGAGCCTTGTCACCTCCCGTGGTTGTGCATGTGTGTACTGTTATGTATTCTTATATTCATGAGCATGTGAATCCATGCCAGACCCCATGCTGGAGAAGGAACAAGTTACTTACCTGTAACTGTTGTTCTCCAGCATGGGTCTGGCATGGATTCACATGCAAACCCTCCCTCCTACCCCTCTGCGGCTCTTCACTTGGTCATACTGCCACTTTACGTGCTACCGAATCTGAGGATGGCTGCCAGGGGAGGGGCTTAGGGAGAGGGCAGTCATTGGCTGGGGGCAGTATGACCCAGAGACCAGTGATTGGTTACTATTAAGAAAGACAGATCAGAAACAATACTGATACTGATTTTTTTTCTTTACCGAGGATTCCCAGCCTGACGATAGGGGATATTCATGAGCATGTGAATCCATGCCAGACCCATGCTGGAGAACAACAGTTACAGGTAAGTAACTTGTTCCTTCCCAGCGCACAGAAGGTTCTTGCGTTTCAAGGTAGACAGCCAGCACTACCAGTTCAAGGTGCTGCCCTTCGGTATAGCCTCGGCTCCAAGGGTTTTCACCAAGGTACTGGCGGTGGTGGCTGCGCACCTACGCAGGGAGGCAATCCCTGTGTACCCTTACCTGGACGACTGGCTCATCACAGGGGAAACCCACGTAATTTGCAGATCCAACATTCAAAGAACTATCAACCTCTTCTTTCAATTGGGCTTCTCAATAAACGAGAAAAAATCAAGCCTGGTGCCAAGCACCTCAAAACAGTTCCTAGGGGCTGTTCTAAACACCCAAGAGGGGTTGGCCTTTCCATCAGAGGAAAGAATTCGGAATCTGTTACTGCAAATTCCTCAATATCAGTCAGGTCACCAGATAAGAGTGCGCAAAGCAATGTGTTTACTAGGCATGATGGCATCATGCATTTACCTGTTTCCCCACGCGCACCTGCGCATGCGTCCCATGCAAGAATGGTTGGCGAAACAGTAGTCTCAGGTAAATGGTCAGTGGGACGATCTAGTGGTTGTTTCACCAACACTAGTACAACACCTTCGCTGGTGGATAAGAGAATCTTTCAAAGGGGAAACCCTTTTACGATCCAGAAATACAGGCCATAGTCACAACAGAAGCGTCCCTGTCAGGGTGGGGAGCACACCTCCTTCAACACACAGCTCAGGGTCTCTGGTCTCACACAGTGGCTCAGAATCACATCAACCTGCTAGAACTTCTGGCAGTCTTCAGAGCGCTTTGGGCATTCGAACCCCACCTAATCAACCTGTCGGTGCAGATCCTAACAGACAGCACGACCGCGATATTTTACGTAAACAAACAGGGGGGCACATGTTCGCCAAATCTGTCCAGGCTTGCCCAGAAAATTTGGATATGGGCACTCGGACAGAACATTTACCTGTCGTCTCAACATGTTCCAGGGGATCTCAATTCACTAGCGGGCGCTTTGAGCAGAGATCCCCTCCCAGAAGAACACGAATGGTGTCTACACGAAGAAGTCGTAGGAGACGTCTTCTCACAGTGGGGTTTCCCCACTATAGACCTATTCGCCACAAGCGAAAACAGACAATGCCCAGGATTCGCATCCAGGTTCCCCCAGCTAGGCTCCAAGGGGAACGCTCTATGGATGAACTGGTCAGGGATGTTTGCCTACGCTTTTCCACCAACCCCTCTAATGAGGAAGGTGGTCAACAAGATACACAGGGAATCAATGACACTCATCCTAGTTGCTCCCATGTGTGCGAGACAACCGTAGTTCCCGCACCTGCGCAAACTGGTGGTGTGCGAACCCATCCCTTGCTGGTACAACCTACTCTCCCAGCACGGAGGAGAAACAGTGCATCCTCAACCCAACTCGATGAACTTGGCATCATGGCTCCTGATGGCCATCATGGCACCTGAAGTCATAGTTTGGCCATCTCAATTTACCACAGAAATGTATGGATATCTTAAAAGAATGACGAAAACCTAACACAAGGCACTGTTACTTTGATAAGTGGAAAAGATTTGTTATGTGGTGCCAGAATAAACAAATCAACCCAGTTGATTGCACTCCTTCCAATATTGTCACCTACATGCTCCACTTACTGGACGCAGGGTTGGTATTTAATTCACTCTAAGTACACCCGGTGGCGCTGTCAGCCTACACCACCTCTCATAAGAAGGTGTCATGGTAGAAGGTGCCAGTTGTCAAAGCCTTTATGGAAGGGGTGAAGAGACTCCACCCTCCAATTTCTAACCCACCACCAGGGTGGGACCTTAATGTGGTGCTTGCTAAACTCATGGGACCCCCCCTTTGAACCCATGCATAAAGCTAGTCTCAAACTAGTCTAAAACTGCCTTCTTAGTAGCCATTACATCCATAAGAAGGGTCAGTGAAATTCAGGCTCCATCAGTGCAGGATCCTTTCTTTAGTATACATAAGGATAAACTGGTTTTACAAACTCACCCTAGTTTATTTCCAAATTCCATATTAACCAGTCCATTGAGCTACCGGCTTTTTTCCAAGAAGAGCGGTCCTCTACTACGTAGACAAGTCCAGACCGCTTAGAAAAACAGATCAACTGTTTGTCTCCGTAGCTACAGGCAGAGAAGGAGATTGTGTCTCTAAAGGCGCCATCCCTAAATGGATAGTTAAATATATCCAGCTGTGCTACTCCCTTTCAGAAAATACACTGCCTTTTACGCCAAGGGCCCACTCCACTAGAGGTACTGGGGCCACTCTGGCTTTCATTGTAAATGTACCCCTTGACACCATTTGCAAAGCAGCTACATGGAGCTCTCTTCACACTTTTACTCCGCACTACTGCATTGACACTCATTCCAAGACATATACTCAAGTGGGACAAGCCGTTCTAAGACATTTGTTCGCTCATGACCCTTCTCACATCCCATCTCCTTCTTCTAACACTGCTCGCTAATCTATGCACAGCAGGTGATAAAGTTCCCAAGTCAATTCCACATAAGAAGGATACTGGAAAAGTCAAGAGGGACTTCATGAATGGCTTCATCGTCCCAGTGGGGCGGAACAAGAGAGGTGCAATACACAGATTGGGAATACTCCTACGTCCCGTCCCCTTTCCTCCATACTTATGGGACATCTCTCCGTCCTGTGGGACGGGACCAGAGCACTTTGTAAAAAGCATACACATTTTTTTCAAAAATGTGTTTCTGCTCTCTTTCCTACGCGGGGCCCGGCCACCTTGGCTCCGCCCTGCGCATCGGCCATCAGTCCTTTTCTCCACACCCTGGGGCTGACTACTGTCTCCCTGGGTCTGTAAAGTCCCCATTGACTTTACTAGTCTTAACTTAGGAACTTAACCAGTACAAACCATCATACTGTGGAAGTACTGGTAGGGGCAATTAGATTGCCCCTGGGTTTGTTGTCGAGGGGGTACTGTCCCGTCCCCCCTCGCCGAGTTTCTGGCTGGTGGCAGTGGATACCACGGAAATATTCCACCGGAATATTTCCCAATGGGATTTCCCATTGATTTTAATGCACCACTTTTTGGTGCAATGTTAAAGATACCGCCGGTTTATTTATTTAATATAAATTCACCGGTTGGGATTTTTTGCCAGGACTCGCCGCCAAAATAGCGTCTAGGTTCACTTCAGTAACCCTGAACCCGAGTCGAGCCTTTGTTCCACTTTTGGCGGGCTTCTGCACAGAAGCCCTCCAAAGTGGTGCCATTCTGTCTGGGTACCACAGGGGGTGTGGGAGGGGGTTTAGGCACCCTGGACTGAGTTGCCTTGCCAACTCATGTCGCACTCTGGTGTGATTGGCCCAAGTGGTGGGCACTTACCATGTTTGAGTGACAGCTAGGCTGTATGAATGGGGGTTTGCTGCATAAAAGCAGGGTTTTTGGGACTGGTTCTGGAGAAGTCGCCACAGGACCTAAGAAGCCGAAGAGGGAGAAGCCGAGCCGACCTGCCAAGACGACACCACCGGTGGAGCCCTGCGGAACCGTCTCACCACTTTTCCCGACGACAGAGGAGATCTCCCGCCGGAGAGTCTTCTTCCCTTGACTGGTGGGGACAACCAGTTTCTGCCTTCTTCTCGCCGCCCTGAAGCATCTCGTGGCCGCCTTGCCTGTGCCAAGCACCCTGGCAACCGGGATACCACTTTTTACCTCAACCGCGAAAGAGGGGTAACATCCTTTTAACCGGAAAAACTCCACGGCTGGTTTCTTCCCTGGTAGTGCAACGACCTTCAGCTTTCCTCCACGACGAGATCTTCTCCTCCTCTGGATGACGCCGCGACTTGCACCCACTACCAGGAACAACTGCCCCCGCTGGAGGATCCTTTCCATTTTAAAAGGTACTGTGTTGCACCCGGCTTCCCTTGCCACCAATTGTACGGGGTAGATTTAGCCCCCCGCTCTCGACCCTGGGTATGCCTGTGCACCCTAACTAAACTTTTCTTAACTGGGAAAAACCTTTTCTACTCACCTGTAAAGACTTGTGACATTGTGTGATCTTGGGCATCTTTTTGCCTGGCTTTCCCTAGAGTGGGCCTGGCAACCGAACTTCCTTGCTCCACAATAGACTGCCTTTCTACACTCACTGTGAATCTCTGAAAAGTGTTCTACCTGGCTGTTTTCACTTCTTTTGCCTTTTCCCTCCCTTTTAACTAACTTGTTGGAGTGCCATCTAACGTTAAGCGCTCACCTCTGTTTGTAAATAAGTGGTGTTAACTTAGACTTGTCCAACAAATAACTAGGGATGTACATATGAGTAATAGTGACTGTGTTTTGACTTACTTACCTTTTCTGTGCTAGTGTAATTTATGAGTGTGTCTTTTAAATAAATAATTATATACTTTTACACCTAGCTCTGGTCAGTGTTTGCTTGTACTATTGTGCCTCTGTACCTATTATGTATGCTCTGTATACTGCCTAACTCTTCTTGAGGGAAGTCTGACTGCTCAGCCACAGCTACCAGGTAAACCTGGGTGGTACAGACTGCTACCAAGTGAGTTTACTGCCAAACACCTGTAGTCTTAAATATTTTGCAGTGGTCCCAGAGGGAACTGCACAGGTTTCTGTCTAACACTGGTGTACAGCGGTGGGATTTGTATTGAGCATACACTTTAGTGTACTTTTGAGATACCTTAGTGCAACTAACCACAAAGCTTAAGCACAAAAAGAAAGTCCTATTCTAACCTGTCTACTATGGAAAGTTATAGTCAAGAGTCCCTTGCTACAAAAACTGCTGATTGTCTAAGACTTCTCTGTAAGCATAAGAATCTCATGACTAAAGGAAAGAAAATGGAGCTAATAGAAAGGTTGTTAGAAAACCAAAGTCTGGATGATGGTTCAGAGGAACCTAACATTCCAGCAAATGTAGAGAACAGCAATGATATTGATATTGAGCAAAGTATTGGTGATCTTGGATCAGAACCAGTAGAGGAGGATGAAACTATTGTAGATGTTCCCCCTAGGCCTCTGTCTGCTCTACCAGCTGTACCTACTGGGCCTTTGCCAGGCCCCACATTTGGTCCTCAGTACTATGAACTGGAGAAAATGAAACTTGAATTAGAGTACAAGAAACGTAATGCTCGAACCGACAAAGAACTAAGGCTAAGAGAAATGGAGCTCAAGTATGAGCTAGAAATGAAGAAATTGTCTGTTGAGAATGCTTCTCTCTCTGGCTCCTCTAGAAGTTCCAGTCCTAAAAGACCCTGGATGCCTAAAGAATTGATTGGTATGTATGAGCCTAAGTTTGATGTGTTGGATTGGTTGTCTATGTTTGAGTATAATCATGGGCTCCAGAACATCACAGGTAATGAGTTACTCATCTGGTTGTTCTCTAGGCTTCCCCCTGTTGCGACTGATGCAGTAATGGAGTTGAGGGAGGAGGATAGGAAAGAGTATGAATGTGTAAAACAAGCTTTGATAGCTAGGTTTGGGAAGACCCCTTCCCAGTATCTTAAGAGGTTTAGAAGCCTCAAAAAGCATGATGGTACCCCTTGGGCTACCTGGGTGTGTGAAGGGTTAAAAAACTTAGAGGGATGGATTAAGGGTTACAAAGTGAACACTTATGAAGGAATGGGAAATCTTGTAATGATGGTGTCAATTTATGATGCCTGCTTTCCTGAGCTCAGACAGCACTTGGCTGACTCACAGGAATTAGATCCTAGAAAGCTAGCTAAGGCTGCTGACTTGTGGGTGGCCAACAGAGCTACTCACAAGGATTCTGGGGTAACTCAGAAGAAGGATGAGGGGAGACAGCCTAAGAAAGACTCCAAAGAGAATTCAAATAATTCCAATTCCAAAGAGGGCCCCAAACCATACCATAAGGGTAAGCCACCTGGGAAACCACAGCAGAGTAGTATACCTTCTGGTGCCAAACCAGAAGGAGGTCAGAACAAGCCTCCATTCCAAAGGGCCTTTGGATGCTGTTATGTTTGTAAGGCTACTGACCATGTGAAAGGAGATCCCAGATGTAAGGGTAAACCTTCAGGGGTCCAGCTTGTCTCCTTAGCCTTCGCTCCAGAGGGGGAAGTCCCTATGGCAAGTGGAAACTTTCTACTACTGCCTGATGAACCCACTGGAGTCTCAGCCAGTGTTTCCTTAGTCTCTCTGGGGTTGTGGGAACAACAGAATTTAGATGTCTATAATTCTATCCCAGATAATACTAAAGAGTATTATAAGGACAGTGTCCACGTGAATGGTCAGGAGACTCCTGCCATCAGGGACACTGGGGCTAGCATAACTGTGGTGGATGAATCATTTTTCAAGGCAGAGGATGTTGCTAAGGCACCCACATGCCTCACCAAGTTAGCTGGAGGGCCTGTGCAGATGTGTCCCCAGTTACCAGTTCTCATCCAGTGTAATGATATGGCTGTGAAGATATCTGTCAGTATACAATGTGAGGTACCAGGAAGGGTTCTGTTGGGTAATGACCTGAAAGCTCTTGGAGTTGTCACATACCCCCAGACTTCCTAGTAAAAGGTTACAGGAGCTCACCAAACCTGCAAGAGAGAAAACCCTGCGAGGTTTTTCTCAGGAGATGATGACAGAAATCACTCCTCTCCCCCTGGAGCAACTTACTGCAGTAACTACCAGATCAGGAGCAAGGGGGCAACCCAAGACTCCTAGAAAAAAACCTACAGCAAGCACTCCAGTGCTTCCAACAAGGACTTCCCCGAGGTTGTCCAAAGTTACACCTGTAACTCCACCTCCAGCTGAGGCTGAGAGGGAGGTACAACCCTGTCTGGTTGAACTAGACTCTGAAGAAGAGCTAGTAGGAGGCCCAGAACTTATTGGAGACCTGGACCCGGCTGACCATCCTGAGCTGCAGTCTTTACTGGCAGAAGGGGGACCCAGCAGGTCAACTTTTCGTAAGGGACAAAGAGAATGTCCAACTCTGGAGGGCCTTCGCCAACAGGCAGCTTCTCAGGCTGATGGGCAAGAGCCTGGGAAGTATAGGTTACACTGGGAAGATGGCCTCTTCTACAGTGAACCAACTGAATCTGAACCTGGAGCCTACCAACGCCTGGTAGGGCCCCAAGAGAACAGACAACAGTTCTTGCAACTAGCCCACGAGATTACTTTGGCTGGTCACTTGAGTTTCAAGAAGACCAAGGAAAGGCTCTCTCTCTACTTTTATTGGCCAAAGATGGGGGCTGAAGTAGATAGATATTGCAGGAGCTGCCACACCTGCCAGACTTCTGGTAAGGTGGGTTCCAAGAATGTGGCACCTTTAGTGCCTCTCCCAGTTGTGGGAGTCCCATTTGAGAGGGTAGGGATTGACATTGTTGGTCCCCTTGATCCCCCAACTTCCTCAGGCAACAGGTTTATCCTTGTTGTAGTAGACCATGCTACTAGGTACCCTGAGGCAATTCCTATGAGGACTGTTACAGCTCCGGCTGTAGCTAAGGCCCTCCTTGGTATTTTTACCAGGGTTGGGTTTCCTTAGGAGGTGATCTCCGACAGGGGGTCAAATTTTATGTCCCACTACATGAAAGCCATGTGGAAAACCTGCGGAGTTACCTACAAGTTCTCAACCGCATACCACCCTCAGACAAACGGGTTGGTAGAAAGGTTTAACAGAACCATGAAGAGCATGATAGGTGCTTTAGAAGAACCCCTTAAGAAGAAGTGGGACCTTCTATTGCCATGCCTTCTCTTTGCTTATAGAGAAGTCCCTGAGGAGGGAGTAGGTTACTCTCCCTTTGAACTTCTCCATGGCCATCCAGTCAGAGGCCCCTTGGCCCTGATTAAGGAGGGATTGGAGAGTGCTCCTTCCCCCAAGCCAGTCAGAGTGACTGACTATGTGATAGGTCTCCGAAGGAGAATGTCGCACATGATGGCAGAAGCAAGTGATAACTTGAAAGCTGGACAAGCTCTGATCAAACATTGGCATGATCAGAAGGCTAACATGGTTGAGTTTACTCAAGACCAGCTAGTTCTAGTTATGCTCCCAACAAGGCAGAGGGCCTTGCAAGACAAATGGATGGGACTCTTCAAGGTTGTGGGGAAACTTGGAGAGGTCAACTATCTGGTGGATCTGGGCAAACCCAGGGAAGCTCCCAGAGTCTTCCACACCAACCGCCTCAAAGCCTACGTCTCTAGACCAGAAGTAGGAGCCTTGCTTCTAGTTTCTTCAGAAGAGGAGGAGGAGGAGGAGAGTGAAGCTCTACCTGACCTCCTGAGAGGCTTACCTTTGGACGAAAAGGTTGAAGGAGTTAATCTCTCTTCAGATCTGACCCCTGAGCAACAGGAGGAGTGCAAAGCTATGTTAAATCAGTTTGCCCCCCTGTTCTCACTTTCACCAGGCTTGACCCCTTGGGGACAGCATGATATACTCACTGGTGACTGTCTGCCAATCAAAAGCAGAGGATACAGGATGTCAGAACATGTCAGAACCCACATCAAAGGTGAGGTCAAGAAGATGCTTGATCTCGGGGTAATAGAGCCCTCTACTAGTCCATGGTCTAGCCCAGTGGTATTAGTACCAAAAGCAGGATCCAAAGAGTTGAGATTCTGTGTGGACTATAGAGCTCTTAATGCAGTCACCAAGACTGATGCCCACCCTTTGCCAAGGACAGATGAGTTGGTGGATAAACTTGGTGCAGCCATGTACCTCAGCACACTGGACCTTACGTCAGGCTATTGGCAAATAGCCCTGACAGACCATGCCAAGGAGAAAACTGCATTTTCTACCCCAGTTGGCCTATACCAATTCAAGGTTATGCCTTTTGGACTAAAAAATGCACCTGCAACATTCCAAAGGATGGTGAACCAAGTTCTAGCTGGGATGGAGGACTTCTGCATGGCATACTTGGATGACATTGCAGTCTTCAGCCACTCTTGGGAGGACCATGTGAACCACTTAGAACATGTTTTGCAGGCTCTTGAGCAGGCCAATCTGACCATAAAGGCAAGCAAATGCCAAATTGGACAGAGTAAAGTGGTCTACCTTGGACATGAGGTAAGAGGTGGTGAGATAAGGCCTTTGCTCAGCAAGATTGAAGCTGTGCAAAATTGGACAACACCTACTACTCAGACCCAGGTGAGAGCCTTTTTAGGCCTCACTGGGTACTACAGGAATTTCATTGAGAACTATGGGACCATAGCTTCTCCTCTGAATGTGATATCCTCTCCAAAATTCCCCAAGAAGGTCAAATGGAATGAGGAATGCAATCAGGCCTTTGAAAACCTGAAGAAAGCTCTTTGCCAAGCTCCAGTACTCCGAGCTCCTGACTACCACCAACCTTTCATTGTACAAACTGATGCTTCCAATGTAGGTATAGGTGCAGTTCTTAGCCAACTGGATGAGAAGGGTAGGGAACACCCCATTTGCTTCATCAGTAGAAAACTGAAGGATCCTGAAACAAGGTGGGCAACAATAGAAAAAGAATGCTTTGCTATTGTGTGGGCACTGAAGAAGTTTAGGCCATACTTGTATGGTTCTACTTTTGTCATTCAGACTGACCACCAACCCTTGAGATGGTTAATGCAAATGAAAGGGGAAAATCCAAAACTATTGAGATGGTCAATCTGCCTCCAGGGGTTTGATTTCACCATTGAGCACAGGTCAGGGTGTCACCATCAAAATGCTGATGGACTCTCTAGGATGTATGTCATCGACTAGAGGTATGAGGTTCATCCAGGAGTGGATTAAATCCTCCTGTCCCTTAGTCTGGAGGGGGCGAGTGTTAGGGAGAATTCTCTGTTTAGGCTGAATTTCCTAACCTATTGAGTCCCCCAGCAGCTTTGCTGGATTTTTGGGGTTTATTTTTTTTCTCCTGCCAAGAGTGAGACTCTTTTACCCTCACTCATGGGCATGACTTGAGTGTTTCTGTGACTTGCTATGCGCTTATGGGCTATTTTTTTTCCCCCATAGGCTATCATTGGTTTTTGAATGTGTTACACAGCACCCTCAGTGCAGTAACACAGGGGTGTCATTGAGACCCCCAAACATAGACTCCACACCCTGGGACTGACTACTGTCTCCCTGGGTCTGTAAAGTCCCCATTGACTTTACTAGTCTTAACTTAGGAACTTAACCAGTACAAACCATCATACTGTGGAAGTACTGGTAGGGGCAATTAGATTGCCCCTGGGTTTGTTGTTGAGCGGGTACTGTCCCGTCCCCCCTCGCCGAGTTTCTGGCTGGTGGCAGTGGATACCACGGAAATATTCCACCGGAATATTTCCCAATGGGATTTCCCATTGATTTTAATGCACCACTTTTTGGTGCAATGTTAAAGATACCGCTGGTTTATTTATTTAATATAAATTCACCGGTTGGGATTTTTTGCGAGGACTCACCGCCAAAATAGCGTCTAGGTTCACTTCAGTAACCCTGAACCCGAGTCGAGCCTTTGTTCCACTTTTGGCGGGCTTCTGCACAGAAGCCCTCCAAAGTGGTGCCATTCTGTCTGGGTACCACAGGGGGTGTAGGAGGGGGTTTAGGCACCCTGGACTGAGTTGCCTTGCCAACTCATGTCGCACTCTGGTGTGATTGGCCCAAGTGGTGAGCCACCCCGCTCACCACTTAGCATGTTTGAGTGACAGCTAGGCTGTATGAATGGGGGTTTGCTGCATAAAAGCAGGGTTTTTGGGACTGGTTCTGGAGAAGTCGCCACAGGACCTAAGAAGCCGAAGAGGGAGAAGCTGAGCCGACCTGCCAAGACGACACCACCGGTGGAGCCCTGCGGAACGTCTCACCACTTTTCCCGACGACAGAGGAGATCTCCCGCTGGAGAGTCTTCTTCCCTTGACTGGTGGGGACAACCAGTTTCTGCCTTCTTCTCGCCGCCCTGAAGCACCTCGTGGCCGCCTTGCCTGTGCCAAGCACCCCGGCAACCGGGATACCACTTTTTACCTCAACCACGAAAGAGGGGTAACATCCTTTTAACCGGAAAAACTCCACGGCTGGTTTCTTCCCTGGTAGTGCAACGACCTTCAGCTTTCCTCCACGACGAGATCTTCTCCTCCTCTGGACGACGCCGCGACTTGCACCCACTACCAGGAATAACTGCCCCTGCTGGAGGATCCTTTCCATTTTCAAAGGTACTGTGTTCCGCCCGGCTTCCCTTGCCACCGATTGTACGGGGTAGATTTAGCCCCCCGGCTCTTGACCCTGGGTAAACCTGTGCACCCTAACTAAACTTTTCTTAACTGGGAAAAACCTTTTCTACTCACCTGTAAAGACTTGTGACATTGTGTGATCTTGGGCATCTTTTTGCCTGGCTTTCCCTAGAGTGGGCCTGGCAACCGAACTTCCTTGCTCCACAATAGACAGCCTTTCTACACTCGCTGTGAATCTCTGAAAAGTGTTCTACCTGGCTGTTTTCACTTCTTTTGCCTTTTCCCTCCCTTTTAACTAACTTGTTGGAGTGCCATCTAACGTTAAGCGCTCACCTCTGTTTGTAAATAAGTGGTGTTAACTTAGACTTGTCCAACAAATAACTAGGGATGTACATATGAGTAATAGTGACTGTGTTTTGACTTACTTACCTTTTCTGTGCTAGTGTAATTTATGAGTGTGTCTTTTAAATAAATAATTATATACTTTTACACCTAGCTCTGGTCAGTGTTTGCTTGTACTATTGTGCCTCTGTACCTATTATGTATGCTCTGTATACTGCCTAACTCTTCTTGAGGGAAGTCTGACTGCTCAGCCACAGCTACCAGGTAAACCTGGGTGGTACAGACTGCTACCAAGTGAGTTTACTGCCAAACACCTGTAGTCTTAAATCTTTTGCAGTGGTCCCAGAGGGAACTGCACAGGTTTCTGTCTAACATTGTTTACTAGTCTTGTCTATGTCTTTTAAACAAGATTTTCCAGACTGTTCATCGTGTCAGTCGCTTCGCGAGGGCAGATCCCCATCCTCTTTGTTTAGAGTGTTTGGGTCCGGAACACCGTTGGGACTCCTGTTTTTACTGTGACTCCCTTTCGGTCTGGTCACTTCAACGTCGGTTGGAGCAGTGGGAGGAGGTGTTCGACAGATTCCTCCTTCGTATTTTCAGGTGTTCATCGGCGAGAAGAAAAAACGCCCGGTAAGTTCTTTTCTTTCTCCAGCATGGGGTCTGGCATGGATTCACATGCTCATGAATATTCCCCTTCGTCAGGCTGGGAATCCTCGGTAAAGAAAAATCAGTATCAGTTTCGTTTCTGATCTGTCTTTCGTAGTAGTAACCAATCACTGATCTCTGCGTCATACTGACCACAGCCAATGACTGCCATCTCCCTAAGCCCCGCCTCTGGCAGCCATCTTCAGATTTTTACTGCACGTTCAAGTGTTGGGATCCTCGTGCTATTGCTCTCAAGCTTTAGTGCTTTTTTTGCGCTTTTTCTTAGGAAAATTTTCTCTTTTTTGGTCAAAAGAGCCTCATGGAGCTTGAGGTGGACCGTTTCTTTATCTGATCAACGGGGACCCGAGTCGGATTCTTCTACGCCTCTCAAGAGTGAAGATTTCATCAAGCCACGCTTTTGGAGGACTCCAGAAGTTTCTCAGGCCCATCTCGATCATGGCCCAGGAGAAGGGAAGCTCGACGCCCGGAAAGCTGTTCAGGGTCTTCCCTGGATGCCAGCTTCAGAATGTCTTTAAGGAGGACGAACACTCCCTTTGCCTCTACTGCCTGCATGAGGACAAGACGCACGTGGAGAAGGACTGTTCGTTTTGCGGCAATATGTCGGAGCGGACCATGAAGGACCGCCATCTGCGTCTCGCCAACTGGCTGGAAGGGAAGAGCCCGTCAGGCAAGAAGAAGAAGAAGTCCAAGCGGTCTTCTAAGACCTTTGAGGGTGCCCCGGCGACGGGGGTCCAACAGAAGGCCAAGCACCGCGAGTCCGCTGGCACCGGGAGCGCCGAACGGTCGGGCTCTATGGGCACCAGGCAGGGCTCATCCTCCCCGGCGCCATCAACCACGAGCCAACGCTCTGGCTCGGGTAAGAGGAAGGCCGAGCACCCGGCGAAGCTCCTGGAGAGACCCCGGTCGAGCTTGAAGGCCCCATCGGAGGGGGAGGGAGGCAGTGACCCTCCCTCCAAGGAGGAGGCGGTGAGCGTACCTAAGGTGGTGAAAGCCTTGATCCACCCAGCCAAGGCCTCTATCGAGACAGTCGCGGCGGCCCTGGCTCAGCCTGTGGAGGCTACACCAGTGGTGGCGACCTCGGGGCCCAGAGTCTCCCTGCCACCGCGGAGGGGGGAGTCTTTCATGCCCATCGACAGGACCCCTGTGAAACATCCGACGGGGAAGAAAAAGGGTGGGCAGGAGGTCGTCGTGGATTCGGCCTCAACCTCTGAGGAGGAGCTGATCGAAGTCTTAAGCCACGGCGTTGGCGTGGAAGAAGACCAGCCCGTCGGGAGGGACCCCGACGTAGGAGACGACGAGAACGTCGAGGGTGCCGACGGGGCTCCTGACCGCGTGGACGATATCTGGGATGAGGGTCTCGCCCTCCTCAAAAACCCATCCACAACGCCTGCGAGAAGGGATCGGTACGAGAAGAAGTACCGGGTCCCGGACGCGGCGGCCCCCTTGTACCTTCGGGCACAGCCGACCCCGGACTCTGTCGTCTCCGCGGCGGCCAGGAAGAAAGCGGGGGGGGGGGCCCTCGGCCTCTATGTCAACCTCCCCACCGGACGGCGAGGTAAAAAATTGAACACGATGGGACGCAGAGTCATCTCATCGGCAGCGACGACGATTAAGGCTGCCAACGCCTTGGCTATCGTAGCCCGCTACGACAGGGAGTTGTGGTACAAGATCGCCCCCCCTGCTGGACTTCTTACCAGACGACAAGAGGGCGAAGGCCCTAGAGATCTTGCAGGAAGGAGAAGTGGCATTGGACCACGCCATCACGATTGCGACGGACATTGCTGGCACTGGATTTCGCCAGTTGGGCAACGGCGTGTGTCTTAGACGGCGTGGATGGCTCAAGGCAACTTACTTCCGTCAGGACGTGCAGACCAGAGTCTTGGACATGCCGTTCGACGGGAGCAACCTGTTTGAGAAAACAGTGGACGATTCCCTACAAGCCATCAAGACGTACACGGAGACGGCCTGGGCTCTTTGTGTTCTCCAACAACGACGGCCGCCCTTTCGGAGCGGCGTAGGCAAGCATGGTGCCTCCAAAGGTTCCGGCGGCGGATTTTCCACCTTTCGTCAAGCGGCCCGTTCGTCGTCACAGGAAGCCTACAGGGGACGAGGCAAGTCGGGCGGATCCCGCCGTCGTCGCCAAGGAGGACAAGGCGGCAAAGCCTCGTCGAAGCAGGACTGAACCGGCCATGGGGACGGGCCCCCACCGAAGCACCCCGGTGGGAGGCCAGCTGGCGAGCTTCGTCAGCGTGTGGGAGTCCATCTCCACTGACCGTTGGGTGCTGGAGCCCTGGCCCAGGGTCACGCGCTCGAGTTTCTAAAGAAGTGCCCGCGCGTCCCCCCCGTGGCCAGGAAGGAACATCACGTCCCTCAACTTCTCTTGGAGGTAAAGGCGATGCTCATGAAAGGCGCCATCGAGCTCGTCCCAAAGAGGCTTTGGGGCTCCAGAGTTTACTCAAGATACTTCCTTGTGAAGAAGAAGACGGGAGGATGGCGTCCCATCCTGGACCTACGACGACTGAACAAATTCATCAAGGCACAGAAGTTCCGGATGGTCACCCTCCAGCACGTCTTGGGTCAACTGGAGGAGGGCGATTTCCTGTCGTCGTTGGATTTGGAGGATGCCTACTTCCATATCCCCATCCTAAAGAGACACCGAAAGTTTCTCTGATTTGTGGTCCAAGGGCGTCACTAGCAGTTCAGAGCCCTTCCCTTCGGATTGAGGTCGACACCCAGGGTGTTCACCAAGTGCCTCGCACCGGTGGTGGCGTGGCTGAGCCTGGAGGGGATCCACGTCTACCCCTACCTGGACGACTGGCTCATCCGAGCAAAGACAAAGGAGCTCGCCACGGAGCACACGGCGAGGACCTTCCAACTACTCACGGACCTGGGATTCTCCATAAACTACGCCAAGTCCCACCTGGTGCCCGCTCAAGACGCACTGTTTCTGGGAGCGAAGCTCGACACAGTGGCGCTTCTGGCCTCTCCGTCGGAGGAAAGGACAATGGGCCATCCTGGGCAAGGTGCAGCGGATGCTGGTTGCGGACGTGGCCAGGGTGAGGTCCATCAAGTCCCTCCTCGGAATGATGTCTTCTTGCATTTATCTCATCCGCCTGTGCAGGCTTCGGATGCGCCCGTTACAGGAGTTCCTGGACGCTCGCTGGATCCAGACGGGCAGCTTCGAGGACAGGATCACACTCGACAAGAGCTTCCGACGAGCGATCCGGTGGTGGGGCACCCGCGCGCATCTGACGGCACGCATGGACTTCCAGACCCCGGGCCAACAGAACACAGTGACCACGGATGCCTCCCTGGAAGTGTGGGGAGCGCACACCGAAAATCTGCACGCGAGGGGCCTTTGGCTGCCGACGGAGAAGTCCCTCCATATCAACGTCCTGGAACTCCGTGCAGTGTTTTGGGCCCTCATGTCCTTTCATCCGTCCCTCAAGGGCAAGGTGGTGAGGATCTTCACCGACAACACCACCACCATGTTCTACATCGGGAAGCAGGGCGGTACCAGATCCCCAGCCCGGTCCAAGGAGGCGCAGGATCTTTGGCATTGGGCCGTCGCCCAAGGGATGTTTCTGGTGCCGTTTCATCTGGCAGGGATAAAAAACACCATCGCCGACTCGCTCAGCAGGAAGCGGCACTCGTGCCACGAGTGGGAACTATGACAGGATCTAGTGGACCGCCTCTTCCGACGGTGGGGTACACCCCAGATCGATCTGTTCGCGACGGCGACGAACTCCAAGTGCCGGAGGTTCGCCAGCAGGTTTCCCCAGCCGAGGAGCATGAGCGATGCTTTCTCGTTCCCCTGGGAGGGCCTGTTCCTATATGCGTTCCCTCCATTGCCGCTGCTGATCCGGCTCATCAACCAGCTCAAGAGGTCACGGCGCAGGATGATTCTCGTCGCACCTGCGTGGCCGAGGCAGATATGGTTCCCGGACCTTCTGGACTTGTCAGTGTCCCCGTCAATCAAGCTGCCAGTGGACACGGATCTTCTCTCCAGGGAAGGAGGCGCCATCCTCCATCACGACCCGAAGTCGCTGAACTTGCAGGCCTGGCTCCTGCAGCGTTAGAATTTGGAGGTTACGACATACCGGCCGACTTCAGAGAGGTTCTTGCAAAGGCCAGGGCGTCCTTAACTCTTAAATGCTACGGACAAAAATGGAAGAGGTTCTCTGTCTGGTGCCACGCACAGAAGATTAACCCTCTCCGGATTACGGCTCCTCAAGTACTGCCGTACCTGCTGACGCTGGCCAGGGCTGGGCTGGCGCACGCTTCCATCAAGATTCATCTTGCTGCGATCTCCCGATACACCAGAACCACGGGACGGACGTCTTTGTGGTCTCATCGTCTGGTGAAAGAATTCATGAAGGGACTGTTCAGATCGTTCCCGCCGGTGAAGGCCCTGGCCCCGGCGTGGGAGCTCAACGTGGTGCTGACCAAGCTCATGGGACCTCCGTTCGAGCCTCTGCACTCAGCTCCATTGAAGTTCTTGTTGTGGAAAACAGCGTTTCTTGTTGCCATCACCTCCGCACGACGGGTGGGAGAGATCCAAGCCCTTTCCTGCAAGCCCCCGTACTTGACTTTTCACGACATGAGGGTAGTGCTCAGGACGCACCCCTCCTTCATGCCCAAGGTGCCGTCGGACTTCCACCTCATTGAACCCTTGATGTTGCCCGTTTTCTTCCCGTCGCCTTCGTCGCCGGCTGAAAGGACTTTGCACTCGCTGGATGTGGCTAGAGCACTGAAGTTCTACGTGGATCGCACGAAAAGTTTTCGGAAGACGTCACAACTTTTTGTGAACTTTGGACCTGTCAATCAGGGGAAGGCTCTCTCGAAGGCTTCCATTTCCAGATGGCTCTCCGGCTGTATCATGTACTGTCATCGGTTGGCAAACCGACCGCTGCCTGGCCGTCCGAGAGCCCATTCCACCAGAGAGTTTGCAGCTACCATGGCGTTCCTATCTGGTGTCCCCTTGCTGGACATCTGCAGGGCTGCTACGTGGAGGTCGACACACACCTTCACGAAATTCTACTGCGTCGATCGGGATTCCAGGGAGGAGTCCAGGGTTGGCCAAGCAGTGCTGCGCAACCTGTTTGCCTAAAGGTGAGCCTGGTGAGGAGGTAAGAATTGCTTAATGTTGAGTTTTGGATGTAATGCTTAATGTTGAGCCTTTGCCACCTCCCGTGGTTGTGCATGTGTGTACTGCTATGTATTCTTTTATTCATGAGCATGTAAATCCATGCCAGACCCCATGCTGGAGAAGGAACAAGTTACTTACCTGTAACTGTTGTTCTCCAGCATGGGTCTGGCATGGATTCACATGCGAACCCTCCCGCCTACCCCTCTGCGGCTCTTCACTTGGTCATACTGCCTCTTCACGTGCTACCAAATCTGAAGATGGCTGCCAGAGGCGGGGCTTAGGGAGATGGCAGTCATTGGCTGTGGTCAGTATGACGCAGAGATCAGTGATTGGTTACTACTACGAAAGACAGATCAGAAACGAAACTGATACTGATTTTTCTTTACCGAGGATTCCCAGCCTGACGACGGGGAATATTCATGAGCATGTGAATCCATGCCAGACCCATGCTGGAGAACAACAGTTACAGGTAAGTAACTTGTTCCTTTTCAGAGCATACCGGCCGGGGGATACCTTTCCGGGTTCCTCTCAAGCCGGGAGGGGCGTTGATCGCTCTGTTACCGGGGTTCGCCCTGAGGTGCCTGTCGGGCCTAATAATTCTACTGGAGTTTTCTCCGAGGGTCTCCGTAAGGGGCCTGTGTCCACCGGAGTATGCTCCGAGGCCCCTCCTGTGGGGGCTGTTTGTAGACCCAGTTCTACTGAGTCGTGGGGTACCGGAGCTTGCTCTGAGGCTGCTCTTTCGGCTTCCCTCAAAGACAAAACCGGGGTGCGCCCCGAGGTCTTGGCTGGGCTTGAGGTTACCGAACAGATGTTCGAGGCCCGTGCCGATAAGGCTTCTACCGGGCCTAGCTCTGAGGTCCCTCGTACAGAGGCTAAGGATACCAACAGTTCTGAGGGGCCGGGCAAGGCCCTGTCAGTGAAAGTGCACCGTTCCCGCTCTTGTGGTGACACCAGATCTGTTGAGGGGGCAAAGAAGAAAGTTTCTTCTTTTACCGGCAGTGCCGAGGCCCTTCCTTCGAGGGCTCAGTTGGCGGTTGGTATGTTGCAGAAACATTCCAGGCCTCATAGTACCGGCTCTGCCGAGGTTCCTTACGTTAAGGCTAAAATTAAGACCCCTGACCCATCGACGGGGACCCCTGCCTCACTTCCTCACGTGCCGCAGTTCCCCTCAGATGAGGACAAAATGGCAGCCGTTCCCGCCACGACCACGGCGGCCAATTTAGGTACTACCCCAACAATTACACCATCGACCCCTGTTGTAGGGTTCGGTCCTTCGGGTGAACCTAAGTTCCCTTGTGCACATCCTTACCGGCCGGTTTATGATTGGAACGCCCGGATGCCTCTTCCGCACAATGTTTCGTTGAGTGCGGGGGTGGCTCCCTTGATTTTATGTGGATTCGTCGGTGGAGGGGCCGGTGTGGCACCTTTCTCCGTACATCCCTGGATTTGTCCACCTCATGAGAGGCCTCCTCAGGTTCCGATTCAATCTCCTGAGGGCGCTTTTTTCGGTAAATTTCAAGCGCTTATGCTCACCGACACATGAGGGAATATTTCAAAGGGCTTTTCAGGGAGATATGTCCACCCGCGCTTCCGGCTCCACCCGTTACGACGGTGGTCCCGCCGGCGCTTCCCTTGCCCGGGGTGCCTCCCCCCTGTGCAACCATTGTCCCCAGTGGACAAGGCAGTGCCTGACACGGCTCAGCAGGATCCTGACCTGTCAGATGACCCTCAAGGCGATCAGGACAACAAGGACCTTCCCCGTTCTATCAGAGCTTTCCATGACCGGGTGCTGGACATGATGAGTTTCTTAGATGTTCCGGTGCCCGGGGCACCTGCTGTGCAGGAGGGCGTGCTTTCTGAGGCGTTCACCTTGTCTCCTTTGGAGCGTACCGGCCTGTTCTTGCAGAAGGACATTCTGGCCGAGGTCCGAAGAGTTTGGGAAAAACCACACTCGGGACTTTTTGTCAATAAAAAGATTGACGCGAGGTACAGGCTGCATTCTTCGGAAGAAGTGGCCTTGTCGTCTTGTCCGCCTCCCTCCTCCACAGTGGTGGCTGCGGCTACGTTGCAATCCAGGCCTGCAGCATCCACCTCTGCGACGGCTACTCAGGTCTTGGGAAAGGAGGACAAGCTCCTGGACTCCCTATGAAAGGAGGAAAATCTTTGCCAATTCGGCCTTACAGCTCAGGCAGGCCAATGCAGAATTGATTTTGGCGGTACTAACATGCGGATGTGGAGAGGTCTGTCGGAGTTTGAGGAGCACATTCCGGTCGAGAAGTTGGAGGATTTCAGAGGAGGCCTTTCCGATGCCAGGGTCTTGGCCCAGGATCTCCTGGAGGCTGTGGCTCATCACATAGACACCTCGGCTTGGGGTCTGATGCTTGGGGTTGATTCCTCGAGGCAAGCGTGGCTGCATGCCACGAAGTTCTCGAAGGAGGTGCAAGACAAGGTTCTGGACCTTCCATTTGATGGTAAGGAGCTTTTTCACTCTTCTACTGATGTAGAGCTCACCAAAACCAAAGATAGCACTCAGACGGCTAAATCATTGTCTGTTCTGGTTAAAGCTCCCTTCAAGTCTCAAAAGCTGTTGTCGCAAGGTCGACCTTCCTCCGGTTTTAGGGGCTTCCTGGACCGCAAATCTCGCAGAGTGGATACTCCTGCAGGGAATAACCACCGTAGACAACAGCGTAGGCAGTTTTTCTCCCGCACCTCAGCCTCCTCATAAGGTTGAGGTGGCACCGCCACTGATAAGCCTGCCAAATGAGGGTTTTCCGCGCTCGCACGAGACCCATGTGGGAGGACGCATTGCGTCTCATTGGGAGGCGTGACAGGCCATCACAGAAGACAGATGGGTCTTGGCAGTCGCTCGAGCGGGCTTCCGCTTACCTTTACCCCCTACCCCACCCCTCAACCCTCGTTTAAAGCTGTCGGGCTCACCCTCCCTCAAGGCCGAGGTTCAGAAACTTCTGCACCTCAGAACTGTGGAACCCGTTCCCCTTGGGGAGCGAGGGAAGGGCTTCTACTCCCGGCTGTTTACGGTGCCCAAAGCCAACCAGGCTCGCCTGCGCACCATCCTAGACCTTTCCCAGTTCAATCTTTTCCTACCCCAAGAGAAATTCAAGATGATCACGCCCGGCCACATTCGCTCCTCTTTGCAGATGGGCGATTGGCTCAGCTTGGTGGATCTTCAGGATGCGTACATGCATATCCTGATTTGGAATCCACACAGGAGATTCTTCCGCTTCTGTTTGGGAGAAGAGCAGTTCCAGTTTCAGGTGCTTCCTTTTGGCCTCAGTTCGGCGCCGCGTGTCTTCACGAAGATGATGTCGGTGATTGCGGCCTATCTTCGTCTCCAGGGTATCCATATGTATCCCTATTTGGACGACTGACTCCTACGCAGCCCTTGTCCGTTGGCAGCAGCGGACAACCGCCAGTCTCTCCTTCAGCTCCTGTTCCATCTTGGGCTGTCGGTGAACAGGCGGAATCTTCCATGACGGTCTCAGAGGACCTGACTTTCCTGGGTTTTCGTTGGAACACGATCGACTGCCGAGTGTATCTGACCGGGGACAGAATGGCGGATCTGTTGGCCACGTGTCAGATGTTTGCGCGGTCGGAGAGCATGTCGGCCTGGTGGTTCCAGAGGCTTCTGGGCCTCATGGCCTCGTGTGTACTGGCTCTTCCTCTTGCTCGTCTCAAAATGAGACGGACCCAGATGGCTCTTCGGAGTTCCTGGCGTCAGGCTGTGGACCCGGATTCCAAGCGCATAATGATTCCGGATTCCATGAGAGTGGACCTGGACTGGTGGTCATCTCTCAGCAACCTGTCAGTGGGCGCAGGGTTCCAGGACCCAGCCCCCATGGTGACAATCACGACAGACTCCTCCCTTTTGGGGTGGGGTGCGACGTTAGATCTTCTTCAGGTATCGGACCTCTGGTCACCTCAGGACAAGCTCCTGCCCATAAATCATTTGGAGCTTCTGGCGATTTTTCTGGCGCTCAAGGCGTTCAGACCTCTCATTGTCAACAAGGTGGTCCGCATAAGAACGGACAATATGTTATCAATGTATTACATAAACAAGTAAGGGGGAATGAAGTCTCCCCCTCTCGTGGACCTGTCCATCCAGATTTGGGAGTGGGCCGTGCTTCATGGGGTCTGGCTGCTTGCAGTGCACATCCCGGGCCAGCTGAATGTCACTGCTGATGCCCTCAGCCAGCAGACAGTGGTCAGCTATGAGTGGGAGTTGAAGGCGGAGATCCTCTCATGGATTTTCTCACGTTGGGGCACACCGGAGGTGGACCTCTTCGCCACGGCGGTAAACAAGAAGTTTCCTCAGTATGCCTCCAGAGGGGGGCTGGGAGCCTCCTCTCTGGGGGACGCACTCCAGATTCCATGGCACAACATGAGCTCACACCTTCCCGCCTCTTCCCCTAGTTCATCGAACAATTTGGAAGTTGAAGAGCTCTGTCAACTGTTCTCTTCTACTGATAGCTCCGTGGTGGCCGGCCAGGTTTTGGTTCTCAGAACTTCAACACCTGTCGGTGTGTCCGCCGATCAGGTTACCAGTAACTCCTGATCTTCTTCACCAAGGGGAACAGAAGGTGTGGCACCCCTCCCCACAATCGCTCAACTTGGCGGCATGGTGCCTGAGTTCATGTCTCTAGAGCATTTGGGTTTGTCTGCGGCTAACATGCACATTATCCAGGCAGCCAGGAAACCCTCGACCAGATCCATCCCAATACAAGAGTAAATGGCTCAGGGTCTGTCATTGGTGTTTGGAGAAAGAATTGGACCCAAGGGTGGCAACGATTGACACGGTGCTGTCCTTCGTATCCTCCCTAGCAGAGTCATGGGTTCATGTTCTGTCTTGCAGGACTTATCTCTCGGCGATCTCCGCTTACCTCTCTACAAACTGGTGTTCTTATTCTTTATCTAACCCGGTGGTGAAGAGACATTTTGCTGGCATGACACGCATCTACCCTCCGGTTCGTAGTCTGCACCCGCCTTGGGACCTAATTAGTCCTGACGGCGCTGTGCCATAAACCCTTTGAGCCAATGGCTACGGTTGACCTCAAGTACGTGTCCTGGAAAGTGTTCTGGAAAGTGTCCTTTCTGGTAGCCATTACGTCAGCGAGGCGAGTGAGTGAGCTCCAGGCATTGTCGGTGGAGCATCCTTTCTTGGTCTTTCACAAGGACAAGGTAGTCCTTCAGACGAACCCATCTTTCCTACCAAAGGTAGTGACCGAATTCCATCTGAATCAGTCGTTTTCCCTGTCAGTCTTTTTTCTGAACCCTGCCTCGCAGGTGGAAAGGCTTCTACACTGCCTGGATGTCTGAAGAGCTCGAAAGTTCTACCTGGACAGGACTTCCGAGCTTCGGAGCTCTTACCAACTGTTTGTGACCTTCGGGAAGCCTCATGGCAGGCCGGCGTCTAAGGCATCTATTTCCAGATGGATTACCGCCTGTATCACGGAATCTTTCACCGTCCAAAAGCTGAAACCTCCTAAAGGTGTCCATACACACGAGGTGTGAGGCAAGGCAGCCGCGGTTGCTTTTCAGAAGTATGTTCCCTGGGAGTTCATCGCTAAAGCGGCTACTTGGGCCTCCCCATCTGCTTTCTGTAAGCATTACTGCCTCAATATGAGCTCTAGAGCTGACGCTCAGTTCGGCCAGGCTGTGCTGAAGAACCTGTTTCAGTAAGGGGTATTTCCAACCACCCATAGTTCCTGTAAGGAGTGCTTGGGAATCTCCCATAAGTATGGAGGAAAGGGGACGGGACGTAGGAGTATTACCAGGTTACTCACCGTAGTGACCACCTTACTCCTAGTCCATAGTCCCCTTTCCTCCATACGCCCGCCCGCCGTCCCCTCTAATAAGGTTCCTCTGTTATTGCTAATGGGTCTTTGACCCTGCGATAGAAAAGGACTGATGGGCGATGCGCGGGGAGGAGCCAAGGTGGGCGGGGTTACGGCCGCGTGCCGGGCCCTGCGCAGGAAAGAGAGGAGGGACACATTTTTGAAACAAATGTGGATGCTTTTTACAAAGTGCTCCGGTCCCGTCCCACAGGACGGAGAAATGTCCCATAAGTATGGAGGAAAGGAGACTATGGACTAGGAGTAAGGTGGTCACTACGGTGAGTAACCTGGTAAAACTGCCATGAGAAAAATACAAACCATGTTAAGAACTGTGAAACACATTGGGGGACCGGCTAGGAGAAGGGAGTACTTCTCCTAGCCCCAAATGAACTTTGTGTAACTATTCGATTTTCTGTTGAATTACAGAGAACCCAAACTTTTATGGAGCTTTTGCTTTAAACAAACCACAAACATTTGGACACTTCACATCCATGAGAAAGGATACATTCTCCTGGATTACAAACAGTAGCTGGACTTTATGGTGTTTTATTGTAGTGACAGGGATAGAGAAGGGGCATTTGTGACCGCAACCGTGCCTTTTTGTTTTGACTCACATGGACTTCCTCATGAGCACCGAGGTTCTTTAGTTTAGGTAGGGAAATCCCCTTAGCTTTGGGGATAGATAGATAGGTTTGGTTTTGAATTTAATGAAAGTCTAGAGCAGTCACAATGGCACCACTTGTTCAGTCTCTTCATTCCTTGTCGCCACAAGGCATCCAACTTGCTTGATCACCCCAGTGGAGATCCCCAGAGCGAGACCAGGCATTTTGTCAGTGAATGAAGATTTATCTTAAAAATGTATGTTTAAGGTGGCATGTTGTGTTTGTTTAGTAGTGTATGTTGGCATGTACTATATCAAGTATGAGCAAAGGGTAAGCAGTGTTACTCCTACATCCTGTCCCCTTTCCTCCATACTTATGGGACATTCCTCCGTCCTGTGGGACGGGACCGGAGCACTTTGTAAGAGCATCACAAATTTTGCAAAAATGTTTTAGTCCTTTCTCTCTTTCTATGCGGGGTACAGCACGCGGCCGTAACCCCGCCCATCTTAGCTCCGCATCGCCCATCAGTCCTTTTCTCTGCTCATTTGGGAGTGGACACACTTGCATCTGCGGAAGAATTTCTTCCTTTTTTTTCCTCCTCTCTGGCTCTCGCTAGCGATCGCGTAGTAGTCTGTCTATGTCGTTTAAGCTAGACTTTCCGAATTGTTCCTTGTGTCAGCGGCGCTTCGCGAGAGCGGATTCCCATCCTCTTTCGGTCCCGGCACTTCAACGTCGGTTAGAGCGGTGGGAGGAGGTGTTCCAGCGCACTCCTCCTACGCATTTTCAATCCTTCATTGACGAAAAGAAGAAACGCCCGGTAAGTACTTTACTTTTTAGAGCACCCCGAACGGGAGACGCCTTCCAGCGGTCTTCCTGGTCCGGGAGGAGCGTCGACCACTCTGTCTCCGGGGCTTGCCCCGAGGTGCCTTCTGGGCCTAAAAAGTGTACCAGAGTTTTCGCTGAGGATCTCCGTAAGGGGACTGTGGACACCAAAGTACACGCTGAGGCCCCTCCACTGTGGGGGTTGCTTGTAGACCTAGTTCTACTGAGTCGTGGGGTACTGCAGCACGCTCTGAGGCCTCCTTATCGGCTTCCCTCAAAAGTACTGGGGTGCGCACCGAGGCCTCGACTGGGCTTGGTGATACCGAACGTATGTTCGAGGCCTGCTGTGAAAAGGCTTCTAGCAGACTCGGGTCCGAGGTCCCTCGTACAGAGGCTAAGGCAACCAACAGTTCTGAGAGGCCTCAGAAGGCCTTATTGGTGAAAGGTGTTTCTCACCGTTCCCGCTCTTCAGTGGCAACGCCAGAACCATTGAGGGGGCAAGGAGTGAGTTTTCGAACCGAAGTTCCTCCTTTACCGGCAGTGCCGAGGTCCTTCCTGTGAAGGCTAGGTTGGCTATTGGTATGTTGCAGAAACATTCCAAGCCGCATAGTACCGGCTTGGCCGAGGTTCCTTGTGTAAAGGCTAAAATGAAGACCCCTGATCCACCATTGGGGACCCCTGCCTCACTTCCACACGTGCCACAGTTCCCCTCAGGTGACAGCAAAATGGCGGCCGTTCCCGCCACGACCATGGCGGCCATTTTGGGCGCTTCCCATACAACTACGCCATCGGCCTCAGGTGTAGGGATTGGTTCTGTGGGTGAACATAAGGTTCCTCTTGCGCATCCGTTTCGTCCAGTTTACGACTAGAACGCTCGGATGCCCCTTCCGCACAACATCTGGCTGCCTGTGGGTTCAGCACCCTTGATTTACATGGACACCTCTGGGGATGGGCCTGCTTGGCAACCCTCCCCTCTGCGTCCCTGGAATTATCCCCCTCATGAGAGGCCTTCCCCGGCAGCTCCAAAGCTTTATCCGGAGGATGCTTTTTTCTGCAAGTTTCAGGTACTCGTGCGTACCGACCCCATGAGAGAGAATTTCAAGGGTCTTTTTAGGGAGATCTTCCCGCCTGCTCCTCTGGCTCCATCCGCGTCTCCGGTACCTCCCCCCCTACCCTTCCGCCCTTGCCTCAGTTGTCCCCCATGGACAAGGCGGTGCCTGACGTGGTTCAGCAGGACCCTGACCTGTCAGATGATGCACAGGGCGATCAGGACAGCGAAGCCCAGTCCCACTCTATTAGAGCCTTTCACGACCGGGTGCTGGACATGATGTGTCTATTGGATGTTCCAGTGCCCGAGACACCCGCTCCACAGGCTGCATTCTTCAGAAGAGGTGGCCCTAGCATCATGTCCGCCCCACTCCTCCACGGTGATGGCTGCGGCCACTTTACAGTCCAGGCCTGCTGCATCCTCTTCTACGACGGCTACTCAGGTCCTGGGGAAAGAGGACAAGCTCCTCGACTCCTTTGGGAGGAGGATTTTTGCTAACTCGGCCCTCCAGCTGTGGCAGGCCAATGCAGAACTCGTGTTAGCGGGGGCGAATATGAAGATGTGGAAAGGTCTGGCGGAGTTCGAGGAGTTCATTCCGGTCGAGAAGCTGGATGACTTTAAGGTGGGATTGTCGGATGCCAGGGTCTTGGCCCAGGATCTGCTGGAGGCTGCGGCTCATCACGTCAACACTTCAGCTCGGGCCCTTATGCTTGGAGTGGATACCCCTCGGCAGGCTTTGTTGCATGCCACCAAGTTCTCAAAGGAGGTGCAGGGCAAAGTGTTGGACCTGCCGTTTGACGGCAAGGAGCTTTTTCACTCCTCAACGGATGTAGAGCTCACCAAAACGAAGGACAGCACCCAGACAGCCAAGTCCTTCTTCGTCCTGGTTAAAACTCCTTTTAGGACCCAGAGACCGTTGTCGCAAAGCTGGCCCTCCTCTGTTTTCAGGGGGGTTCTAGATAGGAAATCCCGCAGAGTGGATACCCCTTTGGGAAATTCCCGCCAGAGGCAGCAATGGACTCTGGTTTTTTTCCCGCTCCTCAGCCTCCTCCTCGGGTTCAAGTGGTAACACCACTGAAAAACCTGCAAAATGAGGGTTCTCTGCGCTCGCACGAAACCCCGGTGGGAGGACGCATTATGTCTCATTGGGAGGTGTGGCAGACCAGCCTCTAGAACCGGTGGGTCTTGTCAGTCGCTCGGGCGGGCTTCCGCTTACCCTTACCCCCTACCCCACCCTTCAACCCTCCTTTCCAGCAGTCTGGGTCATCCTCCCTCAAAGCCGAGGTTCAGAAGTTGCTGGACCTCAGAGCTGTGGAACCCGTTCCCATAGGGGAGCGAGGGGAGAGCTTCTACTCCTGACTGTTTACAGTGCCCAAACCCAACTAGGCTGGCCTGCGCACCATCCTAGACCGAGTTCAATCTTTTCCTACCCCAAGAGAAATTCAAGATGATCACACCTGGCTAGATAAGATCCTCTTTGCAGATGGGCGATTGGCTCAGCATGGTGGACCTTCAGGATGCGTACATGCATATTCTGATCTGGAGTCCACACAGGAGATATCTCCGTTTCTCTGTGGGAGAGGAGCACTTCCAGTTTCGAGTGCTTCCTTTTGGCCTCAGCTCGGCGCTGCGTGTCTTTACAAAGATGATGTTGGTGATTGCGGCCTATCTTCGTCTGCACGGTATCCATGTGTATCCGTATTTGGACGACTGGCTCTTACGCAGCCCTTGTCCGTTGAAAGCTGCGTGCAATCTTCAGTCTCTCCTTCAGCTCCTGTTCCATCTTGGGCTGTCGGTGAACTGGCGAAAATCTTCCATGACGGTCTCTCAGGACTTGATTTTCTTGGGTTTTTGCTGGAACACGATCGACTGCAGAGTTTACCTGACCGGGCACAGAATGGCCGATCTGTTGGCCACGTGTCAAATGTTTGCGCAGTCGGAGAGCATGTTGGCCTGGTGATTCCAGAGGCTTCTGGGCCTCATGGCCACTTGTGTTTTGGCTCTACCTCTCGCTCGTCTCAAGATGAGGCGGACTCAGATGGCTCTTGGCGTCAAGCTGTGGATCCGGACTCCAAGTTGATATTGATTCCGGCTTCCAAGAGAGCAGACCTGGAGTGGTGGTCGTCTCTCAGCAACCTGTCGGTGGGTGGGGTGCAATGTTGGTCTTCTTCAGGTCTCGGACCTTTGGTCGCCTCAGGACAAGTTCCTTCACATAAATCATCTGGAGCTTCTGGAGATTTTCCTGGCGCTCAAGGCGTTCAGACAGGTCATTGCCAACAAGATGGTCTGTATCCGCACGGACAATGTGGTGTCAATGTATTACATCAACAAGCAAGGGGGCACCAGGTCTCCCCCTCTCGTGGACCTTTCCATCCAGATTTGGGAGTGGGCGGTTGGTCATGGTGTCTGGCTGGTAGCAGTACACATCCCGGGCCAGCTGAACGTCACGGCAGATGCCCTTAGTCGGTGGACAATGGGCCGCTACGAGTGGGAACTGAAGGCGGAGATCCTCTCATGGATTTTCCTGCGTTGGGGCACTCCGGAGGTGGACCTCTTCGCAACAGCGGCAAACAAGAAACTTCCTCTGTATGCCTCCAGAAGTGGTCTGGGAGCCTCCTGTCTGGGGGATGCGCTCGAGATTCCTTGGCACAACATGAGGGCCTATGCTTTCCCGCCTCTACCTCTGATTCATCGGACGATTTGCAAGCTGAAGAACACAGTGAACTGTTCTCTTCTGCTCATAGCCCCGTGGTGGCCGGTCAGGCTCTGTTTCGCACAACACCAACACCTGTCGGTGTGTGCACTGATCAGGCTGCCGTTGAGTCCCGATCTGCTTCACCAGGGGGATTAACAGCTGTGGCACCCCTCCCCACAATCGTTCAGCTTGGCGGCATGGTGCCTGAGTTCAGGTCTTTAGGACGTCTCAGCCTGTCTGCTGATAACATGCGCATTATTGAGGCAGCCAGGAAACCCTTGACAAGGTGTCGGTATAGAAGCAAATGGCTTAGGTTCTGTCATTGGTGCTTAGACAAACAGCTGGACCCAAGGGCGGCTACGATTGACACTGTGCTGTCCTTCATATCCCACCTAGCAGAGTCGGGCATTCACATTCTGTCATGCAGAACTTATCTTTCGGTGGTATCTGCCTACCTATATATGGACCAATGCTCTTACTCTCTGTCTAATCCAATGGTTAAGAGACATTTTGCGGGTTTGACGTGCCTTTATCCCCCGGTTCGCAAACCGCACCCGGCGTGGGATTTGAATGTGGTCCTTACGGCGTTGTGCCATAAACCGTTCGAACCAATGGCCACTGTGGACCTCGAGCACCTTTCGTGGAAGGTGGCCTTTTTGGTTACCGTTACTTCAGCAAGGCGTGTGAGTGAGTTCCAGGCTTTGTCGGTGGAGCATCCTTTCTTGGTTTTCCACAAGGATAAGGGGGTCCTACGGACAAATACTTCTTTCCTGCCGAAGGTGGTCTCTGATTTCCATCTGAACCAGTCAATCTCCCTTCCGGTCTTTTTTCCGAACCCTGCTTCAGAAGCGGAAAGGGTTCTGCATTGTTTGGATGTTAGAAGGGCTCTTAAGTTCTATCTAGACAGAACATCAGAATTTAGGAGCTCTTCTCAACTGTTGGTAACCTTTGGTATTCCACAAGGTAAACAGGTCTCTAAGGCGACTATCTCCAGATGGATCGCTGCATGTATTACAGAGTCTTACACTGTCCAAGGACTGCAGCCTCCTAAAGGTATTCATGCACACCCTGTGCGGGGCAAGGCAGCCGCAGTTGCCTTTCAAAAATATGTCCCCTGGGAGACCATCGCAAAGGCGGCTACTTGGGCCTCCCCATCGGCCTTTTGTAAACATTATTGTCTAGACATGAGCTCCAGATCTGATGCTCAGTTTGGCCAGGCTGTGCTGAAGAACCTTTTTCAGTAAGGGGTTTTCCATCCACCCGTAGTTCCTGTGGGGAGCGCTTGGGAATCTCCCATAAGTATGGAGGAAAGGGGACGGGGTGTAGGAGTATAACCAGGTTACTCACCGTAGTGACCACCTTACGTGTGTGTGTGTGACATAACTTTGCTCATGAGGGCTGCTGCATGAAAGAAGGCTCCGTTGAAACATAAATCTAAATGTTTTCATGTAAAATGTTACATATTTATATTGTCATCCAGGAAATGTGATACATATTTTGCTACCTACATTAAAATAACACTTGATTTTTTTTCTCCCAATTTAGAGCAATAGAAAAACTCAGCGGACACCAGCTGGAGGACTATTCTTTTAAGATTTCCTACATCCCAGATGAAGACGCATCAAGTTCTCCTCAGCCCACTCCACGGACTCGGCGTAGTGGTGCAGGAGGACACTCTTCCAGGGAGCAGGGCTCTTTTTCTGCAAGCTCTTCTCAGTCAAAACAGCCAGATTACCCATTGCGTATTCTTGTGCCGACACAATTTGTTGGTGCCATCATAGGAAAAGAGGGATTGACCATAAAAAACCTGACCAAACAAACCCAATCAAAGTAAGTGACATGTAAAGTAGCATTTACTTTTAGACAACAACAATTACTAATGTTTCCGGGTTCATTTTGCTGCCGAGTTTTCTCTTCAATGCTTGTAGTTGTGGAACTGGAACTTCTTTCGAATAAAAATCAGGGAATTTAATATTTTGAAACGTGCTTCAACCGGAAATTGACTCCACCACTTGGAAGCTACCTAGTGATGAAATGTGATAGAGGCTAGTTAGTGCTGTTTGTGTTGTGGTTTTGTGATGAACGATGGTGCATCATGAGATTGGGCATGCCCGGCAAAATAATTAAGTTAGCTTTTAGATAATTTGCAGTTTTCTGTATGGGCAGTATATGTTTCCCTTTAAAACTTTCAAATTGCTTTTCCATATCACAAACTATCAAATTTAGATGGTCTTTATTTAGATAGATTTCTTTGTCTGATGATAAAAAATGTTGCTGCTAAATGTCTTGTTCCATCCATGTATAACAGCAATCTCAATCTTGACAAGCTTTCCTTTCTGACTTAGTCAAGTTGCTAAATTAAGTAACCAGATGAATGTGTTGATCATTTTTTCACTTTTAAAAATAAGATCTGTGTAAAGTTGTTTTCCTATAAGTATGTGTAATTGTGAAATGTACACATTACAAATAACATTAAAATAACATTGGAGTGCAGATATCTCCGATATATACGATTGGGACCCCTTCCATTTTAATCTCTTGAAAATGTGATTCCACTGTAACTGAGTAAATCTAGAAGGGCATATGTTCTGTCCTTCCGCATATGATACCCATTAAAAAACAAGCTGTAACTTTGTTAAATTACCTGATCCTGAGACATTTGCTATATTTATTAAATGTTCATCAACTTTAGTTTGTAGTTAAGTACTATCCGTAGTTTGAGAGAAAACCACAAAGTAAGTATCCCCATTGCACCAAATTCTTGCTGGGACCAATACAAGACATTACTAACTAAAGTCATTTTAATTATTATGTAGATTTATGTATTATTTCAGTATACCTTACAATAACATTTGATCTGATGGTCTTCATACCTCAGGTGTAATTCGGAGAAGTTGGTGTACCCCCCCTTCCCTCATTATTGAACAATTTGATCAGAAATTGATGTTTGATCATAAATGGATGTTTTTTGGGACCTTAAGCACTCAAGTGATTCCAATTGATATTTCATTTAATTGGGATTGCTGCTGTCTGAGCCTGCTATAGAATTCAGAATTACAGTTACGATTAGTTTGTGAAAGACATTACTACAATTGAACAATTTGTGTTTTTTATACAACTATCAACAAAAACTAATCTGCATGCTTTATTTTGGTAAATTCAATAAGTCCTCCAAGTCTTCCGCGATCAAAAGAGAAAATGCATTCAAAAGAATCATGAATGAATGTATAGGAGTGTCATTCTCATTGATACTTCAAGAATTGTAAAAGTTAAAGTTTATGGACACATTTGAACATGACAATCTTTGCTTGAACAAAATGAGTCCTGTTGAGGGCATACTTAAATTCTAAATGAAACAATTGTAGTTTAGATAAAGAGTGATAAGTGAAAAAATATTGCTACTTTATCTCAAGGATTCAAATACACATTTGATGTACAGGTTTCAGTAGCTTCTGGGCATATAAGGGATTAAGTAAGCAGTAGACATTTCTCTTTCATCTGATGTTCAAAGCGTATGGTATGAGTAGATTTTCAATGTGAGCTAGATGACTGTTTCATCAGTGATATTTAATGAAGAGTTTCTAAGTTAAGACTTGTTAACACTATTAACAATTAGCACCCAGACGGTCGGACGCAAACACATTTTTTCATCCAAATGCAGGTTATAAAGGAAAGTACAAACCTGCATCTGCATCCAGACTGCCAGTTGCCTCTCCTGGGTCCTCTCTGACCAGCTAACTAAATTCCTGTCAGTTACCTCTGCTCCCATTGGGCAAAAAGCCCATCAAACTAACAAATAAAAAGGCACTACTCTTCCCTTCTTGTTGGTTCTGCCGTAACTGCCTCTCCGCCTTCACGCATCAGATGCTATTTCCATGGCAGCCATCTTTTTTTTTTTTTTTACATCTCTCAAAAGTGGGCGTTTGGCACACTGCTGTTTGCCCCTGGGTGTTAATGGCATTAAACTCCATGCATACAGCCTGTGCATTCCTGAAACTGCCCGAGCCCGCAATACAGTCCTCGTGCCACCTGCATAGGGTTTATCACTGTAGAAGACACTTTGAGGAAAGAATGGCAGTTCTTAGTTGGCCCCATCGCTGTCCAGTCTCCAGTTACAAAAGAACCTAAAAGCAAGGCCACTATAAGAAATGTTTCTGTACTCTTTTGCCCATGGTCTCATTTTGATAACTTAAATCTCACAACTTAAAGTGTGATGTGGGTGCATCTTCGTGAGAATATCCAAATAGTCCATTCTGCTGTAATGAAGGGTGTTTGGGATGAATATATTGGAAGGTACATAACTTTGACATTGCAAAAGTTGTTAGCTCTTATATGCAGTTTTTGTTAAAACAACCGTGCTCTTCCATACTTGGCGGACATGAGTCAATCTCAACCCCTTACTGTAAAGTCACCGGTTCTCAGTGTTCTTGTAAAAGCTTCTATGGGCCTAACCTATATGTTCTGGTTTGTTTTTTATACAGGGTGGACATTCATCGGAAGGAGAATGCTGGAGCTGCAGAAAAGCCAATCACCATCCATGCCACCCCAGAAGGGTGCTCCTCGGCATGCCGGATGATTCTTGAGATCATGCAGAAAGAGGCAGAGGAAACCAAGTCGTAAGTATCAAGGGCCGAAACCTTTGTAAAACATTTTTAGTGGGTAATTTTTAATAGTGCGTACTACCACTAGTTTGCTTTCAAGGAGCACAGTAAACAATTGTAATATTAGCCCATCCTGGCAAGATTGGCACTGATTACCAAGGGATGAACCTGTATTTTACTTTGTCACGATATATATTTTTGGGGAAGGCATTACAACCTTTGCAGCCTTTATAGATTTAAAAGCTGCATTTTCTTTTATGGGATACTTTATTGCAGCTGAGCAAACCGAAAGATCTATTATCATAATGCATTTGCATCATGCTACTACTGGTAGGGATGGTCTCAGCTTCCATGGCCACTGCAACCTTTACTCTGACAGCCAGGCAGGAAACGTCATCACAATGCTGAAGCTGCCCCATATGGGAAGTACTTTTGTGTGCTGGGGGCAACCCACTCAAATTCTTCACTGTTATCTAAGGACAGAATCAGATCTTGCCTACCTTTAGCTTTCTCCCATCCCAGATAAAGGTCATAATGAGGTTTTGGAATCTATATAGGTCTAATTTAGGGATGAAGACCGGAACACTTGGTGAGAGGAAGAGGAGTAGAATGTTCGTTCTGGCTACATGATTATGCCAGGCCTTGTGAAAAGAGCCTTTTACTCTTCACTAGAGCATTTTTAATTCCATTATTATGATTGGCGTAGCTAGCATGGGGAGGGTTTAACTCAGAATTTAGAATTTGACCTTGAACCCTGAAATAATCTTGCATAATTAGCTTGATTATGTATGTGGGGGGGAGGGGTCGGGGTGTTTAAACAGAGCCGGGAAACTTTGATGTATTTGGCTTCCTAAATGATTTTTGTTGGTGCATTCGTGTTAACCAAATCTGGACATGTACATCATTCTGAACAAAAAGTCCTGCACAGATTATTTTCCTGAGTTTAGTTTTTTTATGAATCACATTTCAACACTGCCCATCTTGTCGGAATGCAAAGTCAATGGGGCAGTGCTGGGTATCACTTGTGCTTCATCTGTCGTCAAGTGGGCAACTCTCTTAATATTACTGTTCAGCAGAAAAACGCAGAATAGTTTGAGTGTAGTTCGAACTCTGTCTGCTAATGTTCTTGTGAACAGCTTAGTATCAAATTCATTGATCGCTATGGGCCTAGTTGAATGTCTATCTGGACCTGTCTTTACCTATTTTGGAAAGGATAAGGACGTGCCCCCTTCATTAATTGAGCCAGTATGTTACCCTGCCAAAATGAGGTAATTAGCTCCATGATGGTACTCCGTAGGTGTGGAGAAAGAACAACTGAGAAGGCAATCCAATTGTTTTTTTTTCGCTTTAAACTTCTTAATAGCACCTACAGCCACTGCATCTATTATAAGCTTCCCTAAACTTCACTTATTAGCACAGAAAGGCCATTTAAGTATCGGCCTAAAAAGTATATATGGTGTGTGATATATGATGTCTGTAGAAGCTAATAAAATATTGATCTGACTTCTTTTTTGGTTTTGCTATGTCGACGTCATGCCCATTTTTATTCCTCATGGTATTCAAGTAAAATCTGTATTCCTCTGCTCTTCACCCGTAAAACAACCTACTCCTATTCCTGTCCTCCATCCTTACGGGGCGTCCCCCAACATGGGATGGTACTGGAACCTTTGGCAGTGAAAAATCGAACTTCCCCTTTAAATTAGATATAGCGCATGGGAGGGCGCAGCAACGCCCCATCGAGACCCCGCCCTTCAGCGCCAGGCCCTTTTTTTGGGGCAGACTGTGTCGGACCTGGCAGCCAGCGCAAAGATTTTTTTTTTAATTAATTTTTTTATTTTTGTCGGCAGAGGTTCACAAGGCACATACGTCAAGGCAACAAATAATTAAAGCAAGCATAGCATAAAACATCGTAATGGTTACAGAATACAGTTCCAACAGTGGATATAGAGCATCAACAATACAGAAATACACAGCAATAATCACGGTGCATGAGTAGAGACCGGAGATAAGCTGGAACCGGGCGTGTTCTCACTTAGATTGTTGAGATATGTGTTAAATTCGCTCCAGATGTTCCTGGGGCGAGACTGGGCGGGCAGCATTGTCAGGTATTCCTCCTCACAGTTACGCGACCATGTGAGCATACCCAGCCATTTCTGAGAGGCCGGTGGGGAGGAGCGCTTCCAGTTCTGAAGTATACATTTTTTGGCAATCATGCAGCTTATATTCAAAAACTTTTTCAGATGCTTAGTTTTGTCAGACCCCCAGACCCCAAGCGGAACCGCTAAAGGATCGGGATCCATTACAGTTTCAGTTACCGCACTCAGTGTATGGAGGACACTTTCCCAGAAACCGGACAATTTGTTACAGGTCCAGAACATATGCAAGTGATCAGCATCCACCGCCCTACAGCGCGTGCAGAGGTGCACCTCAGAGCGAGCAAACCCTGATGTCCTGCGTGGTGTATAATAAAGCCTATTGAGGAGCTTGTATTGCATGGCACCAAAACGGAAATTGAGAGACACTTTTTGTGTGTGGAAGCACATATCCTCCCACAATTCATCAGAAATTTCTAGACCAAGTTCAGCTGACCATCCGTCGTGCGCCCTAAGAGTAGGAATGGGGATGATATCTAGTAGGATTTGATACAGCGAAGAGACGACGCCGCATGCACCGCCCGAGTTGGCGATGTAGGCTATCACCGGGTTGTCTGGGGGCTCATCCGGAAAGGAGGGCCACATGGTGCGGAACGCGGCGCGAAGCCTGTAGTATTGGAGAGTCTCTAGGGGAGATCTGGTGTGCCCCGGTCTCCAGGTCTGGGGGCCAATGAATTTGCCCTCGGGATAGAAGTCGGACAGGGCCCGATACCCCAGCGCACCCCAGAGTCGCGCCAAAGCAATATCAAGTGTGAGTTCCGGGCCGCCATTTGTAATATGGGGAGGGCCCACTTGTCGAGTGTAGTAGACTTGACCAGGCATACAGGGTCGCAGCAATGGGGTCAACGGGGGAATCAGATGTGTAGCGTCGGTGTAGTATCAGGGACATTAAGTTGATACCAGCGGAGGCAAGCCGTTCCAGTTTGACATGTGGGTGCACTGGGGAACCCGGGTACCAATGAGTTTCATGCTGGGCCTGGGCCGCGATCTAGTATAGTTCCAGGTCCGGAGCAGCAATACCACCCCGTCTGTATGAGAGTGCCATGTCAGTCCACTTTTTGTGCACCGCACCGGAGTGCCAGAGAAATTGCGCGCAGAGCTTAGCAATTTAGTGAAGTAAGCCCTCCCGGGCCATATAGGAATGTTGCAAAAGGTGTATAAGAGCTTGGGGAGCAAGATCATTTTAATAAGGGATAGATGACCAGCGACGGACAACGGGAGGGTGCGCCAACGTGAAATTTTTGTCTCAACTGTTCGTGCTACAGCTGAGTAGTTATCGGCAAGCACGGTGGGCTTAGTGAGGGACATCTGCACCCCAAGGTATCTCACACCCTCAGGGGCCCAGCGCAGGGGATACTCGGTGGTGGGCTGCCGTGTAGCTTTAGTGAGCGGGAAAATCTCCGATTTGGAATAATTAATCGTAAATCCGGAGTGGGTGCCAATCCGGGTGATGTCTCTCAGTATGAGATCCAGATGGGTTGTGGGGTCTCTGACGTATAATAGGACATCATCAGCATACAGGGATATTATTTCAGGCTCGTCAACCAATCGTACTCCTTTACGCGTGTGCCATGCTCGTATAAAGTCCGCCATCGGTTATATCACCAATGCGAAAAGGATCGGGGAGAAGGGGCAGCCCTGTCTGGTGCCTCTGAATACAGTGAACATCTCAGATGTTAGTGAGTTGACTCGTACCCGCGCAACGGGGGAAGTGTACAAGAGTTTAATGAACCCTATCATGTTAGGGCCGATGCCCATTGTTTCGAGGACCAGCCACATATATTTCCAGGAGACCATGTCGAAGGCCTTCTGAGCGTCCAGCGTAACCGCTACGGCCTGGACGTCTTGGTCTATACGGGACATGACATTAAATAGTCTCCTGATGTTATGGGAGGTGGACATACCGGGGACAAAGCCTGCTTGGTCCTCTTGTACAAAGTGTGTCATGATGGGCAGAAAGCGGTTAGCAATGATCTTAGCAAAGATCTTTGTATCTAGGTTCATGAGGGAGAGCAGTCTATAGGACCCACACTCGTCCTCAGGTTTACCTGGTTTGAGCAGTACAGTGATGGCCGCTTCCCGCATGGAAGGGGGAAGGATAGCGGCTCGGAGTGCCTCATTCCATGCCTCCAACAGCCGGGGGGGGCCAGAATAGCCACGTGCTCTCAATAGAAGTCCGCCGTGAGGCCGTCAGGTCCCGGCGCCTTGCCTATGGGCAAGTCTGAGATAGCCGATACTTTCTCGTCTAGCGTGAACGGGGTATCCAGCTGGTCCCGGGTCTGTGGGGAAATTTCCGTGGTGGGGATCTGGTCAAGGAGTTCTCGCGTATGTTGTTCAGTGTGCTCTACGGGCTGGGAATAAAGGGATCTATAGAACTCAGTGAATATATCAAGTATTCGATTGTCCGCCCATTGAGCGTCACCGTTCTGATCTTTTAAGGAAGTGATATGCGTGCGGCCCAGTTCCCCCCTCACAAGTGTCGCAAGTGTCTTGCCGGGTCTGTCCCCATATTTCCTAGCGGCCTGCTGGCAGCTGAAATAATGAACTTCGCTGGTCTCTAAAGTGTTGAACACCTGGAGCTCGTCAGAGATTTGGGCCAGAGTAGTGGGGTCAGATCCTTTTCAGTTTTCAGTTTGGCCTCAGATCGTCCAAGGGCGGCCCTAATAGCTTTCAACACCCCTGCCTCTCGGGAAATAGACATGCCCCTAATGTAAGCCTTAAATGCCTCCCATCTGACCGCGGCGGTCGTGTCTTGAAGAGAGTTAAGCTCAAAGAAGGACTCAATGTCCGCTAAAATCTCAGATTTAAACATAATGGCCCTCATTACGACCCTGGCGGAAATCGAAAAACGATGGCGGAAATGCAATACCGCCATCGAATAGCGCTCGGTGCGACTATGACCCGTCACCGCAAAGTACGAAGCCATTAGCGACACCGCAGTGAACGCCAACGCTAACTGCACCAAGCACGCGCGCGCGCGCCATGCCAAACCGCAAACACCACCATGGTGCAACGGTACGCCAATTCCGACCCTAGCGGACATGTACCTAACGCCATCAGGCATGGCGGAATGTACCATTCCGCCATGGCGAGAAGTACGGCATCGCGAATCAACCGTAAACGGCCCCACTGAGTGCCTGTACACCGCTCCCTGCCCACAAAATACAACTCCCCGTAGGTGCAATGAAGCCACAATGCAACCATTGAAATGTACAAGTCACCCATGCATGCCAACGAACAAAAGAAACACAAGAGGGGCCAATGGGAGCTGCAGGGCACAGATGGCACGAATACAGAAGCCATCCCAATGGACATGACCACAGTCCCCCACCAAGAAACGCACGCAAACACAGGCACCTGTGACCAGCAATATTCCGAAAACCACATCATTCAACCAGTCCACCTGGCTGACCGGCATCTGTTACACAAAACCCAATCCCCCGCCCCTGAGCATGACAACATTCAAACTGGCATATTGGCAGCCCCCATCCCTGACCTCACTGGGCTTCGTAGGCAAACGCGCACAGCACAGTACCACGCAACTAAACCCCGAAGCTGGAACCCAATGCAGATCTCCTCACAATACATCGCCCCCCAAATAGGCATATGCCACATCACTTGCAAAGAAAAACGCTACACGGGCCAAATCAGAATAGAAATTTAATGCACATCAAAATCACCAAGCACATACAGCCATCAGGCCATGAACTCCAAAACACTAATCACCATTGTGGGCTGCTTCCGCAAGAAATGACCAGCCACTACCTGTGTGTCGCCCTGTTCCCCCATGGTACACAGAGCCACATTCACGTACGAAAAGGCAACATGGAAGCGCACAGAACCGCAGGGCCGTCCCAATGGGGAGGCACTAGTCCAGCTGAAAGGCCGAAATGTTGCTCCGAGCCACCAGTACTGCGTAAGGGCATGTGGCCCATTGGCGATCGTCCCATAAGATCGTAATGCTGCTCCACTGATTAACACGAAGCAGCAGGTGTCGGGAGTAAAATCCATCTGCAGGAGTGGCATACAGATGGCAGTGGCAAAAGGGGAGGAGATACCTGTCAACCAAAAGAAAAGAAAAAGAACAGAATGGCCATCAGAACTACATACCAACAACTCACTTCAATGATCACACGAAATCCACAGCCATATGCATGCTAGCCCACTCCAAAGGAACATCACCACCCCAAAACCACTTGCGACTCATAACCATCTATATCGAGGTGCAAACACCATCACAAACGAGTTGAGGGCGCCTCGAGACAGGGAGGGCTCAACAAGGCCAGATGGACGATGGTCCCACTATGGCAGCCCTGCATCACATAGCGTAGGGGAGGCGGATAGATCCCAAGAAGCCCTGTACATGGCAAACTCTGTATCAAATCACCTGCCCATGCATCCATCCATCATTCCCTCATCCCGGGATCAAAATGCCTGAATAATTACTCACATAACATTAGAAACATCCATTGAGTCTGTGCGTTATGCAGCCTGCTAAATCCACAGTGCCCCAGCCCGTAATTCCAGTGTTGTGAAGTAACATGTATTTGGGAACGGACGGCCTCATCGCCCACGTAGCTATTGCGCATCCCAAACTATTCATATCAATCATTGCTCCCTCGCCATGGGCCCTGTCTCAAGGACATAGAACAATAGAACGTTACATTTGCAGTCAGACCTGTGGGCATCTCCTCGCCGCTAGCTGGAAACCGAAAGCGCCGCCCTTCGAATTCCTCATTTGCAACATCACGTCGAAAAGGCATCTGTGGCCGTTTGAAATCACTAATTATTCCATCGAGTGCGGCTGTGTGTGAAAATGGCAACTGCCTTCACCCACGAATGGGACGCCCCGCCTGTCGTTGCAACTCGGTACAGTGATGCATGAGGGCCCACCGTTACTCGAGTACTACGTCCCACTGACCCCTCACAAGTCTGTTCGCGACTACACAGATAGTATGTGAAACAATGGGACCACAGCAGAATGAACATATCAACCAATCTTACACGGCCATCGGGTACAAATACATGATTGCAATAGCAAGATACAATTCCCCGAATTGCAGCGTTGTGCGCGTGACGTGCTCGGCCAAAGGGGAGAGCAGTTTGCACAGGTGGAATCAATCACCACAGGTGGAGGCCATACAGCCTGAAAACACATAAATTGCACAGCCAGTCTCCTCCCACAACCACACCGAAATGCTACCGGCAGGACTCGCGATGTTGGCCCTGGGGGACCTGATAGCACTGCAAGTGCTCCGACTCCAAGAAGTAGACGAACACCAACTACAACCAGCCGCACGGAGGAGACGCAGGAGGAGGAGGAGGCCAAGGCAGGGCCAGCAAGGCCCACCAGCACAGCCACTACCACCACGCAGGCAGCCCGCAATTCAACGCCTCCGAGCACATCCGTTCAACCTCACTGATGAGCAGATCCACACCCTCTACCGTCTGGACCGGGACACCATAGCCGCCATTGTGGACATGACACAGGCTGACCTTGTCAGCATGATAGATAGCCCAACCGCCATCCCACCCCTACTGAAGGTGGTATCTGTACTCCACTTCCTGGCCACAGGCACCTACCAGCACACAGTCGGACAGTTGCATGGCATTTCTCAGCCACTGTTCTCACGGACACTATTGCAAGTGCTCGATGCCCTCCTGAAGCACGCAGACGACTACATCTCTCTACCACGCTCGGAGCAGGAAATAACCAACACAAAAGTGGGATTCCATGCACTTGCCGGCATACCGGGTTGCATTGGTGCCATCGACTGCACCCATGTTGAATTGGTCGTCCCACATGCCATGGAGGCCCAGTACCGCAACCGAAAACAATTTCATTCCCTGAATGTACAGATGGTGTGTGACTCCAACAGGATCATTACACATTGTTGTGCCCGATTCCCTGGATCAACCCATGATTCTATGGTCTTGAGGAACTCTACAATACCACGCTACATGGAGCGACACGCAGGGAACAGATCCTGGCTACTCGGTGAGTCTCATTACATGCATGATGATGTGGGGTATGTGAATTGTCAATGACCTGCCAGGAAGGGGGGGGGGGGGTGTGCGTACGTATCAATGGCATTCCACATCATACTTTTCTCGTCCACATACAGGTGATGCTGGATATCCACTGAAGAGATGGCTCCTCACACCAGTCCGGAACCCACGGGACCAGCATGAGGAGGACTACAACCATGCCCACTCACGTACCCGTGTAGTCATTGAACAGGCATTCGGCCTACTGAAGACCCGTTTCCGCTGCCTCAGCAGGTCTGGCGGGGCACTCCTGTACCGCCATGAGAAGGTTGCAAAGATGGTGATGGCATGTGTCATGCTCCACAACATGTGCGTACGTAGAAATGTGCCCATGCCCCCTGACGCAGAACTGCAAGCACCTGATGATGGTCATGATGAGGGTGGGGATGTGGCAGCACCTCATGGAGTCTGCGAGGCACCGGAGGGCCGTGACATTCGTCAGCATCTCATTGATGTATGCTTCTAGCACTCACGCCTGGTGGCTGATACATGGACACGGGACTCGTGGCACTGCGTGTGTCTGGGACATGCACAATATGGACTGTACGCCTATGATGGCCTAGTACACAAAGATCAATGTCCACACTTCTCATTGGTTGATCGTGCACTTTTTATGGCATATGTGATATCATGTTGAACACCCTATCGACCCGCCACCCAAGTGAGCCCAACACACCCCCTCCACCCTCCTACCTCCCCCCCGAACACCAGTGTCCAAAGATGCTCATTGTCAGTGGGCTGTCGCTATTGCATGCCCCCTCTGCGGGTATCAGGGGCACCCCTGCCTGTGGAGCGCAGGTTCCTTCCAGATCTACGTTGGGGGCTGCCCTGGACGGAACTTGCAACGGATGATGTGTCTGCCTGCTCACGTCCATGCATGTCCCTAAGGGTTTGCGAGAGCTCAGTGAGCACACGGCGCACTGCGGCAAGTTCGGCACATACGTCTTTGGACGTCGCATGCAGTTCCCCCCTCAGGCTCTCGGTGCTACTCTCCATTTGGACTCTCAGGCTCTCGGTGCTACTCTCAATTTGTGCCCTTAGCGTCTCTGTACCTCTCTCCATTTCTGCCCTAAGTGTCTCTGTTGATGTTTCTATGTCTGCCTTGGTGCCCCCACATTCATCGGCATGGCCCTTGAGGAGTGTGGCCATTTGCTGCTGTTGGACGATTAACTTGTCGAGGGACTGTTGCCTCTGCTGGGCCATGGCCATTTGCGGTGGTGTCACAGAGGGGCTGTTGTCCTCATGTTGCCTTTCCACAGGGCTTGTGGGGGATGGCCAGTCGTCGTCTTGTGGCTGCACCTGCGTGGTATCCTCATGTTGTACGGGATGGGACAGACAGGGGGATTGGGACAGGTCATGGATGGATCTGACCTCGACATCCCCGTCTTCTGTGTCCGAGCATGCTGCCATCAATGGGGTGTCACCTATGGTGCTGCTGCCACTAGAGGCAGTGCCTTCTGTGGCATCCATTGGGGGGACCTGTGGTGGTGGTGTTGTGGCCATGCTGGCTGCTGGGGTGCCTGTTGATGTTCCCTCCTCTGTGCTGCCACCTGATTTGTGCTGCTGCCGTGTCTTGATGCGTGCAGCTGAGGTGGAGGGTCTCTGGCCGTTGGTCTTGGCCCTCTTTGCAGGTGTGCTGGTAGGGGTGTCCTGTAGCTCGTCGTTTGGATCGGACCCTGTGGTGGAGTAAAGGAGGGCGAGGGTTATTGATGGGTCAGTGGGAATTGGAATGGCATTGTATCACATGCATTGGGGTGGCACCTGAGGGTGATTTGGGTCGGGGTCTTGGAGGTGCTTTGATTTGTGTGTGGAGTGAGGGTGCAGTTGTTTGGCAGCCTGCAGTTAGGGTGTGCCTGCTGCACGTGTAGTGCGTGTATTAGGGGTTTTTAATTATTTATGTATTTATTGTGGGTTTTGACGTGCGCTTTCAGGCCGATGTGTGTGGACGTTCTCCTGGACATGTGTTTCTGTTGCACTATGTGGACGCATGGTACTTCACATGGTTGGACTTTGTGGATTTGGCATTGTTTTATCTGGCCCACCTACCTGAATCTTCGGATGTCTGCACTCCTTTCTCCATCCCTCCGACTCCCTCTATGCTCTCCATTCCGATGGTGGAGGCACAGATTTCTTCCCAGGGGGTCAACTTGATGGGTGATTCAGGACCTCCCCCGGTGGCTGTGGCAATGTTGCGGTTGGCAGAGAGTATGCTGCGGACGCGTATCCGCAGGTCGTCCCATCGCTTGCGGCATTGCTGTGGGGTGCGGGGTGCGGTCCCCACCGCACTTACCCGCTGTGCCACCAGAGCCCATATGGCCTTCTTGTTTGCAAGTGCCGTCCTGGTCATTTGCGTGGAGAAGACGACGGCAGCATTCTCCTGGAGGGTCTCTGTTAGCACGGTGAGTTCCTCACGGGAGAAGTGGACCTGCCGCTTGCGGTCGCACGCTTTCTTCGCTACTTTTCCCATTTTTCTTGGTTTCGCTAGGGTGGTTGACGGGTTGGGGTGTGTTTCAGGGTAGTGATTTTGGTGGTTGTGTGGTTTTGGTGTTTTTATAGGTGTACGCCGGGATGTTTCCCGTTCCGGGCCCATGTTTTAACTTCCGTTTCCGTATATTTCCGGGCACCGTACTTTCCGGTAGGCGCACACTGCGGTGACCGCTAAGAGGGGTGGCGGTATTGCACCTAGGGCGCCGTACGGCGGCGGTGTGGGCCGTTTTGGGCTCATTTCCGCCATCGCGGACTTTGCACTTCCGCCGTGGCGTGGTGCTCGTGCCCGATGGGTCGGAATGGGCCGCACTTTGCTCCTTCGTACAATGGCGGAAACGCTATTTACGCTGTGGCGCTCCGGTCAGTCGCTTTCCGCCAGGGTCGTAATGAGGGCCAATGTCTTTTAGAGCTTCGGACTTAAAGCGCCAGGTGCAGAGTGTTGGGATGGGAATTCGCAGCCCTAAGGACAGTATGATCGGAGAATGATCCGAGAATGTGCGGGGCAAAATGCGTGTATCCTCCACCCTACCCCATAGCATCTCTCGAGACCAAAAACAGATCTATCCTGGATGAACTATCATGTACAGACGAGTAATAAGTGTAGTCCCGCTGCTGGGGGTGAAGTGTTCTCCAGGCGTCGCAAATATTGAGCGACTTCATGTGGCCATGCAGCCTGCGCGCCGCTCTAGACAGGGCCCTGGGTGTAGTGGCAGTTCTGTCCAGGGCCGTGTCCAGTATAAGGTTCAGGTCCCCCCCCCCCCATATGATCTGCACTCCCACGAAGCCCACCAGTATGGTAGTTACAGTATCAAAGAATTCCGGAGAGTCTACATTGGGACAGTAAGTGTTAACCAGCAAGTACTCTTTATTGACCAGTGTGCAGTGTATTATAACATAACGGCCCTCGGGATCAACATAGCTTTTATGCAGCACAAACTTAATTGATTTGTGGATCATTGTGAGAACTCCCCTAGATTGTGTGGAGTAAGAAGTAAAGAACCTGGCAGAACCCCATGATGGGGAAACAGCTCTCGGATTGAGGCCATCGGAGTGTGTCTCTTGTAAAAGCAATATCTTACAGTTGTGTCTGTTAGCATTTCAACAATCTTGCGGGCCTTAGTGTGGTTGCTCAGCCCCCGAATGTTCCACGACATTATGACTGTAGCCATGTCAGAAGTAGGTATCTACAGACACAGTACCCATAAATCAGTGAACATCCCAGCTCCCGTGATGGTATGAGCGCTCAGTGTTGGAACAGCAAGTGGGCGTGGGGCCCTTCAGCATGCGCGCTGCAAAACCTTGTGTGCCTTTTTGTAAAACAACCCCTTTCCCACCCCCCACCCTCACCACTAACCGTGGATCAGCAGTGTAAAGATCACCCACCCCTAACAACGCACAGTTGGACCGTCCCCAACCTGGCCCAATTTTCCCCGAGGCCCAACTGGGGCCAACACACACCAAAAAAATGAGAAAAAACAGTGCAATCGCAATGGGGTGCGCTGTTGCCGTGCACCAGCATGCTTGGAGTCAAATGGCTCAGTTGCAAAACGAGCAGTGGTGGCGGACTCGCGGGGCAGGCCCTGCCGGCTAAGCGGGTAATCGGGGACCGCACACGAGCCCCCGCGGTTCCGAAAGTTTCGACAGTCAAATATCGTACATCCCCACATCTCAAATGCGGGGAACGGAGTATATAACTGAGAGATTAAGGACCTGAACGATAGGAGAACAGAAATTGAGGTAGGACAACAGGACAGTGTGAGACCAGCTCTGTGAAGTGCGTTGAGGATGTGTGCACAAGCGCTGCAGCACGCAAGGACTGCAGGGGCAGAGCGTCACAGTAAACAGAGCAGCCTTACCAGTACCACAGGGCAGATTGAGTAAACAAGTTCAATAAGTGTCCACTGTCCGCGCCAATCACAGTTAAGTAGCGTCCACTCAGCCTTCTCCAGAGCCCTGAAGCGGTATTTGCATCTCGATGAATTTCACCGCCTCGTCCGGTACTGTGAAAAAGTACAATTTGCCATTATGAGTGAGCTTGAGACGAGCCGGAAATAAGATGGCGTACGGTACATTGTGTTCCCTGAGCATTTTTTTGATGCCAAGAAATTGGCGTCTCTCCTGCTGTACTGCCACAGAAAAGTCTGGGAAGATCCTGATGACATGAGACTCCAGTCGCAGCTCCCCTTTCTCCCGCGACAGGCGAAGAATGAGGTCCCTGTCACGATAATTAAGAATCATGGGTCTGGGGATGTCACCAGGTCGGGGTCGCGGGGCAAGGGCCCGGTGAGCCCGCTCCACCGTGAAGTAAGGGGAAAGGTCTGGATCCCCCAGCAAGTCCTTGAGTAGTTGTTCGACTGCATCTTCCATGCGCCCCATCAGGGCAGTTTCAGTGACCCCAATGATGCGAAGATTGTTTCTGCGGGAGCGCGACTCCAAGTCATCGCATTTTGCTTTAACACTCTTCATGTCGCGCGATAAGGTGGCTACTGTGTCCTGAAGTGCGTGTGTTAGGCAGAAACCTGTGCAGTTCCCTTAGGGACCACTGCAAAAGATTTAAGACTACAGGTGTTGGCAGTAAACCCACTTGGTAGCAGTCTGTACCACCCAGATTTACCTGGTAGCTGTGGCTGAGCAGTCAGACTTCCCTCAAGAGAGTTAGGCAGTATGCAAAGTATACTCAATAGGCACTCAGATACAATAATACAAGCAAACACTGATCAGAGCTTTGGTATCAAAGTATATAATTATTTATTTAAAAACACAGTTGAAACACTCCAGCACTCTTATTGTAAAATATTCTAGACAGTTACTATTATGATATATACACCCCTTTTTCCCTGTTAGAAAATCACAGTAAAACACCACTTATTTTCATACAGAGGGGAGCGCTTAACTAGATTGCACTCTAATAAGTTTGTGAAAAAGGGAGGGAAAAAGACAGAATAGGAAGAGGCACACCACTCTACGATTCCAGAACACTGTTAGCAAGGCAGAGAGCAAAAAGTCACTGGTGAGTCAAAGTCCAAAGGCTGGGCCCACTCTTGGAGAGAGCAGAGCACAAATGCGCCCAAGATCACACAGTTACACTAGGCTTAGAAAGTCTTGTCGAGGGTTCAGAAAAGCGTTGGGAGAGACTTAGAAAAGTTTAGCCAAGGTGTGCCAGGCTAACCCAGGTTCGAAAGCCGGGGGCTAAATCTACCCCGTACAGTCGGTAGCAAGGGAAGCCAGGCGGGACACGGTACCTTAAGTGGGAAGGATCCTCCAGCGGTGGCAGTTGTTCCTGGTAGTGGGTGCAAGTTGCGTCGTCGTCCAGGGGAAGAGAAGATCTCGACTTGGAGGAAAGATGAAGGTCGTTGCACTACCAGGGTAGAAACCAGCCGCAGAGTTTTCCGGTTAAAGGTGGTACCTTTGTCTCGCGGTCGTGGTAAAACGTGGTATCCCGGTTGCCGGGGTGCTTGGCAAGGCGGCCACGAGATACGTCGGGAAAGCGAAAAGATGGTGAAACTGGTTATCCCCACCAGTCAAAGGAAGAAGACTCTCCGGCGGCAGATCTCCTCTGTCGTTGGGAAAAGTGGTGAGGCAGTCCAGCAGGGCTCCACCGGTGGTGGTGTCGTGGCAGGTCGGCTCAGCTTCTCCCTTGTCGGATTCTTAGGTCCTGTGGCGACTTCTGAAGTTCCAGTCCCCAAAGCCCTGATTTTATGCAGCAAACCCCCATTCACTCAGCCTAGCTGTCACTCAAACATGCTAAGTGGTGAGCAGGCCGGCTCACCACTTGGGCCAATCAGGACGGAGTGCGACTTGAGTTGCCTAGGCAACTCAGTCCAGGGTGCCTAAATTCCCCTCCACCCCTCCTAAGTACCCCAGACACAGTGGCACCACTTTGGAGGGCTTCTGTGGAGAAGCCCGCCAAAAAGTGGAACAAAGGGCTCGACTTGGGTTGGAGTCACAGAAGAGAACACAAACGCCATTTTAGAATCAAGTTTTGGCAAAAAATACCAACCAGAGAATTAATATTAATTAAATAAATCGGCGGTATGTTCGAGGCTACCGTAAATAATTAAATCAAGATAGTATCCTAAAACAATGGGAAATCCCATAGGAAAATATTCGCGGTTGAATATAAAAAGTAGTATCCACTGCCACCAGCCAAAACCCAATCAGGGGGGATGGAGACGTGCCCCCTCGACTAACAGACCCTGGGGCAATCGAATTGCCCCAGCCAGTACGTCCACAATATGATGGTTTGTACTGGTTCTGTTCAGAATTTAAGACTAGTAAAGTCAATGGTGACTTTACATGCCCTGGGAGACAGTAGTCAGTCCCAGGGTATGGAGTCTATACTGGGGGGTTCCTATGACACCCCTGTGTCACTGCACTGAGGGTGCTGTGTAACACACATCACAAAAACACATGAAGCCCTGTGGAGTTAAAGACCCCATAGCCCATTAAACACTTCTAGATTCAAAGAAACACACTCAAATCATGCCCAAGAGTGAGGGTAAAAAGAGTCTCACTCTTGGCAGGAGAAAAAAATAAACCCCAAAAATCCAGCAAAGCTGCTGGGGGACTCACTAGGTTAGGAAATTCAGCCTAAACGGAGAATTCTCCCTAACAACGTCTATCGCATCTTCATTAGTGGAGATCCGGCCTTCGGCCTCAGTGATTCTCGATCCATCCTGGTCTACCCGGGTCTTGAGCGAAGCGACATTCGCGTTGATATCATCAAGCTTCTCATGAAAGGAGGTAAAGTTCTTAGCCATCGATTCCATCATGGCAGTGAGGTCCGGCGCCGCCACCCCCGGATTAGGGTCGTTGTCTTGTTCTTCCTGCGGAGGCGACGTGTGGCCCACCTCCGGTCGAGGGACCGTTTTAGCGAATTTGTCCATAGCGCACCCCCTTTACCAGCTCCTTTGGAGCGACTCGACATGGCCGGAACCAGAGGGTACGACAAAGCTCGGTCGATGAAGCCAGTGAGTCGGGTATGGAAGAGATCCCGTGAGGGCACGATAGCAGTCCCCGCCGGCTCGCGCCAGGCAGCCCAGTCCAGGCCCCCCGTGGTCGCAGATGGGGCGCCGGCGCGCCTCGGTCATCAGAGGCCTAGGCCCCTAGCGGAAAGGACCGTCCGGTGGGACCGGGGCAGGAGCGAGCCGGCCCACGAGTGTAGTGTGTGCCCCAGGTGTCAGGGCAGAGCAGCCAGCAGTGAGTCCAATGAGGGTCACCCGGTCAGGTCGCGATGAGAGCAGGGCCCAGTGTAGGCCCAATGGCGGCGAGGCACGGCGGGACAAGGATCTCCAGTTCCGAGAGTCCGATTTCTCCCAGAACTCGACGTGCGGATAGGGCTTGATGGCCACAGTGCAGGGATCGTAGCAGGTACACAGGATCGAAGGCAGAACCGCAGATGTTAGCGGATAAGAGGCGGCTGGGCACGGAGCTCTCACGCTAGGCAGCCATCTTGCAGGCTGCTCAACAGCGCGCCCCCCCCCCCCCCAGCACAGAGATTTATTTTAGCTTTTCGCTTGCTCCTCGTTTTTTTTTTCAATCTTATTTAACTTCCCTTCGGTACCTCGCCTCCCCCGGCGCATGTCGGCCGCAGGAGAATTCACAAGATGTGCCTCATGCGACCGCTCGTTCGCGGCCTAGGACCCCCAATGCGCTCTGTCTTGAGTGTTTGGGGCCCCAAACACCACTGGGACGCATGTTCTGCTTGCAGCGCTTTCAGTCACAGGGCATTGAAGAATTGGTTGTCGAGGTGGAGGGAGATCTTCCACACTTCTCCTCCGCCACACATTAAGGACTTCGTCTCCAGGACCTCTTGTCAAGACAAAGTAGGCCCTCTGTTTAGCATGGCTGCACAGCGCGATTCCTTGCCCAGGGTTTCCACGGATCAGGATTCCTCGGATTAAGGTTCTGGCAGGCCTGTGGCCTCTAGGGCTACCTACTCCCAAGCCGAGGGACCCAGGGGCTCTTCTGGGCACTCCAGGGACAGACCGAAGGCCGTCCTGGCTACCGGCTCCCCAGTTGAGGGGCTCAGGGGAACTACCAGGCTGTCCTCAGAAGGGTGAACAAGTTCATCCTGTTCTTCGACCCCAGAGGGTAAGGGATCATCGAGTGTCACCTTCAAGTTTCTGTCCTCGGCACGATCCAGCAGGGCTACCGGTACAGGGGCGAGGGCGTCTAGCCGCCCGGAGCTCGATCCAAGTTTGTGAATCGGGGCATTACGACTACCGACAGGCTGGCTGGAGGCTCAGCGCCTACTAGAGTGATCTCTGAGGTCGACACTTTTGCTTGGGGTGCAAGATCCAAGCTGTATTCTCCCATTTTGGAGTCCTCTCGTGGCATAGGACCTCTGCACCCTCGCAACCAGGGTGTGGCGTGGCAGAGCCTGCCAGATCTGCAGCCATCCTTGATCCATTTCAGGGCCCGCCCGTGCTTTCGCCCATCAAATGATTCCAGTCACCTTCCCTCAGGAAACGGCAGTGGATTGTTCTGTACAGGCATTTGGTCTCCTCAGGGATAAGTCTACCCATCACAGCCTTTCGGCTGCACGCCCCAGGGCCTCATCGCTTTGACCAGGAGCAGAGGCCCAGCACCTCGGAGGGCTGGCCCCACGGGACCAGGCGACTTGCAAGGACCGCTTCTTCGAGCGCTTCCTCTTACTCATGCGTTCCCCTCGGATGAAGGTGCTCCTGAAGGATATAGTGAAGGAGGTGTTGAGATGGATTTTTAAACTCTGACCTAGTGGGCAGAACTTTAGGAGGCCATCCTAGTTTAGTGAGACTGGGGAACCTTCTGGACAAGCCAGGCCAATCACGGTAGAATGGCAGGCAGTCAATACTAAGTCTCAGGAGGGGTGAGAGTGATCGGAAGCACACAATGAGCACACAAAGTAAAACTCCACAGAATGGGCGCCACCGGTAAGTGATGCAAGTACTCACCGACCCATGACACAGTCCGGGCCAAACTTTAACCCCTGGAGTTGCATGTCGCTCTGACTCTCAGCGGCTGCGGGACGATCACCCCTAACAGGACAGTAGCCTTTTCTCAGCTCACGATAAAGGAAAGAGGACCGTTCCAGTCAGCATGTTGAAGCGCCCTTGCAAGCCTTCTTTGATCGATGCAAAAACAGGGGTCCTACTGGACAACAGCGGGCTCAGGGTGCCAAACCGTCCAGGATATCTCTGGCAGTTCCACCGGTCTGCTTTAGCGTTTCAGGATACTTGGCCCCTTCTGTAGTTCAGAGAGAGCTTCAGTTGATCGATCTGGAATGGATGCAGAGCCCCTTCTCTTATCCAAGATTCGTATTACGATCAGATCTGGGATAGCCAATGGAAGATCTGCTCTCTTGCATGTACGCCAGGCGTGGGCCAATCACGGTCCACTGTGGTTCCAGTCACTCAGGCATTCCAGTCATTCAGGCATTCCAGTCTTACTGGCACCAGTAGTGTGAATTGGGACCAGACAGTCCCAATCCTGGTCACTAGCGCACGTGACATGCAGGAGCCTGTGAAAGTTGTGGTTTTCACGGGATGCTGCATGCCCAAATAAGGAATTCCTGGGTCTACTCGACCTGTGGGGTTGGCAAAGGGACAAAATAGCCAAAGGACAGTACAAAAGCAATATGGTTTATTTTAAAAAAAAAAAGGAAGTAAAAATACTATAAAAGTAAACTGCTGACACCAGTTTGTCCTAGTTATACTTGTGCAATCAACAAAAATCCTTAGGGAGTGTCTTTGGCCATAAAACATAAAGGACCCCTATGCGCAGTACTGTAAGGTACTTGGCACATAGGTAAAAAGTTACCAAGAAAAGGCAACATAGTCAAGGACTAAGGGAAACCTAGTCTCCCAGTACTTGCAGTCTGAAGGGTGTGTCGGTTTCCCTAGAACAGATTGGCAAAAGCCCAGAGGAGCGCAGCAAAACAAAAGCAAAACGTTAGTAAAGGGTCCATAAATGGAGGGAAAATTTCACCTAAGGCAGGTCTTTCCTAACAGGAGGTCATCCCTCAGGTGGCGCCGCCCCAGCCCCCCTCCTCTGGGTACTCCTCCCATTCCTCCGATGCTGCCAATTCCAGTGGCAGTCCCTCCCCTGGTCCAGGCCCTACCGGTTATTCAGACCCCTCCACCTCCTCCTATATCACCAACACCTCCCCTTCAACAGCCGTTGAACCTGTCTTTGGCACCAGAATTAAGGGGGACCCCATTGGCACCTGTTTCCCAAGGCCCGGATTCCCCTCTGTGAAAAAGTGGGAAGGATGATGAACTGTCAGCATCCTTGAAGGCCTTTTCACGACTGCCTTCACGGCCTGGAAGCGTTCTAGGGGGGGTCCCTCTGTCCGAAGAAGTCTCCCAGGAGTCAGGAGTGCTAGCAGAGGTCTTGGGTAAGCGCACCACAATCCGGTCTGGAATCCCTCTCCAGAAGGATGTCCTGCTGGTGGCGCGAAAGATGTGGGAGAAACCCAGGGTCAACGCCCAGATGAACAAGAATTTGGCCCCCCCCCCCCCTTGGCCTCCCACCCGCAGCCTCATTTTTCAGTGGTGGCTGTGGCCTCCTTGTATTCTAAACCAGTCTTCTTCCACGGGAGAAAACTCCACTTCCAAGGAGGACACAGTCCTTGAGTCTTTGTGAAAGTGTTGTTATTCCATCTCAGGACTGCATCTGCGGCAAGCCAACACAGACTCCCTCTTGGCTGCGGCTAACCAGAAGTTGTGGCGGGAGCTCAGGGAATTTCTGCCAGACCTCTTTCAAGCCGGCCTGGCAGATGCCTGGGTCTTTGCACAGGACCTCCTAGTTCAGTCTCCCACATAGATGCAGCCAGCAGAGGGCTGTGCCTTGGTGTCAGATCCTGGATCTGCCCTTCGAAGGTGTGGACCTTTTTCATTCGTCAACCGATGACGAGTTGACAAAGAAGAAAAACCTCCATTCAAACCATCAAGTCCTTGGACATCCTGACAAAACCTGGGCAGAAATCCTTCCCTCAGTCTCAGTCGCTTTCTCCGGCTTCAACGGGTACCGGGACCACAGTACACAGAGGCCCGACAGGTCTCCCATTGAAAACAGGAGGACGCAGCAGATGACATTGCACCAGTTTTTCCGCTCCTCCTCCTCTGCCCTGCCGCTGATGCCAAGAAGCAGTGCTGTCAAGGTCGGGGAACACAGCCTGCCTATGGGGGGCCATTTGGCTCTGTTCCAGGACACCTGGAAGTCTGGAAGTGTCTTTTCAGCCACCCATGGATCATATCCATAGTCTCCATGGGCTTCAGTCTTTCCCTTCATTTGCCTCTACCATCCTCGCCTCTTCTTCGTCAGATCGGGTCCCTAGCTCTTTAACAGGAAGTCCTTTCGTTCTTGGAGATGCAGGCGATGGAACCGGTTCCTCTTGTAGACAGGGGCTCCGGGTACTATTCCAGGATTTATGCGATGCGCAAGAACAACCAGGCTGGCCTGAGGGTAGTCCTGGAACTGTCCTTACTGCTGAAACGCTTCAAGATGATTACTCCGGCGCATATAGCCGATGTGTTCCCTGGACCTAAAGGATGCATACCTGCATGTACCCATCTTCCAACCGCATTTGCAGTTCACGATTATGTCATACCACTTCCAGTCCAAGGTGCCGCCCTTCGGCCTGAACTCGGCCCCTCGTGTCTTCACAAAGTTGATGATTAGAGGGCTATCATCTATACCCTTATTTGGATGACTGGCTGGTGAGGGCAAGGTCACCCAGAGGGGTGGTGCACTCCTGCCGGAGATTGGCGGATATCCTTCATCGGCTGGGGTTCTCCCTCAACCAGAGGAAGTCACAACTGTGGCCATTTTAAGAATAGGTTTTCCTAGGGGTGCGTTGGAAAACTAACATTCAGCAGGTGTTCCCTACGCCCGAGAGGCTTCTGTCCCTCTGCAAGATGGTTGGGCACTTCTGACCAACTCGATCACCCCAGTATGGTGGTTCCAGCACATTCTGGGGTTGATGGTCTCCTGCGTGCTTAGTGTACAGCATGCTCGCCTCAAGAAAAGGCACCTCCAGCTCCACCTGGCGGCCGGGGTCTCAGTCAGACAGGGTCCCAATACTACCACTCCTACTGCCCGATCTTTGCTGGTGGCTGATGGATGGCAATGTTTAAGTGTGAGCCCCCTTCACCCGACCGCAGCCTACCCTGGTGGTGACAACGGACTACTCCTTTTTGGGCTGTGAGGCTACCCTGGAGGACTATGCGATTCATGGAGCATGGTCCAGGACGGAAGCCCACCTGCATATCAATCTGTTCGAGCTGAGGTACAGTGGGCCTGGCCTTCAAAGCATTTTTGCCCCACATCAGGGCCAGGTCTGTTTGTGTCAGGACGGACAATTCTACGATATTTTACCTGAACAAGCAGGGTGGCACCTATTCCCTCCTCCCTCCCCTTCTCTTCATGGAGACAGTATCGATCTGGGAAAGGGCCCTGACTGAGGGGATTTGGATTTCAGCAGACCACCTCCCAGGGGACAGCAATGCAGAGGCGGACCACCTGAGCCGTTTAGGGTTCAACCCCTACGAGTTCGAGTTGTACAACTACTCCTTGGTGCCACTGTTCCAGCTTTTGGGTTTTGTAGACCAGGATTTGTTTGCATATCCTCTGAATTCCCAAGTGCCCCCAGTTTGCTTCATGGGCAGGACAGGGTTGGGGGTCTCAGGGAGATGGCTTCCAGATCTGTTGGCACGGCCGCATGTGTCATGCGTTCTCACCCAGACCTCTGCTCCAACAGACCCTCTGCAAATTCTGGCTAGGTTGGGTTGCACCCTCATCCTGATTGCCCCCATCGGGCTTTCGAGACCCTGCTTTTCTAATCTGCTACAGTTGTGCTCCCAGAGTCCTGTCCACCTTACGATCTCATGCAGGGGATTCCTGATGCAGCAGGGTGGGGCGGTGGAGCATACAGACCGGGCCAAACTGCCGCTGGCTGCCTGGTTCCTGACCAGCTGAGGCTTTAACATGCTCAATTTTCAGATGACAACCAGGACATCATTCAGCAGGCCAGGAAGCCCTCGACTCGGTCCCAGTATAAGAGCAAAGGGGCTAGGATCTGTCATTGGACTCATGACAAGGGTATTGACCCTGTTACCTGTGCTCTGGATGATGTACTGGCTTTTTCAGTCCACCTGGCTCGTTCTGGAGTTCAGGTGGATACTTGCTGCACTTATTTGGCAGCCATTTGGGCTAACAGGAATTCACCTGAGCATGTGTTTTCTGCGGCCAACTCAGTGGTTAAGGCCCACCTTAAGGGCTTGTCTAGGCTTTTTCCACCGGTGCTTAGGCCGAACCCATTCTGGGACCTGAATGTGGTTCTGACAGCTTTGCAGCGCAAGCCTTTCAAGCCGATGGCCTATATGGACATCCGCTTGGTGACACTAAAGACGGTTTTACTAGTGACTCTCACCTCTGTACTCCGGGTTAGTGAGCTGCAGGCGTTTTCCTCGTGCAAGCTCTTCAACACGTTTCACTACGACAAGGTCACCTTGGTCACTCTCCCAAACTTCTTGCCCAAGTTGGTCTTCTCCATTTCATCTGAATCAGGCGATCTGCCTGCCAGTGTTCTTCCCAAACTTGCAGTCAGGCAGAGAAGTCTGTGCATTCCTTGGACCTCAAGAGAGTCCTCGTTTTTTTTCTCTCTCTGACTAAATACTTTAGGAAGTCTGAGGCATTGTTTGTGACTTTTGGGGGCTCCTCCCCCGGCTCTCAGGCTTCCCAGGGCTTCCATCACCCGTTGGATGGTCCAGGTAATTTCGGAGGTGTACACGGCCATCGGCTGACCTGTTCCTGAGGGGATTCATGCCCATGCGGTCCGAGCCAAGACTGCGGCCATTGCGTTTCAGAGACATGCTTCTTGGGATGTCGTCAGCAATACGGCTACTTGGGCCAGTCCGTCGGCCTTCTGTAAACACTACTCACTGGACACCAGCTTTTGGCATAATGCAGAGTTTTGTCAGGCATTCTGAAGAATCTTTTTGCTTCATCCTAGACATGTGGCAGGTTATCACAGGTTCACCCTATGTTCTTGTTCGGTGGAATCACCCACAAGGATGGAGGAAAGGGGGCGGAACATATGAGTAATTTAAATGTACTCACCGTAGTGACGAGAGTACTCATAGTCCATAGTCCCCTTTCCACCATACGTCCCACCCACCTTCCGCTGCTAATATGCCAATGGCTAATATGTAATAGGCGTAGTCAGGTATCTAAGCGTCCGATGTGTTCAAATGGGACTGAGGTGAGGCTCTGGAGGGCGCGGCCTTGGCAGGGCGTTCCCGCTCCCCAGTGCGCCATACTAAATTTGAAGGGGAAGCTACATTTTTCACTGCCAAAGGTTCCAGTACCGTCCCCATGTTGGACGCTTCCAAGGATGGAGGAAAGGGGACTACAGTCTAAGAGTACTCTAGTCACTACATCCATTGATGCAGAGTTCATTCATTCGTTTAGTTGTCTTTGTAGGCCGACCTAGGTCCTGTCCATAAGGATGACATCATCCACGTAAATGAAATATAGGACGATTACGGAAGAAATCCTTGGTGGCGCAAATTAGGATTTGAGGAGTAATTCCCCCATGTCTGAGAATTAGAGGTTGAATAAGCATGCAGCTACTTCACAGCCCTGGCGATGTTCCCTTCTTGCCAGCAAACTGGCGGGACACCATGCCCCCACAACCTCACCTGCAAAGAGGTGTGCTCATGTAGGTGAACCAGAATTGACAGAAGGGGGCTAATTATCTGCCATTCCTTTAACTTACTCCATAGCAGATTACGGTTAACACAATCAAATTCCTGTGTGTAATCTATTGCAAAAAACAAGGGGGGTCCTGGGAGTCTCTCTGCCAGACATTAGTCCTGGTTTACGAGAGCCTTACCCATGTTCTTTAGCTCACTATCTTTCACAGAGGATAAATATCCCAATCAGATCAGTCTTTGTCCTGCTTGGGGGCAGTTCAGCACTGAAATGCTAGGCAATTCTCCTCTGAACAAGAGTACCAACAGCAACCCCAGAAATTGTGTTTCTATTGCGGCCATGCAGAGCGGTAAGTTGCCTGGCCTTGATGATTCCTCCCTTAACCAACCTACCACTAGGCCATTTAGTTTGGTACCCAATCCCCTTTGGAATCCAGTCTGGTACTTCTGGAAGCAGCTAGACTGAGATGCCAGGTCGACCAGGTCACGAAGAACCAGGCCAGCAAAGATCTTACTGCATCAATCAAGAAGGGAGATAGGACGATAGTTGCCAGGACTTGTCCTATCCCCCTTCTTGTAGATTGGCACAATAAAAGTACTGTACCATGGCACTGGCAGTTCTTTCACCAACACTGAACTAAAAAGTATGTACAAAACCTTTGACCACAGTTTTGGATTCTCCTTTAGCACATCATTAGACAAACAATTGGGGCCTGCAGCCGTTGAGTTGGAGGACTACCTGATCAGTGATTCTACAGTTTCCAGGGACATGGTCAAATCCAAGGGAGTGTCTTCAGAGGTAAATGGAATGTATTATTCAGTCTTCCGGTAAATGCTCTGAACATGCTTCGCCCATTCCCCCTCTGCAGTGGGGGTTGCTTTGCTGACTACCTTGGTTTTTGGTCAAACTATTGATCAAATCCCAAACATTTCCGGAGTCTTTCTTAGACTCCAGCATTTTTGCTCCTTCATTGTCATTTTTGCTCCTTCATTTTGTGTGTGAGAACATTTGTAGCTCTTGACCCAGTTCTTAACTTTTTGTTTTAGGTGTTTAATTTTGGTCAAATATAACTCTCATCCATGTCCACATTTACTAAAAACCTGTATCTCACCTCTTAGTTATTTCTTCTTGTTTTGAATTATGGAAGTGGTGAGTTACTGGGTGTTGAGCACTCTTGTTACCATGAGGCGTTTTTCTAAAATCATCAAGGAAGGCTTGGAATAGACGAGGAGTGATACAAATAACTTTTGAGTAATAACTTTAGTGCTATTTTTTTACAAACTGCGATAGTGAGTTATTAAATTCAGAGACATTTCCAATGTATCTGGAGAGTCTATTGCCACCCTGGTTTACTATCAAATTTGCTAGCCATGGGTGTATCTTGTTAATGACTTTGTCTTTCAACGTAATTACTACCTGGGAATGATCACTCGGGTCAGTTTCAACGACCTTCATTTCCTCAAAAGGTCAGACAGGGCTGGTGTAAGGGCAATGTAATCCAGTAATGCAAATGTATTGCCAGATCTCCTAAGTGGCTCGGGAGGGGTAGGGGGGACATCCCCTAATACTGACCATGCATGATTCTCAGATTCCAAGTTCAGAATAGTTCTTGCCATAGTTTACCATCAACCACTCCTCTTTCAACAATCCTCCACTCACCCCGCTATGTGTTCAAGCACAGCCTGCTAACGACCTCTCAACCATCTTTGTCGAGCTGCTTTTTATATCCCTATGATGACTATAATTGGGCTGTAACGCTCACCTGGTATCCACGGGGATGTCACTCAGCCTGTTCTGACCTCTTACGACCTCGAACCCTTCCCTGGAGTCTACTCGACTGGAGACTGGGCCTTGTTTTCTTGGAAAGTGTGCTCTCCGTCCTGCTTTCAGCATAGGGGCGCGTTGATTGATGCGGGCTCGTTGCTGCCTAGTTACTTTACTGGCAAGAGTCCGACAGGTAAGTATAATGAGTCTTTTGAACAGTTCTCTAACTTCGTTCCTTTCCTTCCTTAGATGATGGCCGACGTCTGGGGATGGTGACGTGCTGCTGAGATGAGTAGCGCTGAAGGTGAGTGGGAGCGTGATGCGACCCTTTCGTATTTGTATTCAACTTAGTTCTTTTTCTGTGTCTTTTAGGTGCTGCAACGTTTTCAGCATGAATGCCGGTTATGAAGAAGAAATGCAGTGAGTAAGCGCGGTATGCGGCGCCTCTAAATGTTTCCACGCTAACCTGGAGTGTCTTTTTCCCTCTTGCAGACGGATGAGAGGTTCCGGAGACAGAGTTTCCTCAGAGCGGCTGGGATTCAGGTAAGCGTTTGAAGCTCGTACAGTCTTTAAAAATAAGCGAAGATTTGCTGAATGCTTACTAATGCCTTTTTTCTGTTCTTTTCCCTTTTCCTTAGGAAGCGGCATGCCAGGATGGGAATGACACCGCTGAAGATGCCCGCAGAAAAGAAGAAGCGATGAATGATGGGCAGAAGCGCCGCAAGGTAAGGCTGTTCCTAACGGTGTTCTTGTTCTTGCAGGAGCTGAGGGCAGAAGAAAGATGCAGGCCTACTGGAGACCGATCCGAACCCGGTGAGTGTCACGCTGCAGGTGCAGAAAACGCAAAGCATGTTTCTCAGCCTGGGCGTGGCTTAAATAGTCTCTGGGTATCCCAGGTGTCTCTGGGCTGAACCACACCCAAAATACTAGACCGCACACGCAGTTCTGGGAACCGAAATATGTGGGTGCATCCATCTTGTCCCCATCAATGCACTACAAGTCCAATCCCCAATGTTATCCTATGGGAGTGAGTGAGTCTGGTGCCACAAGCGCCAAGTCTGACTCCAAGTGGGTCTTTGGAGGGATGGAGAGGCCCTTGAGGGCCATGTAGGTGATCGTGGCCTGGCTCCAGCCTGACATCTTGGAGGGCTGGGGACATGAGGGGCAGGAATCATGACAGGGCTCATGTGTAGGGATCCTGCAGCAGCTGTGTAGCAATTGTGTCCTGATTGAACTACAAGTTTCTCATGTGACTTCCCTTATGATTTGGCCCACGGCTATGTGCATCAGAATTAAAAGGTGGCCCGCCATCTTGTAGTCAGGTGGTCCTGACTCCATGATTGCCAGACTACTGGACAGTGTCCCCTGCATATCCCACTTCTTTATCTCTGCATTTGTCATTCCTTGCTCTCCTGTACAGAGGGGCAGGCTCCCCTATACTCATGTGGGTATGCTATGTGGCGTGTCCTGCAAACAATATCATCTCACTGGTTATCCATTCATATCTAATGTGGGATATACGTGGCTCACTTATTCCCATCAACAGGGGCATGCAATCTGCACTTATTGTACCCCATATGTCCCTCTCCTCTGAATGCATGCTTCAGCTTGTTGGGTTTTCCTGGCATTCTGTGATGTACAACACACAAGGCTGCAGATGCAGAGGCCCTAGAACATCCCCTGTATGCAAGTTCCATGGGCAGTGTTGCAGAGCAAAGATCAGTTCCTAGCCCCCAGTTTTTCAAGACACCCATGCCCTAGCATCTCGAAAGTGTCTTTCACATGCCGTTTAAACCTTCCTAACCACAGGCAATCAATGCCATGTCATATTCACTCCATGGAATGCACAGTATCTCCCAGTGATTAACAAACTTCCTGTGCTAATTGATATCAAACCTAAGGTTAGCGAGAGACACCAAAGTTGTTATTTTTTGAATTCTTACATTTGGCACATCCTTAATCAAGTTACTGTGTTTCTAAGCGAAGTCTGGATGCAATAATATTCTTCTATCATTTTACATGGTATGCCCTTGCTTTCTTTGTTTGTGTGTACATTTCTTTATCAAGACTTTATACTCCCATACAAAACATTAAAAAATACTCTGCATCCAGTGATAGCAATGAAATGTACAAAGTAATAAGCTAGCTGCATTGTTAACTGTGAAAACGTCAACAGTATTCACAATACTACATCAACTTTACATCGACACAGTTCTTAGAGGCAATCCCTTTACACACTCATGCCCTCAACACTATTCTTTCTTTCTTCAAGGATACATCAATTTGCTGTTCAGTCCACCTCTAACTCATTGTTTATCACTGTTTCAGGATAGCATCAGATCTGAGAGGCATGGTGAGGTACGCAAATTGTTAAGATGGATTTCTCAAATATGGCCTGGTGAGATTTCAGGAGCCCGCCCTAGTTATAGTGAACAGAGGAACTCTGAGAGATGAGCCAAACCCAATCAAGGTAAGCGTGGAGACTGGTGAAGGCTTAGTCTCAGGAGAGGCGAGTGGGGTCAGGGGTCCACAATAAAGTCCACACCGTGAAATACACAATGATTTTACTTAGACAGCTAAGTACAAAAATACTAGATTTATTACAGGCCCCAAAACACACTAGAAAAAGGAATCAAGCAGGTAATATTATCACAAAACACTCTAAATGTAAAACATATATATACAGTCACATTTGGTTATAGAAATGCACATGAATTACTTATACACCTGAAAAGAAAGTTGTTAAGCAATAGGAAAACCAGTAAAACCATTGCACAGGAATGGAATCCCTAACATTATGAGCACAATCCCTAAGTTGAATGGGGCTTTGTGCCTAAAAGATACTAGGTTCCTTTAGGAGAAGGGACAAAGTTAGGAAATGTTCCTGTGGTGGTGAAAAATGCACCTGTATACTTTTCAAGGCTTTTACAGGTAAGTAAGGTACATTTGAAGGGATTGTCCTCTGACGTATTCCTTATCTTTGATAATACGTTTCCAGCTTGCTGGCCTCGGAAATGTTTTCTCTGTAGAGGGCGCTGCGCGTCGACGTCTGCCGAGTTGATGTCCCTCAACGGCCACCGTATCGGCGCCGACGTCACCATGCCCATAAATAGCCGTGCGCGGCATCCGTTGCTCAGTTCCGTTTCTCCACGCTTCGTGGGGCCTCGGAACATTGTTGCTCAGTTCAGTCAGATAACTAATCTACATCTACTCGAAATATACCAACTCGTTCTCGATGGCATCTTCATCGGAACCGACAACGCCGCGATCCGGCTTCAAAAAATGTCGAGACTGCGGTAAAAAAATGTCGATAACGGATCCACACAGGATCTGCTTGTGGTGCTTGGGAGCCGAGCACCATTGTTCGGAGTGTAAGGACTGCATGTCCTTGACGGCCAAAGCCTTGAAGGAGTGCAAGGGGAAGCTCGAGAGAGGTAAGTCTGTCAAAACCTCCTCGAAAGTTTCTTCGGTTGAGGCATTCGTCTCCTCGCCGTCGAAAACATTCCCATTCTAGATCTCGAAGTAGCTCCCACCATTCGTCGAGATCAAGACACTCAAAGAAGAGACGTCGAAGATCCCCTTCCTCGTCGTCTTCTGTTTACCTAGAAAGGGTCTCCTGCCCCACACAGCTCTCAGGCTGAGTGGGAGGAATTCAGGAAGAAAATGTTAAGCGTCTTCGAGAAAGCGGCCTCGTCCCCCTCGAAGACAGCTGAGGGTGATACCCCGGGTGAGAAACCCAAAAAATGAAAATGCCGCGAGTCGCAGCACCCGGCGAAACATTCCACCCGAGAGCGCCACGGGCCATCAGGTAAGAAGGCACCATCCTCGATGTCGTCGAAGATCCCTTCGACGCATGGATCGGCGTCGTCGGCGCCGTTGTCGAAGGGTTCTTCGACGCATCGATCGCTCGACTCGACGCCATCGTCGATGCCGATGAAGGGAGAAGACCACGGCTACTCCACAGCCAACGGTGATTCCAAGAGCCTCCGGCACGACGCTGAGACCGTCGTTGATGTCCTCAAGTAGGATCCCGATCCTCTCGAGTTCTTCGAGGCCTCTTCCGGTTTTCTCGATGCCCTTTTCGGCGCCTCCGAAGCCTGTCACATCGGCGTCGACGACATCAACGTTTTCTCGGCCAGTAATAACAAATTTGGCTCCTTCTGCCTTAGAAATGGGTTTCATACCATTTCAGAGGTCAGAGTACCCTGGATTATCTTCAATTAATGAAGAAGGGGAAGATTCTGACCAGGAAACCTTCGAGTTGCAGAGGACCACACTACCTGTTTCAGAGGATTTCACCTCTGAGGAAAGAAGGTTGAAAGACCTACAGGAGTCATTACATGAGGCAAGTGGGCTGGACACTTCCCCAGAAGTGGATTTCGTTAAACCAGACCCAGGGGAACATGCCGAAACACCCTATAGAACCCTGATGGCAAGAATTATTGAATTCATGGGTTGGTCTGCGCCTGGTTTTCAACAGGATGACCTGACAGACATATTAGACAAAGGTCCACAGGAGGATCCTGTGGTCCCCTTCCATGCAGCCTTACAAAGAAAAATTGCATCTAACTGGGAAACTCCTGAAGTTATCCCTGCTGTCAATAAAAGATTATCAGCCAAGTATAGGGTAGCTGCTGCTGACCCTGAATACTTATCGAAACACCCGACTCCAGAGAGCCTGGTGGTCCAAGCGGCAACTTCATCAAGCAGCAGGACCTCTTACCCTACTGTCCCACAGGATAGAGATGACAAGAGGTACGATTCTATGGCAAAGAAAGTCTTCTCTGCTTGTAATATGGCGTTGAAGTCCATCAACGCCACCTGTACGCTCGCCAGGTTCAGTCACACACTGTGGGAGTGTGCTTCATCAGCAGCTGAATGCGTACCCAAAGGAGAGGAAAAGGAAGCCTCCCTTAACATTATTAAAGATGGCAAAGATGCCATGTGCGAGTCACTTCAAACTGGCATTGTTTCCATTGACAGTATCAGCAGGGCCATGGCGGCAAGTACAACAATCCACAGGCATGCGTGGTTGCTAAAGTCTGGCTTTGCTCCAGATCTACAGGCCAGACTTTTGAATATGCCCTTTGACGGTTCTTCATTATTCGGAAAAAAGGCTGATGACGGTCTGGAAAAGCTGCAGACATCTAAAGCAGCAGCAAAATCTTTAGGAGCGGCTATCCGCCAAACTCCTTTTCGCCCCTCAGGAACCTCTGGGAGAGGAAAGTCCTTTCGCTATTATTCTGCATTCGGGAAAGGCAGAGGATAGCCGGCTCAAAGAGGCCAAAGGAGATCCACCCGAGGTGGACGGGTCAAAGGTACTAAGGCCGCAGCAGCAGCAGGTGCCTCTTTACCCTCGGCATCTGCATCAGCTGCCCCCAAACCACTCTGGTGTCTTTCCACACAAGACACCTGTAGTGAGCAGGTTAACTCACCATCTGACAGAATGGCAGGCTATAACGTCAGATGCTTGGGCATTGGAGACAGTTGCCCAGGATTACTGCCTACCCTTTCTACACATCCCTCAGAGTCATCCACCGGGGAACAGCTCTCTAAAAGTTCCAGATCTGCTCCTCTTGCAGGAAATTATAGACCTGCTAGAGAAAGGTGCCATAGAACCGGTACCTGTAGCGGACAGGAACAAGGGCTGGTACTCCCCCCCCCCCCCCCCCCCCCTTACTTTCTCATACCAAAGAAGGACGGAAGACTGAGACCCCTCCTGGACTTACGAGAGTTGAACAAGTTCCTCAGGAAGGACAAGTTTATGATGGTAACTCTCTCTCAGATCCTTCAGGTCCTCCAGCTCCAGGACTGGCTGGTATCTCTCGACCTTCAGGATGCTTATTTCCATGTGCCAATCCATCCCAAACACAGGAAATACCTGAGGTTCGCAATTGGCGACTCTCATTATCAATTTCCAGTACTGCCATTTGGGCTGACCTCTGCCCCGAGGGTCTTCACCAAGCTAATGTCGGTAGTGGCTGCGAGTCTAAGGAGGGAAGGGATCCACGTCTACCCCTACCTGGACGATTGGCTGATCAGGGCTGTATCTTCGGAACAAGCTCAGACCCAACTAGATTATGTCTGCCACTTTCTTCACAAACTGGGCTTCTCCCTCAATTTAAAGAAGTCACAGATGATACCATCACAGAGGCTCCAGTTCATTGGAGCGGTCCTGGACACTTCCCTGGGAAAAGCCTCGCCACCAGAGGTGAGGGCTCAAGATATTCTGCAGATGGTCAACAAGTTTCAGAATGCCCAACATCTCCCAGACTTCGACTTTGAGGTTGCTAGACCTCATGGCATCCTTCATCTTCCTTGTGCAAGAGGCTCGCCTGAGAATGAGAACTCTTCAGTGGGCACTGAGAACTCAGTGGTCGCAATTCTCAGGGAGAAATACAGATCTCCTCCGGATACCGGACAAAGTAGCCGGCGACATTCAATGGTGGGCCTATCCAGAGAACATCTTGAAAGGAGAACTGTTTTGGCAACCATGGCCGGAGATAACAGTAGTCACAGACGCCTCACTCACGGGGTGGGGAGCCAATGCCAACAACTTGACCATCAGCGGTCGTTGGTCTCCATCGGAGTCATACATATCAACCTATTGGAGCTGAGAGCGATCAGACTAGCGCTGAAAGCTTTCCTGCCATCAGTACAAGGGAGAAATGTCCTGATAATGACGGACAACACGGTGGCCATGCACTACCTCAACAAAAGAGGCGGCGTAGGGTCACTGCCACTGTGCAGAGAGGTAATGCAGCTCTGGTTTTTGGCAATTCGGGAAGGAATCTCTCTATCGGCAGTCCACCTAGCCGGAGAGAAGAACTTGACAGCGGATGCTCTGTGCAGGCAGAGCACAGTCTCCCACGAGTGGGAGTTAGCTCAGGAAGTCCTTCAAGAGATCTTCGTCCTTTGGGGAACCCCTCGGGTGGATCTATTCGCCATAAGCACCAACAGGAAGTGCGATCTGTTCTGTTCAAGGGAATTTCCCCCGAGAGGAGCTCTGGGAGACGCGTTCGTAGTGGACTGGGAGTTTCCACTCCTTTACGCATTTCCACCAGTCCCTGTTATTCCTCAAATGATCAGGAGGTTGAGAAGATTCCAGAAAACTATGATCCTAATTGCCCCGGACTGGGCCAGGAGAACGTGGTACCCGGACCTTCTAGATATGTCCATCTGCCCTCCAATCTGTCTTCCACTCAAAGAGAATCGTCTCTCGCAGAAGGGAGGTCAGGTTCTCCATCCAGACATCAGAACCCTCAATCTTCACGCTTGGCTTCTGAAAGGGCGAGGTACAAGGATTGGGATCTCCCTGATGACGTCATGGAGGCGTTGCTTTCGGCCAGAAGGCCAGCAACAAAGTCTTTATACCGCTGCCGTTGGAACAAATTTTGCAGCTGGTGTAGGGAAGAGAATATCGACCCTTTTTCATGTGGTACACCAACGGTGTTATCGTTTCTACTCTACTTGGCAAACTCAGGCCTTCAAGTTGGCACTGTAAAAGGTAAAAGGTTATCTCGCAGCGCTTTCAATCTTCAAGCGCACTGCGGAGGAACCATCGTATTTCAAACTACCTCTAGTGATACAATTTCTCAAAGGATTAACTAATGTTTATCCTCCAAAACCATTCCAGGTTCCCTTATGGGACTTAAATTTAGTCTTAAACTTCCTAATGGGCACTCCATTCGAACCACTTCACTCTTGTTCGCTGAGATTTCTCACACTTAAAACTGTCCTATTGGTAGCACTAACATCTGCTAGGAGGGTGAGCGAGCTACAAGCTCTCTCCTGTAAACCCCCACATACAATTTTCCACAAGGACAAAGTTGTCCTACAGGTGAAGCCTAATTTCCTCCCAAAGGTGGTTTCTGAATTTCATATTACTCAGGAAAATTACCTTAACTTCGTTCTACCCTCCTCCCCATCCGGGGAAAGAGGAAGAAAAGCTACATAGGCTGGACCCAAGGCGAGCTCTAAGCTTTTACATTAGCAGAATGGCTAGGATCAGGCAAGCAGACCAACTGTTTGTAGGATACTCAGGTCACAAGTTGGGACTACCCATAACAAAACAAACCATTTCCAGGTGGATTATTTTGGCCATTCTGGAATGTTACAAACTAGCAGGGAAAGAGCCACCCCAAAACCTTAGGGCTCATTCAACCAGGGGTATCGCAGCCTCTTCGGCTCTCCAAAGAGGAGTACTGGTCAGAGACATATCTGCGGCTGCCACATGGTCGTCCGCACATACATTCACAAAATTTTACAACCTGGATTCCTCCACTAGTCAAGAGACCAGATTTGGCAAGGCTGTATTACATTCATTCCATCCCTAAAGGGATACATAACATTCTTACTCCCACCTCCAATTACATGCCAATGCTATGGGAGTCTTATCAAAGATAAGGAATACATAGGAGGACACAATCCCTTCGAAGAACAAGTTTCTTCTTACCTTGTAACGTTCTATCGATGGGATGTTCCTCCGACATATTCCTTATCGCCCCTCCCATCCATCCCCGCAGTAATCCTTCCTTGTGGTTGCAGCTTACGCTCCTTCAAGGTCAATAACCAATTCAGGCATGACTTTTCTTATGCTACAAAACGGAACTGGGCAACGGACGCCGCTCGTGGCTATTTATGGGCATGGTGATGTCGGCGCCGATACAGTGGCCGTCGAAGGACATCGACTCGGCGGACGTCGACGCGCAGCGCCCTCTACAGAGAAAACATTTCCGAGGCCCGCAAGCTGGAAACGTATTAACAAAGATAAGGAATACATCGGAGGAACATCCCGTCGAAAGAGCGTTACAAGGTAAGAAGTAACTTGTTATTTTTTATCTTTAAGAATAGCTTGTAAAACAAACGTTTAAAAAGCAAAAGAATGGAATAAACAAAAGTTTATTCTAAGGTTTATTATGGTGAGAGAGGAATGTCTGTAACTATTTTATTTACTCGCCACCCTTGCTCTGATTTTCCCAAATGACTTGACAGGACGACTGGGAGTTGCTGGAAGGTGATTTTCCCGCTGTTGCATCCAGTGGAATATGCCCAGGAGCTCCAGGTGCAAGGAAGATTCCGGTCGGGTCCAGGAGCTGAGTGCAACCCTTTCAGAAGAAGAAATGTATCATGCACCAATGCAGGCCTCTTCAGGGGACACTACCAGACGTAGGGGAGCCAGTTCCAGTGACAGTTATGTGCTTGTGACCACCGAAGTTCCAGGCGTAAACGCATAACGGTAACGCTTCTGGCGTGGTAGCCCAATTCAGAGCTAGTCAGTCCACCGGACGATACAGGGACACTTCAGAAGGCTCAAAATTGCAGGAACGTGAGAAGATGTTGAGACTGGTTGGTCCCACCAGTCCAAGGGTCGAAACATCGACAAGGGCCTTCTCAAATCAGGTAGTCCAGAAGGGCATCACTGGGACAGTTCAGGAGTCGACCACAGGTCTTCAGTCAGCTGAGCTGCATGGCTACACAGGGTACGTATTTCCATTGCTGATCTACTGGAATGGCTGCAGGACTCCTATTCTTGTCCTAAATTCAGGTGAGTGCTCAAACTCTGGCCTCCAAAAGAAAGGATCTGCACCACTCTCTCAGCCAGCAGTGGTCCAATCAGGGACCACAGTGGGTTCGGCACACTAGACACACTGGCACCAGTTTGTGGATTGGGACCGCACAATCCCAACCCACTTTGTGGGGCCACACACTAATGGCATGCACTAGCCTGCGAAAACAGCAGCTTTCCCGGGCAAATGCATGACCTGAGGAGGCAGGAAGAAGGCCAAACGACGGAATGGCCAAAGAATGGCCAAAACATCTCATGGCACGGCCATCTTTGGACACTAGTTACTGTTAGTAGCCAAATGCGGTAAACACAAATTTGCATGCTAAAAATATAGCAAAAATTGTAAAAGGTATCTGCTGCCAGCAGCTTGTCTTTGGGCATAAAGTAACCAAAAATTCCATAGGTTAGAGTCTAGGGTGACACAAAAGTATCCCCATTTTACTGCATTGTAAGATGCTCAGTACAATGTTAAAATGTTGCTGAAGAAAGTAACAAGTAGAAATAGAAAAGGTAAACGTAGTTTCCTGGTACTGACCATCTGAAGGACTAATCAGTTTCCCTGTGACGAATGATCAAATGGCCAGTGGAGTGAAGATGAAGGCTTTACTTCTCTGTAACAAGTCAGTACTGGGTCGAAAGCAAAAAGTCTGGGAATCCATTGAAAACGGAGGCAACGTTGTCTAAAAGAGAAATCTTTCTTAACACTAATCAAAAGTCCCCTATCCTTCGCTTGGCATTTCTTCTCTTAAGTAGGAGTACCAATTATAGAAACTTGCATACTGCCTGTTTTTTATTGTATCCAGGCAGTAGGGCTAGCTATTATCATTCTGGGGATCCAGGATTTCTTAGTCATGAACATCTCTGCATCAATTTTGACCATCCTGTCTGAGCCCTGGGACACTACCCTGCCATGTGGCAAAAATCATCTCCTGCATTATGCCAGTTTGGGGATAAACCAGGAAGTGAGCCAGAGCATTATTTGTGGTGCAATATATGGCTCTATGTAGACTGCTGAATTGTATTTTGTGTAAACCTCCTATTACAGGAAAGCTTTTTAACTGCAACGTAGGCTCACATTATGCTTTAAACATTTCTCAGCTGATAGCTCCCATTTTCCTGTAAATCCTACAGTTGGTTTCATATATGTGTACATTGCCTCGTATTTTATTGATATCTATCTCCTCTGTTTGTAGTCCCATCAACACTTGCAACTGTTGCTTTTCGTCCAGTCCCTTTGCGAAGTTGGAGCAACTTTCTCTAGCCTCCTTAGCTTATCGAGTTAATTGTAAAATCCGTAGAGGGTCCAGGATTCTCTCCTCCCCTCCAATGCCCCAAGTTACCTTCTGAGTAGTTATTTTTCCCGAGTTGCACCTCTTTCTTTCTAGGACCTTTAAATCTACATTATTTTTTGAGCTTGCACAAGCTTGGGAAGTGTCCACATGAAATAGCACTCTATGTATGAGAATGACCATGCTGCAGTTACTGTTGCAAGAAGTTTTAAAATTTGTGCCAAGAAAACACTGCGCCACAGCAAGATTTGCATGGAAATTATTTGCAGTTTTAGAAGTTCAATATGAATGTAAACAAATAAGAATTCCTTTGTGCATTGCGAGCACAGGTAAAGCTTTAAGCGGGTCACTGGGAGGATTGAGGGGGGCAACTGATGTCCATGACTCAATTGATCTATCCTATATCCATCCACTATTTTCTGCAACAACGGTACTGATTAAATCTGCATCTTAAACCGTATACCATCTACTTATTAAACCTGAACCTTCTCTCTTCTGAGCATATTAATACTAGTTCCAATGAAGACTCTGTTCAGCATGTTCATCAACAGTTCATTTGCCACCACGAGCAGGAGGGGGGGGCAGTGTTTGGCACCTAAAGCACAGGCTTTGAGGCCTTCCTACACTTCATAGATTTATGAAGGTATTAATTAAGTGATGCCCAAAGGAGCAGGAGAAAGCACACTTCCGCTTACTTCCAAGGCCCTAGATAGTGTCAAACAGTAAGATTCTATTGACAAAAAAGTGTGGAGGAACTACAGGCGCTCTTAAATGAGGGTGGCCTTTGGTTTGTAGCTCAACTGGGAGCAAGGTCTTGGACCCGGCTACTGTTGAGAAGCCTCTGAACGCTCACACCTGAAAAAATACAACCCACTCGGGGGGGAAAAAAGCCTAGCACACCTCTTGCAAGGAGAATAAGGTTTATTCTCATAAAAAATAAGCTCTGGCAAAATTAGTACAAGCGTTGCTTTTTAAGTGTGAAACTCGTTACAGCTGACGTACATCCCATAAGGTACAAATCCGTGTAGCTAGTTGGTGTGAACCTATACATAGGCGACCTGCTCCATAGGGAATGCCAGGTCATTGGGCCCAGCTCCTCCTGTCTGTCTGTCTTCTTCCACATGGGTTTTTTATTGGTACTTCATCAGGCCCACAGCTCCTAATTAACAATTAAATGTTTCAAATCATAGCATGCCCTATCGGTTGGCCTAATGTGCACCTGGTACTGCCGACAAGGGCGCAGAATCTACTTTATAGGTCACTCTTATCTTACAAACCCCAGCTCAATCCCAGATGTGTCAGCTCTGTTCCAGTTCTTCCCACGCCAAACTTAAATGTGTTACTTGCCCTCCCTGCCACCTCGCAGCACAAATCACATGGGCCTAGGGTATCCTGCTATGATCTCTCGGATGGATTGCCAATCTAACACCTTTATGGTTGATGGTTGATGGTCTGGGACTGGCCTGTACTCTGGAATGTTGCAGTCTTGGGACAGGGGCATCTGGACACTATAACTTAGAATTCAGCCCCCTCATGACCTTGTAGGGTGCATTCCTTCTGAGTTACATGTGATGTTAGTATGAAACAATGAGAGGTTTATGAATCCCTGCAGACTTTGGCTTTCCCCACTGCTGCCCAAGCTCCTGCGTTCACGCACACTTTTCTATGTTTCACTCTTGGGCCTAGTGTCCTGCCTGCAGTGCAATGCCAGGTCTCAATTCCAAGATGGCTGCTGGTCTCCTAAGATGGTGTTTAAGTTTCTAGTACAATCTACTCCCAGTTACATCTTCTACTATAATGCAGCTTCTATTGACACCCCCATGCAACCTTTCCGAGCCTCTACAACGCACTGTTAGGCCTCTGCCTCATTCAGAACCTCTTGGGGGCCTAGGATAATGGACCACGCTTTCCAACACTACCTGGAAGTTCTTGAAGCCTGCTAGGGGTTTTATTGGAATGCTAATTATGGCATAGGAGACTGTCTTTGTCTGGGAGTTAATATGCATAAGCCCTCCTTCTCAACCTTTGCCACAGTTGCCTCATCCTGTTATAGATGGCCACATGCTAATCTTAAGTTCAAGAAAGTTTGTTAAGTCTGCTGTTGCATGTCTACATTGTGCCCTTTACCTGAACTGGGCATCACTAATATGTATTTAATTTGGGGTATGTGGAGTGCTTTGTGTCACCTTCAGACTGCTTCACAGTCCTTCTCATCCTTGCACAAAGTGAAATGTTAGTGCAAATACTCATAACATAAAATGATATAATATAGTAGGACATAACACAATGTATCATACTGTGCTTGTCTAACAAAATAAGAATTGGTCCAAACCTTGAGGGGGGAATGGGTTACATGCAGATAAATGAAAAATGAACAAAACTGAAAAATGGCCTTTGGTAAGAAAAAGAAAAATGTTGAAGGTAGAATTAAAATAAAATGCAAATGGTTTAAATAAGTAGAAGTGCAACAGGTGTTTGTGTATTGGGGTAGCACACATTATGGATACAAAATAGGGTTCTAACTTTGTATTATTTTTATTAATGACTGCATGCCGATAGTGTTGCATTAAAATCTAGCAAACTAACACGTTAATCTATGCAATATTATTTTAGCAATATTGATACTCCTGACTGTTTTATGTTTTAACTATATTAGATTGATTTACTGTGTTTGGTTAAAATTAAACTTTTCACAAGTACATACAATATAAAAATAGATATACAAAATAGCATACTCAATTCTTCAATCCTATTCCACTTCTAATTTATAATCCTAAAATCATAAAATAGACAATTATTCAATAAAGTGCCCAAATCACAACCTTAAAATATAATTAATTCCTTCACATTTCATTCTCTTGTTTGCTAATTAGTTGCTAATTAGTTGCCAAAGCCTAATCTAGACATGGGCAAGATGCAGAATCAGAGATGTCTGAAACCCACTCAACAGGCATACCCATAACATTTCTCTAAAAACTGAGTAAATCTTAAATTTAGAGAAAGCGTCTTGCCTCAGAGGTTTAATGGTTTTGTATTTTATAAACTAATGAAAAACGATCTACAGGATTTCCACTTTCTTGCATAGTTTGCAGCTTTGTTCTTACTTAAATAATTTGAGTCCTGGACCTAATACCAGCATCTAGACAATTGGCTTTACATTTCAGGAATACTCTTCACATTTCTTTATTTGGGAATTTTACAAGGTATGTCTGAGGTTGGATGTCTGCTGGCTACATTTTAATATGCTCCTTATTGTTTGCTTAGCTTTAAAATGTACACAGCCCATGAATCGTGTCATATTTCTATGCTTTATTTATGATTCCGTACAATTGCATTGAGGCATCAAGAAAGGCAACACACCACACAACGCTTTAACGCATCATGATTTCCTTTATCCATTACATCTTTTCTGTCTAGCAAGAGTATTTGGTTGCACTAGCAATATTTGATCATGAAAAGCTAACCTTCTCAGTCTAGCTACAGGTTTCGACAAGACCAGCCCCGATTACATTCTGTTCCACTGTTTAGGGGCAGAAGTAGGAAGACACAAGACCTCTCTGCATATATGCCACTCCAACACATTTAAACTTTTCAAATGAAAATCTAGACTTGTTCAGTCCCATACAATATGGTTGGCATTAATTTCAGTGCTCCATTGATGGAGCCAGAAAATAGCCACTGTATCTCTTCTGGAAACCCTTGTACATGGTCATGATGCCAAGGGCTTTAGCTTTGATGTTCCCCTGCAACCATGTTATAGCTTTCTTAGATGTCAACTATACAAGGTCAAACGCCTTAATGTCTTCTAACCTTTGGCCACTAATCTTGTCCAAAAATTACCTTTCTTCTTTTTTGTAGCAACAAACATTGATTTCGATTTAGGAATCCTATTTCCGAACTATTCCCCCATACATTCATGAACAGCAGCCAGATTGTGTCGCAAGCCATCTGATTAGGCTAGCCATCTAATCCGAACATTCCCCACCTTAAGTGTAAAGTTACTTGTTTTAAGATGCACCCATGTTTCATACCATCTTCATCAGCCCTCATCTGACGAACAAATGAAACCACCACTTACTCTACGATTGATTGGGCCGCAACTCACTGAATAGTAAAATCCAGTTTAGTATTCCAACTCAATAACAAGAATGCTAAAAAGCTCCAAAACATTTGATAAGTAACTGTTTCTCTTAATGTTCCTTGTGGATTTCCTAAAAGCCTGAAAAGGTTTTACTACCCTCTGTCGATAGGTCCAGTCCTACTCTAACACATGGAAGACCCTCAACTATAGCCAAATATGGCCAAAAAATGTTATGCCAGACTCTAGAAAACATCCTTTCCTGCCGATAAATCAAAGATGGCACAGAGTTTCTTGAAACTCACTGTAAATAAAACAACTTGTGGTCCTCAATGACAAAAACACTTCCAATCCATCCAAAACCCAGTCTCTTACTGAGCCTTTGTCATATATGGTAGTAGCAGAGGATTTGATGTCACCCTCGACTGAAAATGGCTCTCTGTAGATAAACCTGGTCCATGGTGAGCCCATCCACATCTCATTTAGCCTGCAGAGGTGTTGTCCTCTCATCTTTCTGAGGAGCGCCCAATCTTAGGGGGCACCACCTTATAAGCAGTCAAAGTGCCTTTTCTTCGCTTCATTTTGCAAAGAGTAAGACTATTTTGAGTGTTTCTTGTAAAACAAAAGAGGTGATGGTTGAAAGGTTTTGAATTATTCGGAACCTCTGGCATCGCTCTAGGCAACCCTCCAGACCGTTGGTCTTCACAGGTCGAGCCATTACAGAAAGGGGAAAGGCCATCTACAAATCTGGCTTAGTTCCACCCCAAAACAGGCTGTGCAGCCCAAAATGCTTGTTGACATCTCTTCTGCACAAGACCACAAGCAAGACCAGACATGTTTCAGCCATGTGTGACCGAAACTTTAACAGAGATGTTTTCACCTTTATAAATCTAACGCTATAAATGAACATAACTAGATCTTGGGATAAGGTTATTTCTTGATGTAGAAGAAAATCAAACTAGTAGACGGCAACTGTAATTATTTTGTCATAAAGAAAGTTTCTGCAACCTCTCCTGGTCACTATTTTATGTTACACTTGTAGGTGTATTAAACACTTTGCACCAATGCAGGACTTGCACGTTCTTAGTAGGGGATGGTGCTGGAATTACAGGAGATATTGAAGGTGTCAAATTTCCTTAATTTAAGAACAATAATGTTCACTGTTAATAACATGATGTTTAAAGAATGACATGAGAAGGTGATCAAACTTGACTAGAACATAAGTGTTTTGTGGAGTCTTGTTGAGGGCTAATCTATTTAATGTTTTTTTTATGTTTCAGTGCTGAAGAAATTCTTTTGAAAATCTTGGCTCATAATACCTTGGTTGGGAGACTGATCGGCAAAGAAGGACGAAATCTTAAAAAAATTGAACAAGACACAGGGACCAAAATAACAATTTCTCCGTAAGTGCACTGCCCTAAAGTGTTACACAAGTTATGATGTGTGGTTTGCTTTTTGTAATTCTGTTTGCAGCTCAACTGATTAAGTGAAATGTTCTACAAGCATCTATTCCATAGCTATGGTGTGCTCGAAGAACAAACCCCGCCCAAATGTCACAATTGGCTTTTGAAATATTTGTACCGCTATACTAAAGAAGAAAAGTACTTCCCTTCTCTGAGCCCCTGCTAAATGCTTTAATATTACCATTTAGTCCTACGTCCCGTCCCCTTTCCTCCATACTTGTGGGACGGGGCCGGAGCACTTTGTAAAAAGCATCCAAAATTTTGTTTAAAAAATGTGTCCTTCCTCTCTTTCTTGCGCTTCACCCTGCCCACCTTGGCTCCGCCCCGCACATCGCCCAGCAGTCCTTTTCTCCGCTCGTTCGGGACTGGACACACTTTTTCTTACTCTTTTCCTCTCTGGCTCTCGCTAGCGATCATGTACTAGTCTGTCTGTCGTTCAAACTAGACTTTCCAGATTGTTCATCTTGTCACCGACTCTTTGCAAGGGCGGATCCCCATCCTCTTTGTTTAGAGTGTTTGGGTCAGGATCCCCGTTGGGACTCTTGTTTTACTGTGACTCCCTTTCGGTCCGGGCTCTTCAGCGTCGGTTGGAGCGGTGGGAGGCGGTGTTCCGACAAACTCCTCCTTTGCATTTTCAAGCGTTCATCGACACAAAGAGGAGACGCCCGGTAAGTTCTTTACTTTTCAGAGCACCCCGGGAGGGGCATTGATCGCTCTGTCACCGGGGTTTCACCCTGAGGTGCCCGTTGGGCCTAATAATTATACCGGAGTTTTCTCCGAGGGTCTCCATAAGGGGCCTGTGGATACCGGAGTACATTCCGAGGCCCCTCCTGTGGGGGCTGCTTGTAGGCCCAGTACCACTGGGTCGTGTGGTACCGGAGCTTGCTCTGAGGCCCCTCTGTCGGCTTCCCTCAAAAATAAGACCAGGGCTCGCCCCGAGGCCTCGGCGGGGCTTGGTATTACCGAACGGATGTTCGAGGCCTGTGCCATTAAGGCTGTTACCGGACTTGGGTCCGAGGTCCCTCGTACAGAGGCTAAAGTTAACAACATTTCTGAGAGGCCTGGCAAGGCCTTATCGCTGAAGGTTGTTTCTCACCGTTCCAGCTCTTGTGGCGACGCCAGATCTGTTGAGGGGGGCAAAGAAGGAAAGTTCTTCTTTTACCGACAGTGCCGAGGTCCTTCCTGGGAAGGCTAATTTGGCGATTGGTATGTCGCAGAAACATTCCAGGCCACATAGTACCGGCTCAGCCGAGGTTCCTTATGTTAAGGCTAAAGTTAAGACCCCTGATCCATCGACGGGGACCCCTGCCTCATTTCCTCACGTGCCGCAGTTCCCTTCAGGTGATGACAAAATGACGCCCATTCCCACCACTACCGCGGCAGCCATTTTGGGTGCTACCCTACAACTACGTCATCGGCCTCAGGTGTAGGGCTTGGTTCCGTGGGTGAATATAGGGTTCCTTGTGCGCATCCTTATCGGCCGGTTTGATTGGAATGCCCGGATGCTCCTTCTGCACAATGTATCATTGCCTGCTGGGTCGTCACCCTTGATTTATGTGGATACGTCGGTGGAGGGGCCGGGGTGGCACCCTTCCCCGTTACGTCCCTGGAATTGTTCCCCTCATGAGAGGCCTCCTCTGGTTCCAAAACAGTCCCCGGAGGATGCCTTTTTCTGCAAATTTCAAACGCTCATGCGTACCGACCCCATGAGGGAATATTTCAAAGGGCTTTTTAGGGAGATATGTCCGCCCGTGCCTCTGGCTCCACCCGTACCTCCAGTGGTTCCGCCGGCGCCTCCCTTGCCTACGGTGCCTTCCCCGACTCTTCCGCCTTTGCCCCCCTTTTTCCCCTGTGGACAAGGCAGCGCCGACACCGTTCAACAGGATCCTGACATGACGGATGACACGCAAGGCAATCAGGACAACGAGGACCTGCCCCACTCGTATCAGAGCTTTTCATTACTGGGTACTGGACATGATGGGCTTCTTGGATTTTCCAGTGCCCGAGGCTCCCGACCCGCAGGAGGGCGTGCTTTCTGGGGCGTTCACTCTATCTCCTTTGGAGCGCACCGGCCTGTTCTTGCAGAAGGACGTTCTGGCCGAGGTCCGCAGGGTCTGGGAAAAAAAGCCACACTCTGGACTTTTCGTCAATAAGAAAATTGACGCACGGTACAGGCTGCATTCTTCGGAAGAGGTGGCCCTGTCGCCTTGTCCGCCCCCCTCCTCCACAGTGGTGGCTGCGGCCACTTTGCAGTCCAGGCCTGCAGCAACCCCTTCCACGACGGCTACTCAGGTTCTGGGAAAGGAGGATAAGCTCCTTGACTCCCTTGGGAGAAAGATTTTCACCAAATCAGCCTTGCAGCTCCGGCAGGCCAATGCCGAACTGGTGTTAGCGGGGGCTAATATGCAGATGTGGAAAGGTCTGTCGGATTTTGAGGAGTTCATTCCGGTCGAGAAGCTGGAAGACTTCAAAGCGGGATTATCTGACACCAGGGTCTTGGCCCAGGATCTCCTGGAGTCTGCGGCTCATCACGTAGACACCTCAGCTCGGGGCCTTATGCTGGGGGTTGATAACTCATGGCAGGCGTGGCTGCATGCTACTAAATTCTCGAAAGAAGTGCAGGACAAGGTGTTAGACATTCCGTTTGATGGTAAGGAGCTCTTTCATTCTACTACAGATGTAGAGCTGACCAAAACGAAGGATAGCACTCAGACAGCTAAGTCCTTGTCGGTCCTTGTTAAAGCCCCTTTCAAAACCCAGAGACAGTTGTCGCAAAGCCGACCCTCCTCTGGCTTTAGGGGCTTCCTAGACCAGAAATCTCGCAGAGTGGATACCCCTTCGGGGAATAACCGCCGGAGGCAACAACGTACCCGGTTTTTCTCCCGCTCCTCAGCCTCCTCCTCAGGTTCATGTGGCAGGACCACCGAGAAACCTACAAAAGGAGGTTTCTCTGCGCTCTCACGAAACCCCGGTGGGAGGACGCATCGCGTCTCATTGGGAGGCGTGGCAGACCATCACCGAAGACAGATGGTCTTGTCAGTAGCTCGGGCGGGCTTCCGCTTGCCCCTTCCCCCTACCCCACCTTTCAACCCCCCTTTTCAGCTGTCGGGCTCGCCCTCCCTCAAAGCCGAGGTCCAGAAACTTCTAGACCTCAGAGCTGTAAAACCTGTTCCCCTTGGGGAGCGAGGGGAGGGCTTCTGCTCCATCCTAGACCTTTCCCAGTTCAATCTTTTCCTACCCCAAGAGAAATTCAAGATGATCACGCCCGGCCATATACAGTCCTCCTTGCAGATGGGCGATTGGCTCAGCGTAGTGGATCTTCAGGATGCGTATATGCATATTCTGATTTGGAATCCACACAGGAGATATCTCCGTTTCTCTTTGGGAGAGGAGCACTTCTAGTTTCGAGTGCTTCCTTTCGGCTTCAGCTCTGCGCCGCGTGTCTTCATGAAGATGATGTCGGTGATTGCGGCCTATCTTCGTCTGCAGGGTATCTGTATCCGTATTTGGACGACTGACTCTTACACAGTCCTTGTCCGTTGAAAGCAGCGGGCAATCTTCAGTCTCTCCTTCAGCTCCTGTTCCATCTTGGGCTGTCGGTGAACTGGCGGAAATCTTCCATGACGGTCTCGCAGGACTTGATTTTCCTGGGTTTTCGCTGGAACACAATCTACTGCAGAGTGTACCTGACTGGGGACAGAATGGCAGATCTGTTAGCCACGTGTCAGATGTTTGTGCTTTTCTCCAGCTGAGCGTGGAGAGCGGTCGCCGGTGGCCTGAGGGGATCAGCAGGCCTGGAAAGCCCTGCCTGGGCCTCCGTGAGTTTTGTGTTCTTTGTGCAGGAAAAAGAAAGTGAATTGTTTGCACGCGCTCCCAGCGCGGTGTTTGGCCTGCTCCTGCTCCCCCCTCCCACTTCCTGGTCTTCCCCTCCCTCCCCGCCTCCCTGCCCGCCCACCCCCCCCTCTGATTGGCTGTGTGCCTGCCTCCCCTCTGGCCTACTCGACGGCCGTTCCCCACGCTCGCTTCTTTTCTCCAGCTGAGCGTGGAGAGCGGTCGCCGGTGGCCTGAGGGGATCAGCAGGCCTGGAAAGCCCTGCCTGGGCCTCCGTGAGTTTTGTGTTCTTTGTGCAGGAAAAAGAAAGTGAATTGTTTGCACGCGCTCCCAGCGCGGTGTTTGGCCTGCTCCTGCTCCCCCCTCCCACTTCCTGGTCTTCCCCTCCCTCCCCGCCTCCCTGCCCGCCCACCCCCCCCTCTGATTGGCTGTGTGCCTGCCTCCCCTCTGGCCTACTCGACGGCCGTTCCCCACGCTCGCTTCTTTTCTCCAGCTGAGCGTGGAGAGCGGTCGCCGGTGGCCTGAGGGGATCAGCAGGCCTGGAAAGCCCTGCCTGGGCCTCCGTGAGTTTTGTGTTCTTTGTGCAGGAAAAAGAAAGTGAATTGTTTGCACGCGCTCCCAGCGCGGTGTTTGGCCTGCTCCTGCTCCCCCCTCCCACTTCCTGGTCTTCCCCTCCCTCCCCACCTCCCTGCCCGCCCACACCCCCCCCCCCTTCCTCTCCCTCTGCCTATAACCTCCCCCCTCCTGGGCAGCCCTCTGCCCGGCAGCCCCCGCGGCTAAGGGCCCCAGGCCAAGGGCGACTCCTACAGTGCGGCTCCCTGTGTGTCTGCAGGTGTCCGCAGGGGACGCCAGGCGCCAGCTCCTCCGCTCTCCGGCCCACCCCTCCTCACCTTGCTCACCTCATCCGCATGATGCCTCGCCCCCCCTATTCCATTATTTTGATAAACTAGGGTGCTTTTTCCCCCCTCGCAGGATTCTCAAACTTAGGTGGCCCTGACCTACTACGCATTACTGTTTGCTCTGCATTGTGGTAAACTAGTGCCCTCCACTCACTTCCTGTCTGCATACTCGTGGCGTCCGCTTCCCCTCCTACTCCATGGTGCTCTCTATCTCGCCTATCTACTCTAACTGCTTCTCCATTGACTATCCTGCTCTCCTCACTAAATCCGGTAGGAAAAAGTTTAAAAAGGACATCCTGGTCTCCAACCCAGGCCTCCCTATCGCTGACACCTACACGAGCGCCTGCTCCAAGGAAACTCTCACTGACATTCTCTTTTTCGTGCCTTCACCTGACCTATGGACCCCTCACATGGTCGCTGTGCTCTCTCCTTTCTCCACCTCTCCCATTAATGGTGGCACCCGTTGGGATGTCCTCTTGGCCCCTTTCCACTCCTCTAAAGCCATCATTAATGTCTATGCTAACGGGACCGTCTTGGTCCAAGGCCCTCAAGCCAACCTTCACCTCTTTGATAGACGCTTCCCATGCCTCATCAACTTCCTCTCCGCTCCCGCTGTCCCCCCTCCTCTGTCCTCGGCTACCTTGCCTCTCCCCTCCCTCCCTGCCCCTTCTCTTGCTCCCTCTTCAACTCCTTCTCTAACACCTCCGCAGGGCGTACCTCTGATCTGTACCCCTCCCCGGAAGTTTTTCAAGGGTGGCAACCTTCTCCACATTGCCACTCTAAATTCTCGCTCTGCCATCAAGCACTCCTCTGATATCTGTCGCCTTCTTGAGGAACTGGACCTCGACGTCCTCGGTCTCACTGAGACTTGGTTCACTGCCAGCTCTGCCCCCAGCTTCGACACACTCCTACCTGACGGCTACAAGATCCTCTCCGTGCCCAGGCCCAACCGTTCAGGGGGTGGTGTTGCCCTTATCTTCCCTGAGTGGATTCCTGCCACTGTCACTCCTACGCAGACCTACTCCTCTTTTGAATGTCTTGTCTGCCGACTCTCTCTCTCTCCTAGCCATTCCCTTACCGTGGCTACTATCTATCGGCCACCTGGTCAAATTTCCTCCTTCCTCTCTGAGTGGGCTGACCTCTCCTCCTCACTCCTGTCCTCAACCACCCAACTCCTCTTTCTCGGTGACTTCAACATCCACCTCGATGCCTCCTGTCCCCCCACTGGTCTCTTTCGCGAACTCTGCAACTCTCTCTCACTCTCTATTCTCCCGTCTGGGCCTACTCACTCTGCAGGGCACACTCTTGATGCTCTGATCTCTTCTGACCTTCCCCTCTCCCTCCCTCTCTCCACTCCTCTCTCCTGGAGTGATCACTTTCTCCTATCCTCCCACCTCTCCCTCCCTACCCCACAGGCAAAGCCACCCTCTTCACTGCCACCCACCTTCTCGGTCATCCGGCCCATGAAGCGCGTGTCAGTTGAGGCTTTCGCTGCTACCTTCTCGCCCCCTCCCCCCCCCCCGGCTGACTCCCACCCTGACACAGCCCTCTCCATGCTCTATTCCTCTATATCTGATACTCTCGATATCCTTGCCCCCGTCATGAGAATCCGCCTGAAGCCCAAAGCCAAATGTAACTCCTGGTATGACTCGGATCTCGTCACCCTAAAACGCAAGTGCAGGGTGGCAGAGAGGAAATGGCGTGCTTCATGTTCATCCTCTGACAAACTGGCCTGCCGCCTGCTCCAAAGGCAATACCGGCTCTCCGTTCTCACCAAGAAGAGAGCCCTTATCCAAGCCCGCATCTCTGAGGCATCTAATAACTCGGCCGAACTCTTTAAAATCTGCAAGGAGCTGGCCAACCCTGCTGCAGTCTCTACCTCTCCTGTCCCCTCCCAGGCCCTCTGCACTGCACTGGCCTCGCACTTCATCTCAAAAACTCAGGACATCCTGTCCTCGCTCTCCTCCGCTCTCCTCCCTCCCTCTCTTCCCGGCTCTTCCTCTTGCTCTCTTGCAGCCGCCCCTCCGCCCTCCTTCTCTGCTTTTCCACCTTTTTCTGCTGATGAGGTTTCCAGACAAGTCCGATCTATGAAAGCCTCGTCTAAACAGGTTCACCCCTGTTCCTCCAAAACCATCAAGGACCACATCGACTCCCTGGCTCCTGCCCTGGCTGACTTTTGCAACCACTCATTCGCCTCTGGAGTCTTCCCATCCCCCCTCAAGCACTCCCTTGTGCACCCCCTCCTCAAGAAACCCTCTTCCGACCCCTCCTGCCCGGCCAACTATCGCCCAATCTCCATTACTCCCTTCCTGGGCAAACTCCTGGAGAAACTGGCCATCTCCCAGCTTAACCTCCATGCTGAATCTGTTGGTAATCTTCATGACCATCAATCCGGCTTCAGAGCGGCCAGAAGCACGGAAACTGCTCTCCTGAACATCCGTGAGGACCTGCTCCTTAACCTCGATTCCAACACTCCCTGTGTTCTCATTCTGCTCGATCTCTCCTCTGCCTTTGACACTGTCAACCATGCCATCCTGCTCAACCGTCTCCGTGATAACCTGGGTATCACTGGTCAGGCTCTGGCTTGGCTGACCTCTTTCCTTTCCGGTCGACCCTCCCAGGTCCAAATGGGCTCCTTCCTCTCTGACATCTTTTTCTCCACCTGTGGTGTCCCCCAGGGATCCAACCTCTCTCCCTGGCTTTTCAACCAGTATCTGGCACTCCTTGCCCACCGCATCGCCGCTCTCTGCCCCCACTTCCAGTGCTATGCGGACGATACCCAGCTCATTTTCAGGCTACCCTCGGCCTCCTCCTCTCCTTCCCTCATCTCCGACTGTCTGTCTGCTATCCAGGAATGGTGTGCTGCCAATGACCTCTGCCTAACGCCAGTAAGACTGAGATTCTACTCATCGGCACACCCACTCCCTCCTTCCCTGCAGCTCTCTGGCCGGCCTCCCTTGGCCCCCTTCCCGCCCCTACCTGCAAGGCTAAAAACCTCGGGGTCATCTTCGACTCCACACTCTCCTTCTCTCCTCATATATCTGACGTCTCTAAGAAGTCACACTACCAGCTGCACCTCCTCAGAGGTATTCTTCCCTTCCTCTCCTTCCCCCAGAAGCTCACTGTCTCCCGAGCCCTGGTTCTCTCAAGGCTGGACTACTGTAACAGCCTCTATCTTAATCTGCCTGCCTCCACTCTCCGCCCTCTGCAACTTATCCAGAACAGAACTGCGAGACTTGTCCTTGGCCTCAAGCCCAGGGACCGTATCTCTCCAGGACTGAAATCTCTTCACTGGCTCCCAGTGGCTGCGAGGATTAAGTTCAAAACCCTCTGCATTGTCCACAAGGCCTTCTGGGGCCTGGGGCCTAAATACCTTCAACTCTCTCTTCCTAAATATCTTCCTTCACGAGCCCTTCGCTCATCCGTCTCCAACTCCCTCATGGTCAGCCGCTTCTCGAAGCAACGAGCTGGGGGTAGATCTCTCTCCGCAGCAGGGGCCTCCCTCTGGAACAGCCTTCCTGCCTCCCTGAAACTTGAGGAGAACCATCTCCGGTTCCGGAAGTACCTCAAAACCTTCCTCTTCGCTTCTGCCTTCTCTCTCCCTCTCCCCTGCTAAACCTGCTTACTCCCCACTGAGTTCTGCACTAAACCTGCATCTGGGCCACTCTCAGCGACCTCGGTCCAGGGCCCAGCCACTCTCCACTTGCACTGCCTCCCTGGCTCCCCCTGCACTGTGGGACTGTCACTGTATCCCTACAGCCCCCCTTCCCAGCACTTCTCAGCACTTGCTCTGCACTTACCTTGCACTTGCCACCAGCTGGCCCTTTTTATTTATTATTTTATTACGCTACTTACCTTGTACTGCACTTCCCCCCCACCTCCTCCCCCTGCACTTTCTCCTTTTCCCCTTACCTCTGCACTTGCGCGATCTGAATGACACCTGGCCTAGTAGGATCGTTTGTCTGTTCTTCCCCTTGTTTCCCTCCCTCCCTGCCTCGTCGCGCCTTGAAACACTTGTGTATAGGCGCGTTACAAATACCATATCATATCATATCATATCATATCATATCAGTCGGAGAGCATGTCGGCCAGGTGGTTCCAGAGGCTTCTGGACCTCATGGCCTCGTGCGTGTTGGCTCTTCCTAGTCTCAAGATGAGGCGGACTCAGGTTGCTCTTCGGAGTTCTTGGCCTCAGGCTGTGGACCCGGATTCCAAGCTGATAATGATTCCGGCTTCCATGAGAGTGGACCTGGAATGGTGGTCATCTCTCAGCAACCTGTCGGTGGGTGTGGGGGTTTCAGGACCCAGCCCCTACGGTTACGATCACGACAGACTCCTCCCTCCTGGGGTGGGGTGCGACGTTAGATCCTCTTCAGGTCTCGGGTCTCTGATTGCCTCAGGACAAGCTCCGCCACATAAATCATTTAGAGCTTCTGGCGATCTTCCTAGCGCTCAGGGCGTTCAGACCGATCATAACCAACAAGGTGGTCCACATACACACGGACAATGCGGTGTCGATGTATTACATCAACAAGCAAGGGGGAACCAAGTCTCCCCCTTTCGTGGACCTGGCCATCCAGATTTGGGAGTGGGCTGTGCTTCATGGTGTTTGGCTGCTTGCAGTGCACATTCCGGGCCAGCTGAATGTCGCAGTGGATGCCCTCAGCTGGCGGACAGTGGTCAGCTACGAGTGGGAGTTGAAGGCGGGGGTCCTCTCATGTATTTTCCTGCGTTGGGGCACACAACGGAGGTGGACCTCTTCGCTACGGCGGTAAACAAGAAGCTTCCTCAGTATGCCTCCAGAGGGGGGCCGGGAGCCTCCTCTCTGGGGGATGCTCTCGAGATTCCATGGCACAACATGAGAGCTTACGCCTTCCAGCCTCTGCCTCTAGTTTGTGCAATTTGGAAGCTGAAGAACTCAGTGAACTGTTCCCCTCTGCCCATAGCCCCGTGGTGGCCGGCCAGGTTTTGGTTCTCAGAACTTCAACACCTGTCGGTGTACCCGCCGATCAGGTTACCAGTGACCCCCGATCTTCTTCATCGGAGGGAACAGCAGATGTGGCACCCTTACCCACAATCGCTCAGCTTGGCAGCATGGTGCCTGAGTTCAAGTCTTTAGAACATCTTAAGTTGTCTGCGGATAACATGCGTATTATCCAGGCAGCCCGGAAAACCTCAACTAGGTCCCAGTACAGAAGCAAATGGCTCAGGTTCTGTCATTGGTGTTTAAACAGGCAGTTGGACCCAAGGGGGGCCAAAGCAAAAACAAAGAGATGATGGCTGAAAGGTTTACAATTAATCTTAACGACTGGCATTGCTCTGGGCACCCTCCAGACCATAGTTCTTCGCCTGCCAATCCATTACAGAAGGGGAAAGACCATATGCAAATCAGGGTTGGTCCCACCCCAAAAGGGGCAGTCCAGCCTTAACTGCTAGATCACATCCCTTCTGCACGAGACCACAAGCATCCCCAAACATGTTTCGGCCTTATCAGTGAGGAGTAGCTTGGGTCTCTAGGCCCAGCAGGCACAGGACCCACATCTGGGCATACCCATCCCACTCGGGGTGACAAAGCATAAACAAAGAGGTGATGGCTGGAAAGTTTAGAATGAATCTTAACCACTGGCATTGCTCCGGGCACCCTCCAGGGGGCTACAGTTGACAGTCTTGTCCTTTGTATCCTTCTTAGCAGAGTCGGTGTCCATGTTCTATCATGCAGAACTTACCTTTCAGCGGTTTCCGCTTACCTTTCTATGGACCAATGCTCTTACTCCCTGAGTAACCCAGTGGTTAAGAGGCATTTTGCAGGCTTGACACGCCTCTATCCTCCAATTCGTAGTCCGCACCCGTCGTGGGATCTAAATGTGGTCCTGACGGCGTTGTCATAAGCCTTTCAAGCCAATGGCCACGGTGGACCTCAAGTACCTGTCCTGGAAAGTGTCGTTTTTGGTTGCCGTTACGGTGGAGCATCCCTTTTTGGTCTTTCACAAGGATAAGGTAGTCCTACGGACGAATCCTGCTTTCCTGCCGAAGGTGGTAACTGAATTCCATCTGAATCAGTTGATCTCCCTGCCGGTCTTTTTTCCGAACCCTACTTCAGAGGCAGAAAGGGTTCTGCATTGTCTCGATGTCAGAAGGGCTCTTAAGTTCAATCTGGACAGAACTTCACAGCTTAGGAGTTCTTCTCAAATGTTTGTGACTTTTGGTGATCCTCAGAGTAAGCAGGCGTCTAAGGCGACTATTTCCCGGTGGATCGCCGCCTGCATTACGGAGTCTTTCACTGTACAAGGGCTGAAACCTCTTAAGGGTATTCATGCACACCTGGTGCGGGGCAAGGCAGCCGCGGTTGCTTTTCAGAAATATGTCCCCTGGGAGTCCATCGCTAGGGCAGCTACTTGGGCCTCCCCATCTGCTTTTTGTAAGCATTAGTGTCTTGACATGAGCTCAAGAGCTGATGCTCAGTTTGTGCTGAAGAACCTTTTTCAGTAAGGGGTATTCCATCCACCCATAGTTCCTGTTAGGAGTGCTTGGGAATCTCCCATAAGTATGGAGGAAAGGGGACGGGACGTAGGAGTATAACCAGGTTACTCACCGTAGTGACCACCTTACTCCTAGTCCATAGTCCCCTTTCCTCCATACGCCCGCCCGCCGTCTCCTCTAATAAGGTTCCTCTGTTATTGCTAATAGGTCTCTGACCTGGCGATAGAAAAGGACTGTTGGGCGAAGCAGAGCCAAGGTGGGCGGGGTTACGGCTGCGTGCTGGGCCCCGCGCAAGCAAGAGAGGAAGGACACATTTTTTAAAAACATTTTTGGATGCTTTTTACAAAGTGCTCCGGTCCCGCCCCACAGGGCGGAGAGATGTCCCATAAGTATGGAGGAAAGGGGACTATGGACTAGGAGTAAGGTGTTCAATACGGTGAGTGACCTGGTTATTCTATATTAGTCACAAGATCGATTTGAATTTTGCTCGTCCCGTAAGGAACTCATGGTGGCAACAGTAAAGGTAGACACAAGAGATCACAGTTCAAAGGTGTTTATTAAACTGCAAAAGTGGGTGAGATAAATGCCTAATCTAAAATTAAATCTAAGATGGGAACAAGCTTCAACCATTAAATGAAAATGAGGCAGTACTAGTGGCGTGTGTCAAATAAAAAGGGCCTATATAAAGGAAAAAAACCTATTGCCAATCTTTAAGCTAATTACAAAAAGAGTGTGGGATAGGATTCATAACAAAGAAAGAAGTGTTCATAAATAATGTGTCCGGATGCAGTAGTTGGGGTCTCCCTTGCCCAGGTTTTTAAGCACAGGATAAGGTGGGACCTCTGAGCACAGCACACGTCTCGGCTGCCCAGCACTAGACGGCAGTTCCGCTTTCAACCTTCAAGAACCTTGATGGCCAAGTCTCCTTTCCTGCAAAAAGTCTCTTGCCTTCGAGGGTCAGAAAATAACGAACCAAAAAGTTCCTTCCGTGTTAGGGAGAATCCTCAGAAATGTTCTAATTCCCTCCACCTTAGAGACCCCCAGCAACTTTGCTGGATTTTGAGGACTTGATTTTTTTTACCTGGTGAAAGTGAAACCCTTTTCCCCACTCTCTCAAGTATTTTAATGTGATTTTTGACACTGTTTCATTTGGTTGTGCAGTCTGACAAACTCCGTAGGCATCCTCTTTTACATTGTGTGACATGGCACCTTAAGTGCAGTGACACAAGGAAGTATTTCAGGTGTCCCAAAGGTTTAAATACCTTCTCTTGGTTAAACTACTGTTTCCAAGAGCAGTAAAGTGAAATTGACTTTACTTACCATTGTATCTTTCTAGACACAGCACACACTATCTTACAATAGGGTGCTGGAGGGGTTACCTAGTATCCCCTTTGTCTAGCTTCTCATGTAACGTTTTTTATGTTACCCTTTTCTCACTGAATGGCTGGTGGCAGTGGTTTCGATTTAACTACCATGGTGTGCATTTCTCCAGCATTGGATCTTTGATAGATTCAGATGCTTGAATATGCCCTGTCGTCAGACTGGGAATCCTCGGTGATTTTAAATAATTATTAAAAATGTTAAATATATACATTATTTCCATAGAATATGAATGTGGATTGCTCCTTATGGTCTAAGAGCCCTTCACTTGTTTAGTCCCTCCACCTCATTTTGGTATTTTATGGCCCCAACCAATGAGATGGCAGGGCTTAAGTTCTGCCCCAGTCAGCCATCTTCAGATTTTTTCACTGCAGTCTAAAAGACAGAGGGAATCCTCCAGCTCTCTGAGCTTTCACATTTATTTATCTTTGTTAGATATGTTATATTCTTTAAAAGTATTCTATTTTATTCCCCTGTTCAGGGGCTATCTACTCTGTTTTTTTGGGCTCAGAAAATGTATTTTCTCACCCTAAATTCATCGAGTGAAATTCACCTCAAGCATGGCTGAACTTCAAACTGCCAAGAAGCCTTCCCTATTCATGACTTCTTTTGCATTTAGAAGACAAAGGTCTGTCTTCTGACGAGGAATCTGCCATAACAGCTCCTATACATTCCAGCAAACCATCTGAGAGGCAAACTTCTAAGAGAAGGACCTCTTCAGTGGAAAGGAGCACCTCTCCCTCTCATAAAAGTAAGAGGAAGCTGGATTTAACTTCTTCCACACCTCCCTTAGAATCTGGAGACCACAAGATACGGCATCCAGAGGAAAAAACCACGTCCAAAGGTAAGGAGGCGTTTTAAAAAAACCAAGGGGTTTGGGGAGCAGTCGTCCACGGAGAAGCCGTCTACGAGCGGCAATAAGGATAAAGGCCCATCGACGACCAAGCCGTCGACAAAACCCTTATCATCGATGACCAAATCCTTGTCGTCGAAATCGGCATCCATGAAACAATCGTCGACTAAGGAATCCCAACACTCGTCCACGAAGCTCTCATTGACAGATAAAGACCGTCAACTGTCTTCAAAGTCATCATCCACGACGCCGCCGTCGACGAAGACACTGTTGACGACACAACAAACTTCTTCATCTACGGAAAAAACAAAGTCCAAAACACCCCTCGCGGAGGCCACTGTTATGCCATTCAATGAAAGCGGTCGTCCCAAAACAATGGGAGTAGTGCCTCCTGTTTCAGAAACTCCTGAATTAATAGGAGCACAATTATCTCCTTTAAGAGAGATGACAGAACTCCTTGACATCATTCTTCAAGAGGAGTTTTCAACACAGAATTTGTTGGTGAGCAACCTTTTCTCACCCCAAGGAACACAGTCCTCCCTGGCATCGGACTACGGGGGAACCCGCCGATCCTTACGATCCATCGCTCATGGTCGATGCAAAGGATCATTGAAGAATTTAACAGACAACAAAAGGAAAAGAATAGGTCATCTATATCAAAGGAATTAAGATCTTCTTGGAGGGACATCTCACCTCAGCAAAGCACACCAAGATTTTCTCCTACCAGGAGCAGACCACATAAAAGAGCACACTCACCTGAGCCTCCTTACAGATCCATGGGCAGGATGCTCAGTGCTTCACCGACAAGGGTCCCGTCTCCGACATCATCGCATAGACCAAGATTACTGTTTCGAGATCCGACAATGGTGCCTTCGACTGCATAAGTCTCAGATTGGCAGGAAGACCCTTTCAGGGATTTCTTGGACCCCAAGGAAGGTGAGATCATGCATGAACCTGACACTCATAGCGAATGGGACGATTACATTGTTGAGAAACCTACAAAGAAAGACTCCCCAGGTGACTCTTTACCACCAGACGATTTAGTTTCATTTCATAACATTATCGGAAAAGTCGTAGACTTATTCAAATTACAAGTCACATCGGAAGAGAAAAAGTAATTGCTTTATGAGCACAGGGACAAACGTAGAAAAACGGTCACTACCATTCCCCTTCTCGGTACCATATGGGAATCAGGGTCTAAGATACTGGCCACACCATTATCCACTCCTGCTCTGGTTTCAAGACCTGAAAAGAAATACAAAGCTCCTGATACAGCACCGCTTTGTCTAAGGGGACATAGTAAGCTAGATTCTATCATCACTGTGGTAGCCAGAAAAAAGTTAGCCAAACCTTCATCACCATTATCAGCCCCTCCAGACAAGGAAGGTCATAAATTAGAGAGCATGGACAGAAAGGTATCCTCCTCGGCATCTCTCACCATCAGAGCGGCAATGCACTAGCCATGACAGCTAGGTTTGACCGGGAACTATGGCTTTGTATGTCTAAACTGGTCAAAAATGTACCAACGGTTTTTCAGGAAGAAGCCAGTTCAATCATAGCAGACGGGGAAGCTACCTCAGATCATATGATTGACGCAGCAGTTGATGTGGCTGAATCAGGATTCAGACAAATGGCGTATTGAGGAGACAGACCTGGATGAAAGCTACGAATTTCAGACCGGTGGTCCAAGCACAAATATTGGACATGCCATTTGATGGACAAGACTTATTTGGTAAAAAGGTCAATGACCACCTGAAAGGGATAAAGACGGACACAGACACAGCTCGAGCCATCAGTTCCCTCCAGGACAAGGACTGTAGATCTTTTCGTCGTTTTCGAGGCTCGTCCTCAAAATACAGAGGATTTGATTGTCCCTTCTATGGCCAAAAGATGCAGGGAAACGCATTCCAGGACAACCGGTACCACCAATCCTCTAGTAGGTACTCCCAGGGGGGAAGGCGTGGCTCCAACTAGAGCAAAGCCCAGAGCAAACAAAATTGACAAACCATGTCTTCCCCCTCAATGTCACACCGCGGTGGGGGAAGAGTAAGCCGATTTTTTTCAACGTTGGCAATCTATAACATCGAACAAGTGGGTGTTGCAGGTGATCCGCGAGGGTCACACCATAGAATTCCTAGATCAACCTCCATCCCTTGCTCCCACCACTCACAAGGTACATCTGTTAAAGCGCGACATGTCCGAAAGTCACAAATTGCTGCAAAAAGCAGCGATAAAACCTGTCCCATATCAGCAGAAGGGAAGAGGTTTCTACTCCTGTTTCTTCCTGATCAAGAAGAAAAACGGTCAGTGGAGACCCATTCTGGATCTGAGAGCGCTGAACAAATACATCAAGCGCATCAAATTCAAGATGAAATCCTTGCAAAGTGTCCCACCATGGCTAAACCGTCACGACTTCCTGCATTTCTTGACTTGGAGGATGCCTACTTCCACATTCCTATTCACCCTGGTGACAAACAGTTACTCAGGTTTGCGATAGGAGAGTTACATTTCCAATTCCGTGTGCTCCCGTTCGGGCTAAAGTCAGCATCAAGAGTTTTTACCAAGTGTCTGGCACCCGTAGCAGCAAAACTCAGAAGGACAGGAACGGAAGTCTTCCCATATTTGGATGACTGGTTGATAAGGGCAAGCTCATCCAGACTCACGCGTTTGGCGGTTTCAAGAGCAATAAACCTCCTAAGAGGGTTAGGTTTTTCAAAAAACAAAACAAAGTCCTGCCCAGTGCCCAGCAAGACAGTACTCTTCCTGGGGGCCTATTTCGACACCAGCATTCCCAGGGTAAGACCATCGGCAGACAGAATAACAGCTATTCTCCACTTGACCTCATGGTTCCTGGAAAAAGGGACAACCGCGGCACGCTCTTTCAAATCCCTCCTGGGCATGATGTCCTCATGTATATTTCTCATACCAAATTGCAGACTTCGCATGAGACCAGTTCAAGAGGCACTGGACCACCAATGGAAACAACCACTCGTTTCATGGGAGGATATCATCCAGATACTGACGACCGTACACAAGGCACTTCAGTGGTGGAGCACACCTCAAAACCTGTTACAAGGAATGCCATTCCAGACTCCAACATCTACCATTCCCCTCAGGACAGATGCATCCCTGTCGGGCTAGGGGGTTCACCTGGCAGACCTCCAAACCAAGGGCACTTAGTCCGCCCAGGAATCCCAGCTCCACATCAATGTTCTAGAGCTCAGGGCTAAATGTTGGGCGCTGAAAGCCTTCCTCCCATTAATAGCTGTGCAGGTGCTGACCGTCCAGACAGACAATACAACCTCCATGCATTACACAAACAAGCAAGGGGACACGAGGTCAGACATTTTGTCACAAGAAGCTCCATTTTTTTGGGCTTGGGCCTTGCGCCACAGAGTCCAAATCATCAAGGTGGAAAATCCTCCGGGGGTGGACAATGTCTTAGCGGAGAAGCTTAGCAGGGAGTACATGACATCTCACGAGTGGGAACTAGACGAGAAACTAGTCCAACGAATATTTGCCAAATGGGGTCATCCACAGATTGCCTCTTCACCACCAAAGCCAACAAAAAGTGCCACAAATTTGCCTCCAGGTTCCCGGAGCATCAGTCAGTAGTAGATGCATTCTCAGTGGATTGGACGGGGAAATTCCTATATGCCTTTCCCCCTTCTCCAGCATTGGATCTTTCATGGATTCACATGCTTAGAATATTCCCCGTCGTCAGGCTGGGAATCCCCGGTACATTATATATAGACCCTTTCCCGTAGGAAAACTTTTTCGACGCTTATGCGTCCTATCCACCTTGTTTTGTATCATGCGTGCCCGCACCGTCAGGACGTCATGATATAAATACAGGCCCCGCCCCCGCGCTCCCTCAGATTTCAACCGTCTTTCAAAGTAGTGGGATCCTCGTGATTACTGCTAGTGGAAACTAGGTTGTTTTTTCTGTTTCGCTTCGGCGAAGTTCAAATTCTGGAGAATATGTCTGGAAAAGCGTTATTTCGCCCTTGTGCGACATGTGGCCTCAAAAAAGTTTATGAAGGAGATGCCCACATGGATTGTATCTACTGTCTCCACCCGCACCACACGGCGGATACATGTGAGATATGCCAGGGTTTCTCCCAAAAAACCCTTAAGGACCGTAAAAGAAGGCTGGTCGACTGGCTTAATGACGGAGCGGGTGCCTACCCGGCTTCGGAAGTTGGCTCCACGGCCTCCAGGAGCAAGTCGGAACCTCCATCGAAAAAGGTACGGCCAGCAGAAAACCGCGCTGAGGACAAGCATAAGGGGAAGCATGCTGGGTCCTCCTCATCACATAAAAAGCCCTCCTCCTCCTCCTCATCTAAGACGGAGAGGCAAGCGCTGTCAAAATCCTCCTCAGGGGACCGTCCCAGGTCTTCCGTGAGTCGAGATGTTTCAGCCGGGAAGTCGGCATCGAAATCGGCGACGAAGTCCAAGGGCTCGACGACGACAACTTGCTCTTCGACCTCGGTGTCATTGACGATGCCTATTACCGTTCAGGCAGCAGCGGTTGGGATTCCTTCGTCGACGGAGACTCAGTCTATGGCTTGGCTGCCAGAGGTCTATGACCCGATCCCCCCTGAGGTCTTACTGCAGCCAGACACGGCCTGCTCGGTGGAAGGAGAAGGTGGCACGGTTCTGCAGCCATCGGATTTAGGCTTACGGCCTTCCACGTCGTCGGCGACGACAACGAGTGCGAGTGGGGGTATGGTACCTATATCATCAACGTTATTGAACCCCCAGGCAGTTTTGTCCCTGGATGTGCTTAATACTCTTCAGAAGCTCCTGCAGCGGCTGGATACGCAGATCCCTCAACCTGGGACTTCGTTGTCACCTTTTTCTGTACCTCCTGCGGCTCGCTCGACGACTAAAAACCCATCGACTCCTCAGGCAGTAAAAGATCGTCCTGGAGCGCAGGAGGAGGGTGAGTTGTCGGAGTCCGATTCTATACTGGGTGACTCAGGGTCAGACATCTCCCTGTCACCTTCGAGGGACCCAACATGGAATTCGGATGTAGAGGTAGAGTCTACGAGGATCCAGTCACAGCCCTCTCCTCCGGATGATGTGGGAGCCTTCCATGCAATGATGGGAAAAGCTTGTTCCGAGTTCGGCTTGATTCCTGAGGAGCAGAAGAAAGACTGTTTCCTTTTTGACCATATGGGTCAAAGGAGGAAATCGGTATTTGCCATCCCAATTCTGGACCACGTGTGGCAGGAAGGTCTCAAGACGATGCGCCATCCGTTCTCGGAGCCAGCTATAAAGGGGCGGATTGAGAAAAAGTTTAAAGCTCCGGAGTCCACTCCAAAATGTCTAACATCACAACCTCTGTCTGACTCGGTGGTGTCGGCGGCAGCGGCTAGGAAGGCCAGGGTACAGCAAAAATGTTCAACTCCACCAGAAAGCGAGGCTAGGAGGCAAGACGACTTTGGAAAAAAGGTGCTCTCGGTCGGTGCGACGACGGTAAGAGCAGCCAATTCCTTAGCGATCGTGTCACGATACGATAGAGAAATGTGGAACAAACTAGCCCCTATCCTAGAACACCTGCCAGACGAACACCGGAAAGCAGCCATGTTACTGTTGCGGGAGGGCGAAGAGGCCTCGAACCACGCAATTAATATTGCAGTTGACCTAGCAGAGTCTGGATTCAAACAAATCAACCATGGCGTAGTACTTCGTCGACAAGCGTGGCTCAAATGTACTACTTTCCGTCCTGAAGTCCAGTACAAAGTCCTTGACACGCCATGTGAAGGGGAACACCTGTTTGGCAAAAAGATTGGCGAAGCGTTGAAGGGGATGAAGGAAGACACGGATACTGCTAGGTCCCTCGGCGCCCTCCAAACGGGTAGAAACTTTCGCTCTTTTCGCCCCTTTAGGGGTGCTTCTGGAAACTCCCGCTTTGGAGCCTCGAGGGACCGTGGATTTAACAGGCCCTCGTACTCTTCACAAGGGTTCAGACGAGCGTCCCAAACGGCACGTAGAAGCAGAGACTATCAAGCTTCCAGGCGGCGAGGCTCGGGTCCCTCGTCGACGAAGAACAAGCAAACCAGCAACCAATGACGGCCTTCGGAACGTCCTGGGGGAACGAGTCTCTCATCACTTCGACCAATGGAAGTGCATCACCACAGATCGATGGGTTCTAGACACGATTCGCATGGGTCATGCGCTACAATTCAGAGACAAGCCTCCACGTCTTCCGCCTGTATTTTCGACCCAGCCCCACCTCCGAATCCTGCGACAAGAGGCGGCGCTTATGTTGCGAAAAGGAGCGGTAGAGAGAGTTCCTGTGGCACAGGAAGGACACAGAGTTTATTCTCGGTTCTTCGTTGTCAAGAAGCCAAATGGAAAATGGAGGCTCATTCTCGACCTGAGGGTACTCAACAAATGGCTAAAGAGCCTAAAGTTCAAAATGCTAAAGCTCCAGGAGGTTATCAGGTCGGTGCAACCCATGGATTATCTGTCGTCACTAGACCTTCAAGACGCCTATTTTCACATCCCAATACGCCCACGACACAGGAGATATTTAAGGTTCGTCGTCGGGCGAAAGCATTTTCAGTTCAAGGTCCTCCCGTTCGGTCTCAAGTCCTCCCCCAGGACGTTCACCAAGTGCTTGGCCCCCATAGCGGCCCATTTAAGGAAGGACGGTCACCATGTCTATCCCTATCTAGACGACTGGCTGGTCAGAGGCTCGTCCATGGAACAAACACGAAAAAGTCTGGGGGCCACGATGTCCCTCTTACAGGAACTGGGCTTCGCGATAAACTTCAGCAAGTCCTCCGTAGAGCCTTCGAGGACCTTTGTCTTTTTAGGAGCGGAGTTTCATATGCACACAAGTCTGGTAAAACCATCCAGCGAAAGAATACAGAAGCTACAAAGCAAGGCATCGGAATGGAGATGTGGTACCAGGGTGTCGGTGCGCAAATACATGTCCCTGCTAGGGACCATGTCATCCTGCATTCCGTTGATAAACAACTGCCGTCTGTTTATGAGGCGCTGCCAGGAATTTCTAGCGGACCGTTGGGCGCAGAGCCAAGGTCTCTGGTCCGACAGACTGATCATCGACGAACAACTGGTACAAGCACTCTGTTGGTGGAAAGTTTCTACTCATCTAACGAAAGGAATGCCTCTGGTGGAACCGGAGTTCCAGAAGACGGTGGTGACGGATGCATCGCTGAGCGGGTGGGGAGCTCATCTGGATACGTTACAGGTACAAGGCCAGTGGTCGTTGCAGGAGTCCTCCCTGCATATCAACCTGCTAGAACTGAGAGCAGTGAGATGGGCTCTGAAATCTTTTCTTCCTCAACTGAGGGACTCGGTGGTGCGCGTCATGACGGACAACACCACTACGATGTTCTACTTGAGGAAACAAGGAGGGACACGTTCCAGGTCCCTATCGACGGAGGCACAGAAAATCTGGCATTGGGCCCTACAACACAACATGCAAATCTTGGTGTTCCACCTACCAGGTGTGAGAAATGTGGAAGCTGATGCCCTCAGCAGAGCACGAATGGGTGCTGAACGACCAACAACTACAGCAAGTATTCAAGAAATGGGGACATCCTTCCATAGATTTGTTCGCGACGAAGAACAACAGGAAATGCCATCAGTACGCAAGCAGATGGCCTCAGCAGGGCTCACTGGGGGATGCGTTCTCCTTCCCATGGTCGAACAAATTCCTGTACGCATTCCCTCCATTTCCCCTTGTCCGGAGGACGTTGCAATGGATCCTCAGGTACCCATGTCGAGTAATTCTGGTGGCCCCGTACTTGGCCAGACAGGTGTGGTTTTCAGACCTGCTACACTTAGCTGTGGCGGAAGCGATGAGATTCCAGAAGACCCCCGACCTTCTGTCTCGACAGGAGGGTGTAGTTTGGCATCACGACCCGGACAGCCTCAAGTTGACGGCCTGGCTCCTGACTTCGCCGAATTCGGTCGGCTAACGATTCCGGAGGACTGTCGGCGTATCCTGCAAGCGGCAAGAGCGCCTTCCACAAACGCCTCATACACGTACAAATGGAGAAGTTTCTGTCAGTGGTGTGAGGATCAACCAGGGTTGGCCCCGCAATCGATTAAGCCGGAACAGCTCCCGCCATACTTGCTGTTCTTAGCTCAAAAGGGCCTATCGGTATCATCAATAAAAGTACACCTGGCCGCCATTTCCAGGTTTACTCGTCGACGGCATTCGACACCATTGTTCAGCGACCGCCTGATTAAGCACTTCCTTAAAGGCCTCTTTCGGAGTTTCCCTCCAGAGAAGAAATTTCCACCGGAGTGGAGCCTCAATCTGGTCTTCACGTCTCTTATGAAGCCTCCTTTTGAGCCAATGTCATCATCGTCTCTAAAGTTTTTGTCGTGGAAATTGGCCTTCCTGGTGGCCATTACTTCAGCCCGACGTATTTCAGAAGTGCAGGCTCTAATGGTAGACCCACCATACTTACGATTTTTCAAGAACAAGGTAGCCCTTGCCACTAACCCACAGTTCATACCGAAAGCTCCTTCGGTGTTTCATAAACACTCCTCTATCGTGTTGCCTACGTTCTTTCCGGGGCCATGCTCGGTAGCGGAGCGCACGTTACACACATTGGATGTAAAAAGGGCTCTCAAGTTTTATCTTCATCGTACGCAACCATTCAGAGAAACAAGACAACTGTTCGTGGCCTATGGTTTGGGTGCTAGAGGAAAAGCCATTTCTAAGCAAGGACTGTCAAGATGGGTGTCATCTACCATTTCGTACTGCCATTCCAGGGCAGGGAAGCCTCTTCTACGACGGCCAAGAGCTCATTCAACCAGAGCAGCGGCATCGTCGACGGCACTGTGGGCCGGAGTCCCTCTGGGGGACATCTGCATGGCGGCTACCTGGGCGGCTACACACACCTTTACCCGCCATTACTGCCTGTCGCAGCAACATGCCGAAGATACCAGGATGGGACAGGCGGTGCTCCGACACCTATTCCAATAAGGTAAGCCCCGACTGAGGGGTTGCATCCTGTGGAATTTATGACTGTATGTGGTTCGTTTTCCTATGTTAACGATTACTAATGTATACATGATCATAGGGAACGGGCTTTGCGAAGAAAGTATATGGGTTTGCATGCACGCCTCCTCTCTTGGGGGTGTACTGCTATGTAATCTATTCTAAGCATGTGAATCCATGAAAGATCCAATGCTGGAGAAGGGAATAGTTTCTTACCTGTAACTCCATTTCTCCAGCATTGGTATCTTTCATGGATTCACATGCGCCCACCTGCCTCCCCCTGAACATGCAAACCGGTTCCCCCACTACTTTGGGGGCCGAAATCTGAGGGAGCGCGGGGGCGGGGCCTGTATTTATATCATGACGTCCTGACGGTGCGGGCACGCATGATACAAAACAAGGTGGATAGGACGCATAAGCGTCGAAAAAGTTTTCCTACGGGAAAGGGTCTATATATAATGTACCGGGGATTCCCAGCCTGACGACGGGGAATATTCTAAGCATGTGAATCCATGAAAGATACCAATGCTGGAGAAATGGAGTTACAGGTAAGAAACTATTCCCATCCCGCTCATAGCGAGAGTACTGCTCAGACTGAAGGAACAGAGCTGTTCAATGATCCTGATAGTGCCGGACTGGGCTCGACAGGTCTGGTATTCGACCCTACAGCATCTATCCGGTTGGCCCCCAATTCACCTCAAAGCGCATCAATATCTTTTGACGCAACAGAACCACAAAGTCCTCCTCCACTACCCAGCGAGCCTGTCCCTCAAGGCCTGGTTCCTGAGCAGCGTAAGCTAATGAATCTGAATCTTCCTGTGGATTGCTGGGACATTATCAAGGCGTCAAGGGCTCCTTCTACGCGTATCGCCTGTATCCGAAAATGGACTCGTTTCTCCAAGTGGTGTGAGATGTCATCAGTCAACCCGCTCACTGTATCGGTTGAACAAGTGCTCCCTTACTTATTGTATTTGGCTAAAGGAGGGCTTTCGTTCTCCTCTATCAAAGTCCATCTATCGGCCATAGCGGCATACACTACGATCCCAGAAACAGTCATTACTCACACAGCTGGCTGTCAAGATCTTCCTGAAAGGGTTGACGCGTACTTACCCACCTATGCCCACATCAGTTCCAGCCTGGAGTCTAAACACTGTACTAACAGCTCTCCTGGAACCACCATAAGAGCCCATTCATAGATGTGACATTAAATATTTATCTTGGAAAACGGCCTTCTTGATAGCCATCACATCAGCCAGGAGGATCAGTGAGTTGCAAGCTTTGTCATCAGAGCCTCCTTTTACCTTGTTTCATAAGGACTGCATAATTTTGAGAACACGCCTTAATGTTACGCTCATCTGGTGTCTGCGGAGGCGTTGGGCCACGGTTGCAGCCCTCCCGGGGGTGAGGTCGCTCGGGTCCGACTTGGCCCTCTGTGCTTATGTGCTGACTGGTGGTAATAGGTGATGCTGCTTGGGACTGCTCCTGCGTGGAGAATAGGGGGTGTGAATATGCCAGCTTGTGCGCCTGATCCCCTTCCAGACCACTTCTCCCAAACCGTGGTACCCGTGTGATACGCTGTCACTGGAAAGCTCACCTGTTGATTAGTTTTGGCGAGCACTCCGTCCTGCTGCTTCTGGCAAGGGCGCTTGTATGATCTGGACCGAGTTCCTTCACTGGTGCCTTGCACGTGGTAGTCCAGTCCTGCTGCGACTAAGCCACTATACTTCAGGTAAGTGTTTCTGTTTGCCTTGGTCTTTCCTCATCTGTTTTTGTTGTATTGTAAAGTTTGTTGTCTTGTATTGCTGTCCGTTCCACTTTTGATGTTTGCTCTTTTGCTTTCTTCCCTTGCAGGTGATGTTGCCGGCCGGGCAGAAGCTGTGGAGGTCGAGTCGACAGCCGGAGGGAATGAGGAACGAAGCGGCAGCGGTACAGTAGCTGGTAAATTGTTAAATAGGGGGGCGTGCAGGGTTCAAATGCGGTGCGGCCCTAGGACGGATGTTCTAACCTTGCCTTTGTTCTTCACAGGGTCTGAGTTCGTGGATGCGGAGTGCGGTGCTGCGGCATCAGGATCAAGATCACTGGATGCCAGGAGATGAGTCTGCAGATGAAGCGATGAAGTACGCGAGTGCACAGTCACGCGAAGCACCGGCCTTAAGGATGGAGCAGCTTATATAGCTGAGCTTCTGAAGCCATGCCCACCAGGTTCAGCCTGCCTGCCACACCTGATGAGTCAGCACATGAAGACCAGGCCTAGGGAGCCACACCTGATGAATCAGCACATGAGGATGTTCTCTGGAATAAAGGCTTTCAGCTCCTGGAAAGTTCTTGTAAAGTAAAAGTACTCCTGCACTGAAATAGTGTTCCTGCTCACATCTCTATATGAGCCTGGCGCGACTGAGTCCAGCCAGGGCCCCTGTGTTTATAGGTCCCAAAGGGACATAAATGAGTCAAGTGACCCATTGCTCCCATCACTAGATGGTGTGGTTTTTGTGTTGTGGGGCCTGTGGCCATGACACCTAAATTCCTTCCCAAGGTCTTGTCAGAAATGACACTCACAGAGCGCATTCTCCTACCGACTTTCTTCCAGAATCATACCTCTGAGGCAGAAAGAACGTTGCATTCTCTAGATGTGGCAAGAGTTTTGAAGCTTGATTTACAGAGAACTAAGGAGTTCTGCTCCTCCGACAGGTTGTTTATTACTTTTTCTGGCCTCACTAAAGGCCAACATATCTCCAAGAAAAGTCTGGCACGTTGGGTCTCTCAATGTATTACCCACTGTCATCAAGCGAAAAGTGACGCCTTCATCAAGCCTCCTTTGGCTCACTCCACTACAGGGAGAGCAGCTTCAGTATCGTTTCATGCAGGGGTAGCTTTGAAAGACATATGCAGAGCTGCTACATGGAGTACTCTGCACACGTTTGCCAATCATTACTGCCTGACAGACGACACCAACAAAGAATCTGCAGTTGGTCAGGCAGTGCTCTGCCACATCTTTACATAAGGTAGGATCAGCCGTCTCTCCCACCTTTCCCTAAGTATGTAACCTTTGTTTTGCTATATGGCAAAGGCTCTCAGAAATGTTTTTTATGCATATCTATTGTATATATGATGGGGGCATGTTCTTAACTCCTTGGTTTTCTATTCAAGCATATGAATCTATGAAAGATCCAATGCTTGTGAAGTCTTAGTTACTTAGCTGTAACTGTATTTTTCCAGCATTGGTATCTTTCATATATTCACATGCGCCCACCCGCCTCCCCAGAGGCTGCTCCTACGCTCAGCATCCATCATACTGTAGTCTCTACGGCTCAAAATCTGAAGATGGCTGACTGTGGCAGAGCTTAAGCCCTGCCACCTCATTAGTTGGGGCCATAAAGGGCCAAAATGAGAAGGAGGAACTACACAAGTGAATGGCTCTTGGACCATAAGGAACAATCTACATTCATATTCTATGGAAATAATGTATATATTTAAAATGTTTAATAATTATTTAAATCACAGAGGATTCCCGGTCTGACGGGGAATATCCAAGCATCTGAATCTATGAAAGATACCAATGCTGGAGAAATACAGTTACAGGTAAGTAACTAAGATTTACCGTGGGCTGCGTCCACAGCTACAGTAAAGCAACCAAGGGTTCAATTGCCCGGTCTTCTTTTTTTGCTATTTCTTTGTCTAAAGGTCCTTCTTGAGATTTACTCTGCGTGCCAAACCAGGTTTGGTCCCATTGTTTGCTTTGCCTTTGGCGGGCTTCACAAGTGAAGCCCGCCTCTGGCTCCAGGGTGTCTAGGGTAGGCAGGAAGTGAGGTAGGTGCCAGAAACTCCCTGTGCTTAGTCTCCTAGGAGACCCAAATGCACTTTGTGGTGATTGGCCAGCTGCCTGTTGTCTTTTGGCTTGGAAGGCAGAGTCGACCACTGGATGAAGGAACCGAAGAAGAACTTGGAAGAGGACGCCTGCTGCAACTCCTGGACCATTGGTTTCCCCGGTGAAGCCCTGCTGCAGTGCCGAAACACCAAGTTTGCATCGACAGAGAAGCCCCTGCATGGACAACTTCTCCCTTTGAGTTGGTAGGACCAATCGACTCCAAAGTAATCCACCTGGACATCCATCTCGGAGCTGGTTGAATTTCCAGAGTTGGTGCTATAAACCGTATAGCCAGGGAGAGGAACACCAGATTGTGTGCATTGCTTTTAAGCTGGCCAAGAGCTCCAGGAAGATCCTCCGGACCCCCAGGAAGCAGGACTGACCGAGCCTGAGCCCCCTCAACAGTGTGCGGGGCCCCAGAAGCAAGGAAAGTCCATCTCGATAGCCAGCAACCGTACCATAGATATCTTTTGCAACACACACTGGCTATTGTTTGCGGTCTTATGATTCCTTCTGCCGAGGTTTCACAGGCCTTGGTCGGAAAGGGCAAGGTCGCTTCTCTCCTTGTCACCCTCTTGGTCTGCGCCGTCTTTCTCTTTCTCTTGAAATTCCGTGCTGAGTTAGCTCTGACGTCGTGCAGTCTGCCTTGCTCTTAGGGTGCTTTCGTGCCCCACCTTTTATCCCTGTGGGGAAGGTAAAGGGCCGTAAGGTGTGTGTGATTCTGGTCAATTGCCTGACCATGCCTGACCCTTGTATTGGGACATGTTGACTAAACGGCTCTGGTGTTAGTCGGTTGCTTGTGGTTTACGAAAGTGTCTGTGTCGGAAAAGAGGGGCAATGTTTCGGAATATCCTACGTGCTAGGAGGGGGAAAAGGGTTTTGAAAGAAGGGGGATACAGCGTCTCACCCATTGGTGTCCCACTTCCACTCCTGATGAACCCCCTCCACCCCCATCCAGTTGATCCTCCCCCACTGGTCCACCCCCAGGAACTGGATCCAATAGCGTTAGCAGTATCCTGGCCACTTGGATGACAGATCCCCAGGGACTAGCTAGGGAGACACTGTCAGGTTTCTCACAGCAGGAAGACAAGAACATTAAGTGTACAAGCATTTGTGAAGTCTTCTGCATAGGTGATGATGGTGTAGACCCAGCGTGCTAGGGCAGGCAATCTCATTTCAAGGCAGTTTTGTTGTATGTGCTTCACTCCTTGGTATGCCATGGGTAGTGCCATAGTATGCCATAGGTACACACAGCAGAAGCTGCTGGGGACAGGGACGCTTTCGGTATTCCACACTTTACCCGATTGATCTTCTTTTTTTCTTTTTTTCGCTGCATGTTTTCCAATTTTTCCCCCTGTAAAAATGCAGATAGTAAGTTGGTGTAAGGTATATAAAAGGGGTGTGTGAGGTGAAGGTAGGGCATGGGGGTTTCCCTCTGCATTTTGCAATAAAAAAGTGGTAAAAATCAGCAGCAAAAATTCTGCAGTGTATTTTAAATGGATTGTGTCCTCCCACGTGTTCCTCGTGTTGTGATATTTGTTATCGCCAGCTTCGCTGCTTTGGAATGTTTTTTTTTTCGGTAGAGGGCGCTTTGCTCGAGATCGTGGCGTTGAATGTCCCTCGATGGGCTCCGTTCCGTGTCGATATCACTGCTGGTATAAATAGCTCGAGCCGCGCCCGTTGGTTTCAGTTCAGTTTTTCCGATTGCTTCGCTCTCGTGAATGGCGTACTTTGAGATTTTCTGTCAGAAAATGTCTTCATCATCAACCGCTTCTACATCTGAAAGAATGGCAGGGCATTACTTCAGAAGCTTGGGCACTGGAAACAGTTGCTCAAGGTTACTGCCTTCCCTTCCTTAAAAGGCCTCACGATCATCCACCGGGAGCCAGCTCTACCAAAATTCCAGACCCGCTCCTTTTGCAGGAAAGTTTAACCCTGCTAGAGAAAGGTGCAATAGAACATGTACCTGTAGTGGAGAAGAACAAGGGTTGGTACTCCGCTTATTTTCTCATCCCAAAGAAGGACGGAGGATTGAGACCCATCTTGGACTTAAGAAAATTTAACAAGTACCTCAAGAAGGACAAGTTCAAGATGGTAACCCTTTCTCAGATGCTTCAGGCTCTCCAACTCCAAGACTGGTTAGTATCATTGGACATTCAGGATGCTTATTTTCATTTTCCAATCCATCCCAAGCACAGAAAATACCAGAAGTTTGCATTTGACGGTTCTCACTATCAGTTTCGAGTTCTGCCATTTGGGCTGACTTCCGCCCGAGGGTTTTCATCAAGCTGATGGCGGTAGTGGCAGCGAGTCTCAGGGGAGGGGGATTCACGTCTACCCCTACCTGGATGACTGTTTGATCAGAGCATGTTCTCCAGAACAAGCTCAGGAACATCTGTCGATCACCTGCGACTTCCTCCACAACCTGGGCTTCTCCCTCAATTTCAAGAAGTCCCACATGATACCATCCCAAGAACTCCAGTTTATCGGAGCAGTCTTGGACACTTCCGCGGGCAAAGCCTCGCCACCCGAGGTAAGAGCTCTCCACATCCAGCAGATGGTAACAAAATTCCAGAAAGCCCAGCATCTGATGGACTTCGATTTTCTGAGGTTGCTCGGCCTCATGGCATCCTGCATTTTTCTGGTGCCAGAGGCCAGACTGAGAATGAGATCCTTCCAATGGGCCCTCAGAACTCAGTGGTCCCAATTCTCAGGGAACATGTCAGATCTTCTGCAAGTCCCGAGTGCAGTTGCTCGGGATCTATTATGGTGGGCTTGCAACAACAACATTCTCAAGGGAGAATCTTTTTGGCAACCATGGCCAGAGATAACAGTAGTAACGGATGCCTCACTCACGGGGTGGGGAGTTCACACCAGCGATCTGACAATCAGCGGACGTTGGTCTCCATCGGAGTCTAAACTACACATCAACCTATTGGAGTTGAGGGCAATCAGACTAGCGCTGAAGGCCTTCCTGCCCTCTGTACAGGGAAAGAATGTCCTGATAATGACGGACAACACAGTGGCCATGTACTACCTCAACAAAAGAGGAGGCGTAGGATCACTACCTCTGTGCAGAGAGGCAATGCAGCTCTGGTTCTGGGCAATACGAGAAGGAATCTCTGTCAGCAGTTCACCTAGCCGGAGAGCAGAACACGGCTGCAGACACTCTGAGTAGGCAGAGCAGAGTCTCCCACGAGTGGGAGTTAGCTCAGGAAGTCCTTCTGGAAATCTTCGCCCTTTGAGGAACCCCTCAAGTGGATCTGTTCGCGACCAAGGTAAACCGGAAGTGCGATCAGTATTGTTCAAGGGAATTTCCCCCCCGAGAGGAGCTCTAGGAGACGCGTTTGTGGTGGACTGGGATTTCCCCTTGCTGTACGCGCTTCCTCCAGTCCCCTTGATTCCTCAAGTAATCAGGAGGTTGAGAAAGTTCAGGAAAGCCATGATCCTAATTGCCCCGGACTGGGCCAGGAGGACGTGGTACCCGGACCGTCTGGACATGTCAATCTGCCCTCCAATACGTCTTCCGCAAACAGAGGATTTTCTCTCGCAAGAGGAAGGTCGAGTTCTCCATCCAGAGGTCGACACTCAAGCTACACGCATGGTTTCTGAGAGGTTGAGATACAAGGATTGGGATCTTCCGGGTGATGTAATGGAGATTTTGCTTTCGGCCAGAAGGCCAGCAACGAAATCCTTGTACCGGTGTCGTTGGAACAAGTTCAGTAACTGGTGCAAAGATGGGGATGTGGACCCTTTTCAATATGGCACCCCAATGGTGCTTTCTTTTCTGTTACATCTAGCCAATCTGGAGATCCAGATCGGAACAGTTAAAGGATATCTTGCTGCGCTGTCCATTTTTAAGCGCTCCTCGGAATGGTTTCTTACTTTAAAATTCCATTAATCATACAGTTCCTGAAAGGATTTACCAATGTATATCCACCAATACCGTTTCATGTCCCAACTTGGGATTTAAACTTGGTTCTTAAATTCCTAACTTGTATACCATTTGAGCCTCTGCACTCCTGTCCATTGAGGCTTTTAACACTAAAGACTGTCCTTCTTGTGGCATTAACATCAGCCCGCAGGGTTAGTGAACTACAGGCTCTCATGTAAACCTCCATATACCATATTTTACAAAGACAAGGTAGTTCTTAAGGTTAAACCATCTTTCTTACCGAAAGTAGTTTATGACTTCCATTTGTCACAAAAAAGTATTTTACCAACATTCTATCCTCCTCCTCATTTGGGTAAAGAAGACGAGAGATTGCATAGACTGGACCCCAAGAGGACCCTCAGTTTTTACATTTAAAGAATGGCAAAATTTCGTCAAGATTACCAACTCTTTGTGGGTTACACAGCTCGTAAATTGGGGTCAGCGGTGACAAAACAAACTATATCCCGCTGGATCATTCTGGCTATATTGGAATGCTACAGATTAGCAGGAAAAGACCCACCGGATGGGCTACGTGCTCACTCCACTATGGGAATGGCTACTTCTGCAGCTTTGAAGAGGAGTCCCTGCAAAAGACATTTGCTCGGCTGCAACATGGGCATCAATGCATACCTTTATCAAACATTACTGCTTAGATGCCTCCTCCTCCAATGAGGGGTTATTTGCCAGGGCGGTACTTCATTCCGTCCATGAAAACAAGAGCTAGCACTCCCACCTCCAAATTGATTACTGCTATGGGAGTCTAGCACAAGATGAGGAATACGTGGGAGGACACAATCCATTCGAAGAACAAGTTACTTAACAACTGTAACGTTCGACTCGATGTTCCGCCCACGTATTCCTCATCGACCCTCCCAGCCTACCCCGCAATACAGTTTACGTTTACTTACATTTTTCTCTCACGATGGGCCTATCAGTCACAGCATACGCCTGGATGTTCCACAAGTATTTCCTCGAAAAAACAGAACTGAAGCCAACGGGCGCGGCTCATGATATTTATACCAGCAGTGACATCGACACGGAACGGAGCCTGTCGAGGGACAATCGACACCACGACCTTGTGCAAAGCGCCCTCTACCGAAAACAAAAAAATAATTCCGAAGCAGCGAAGCTGGCGATAATGAATATAAGATGAGGAATACGTGAGAGGAACATCCACTCGAAAGAACGTTACAGTTGGTAAGTAACTTGTTCTTTGGCAAAAATAAGTTGGGAAAACGTCATAGATCTGCACTTTCATATGCCTGTACAGTCTTATGTGCCCCTTTACTGTCATCCTATGTCAGTTATAGTCTCGCATACCATGTATACTCATATGCTAAACGGAACCCCACATTTTACTGTCTGCCTCAATAAGCATTCATATGCTGAAAGCTGCCTTGTATGTGTGCACTGTCATCTTATGCCTGTTCTAGCCCCATGTTCCAGGTACAGTCCTAATATACAAGGTAACATCCACACTTGTCGAGGTGATGCCATCATATGCGAGGTGCAGTCTTAAGTAACCCGGACTGCCATTTTATGTCAGTTAATGCCCCGTACACCGGGCAAAGTTACAATATATACCTAACATGTCCAAGAGCTGCCATGATAGGTCAAGTGAAAGCTCAGATGTTGATTCAATGGCAAGAGTTTTGTTTTTAGAATGAGCCCTGGGGACAGATGGAGAGACCACGCTATACTGGTCAACAGCTATAGAAATTAATGTTGAGCAAAACTCTTATCAGGGTAGTGTGCCTGAGCAGCAAGGCTTAGACCTAGGAAGTGTGAGATTGTTGAAGGTTAACATTAAGAGCACTAACAGTTTACTTTTAGAATACAGTTAGATCAGTTACAAAATATTGCAGGATAGCAAAGCAAGCGAATACAAGTACCAGGCAACTAACCATTAGTTAGAGAACTGATATGTGTAAAACAAGAGTTAGAAACTTCATAAATAAGCCTTACAATGTAAGTCCTTCCAGTCACAATGTTGTTCTCTTCAGAAAGCTGGGAGTCTTTTTAGTGTCTGAACCAACAGGCAATTTGCAAGAGTCTCAAAGTTGGAAAAAATTAAATAAAAGTTCTTAGTAGACCCTCTCCCAATCCAACCACCTTAGGGAAAGCCCTGGGGAGAATCTTTGACCAGCATGCCACAGATTGCAGTCAGGCGAAGTAGATGTAGGGTAAGGACTTTACACCCATTAAACACTTTGGATGTGGGGGGCTGTGTAGGAACTGGTATGTTTACTCACACCCTCTACTCTGATTCACTCAAGGACCACCGTAGAAGTTCCTGAAATTGTCAGGCTCCCCTATCGCATGCCTTGGTTCTGCTGAAGGAAGCTTAGGGATCTTGGTGCAGAAGTCACTTTTGTGAATAGGTTTTATGTTGTTCAACTAGTCAATGGTTCCATGCTCAGATGGATCGATTCTGGACACTGCACAGCTGGACCCCTCTACTGGAATGAAGAAAGGACCACCACTCCGGTGAGAGCCCTCCCCTGCCCCCCTCGTCCCCGAGACCCAATGCAGGTGGGTATCAGTGATGGCCACTCTGAATTTATTTTAGGAAATTGACCCTTGTGGCTGAAACAAAAAAACGGATCCTGTTAGGTCTCTCTTCGCATTGGAGAGCAGCAACTGCAAGGGTAGGTTTCATTTATCATAAGTATAGGATCTGCAGAGTTCTATGGCTCAACCTGGGACAATTGATTCAGCGAGGGAGCCTAGGAAGAAGCTGGTCAGCCCACCAGTTGGTTCTGGGATGTTTCCAAAGGGCAGGGTCTTCTAGTAGGCATCAAGATTGTTTGTTCCCACTGGTCCATGGGTCGTAGCTCTGATGAAGGCCTTCTGGAGATCAGCAAAAGTTCAGGGCTTCATTGGGACAATTGAAGAAAGCAATACTAGCTGGATTCCAACAACAAGTTCCTGGTCTTCAGGAGGATCCTTCTCTTCACAGGGGTCTTTGTTCCAATGATCTGTTGAATGGCTGCAGAAGTCCCCCTTTAATGCAGTATTCAAGCTGAAGTCGCCCCAAGCACACCAATGATAAGGATCTGCTACATACAAATCTGACAGGGGGTGTCCAATCCTGGACATCCTCTGGCCAACACACCTGCCAAGCAACAGACACTCTTTGGCATGGATGTGCAGTGGGACCCACGTCCAACATAAAACACACACTGATGCTATGCCAGGGAAAGCTGGATTTTTCCAATGGAAAAGGCTTACCGCATATGGCATATCTTGCACTGCGTGGTCAAGAATAAGGCCAAACGACAAGCTTGGACAAAAGGCAGGCAAAGATCTTGTGGCACAGCCATTTCAGAGTGTATGGTATACTATTTGGCATTAAGTGGTAAAATGCAAAAGTGCACAGGCAATAAAATCGAAAATCGTAGAAAAGTTCCTGCTGCCATCAACCCATCCTGGACAAATCATGCAAGTAACTGCAGTTACAAATAACAAAGTTATAGGAACACAAATTGTCTCTACCGCACTTCATAGTAAAGTGATGTGTGCATGGACATTTTTTACAATAGAGAACAGAGTTCACCTGCACTGATAGTGATAGGGACAGATCAGTGCTCCCAAAACAGGTGAACTTAGCAAGGCAAGTGGAATAAAAATGTTCCTTTGCCTCCCAAAGTAAGAACAGGTTACAAGCATCCCATAAATGTTTATGGCGAAAAAGCAGCAAACCGAAAATGTTTCCTGACAGTTTGGTATAGTCATGTTATGTCCTCATAAGGTGCTTCTGTCATGTGCGAAGTACAGCCACAAATGCCCCGGTACTATCATATAATGACAATTAGTACTTCATATGCATGCTACAGTCATCTCATGTAAGGTATACCTTGCATGACGCGGTGTTGCTACCGTTTGCCAAATCCACTCTCAATTACCCCAATAATGTAATGCAAGTTCTGGTGCTTGTTAATCTGCTTAGAATCACATGCTGTGCATATGGTCCGACATCCAGTGGTAACTGCAGAGTATTGCATATTGTCTTTCAGAGACCGAAAGGGGGCGTCGGCATAGGCATGTCTGTAACACTATCCCTATCGTGACGTGTAGTGTATCCAAAATCCCTCACGTGCCGAGGTCCCTCAGATTGTTTTTTCCACCCAGATAACTTGGCGGAGCTCTTACAGAAGAGACATTGGGCCTCATTATAATCTTGGCGGTTACAGTATGAACGGTGCTGGTAAGCCACAGGCACTGTTCTTACTGTACCGCTGCATTCCGAGTTCTGCTCGCGGGTTCCTGACAGCCCGCCAGGTCTTACCTGGCGGGCTGTGCGGCACCCACGAGCAGAACTTGTGATTGCACCGGCACTGTTATCAACGGTGCCAGTGCAACCATGCTCCCCACCCCCATTCTGCCCTATTGGGCAGAATGGGGATCGAGAGCCCGGCAATACCGCCACCCGCGAATGGGCAATTACTGGCCCATTCAACTCGTAATGGGCCGGTTATTGCCCAATCGTGGGTGGCGGTGCCGGTAGCAAGTTTGGCGGTAGCCGTGCCTGTAAAAAAGGCACGGCTACCGCCAAGCTCATAACGAGACCCATTGTTTATCTTTATACCGACTTTGTTGGTTATTCCCCTATAAGTCACTTCGACAGTGATTAAGAACTTTGATGAAGACTGTGGGAAGTTTCTACAGCGGTGGATTTCGGCGCCTAAGATCCAGCGACTGAGGCATCCACGTGACCGGGCCCTCTGCCGGCCTACACAGTAGGGAGAGTGGGGTCAGGGTGGCCATATCTTAGTTCTGTCTTTCCTCTATCCCCTCTTTGCCCTCTAGGTCTGGTCATCTTTGTTTATACCTTTCGCTATGGAAAGGACTCCATTTAGGTTCTGCCCTGAGTGTAGGGTCAGATACCCGTGGAAAGACGAACACAGAGCGTGTAATTCTTGTCTCCCCTTAGATCACGACAAGAAGCGGTGTGCGGCTTGTAAGCTCCTTCCGCCTGATACCCTTAAGGAGCGCTGTGTAAAGCGGTGGCCCACGTACGGTATGTTGTGGGCTGAACCCTCTTCCCCCACCGCCATACCTGCTGAAAGTGACAGGGGCACCTCTGATGATCAAATATCCATACTGGATATCATAGACCTTGAGGCAGACACTTCTAGGTCTGCCACGCCCGTCCCCGACCCCTCAAGGCCTGACGCAAGTCTCGCTTCAGGGACAACACCCGGCGACAGGGGCGTACAAAAACAAAAACCACAACACACTAAGCACGCAACCCCACCATCGATTTCGACGGTTCCATCGAAAAAGGTGAAAGTTCCAACAAGGCCAGCGAAAATTTCAGCGGATTCCTCTGATGGGGTAGATCAGCAGCCTTCCCCGCATCTGCAGCAGCGTCTTGCGACTGGACACTCCAAAAACAAGGGTGCTACCCCTGAATCGGGTTTACACATCGAAGGGCGGTCATTCGACACTCCGACGGTCCCAAAAGGCCCGGTAGGCCCAAAACCTACTACTAGGCCTCCACGTGAAAAATCTATCGCTAGGCCCTCTAACGCCGCGGTAGGTGGTAAATCTTCCGATAAGCCTTCAAACCCGTTAACTCGCGCCACTTCGGAAGAGATTTAAGACCGTATCCGAGAATTACTTCGGCAGTTGGGCTGGTACCTACACCGTCGAAACACATGGAGCAGGCCGCGGACAAGTCTAAAAACACACCATGGTGCCCCGATACTCACAAAACCTACGAGGACAGTCGGGAGCCTCTGTCCAATACCCTTGGAGACAAATTTCGACGTCAAAGGGCGGAAAAAAACGTTTTTCCACTTTTAGGCCCTTCTGGTTCCTCTACGTGGACAAAGGAGAAATTCGAAGGGTGCATGGATCGTCTTGAAAGGATTGTCTCGCTTTCTGAACACCCTTCCCCTAAGAGATCTCGTGATGACCCTCTTTTAAGATCAGCTTCACGTTTCCAAGAAAATCTTGACTCTCAGCCCTCGGTTTCTGTCCACCATGAAGATACTTCTCCTATTATTGCTTTCTCCACCTGTCTATATTAGTTAGCGGTGCTCCCTATAGATTAGGACATCTTTTCTTTTCCATTTTTTCTCCCCAAGTAATTTTCTTCCCCTCTGCATATTTGTTGTTTTTGATTTTGAACTGAATTTCATACCTCTAGTCGCTTTTTAGGGCTCACAATGTACTGTTTGCTATACAAGAATTGAATTCATTAACATCCTTAATGACAATGGACATATTACTCGTGAATATATAACGAATGACATAGTGGTTTGTTGTGGGCATATTTAATACCATCCCTTGTTGTTTTTTCTATCTTGTTGGTTTCCATAATATGTTCAACAACAGTTCAACAAAGGCTCTTGCAGAAGAGGATTGACCTCGAAACGCACTAGCCTACTACACTGGACTTTCTGTTAAATATGATCATACATATTATGTATTACTTATGCTTCAATTACTGCTCATGAATAAATTGGAGTATTTGCTCCGTTCATTTTTACAATAACATCTCTTTGTTATCAATAAGTGATACTATAACTGTTTGCTTCTCTTGATAGATGCCCCAACAGAATACCAAACATTTACTTTAAACCATTACGCCTTTATAGTGTATCCCCAGAGTGTGCAGGGGACGGGAGGACTCCAATTTTGGCTCCTCTTTCCTTTTTTTGTACATTATAGGGCTTCTGTGCCAAAACACTCTTTTCCTCCCCTGCGCCTCTTAACTCTTAAAAATACCTCATTGGTGGCCCCCCTAAGAATATCTCGTTGAAAGATACTCCACTTTGGTGTGCACCTACTTATTTCTCTCCACAATGAAGATGTGGTCCAGATGAACACTTAGCAGGACATCTACAGCGAAGAAGACCCTTCCTTCTGGCAGGACTACACTGAGGACCAGGCGGATGCCATGGACAACTGGGCGGAAACCCAGCAAGTGGAAACAGAGCTATGGATGCTCCCCACGCAAGATCAGGACACTGTAGTTCTATGCCTGGATTCTCCTCCATCCACCTCGGCTCGCCAGGCCTCACCTGTAGACGACCAAATGGCCTTCAATGCCATCTTAAGGAAGTTAGCAGATCACTTTCAGATCACTACTCAGGAGGCGGTACCCGAACAAGAATTTGTGGAGGACATTCTCAAGGAGAAACCCTCCTCAAGCCAAGCCATTCCCCTCTTAAATTCTGTTAAAAGAAGATTGGCCCCCTCCCTGGTCACGCCAGCTCAGACCCGGGCAGCGAACCCAAGAGTGGAAAAACTATTTCGGCCAGCTCAGTATATTAAAGGCCACGTCACCCCCGGTTCCTTAGTAGTCACTACCACCCGTAAACTGGCAGGTGTACCCCTTCTTATGGGGCAGGCACCTCCGGATAAGGAATCCAAGAGGTTGTACACCCTAGGTAAGCATGTTACCTCGGCAGCTTACACCACACGCATACCAAATAACACCACGCTGCTGGCACAACGCACAATGGAATCTTGTACACGAAGGTCTCCAGAAGGTTTCTGAACCTGTTAAAGCAGAATATAATCAAGAACACTCTGGACACTGCTGAGACAGCAGGCAGGTATCTGGCACTGGGTACTCAAGCGGCACGCTTGGCTTCGCAACTCGGGGTTCAAGCCTGAAACACAGGCTGCTCTGATCAACAAACCCATAGAAGAGACCAATCTCTTCGGGAAAGCGGTCGACGATGCCCTGGAGACGGCCAAGAAAGAGCATGAGACTCTTAAGTCCTTGCAACAAACAACTCAAACCTTCCCCCCAAAGGTGAGGTGGTTCTCGCCGGTCGTTTCGAGGGCAGTCCCGTGCAAGTCAGAACAACTACAGAACGGGTAACTAACTCCAGACAAACATCAGGTAGCCCCGCCTATTACCCTATTACGCCTATCGGCGACGTGGCAGAGGTAGAGGCCCCAATCCCTGAGGAGCTGCGGGCTCTGGTCAGAAATGACCAACAGATCCAGGTCCCCTCGCATGTCACCCCGGAGGGGATAACTTCAGACCAGTGGGTTATAAAGACGGGCGCCCACGAGTACTACGTAGAATTTGCCCGACCACCACAGTTCAGACCGCCACACTCAAGGCGCCTCTCACCAGACCATCTGCAGATCCTGAATCAAGAGGTGAAGCGCTGCTGGGAAAGGACACTGTAGAAGCCATCCCTATTCTTCAGGTAAACAAGGGTTTTTATTCAGTGTACTTCCTTGTACCAAAAAAGGACCTCACCATGCGCCCTGTTCTAGATCTGCGCCCAGCGAACACATTTATAAAACCTCAAAAGTTTTGTATGGTAACGCTACAGGAGGTGATCCCACTGTTGAAACGGGAGGACCACATGGCAACATTGGACATGAAAGATGCATACTTTCCTATTTCAATGTTGCCAGTGCACAGGAAATATCTAAGGTTCATGACAGAGGGCAGGCATTACCAATTCAAAGTGCTCCCCTTCGGCATCGCCTCGGCGCCAAGGGTGTTTACAAAAGTCCTGGCAGTAGCGACAGCACACCTGTGCAGACAGTCCGTCTCAGTTTACCCTTACCTCGAAGACTGGCTCATAACAGGGGACTCTTACGACACATGCTTTTTGAACACCCAGAAGCCCGTAGACCTTCTGTTCAGTCTGGGATGCTTCATCGAGAAAAAATCCAGTCTAGTCCCCAGTCAAGTAAAACAATTTCTGGGGCCTCTAATCTGGATGAAGGACAGCCTTGTCTTCCCCTCAACCAGAGGGTTCAGAACATGCTTTTTCAGATCACTCAATATGTAGCCAGTCGAGAGGTGACGGTACGCAAAGCCATGCGCTTGCTAGGTATGATGGCGTCATGCATATGCTTGGTTCCCCACGTGTGGCTGCGCATGCCTCCCATGCAAGAGTGGCTCAACAGCCAGTGGTGTCAGGCCAGCGGACAGTGGGAAGATCTGATAGTTGTCTTGCCAGCCCTCGTTCTCTCTCTCTGCAGTGGTGGTCGATGGAAAACCTCTTGAAGGGGAAAACCTTCACCACCCCTGCAGTGGAAGCCACTCTCACGACAGACGCATCTCTCACTTGGTGGGGGGGCTCACCTGCTTCAGCAGACAGCGCATGGAGTGCGGTCCCCACAAGTAGCATCCAACCATATAAATCTACTAGCGCTATTAGCGGTGTTCAAAGCACTGAAAGCCTTTCAAACACAGCTACAGTGGAAGACAGTCCTGGTCCTGACAGACAGCACCACAGCCATGTATTACCTGAACAAACAAGGGGGCACATAGTCTCCAGGGCTATCCAAGCTGTCCCAAAACATTTGGATGTGGGCTCTCAAACACAAGATGTTTCTGTTCCCAACATGTTCCAGGGGAACTCAATCTTCTGGCAGAGATTTCCCACAGCCCATAGAATACGAATGGCGTCTGCACGAAGACATCGTGTCCAACGTCTTCGCAGAATGGGGCTTCCCAGAGATCAACCTGTTCACAACTCAGGAGAACGCCCAATGCCAAGACTACGCCTCCAGGTACCCCCAAAACCGCCCGAAGGGGAACAGTCTCTGGATAACATCGTCAGGGAAATTTGTTTACACTCCCCCACCCCCCGACTCCCCTACTCAACAAGATAGTGCACAAGATGCACCAGGAACCAGTACCCATGATATTGGTAGCCGCCATGTGGGCCCGCCAACCCTGGTTCGCTCATCGAATGGAAATGTCCCTCTCTCCACCACTAAAACTATCCTGCCCGTACAACATGTTATCTCAGGACAGGGGAGACCCTACACCCATGCCCACAAACTCTGAACTTAGCAGCCTAGCTCCTGAGGTCATAGAGTTTGGACACCTTCAGCTCCTTCACAGATGCATGGACATTCTCAGGGGAGCTAGGAAACCTAACACCCGCTATTGCTATTTCAGCAAATGGAAACGGTTTGTCATCTGATGTAATACCAAGGGCGTCAATCCCATTGATTGCTCACCCACACACATTGTGCTGTACCTAACCCATTTGTTAGACACAGGGTTGGTCTTCAATTCCCTAAAAGTTCATCTGGCTGCTCTCTCGGCCTACACCACGCCACAACAGAAGATGTTGTGGTGGAAAATACCGGTGATTAAAGCTTTTATGGAAGGGGTTAAGATGATTCATCCCCCCATTTCTCACCCAGCTCCTGGATGGGATCTAAATGTGGTTTTAACCAGACTCATGGGACCACACTTTGAGACAAAGCATAAAGCAAGTCTAAAAGACCTTACAAGACGGCCTTCCTAGTGGCTATCACTTCTATTAGAAGGGTTAGCGAACTGCAGGCCCTTTCTGTTCTGGACCCTTTTGTTATAGTCCACAGGGATAAGGTAGTTTTACGCACTCATCCCAGATTTGCACCTAAATTCATCTCAAAGTTCCATGTGAACCAATCGATCGAACTACCTACCTTTTTCTAGAATCCCACTAGCATGGCCGAAAGAAGCCTACACACACTAGATGTGCGCAGAGCAGTCATGTTTTACCTGGAAAGAACAAAACCACTGATGAAAACAAACCAATTTTTTGTTTCAGTGGCAGCTGTTAGAAAAGGGGATCCTGTCTCTAAATCGGCTATCTCAAGGTGGATTGTCAAATGCATCACACTGTGCTACGCTCGTGCTAAAAGAGAACTCCCCTTCAAGCCTAGAGCACACTCTACTCGGGGCACTGGTGCTTCCATAGCATTCATTGCAAATGTTTCCCTAGAGTCCATTTGCAAAGCGGTAACCTGGGGTTCTGTACACACGTTTACAAAACACTATTGCCTAGACACTCATTCTGGGTCTGCTTCTCAGGTGTGACAAGCAGTACTAAGACATCTTTTCTCTACTGTTCCTTCTCATAACCCACCTCCAACTCAGGGTACTGCTTGCTAGTCTATGCACAGCATGTGATTCTAAGCAGATTAACAGGCATCAGAAGACATGCATTACTCACCGTAATAGCACTTCTGATGATTGTATCTGCTTAGATTCACATACGCCCTCCCTACCTCCTCACTCGGGGTGGAAGGAACATAGACGTCTTATTACTTGCTCTCTTCATGTACTCCCTTCCAATAGCCTTGGGCTCCCTCTTGGCAGAAAAAATACAATCGGAGGGACCTTGGCGCGTGAGGTGTTTTGGGCACACTACACGTCACGATAAGGATAGTGTTACAGACACGCCTTTGCGGACGTCCCCTTTCAGTCTCCGAAAGACAAGATACAATACTCCGCGGTTACCACTGAATGTCGGACCATATGCACAGCATGTGAACCTAAGCAGATACAAGAATCAGAAATGCTATTACGGTGAGTAATGCATATCTTACAGCCTCATCTGTTAAGGTGATGGTATTGTGTGTAAAGTGCATCCTCAAATATCCAAGTAATGGGAAATAGTGCTAGTTATTCTGTACTATTATGGGCATTCTTGAAGGTAGAGCCGTGCATTTTGAGGCGCCCCATCATTACTTCTTTACCCCTGCCACCGCACTTACTGCAAAAGTTCTCTTAAGTCCTATTTACATGCCAGCACTCAAACCAACTTGCAAAAACTGAATTTGTTCACCCCTCACAGAATTGATTATAGCAATATCGACATTTGAATGTACGATTCACACACTAAGCAAGCTTACAGATACACTTGCTCAGAATAGGACTACAGCAAAGTACTTTGCAAGTTGCCCTTTACATGCATGTCTTTTGGTGTTTCTTTGCGTTCATTATAAAGTGAACTAAAGGTTTTGTGAGGAGTCATTATGGAGCTACCATAGTGGATTACAGACTGGCTACAATTTCTTGCAGTGCTTACCTGCTTAAATGTGCCATGTGATTTGGCCGATGTTTATTTAGTCCTGTTTAGCTGTATGCATTACTAGGATATGTAGTTGTGCTTTTCCCATCATAAATCCAGGACTGCGAATTCCACGATCCAATGAAAAAAAACACATCTGGATTAGCATTTCCCGAATGACATTGGACATGTGGGCATGCATGTAGTAGCAGATATTTGCCAATGCAAAAACATATGTGCACTCAATCAGATGGTAGTGCTTCGTCCAGTCTGCCATTATTAGCCCCAATAACAAAATACTGATGTTTTAAATAAACCCTGCATTTTGAGTGGATTGTGTCCTCCAAAGTATTCATCATCTTAGATGTATTCCATCCAGCTTTACTGCTCTTCGGAAATTTTTTCGGCAGAGGGCGCTGGGCGCTGATGTCAATTCGATGGTCCCTTGAAGGCCTCCGTCGAGGGTGACTTCATCGGGTTTAGAAGTAGCACACGTGGCGCCCGTTGGCCTCAGTTCTGTTTTTCCGCACTCCGAAATCGGGATTCAAAAAGTGCAAATCGTGCGGGTCAAAAATGTCGATCACGGACCCGCATCGAGAGTGTTTGTGGTGCCTCGGAGAAGCCCATGACATGGAGGCCTGTACGAAGTGTCAGGCAATGATGGGGAAGGCCTTGCGAGAGAGGAGAGGAAAGCTACAGATAGGTAGAAAAACCGATCGAAAAACCTCTAGCGTCGAGTCGAGATCCCGTGAGGAGAATTCTCCTCGACGCGAAAGGCATCGACCGAGGTCCCGTAGCGATTCCCATCGCTCGTCGTCTTCGTCAAAAAGATCGAAGAAACGACGCACAGGTCTCCCTCCACCTCGTCGTCAGACGGGTCTCCAAAAAAGATGAAATGCCCCACGAAACATTTGTCTACCGAAGAGTGGGAAGCATTCAGGGTCAAAATGATGGAGGTGTTTGAAAAAGCAATGCCTCGGTCCGCGCCTTCTTCGGAAGCCGGCCGGGAGCGTCATCGCCCCGAAACTCGTGTGCTCTCAAGCCCGGGTGATCGAAAAAGGAAGGATATGGAACCTTCCAGGACGCCGAGTGAAATGCAGTCTAGTCGACCGCTCGAGGTCATTGACGCCATCCGAGACCCATCATACCTCGAAGGGAAAATCTTCGAATGTCGCCTCGACTCCCTCGAAGCAGACCCTGTCGACGACCACGGTGTCGTTGACGCCGTTATCGATGTCGACGCCGAAACCCTCGGCGCCAAAGGCTCCAGCCAAGCCAGGGAAGCCAGAAAAAGAGAAGGATAAGGTTACAAAACCTGTATTGTCCTCAGAGCCAGGTACTAGACCTCTTCCTCCTCCAGTCCCAGAGAAGGTTTTCAAGCCTCTCCCCAGAAAGGAGTTTTTCAAATCCCTGACCTCAATTTCTGAGGAACAGGAGAGATCTGATGAGGAGAATGTACCCTTTGGGCTGGAATATGGCACCCCAAATGTCCCAGAATGCTTGATTTCAGAAGAAAGCAGAATGAGGGACTTGGTGGAATCATTACACAATGCAAGTGGCATTGACACATCTCCTGAAAACGACTTTGGCAGACCAGAACCAGGAGAGCATGCCAGTCCATCATACCGTCAATTAATGACAAAGGTAGTAGATTACTGAGGATGGGCTAAACCATCAGCCCAATTCATCCAGGATGATTTAACAGATATATTGGACCATGGTCCCACAGAAGACCCAGTACTACCCTTTCATGTAACCCTGCAAAATAGGGTGGCCAAGAATTGGGAAACTCCGGATTCTATTCCTCCGGTACATAAATCCCTCACCTCAAAATACCGCCCGGCCAGTAGCGACCCCGGCTATCTGTCCAAACACCCAACTCCCGAGAGTCTGGTCATATAGGCAGCCACAGCTTCTAACAAACTTTCATACCCGTCTATCCCTCCAGACAGGGACGATAAGCGTGTGGATGGTTGGGCACGGAAGGTATTTTCAGCCGGGAGCATGGCATTAAAATCTGCCAACTCCACATGTGCCTTGGCAACATTTTCGTACACTCTTTGGGAGTGCATTGCAATGGTGGCAGAGCACATACCAGAAGGGGAAGAAAGGGAATGGTTCCTAGCCATCGTTAGAGATGGAAAGGAAGCCATGCAGGAATCCCTTCAATCTGGATTGGACACTGCGGATAGGGTAAGCAGGTCCATGGGCACTAGCACGGTAATGCGCAGATTTGCGTGGTTACGGAAGTAGGGTTTCGCACCGGACGTACAGAACCACCTTCTGAACATGCCTTTTGATGGGTCTCACATTTTTGGCAACAAGGCTGACGAGAGCCTTGAGAGGTTGCAGACCTCAAAAGCAGCTGCCAAATCTTTAGGAGCTGCTATTAGGCAACCTCAGCCTTTTCGTGCACAAGGACAGTCATGGAGGGGACGATCCTATCGTTACTACACCTCATATGGAAAGGCGAGTGGAATGGCCATTCAAAGGGGCCAGCAAAAAGCTGCTCGTGGTGGACGAGGAAAACGTGCTAAACCAGCTCCAGCTGCAGTCTCTCTGCCATCAGCAGCTGCTACATCCGCCACAAAACCGCTTTGAGGACTTGCATCACAAAACACCTGTAGGGGGCAGGCTGTCACAGCATCTCCAAGAATGGCGAGCCATTACTTCAGATGTTTGGGCTCTAGAAATACTAGCCCAAAGTTACTGCCTTCCTTTTCTAACACAAACTCAAAGCAATCCACCAGGGAGACACCCGTTGAAGTCTTCAAACCCGCTCCTACAGCAGGAAGTTTTAACCCTGCTGGAGAAAGGTGCTATAGGACCAGTACCTGCAGCAGAGAGGAACAAGGGATGGTACTCCCCGTATTTTTTGATCCCCAAAAAGGATGGAGGACTGAGACCCTTCTTGGACTTAAGAAACTTGAACAAGTTCCTCAGAAAGGACAAATTCAAGATGGTTACCCTTTCTCAGATCCTTCAGGCTCTTCAACTTCAGGACTGGTTGGTGTCATTGGACCTCCAGGATGCTTATTTTCATGTGCTGATTCATTTCAAACACAGAAAATACCTGAGGGTCGTAGTTGGCGACTCACATTATCTGTTTCGAGTCCTGCCTTTCGGGTTGACCTCCACCTCGAGGGTCCTTCACCAAGTTAATGGTAGTGGTGGCAGCGCACCTCAGGAGAGGGGGGATTCATGTCTACCCCTACCTGGACGATTGGTTGATCCGAGCATGTTCTGCCGAGCAAGCACTGGATCATCTGAAAGTCACCTGCCACTTCCTCCACAAACTGGGCTTCTCCCTCAATTTCAAGAAGTCACAGATGACACCTACCCAGCAGCTTCAGTATGTCGGAGCTGTATTAGACACCTCTTTGGGAAAGAGCTTGCCTCCCAAGTCGAGGGCTCAAGACATTCTTCCGATAGTTTCCAAATTCCAAAATGCCCAAAATCTCCAGGCTTACGACTTTTTAAGGTTGCTCGGCCTCATGGCATCCTGCATCTTTCTGGTGCCAGAGGCACGTTTGAGGATGAGATCCCTTCAATGGGCCCTAAAGACTCAGTGGTCCCAGTTCTCTGGTCAAATGACGGATCTTCTTCAGATTCCGAACAAGGTCAGACAAGACCTTCTATGGTGGACCTGTACAGAGAACATCCTAAAATGAGAACCTTTTGGTTCTCCATCCAGAGGTCAAAACGCTCAACCTTCATGCTTGGTATCTGAAAGGCTGAGATACAGGGATTGGAACCTTCCAGATGACGTTATGGAGATGTTTTTTTCGGCAAGAAGGCCAGCAACAAAGTCTCTATACCGTTGCTGTTGGAAAAAGTGTTGCAACTGGTGCAGAGAAAAGAATGTCGATCCTTTCCTATGTTCTATTCCGGAAGTATTATCTTTCCTTCTGACCCTAGCACATAGAGGTCTGAATATCGGAACAATAAAAGGTTACCTTGCAGCGCTTTCCATTTTCAAGCGCTCATCAGAAGAATGCTCCAACTTCAAAATTCCTTTGATAATACAATTCTTAAGGGACACACTAATGTGTTTCCTCCTCACCCTTTTCAAGTACCGATCTAAATTTAGTCCTAAAATTCTTAATGTGTGCTCCTTTTGAGCCTATGCACACGTGTCCATTAAGATTACTAACGTGGAAAACAGCCTTCTTGGTTGCTCTAACATCAGCAAGAAGAGTGAGCGAATTGCAGGCACTGTCTTCTGGGCCACCCTATACTGTGTTCCATAAGGACAGAGTTGTGTTGAGGGTAAAACCATCATTTTTACCGAAAGTAATATCTGATTTTCTTAAGTCGGAAAATTCTTACCTGCATTCTATCCTCCACCCCATCCTTCGAAGGAGGAGGAAAGATTACACAGGTTGGATCCGAAAAGAGATTTAAGCTTTTACATCTCTAGACTTTCCAGACTTAGAGTGGACAACCAGCTGTTTATAGGTTACACAGGAAGGAAACTGGGTCAATCGGTGACAAAACAGGCAATTTCACGCTGGATTGAATTTCAGAATGCTACAGACTAGCTCAAAAAGACCCTCCGGAAGGGTTAAGGGCTCATTCCACCAGAGGCATCGCCTCCTCCATGGCCCTTCAAAGAGGTGTTCCAATAAGATCATTTGCGAAGCAGCAACTTGGTCTTCGCTACACACCTTCTCAAAATTCTATAACCTGGATGCTTCCCAGTCTAGGGAGCTAACTTTTGGAAAAGCAAGCAGTACTATACTCAGCCATCTAAGAGTATCAAAAAATCTACCCCCTCCTCCAGAGGAATTGTCCATACTGCTTTGGGAGTCTATCTAAGATGAGGAATATGTTGGAGGACAAAATCCACTCGAAGAGCAAGTTACTTACCAACTGGTAACGTTCTTTCGATTGGAAGTTCCTCCAACGTATTCCTCATCGCCCTCCCAGCCTACCCCTCTGTAGATTTTTTCCGGGTTATTACCATCTCAAATTTCGGAAGACTCATACCTGTCTGCCGGCACAATCTACACAGTACAAGATCAAAGATAAAAAGGGGAAAAACATAACTGAGGCCAACGGGCGCCACTCGTGCTACTTATACACCCGATGACATCACCCTCGACGGAGGCCTTCGAGGGACCATCGACTCGAAGACATTGACGCACGGCGCCCTCTGCCGAAAAAATTTCCGAAGAGCAGCAAAGCTGGATGGAATACATCTAAGATGAGGAATACTTTGGAGGAGCATCCAATCGAAAGAAAGTTACCAGTTGGTAAGTAACTTGTTCATCTCTGTTGAAGGTGACATGTGAAGATCATGGCACATTCTTTCTAAAATACATAATTAAACTGTATACTGCCATTGTGAGAAAGAGACAGCACCAAGTTAAAGGGCACAATCTATTGGTAAGACTTTAAAGGTGATTTATTAATATGATCTTGTGGTCATTGAGTGGAGCTGAATAAACTCCTACTTCCATCACAACCTACTTCCATCAGAACTTTGGCATTGTGTTTCATCAATGCTTTATCTAAGCACATTAATGAAAACAAGAAACTAATACATCAACATTTTCCACACCTACCAGTTGTTTTGGGCAAAGGGAAAATATCTTGGTAGTGGCACAGTGTTATGTTATCTACAGTACTGCTATAGGTAGAAGACGTATGGCACATACTCTTGTCATGATATCCACGACCCGAGCAAGTGTTAACTGTTAAGCTGGAATGTACGGAGCTTAAGCAAATACTCTAAATTCAGGAAAAAGACGGCCTACATTAACAGACACTCGCCTACTGTCCTTTTTCTCCAGGAGACGCATGCTATGGGTGGGACTAATCTTAGTTTTGCTAAGGCATGTCGAAGTTCTACACAAACTATTCTACATAGTCCAGGGGTTTACTCACTATAATATATAAAACCATCAAATTCCAGTTGCTGCATTCCCATATAGACCCAGCAGGCCGATACGTGATAATACACTGTTATTTAGCAAATGTTGAGGTGCTGATTTAGATAACACAGCCCTAATTTAGATAACCCTGTGTTCTATGAAGCAATGGGAGATCTATTGGACTATACCCATTGACTCCCGTTATATGGAGGGGCGGGGGGCGCAACATGAATACAAAACTCGATCAGCATCTTAACAGAACGGTGACAGCGCCCATACCACCCTCTAAGGCAGCCCATAGTATAAGTCAGTTAGGTTGGAAATGTATGATGCTTGGAGACAGTTGCACCACTGTGCAAGAACTTAGACCTATTACTCTACAGTACACAATATGTCATCTAGAATTGATCTGTTTCTGGTTTCACAGTGCCTGATGGGAAAAATTACTGAAACTAACATACTACCAGTCACATATTCAGACCATTCGCCCTCTAGTCCTGCAATTTCAATGGGGGGGAAATGGGGCTGAACCGAGCTACATGGAGCTTTAAATCGGAGGCAGTGCAATATCTGGTATTCAGGATAGAGTGGAGGATGATATTCACAACTTCTACACAAATAACAACAAAAATATGGTCTTCCAGGGTATACTACGGCAAACTTTTAAGGTTTATATCAGGGGGATGGCATGTTCCAGGAATTTGGTGTACTTGGGATACTTTGGCGAGATCTGCAGCAGATTGAACGTACATTACAAGACCTTGAGAGTAAATATGCAGTGAACCAGAGTAGAGCCACACTATCAGAAATAAAGACTGCTCTGGATCAATTTAAGGCGCACGCTGATGGGGAAGTGCAATACTTTACTAAACCAATCATGGCTATAAAATATGGAGAAGGATATCGGATCACCCAGGTAAAACACTCGCTAGGTTGATTAGAACAGAGAAAGGCCCACTGCAGTTGACCTCCATAATGGATGATCAAGGGGTGGCAAAGTGTACTCCCCAAATGATCAACATGGTGTTCACAGATTTTTACTCGGTTGTGTAGGGAGCAGGGGCGGTAACTGATGCAACAGATGTCCATATTGATGGAGGCGGTCCCACTGTCTAGATTATCTGAGATCATGCAAATTCAAGAAGGCCCAGGTCCTCGGGTATAACGCCCAATGTAAAATCAAATTCCAACGAGTGACATTAAATCAAATTGAACAAAACACATGCTGTGTAACAGTCTTTTAATCAATAAAAGTCAATGAGCCAGGAATGATGACAAACATGAAATGCAAAAATCAAATAGAAAAGGTTCATGTTCCCTACACAACCAAAAAATGTAAACACCCAACCAAGAATTCGTAAACACTAATATGAAAATAGGAAAATGACGAATCCTGCATGTCAAGGAGAAAGCACAAGACACCTTAAAAGGTACCCAACACTGTGTGGAAGAAAATTAGAAAGAAGAATACAAATTCAACAGAAAGGCCATATAATCTAAACTTCCTGGGATTTACTGGTAGGATCACACTATGGAGTTGACCCAGCATTGACAGTGTTTCACCACGGCAGGGGTAACAAATACAGTGGTAAAAAACCCAAAATGCAGCCGTTATCCCCTCTCTAGAAAGAACTGGAGGTAAGGTTGATTGTCCGATTCAGGTGGTGCCTACTCCATTTCGGCTTGTCCAGGCCAGTCATTTCCCAGGGCCCAGCCTTCCTCAGGCGAAAACAGCAATATAGTAGATATGAAGGACAAGAGGAGTCTGTAGATCCAAAAGGCATATAATGAGTTAAGACATAATAAAGCAAGCTGACATTCTGTGTGAGGTAGTATCAATTACCTGATTTAAAACTAACAATTCACGCTTTCAAAGGGAAAGATTTCCAAAGCAGTTATCCAAACACAGCCTTTCTCTTCTCTGGTGCACTGTTTGCAACACAACCGAGTCTAGGGAAAAAGTCGAACGAAGGCTCAAGAGTCAAATTTAAAAAGTAAAGAAGTTGCTGTGTATTTAAAATGTGTGTAACAATCAGTGGCTCAAATTGAAAAAGAAGAGAGCGTGGAGCACACTAATGCTAAATGGATATTGGGTGGAAGACATTCCCAAGACTCGCACACACATGAACTGTATGCTACCAGGCCCCTACTCGAGTGAAGTCAACAAAATACTGACCTGAGCGGTCTGAGGTAGAACATGGGCAGCGTCCGTTAGTTCGAGAGGCGACGTTGACTGCCGATGTCAACAATAAGACGAGGTAACCTAAAGCATGCCTCAGCATTCAGGATTCAAAGCTATAAAGAAGTTCCAGATAGTGAGCAAGTGAGTTGTTGCCAGGGTGCCGAGATGCAATGCAAAGTAAATGTTGAAAACAAAGGACAAGAAATTTACCTGTACTTTCTGCGGTCAAGCATACCTTCATTTCACTGACATTTCCTGGTCGTGATGAATGAAAGGCACACCCGGCGCATTGTTACATAATGCTGCATGGTCACGTGTTGTACGTGTGTGAGTCGGAAGCCATTTTGAAGGAGAATTAACGAGGAAACTCTGTATTGAAAAGGTACCAGAGACTGCAATTGGGCCACATAGTTCACATTGAAAAAATGGAAGGAAGAGGTGAATCAAAGGGCACACCTGGTAGCCCTAAGTAGTGGCCACAGTTGGTCAATGCTGGCACTGTGGATACAATCTGGTTAACGTGAAGCCGCTAGCTTGGAATGAAAAATAGACCTGAGGGGGTCTATTAAACTAGAATATCAAAAAATACATCTGAGATGAAACCAAAGATGTAGAATTTACAGGAGCACAGACCACTGCAGGTCTTTAATGAAGACCTTCTTGGTGAGATCTCAATCAATGGATCCACTGTTATTCCAGGCGAAATAAGCAAGTGTTAGTGGAATAATTTAGAGGGTCAAGAAGGACCCGATTTATAGCCATCCATTGGATCTGACGGTCCATGTGATCATAACTAGAGTAGCGTTATACTAGGGGAGCTGGGGTGCCTGTCCTGATGTGAGACCTGTGCTTGCCTATTCTGATCGAAACTCTTCGAATGGTCATGCCCACATAAATGATTCAAGGACACTTGATCACATAGTGTTTGTGGTGTTACAATTAGAATTAAACTTTAAAGACCAATTAATGATGTTGTGGATGAAAGCTGTACTGATGATGCACAATGTGCATGCTGAACATGAACTGCTTGGGTAGTGACCCACTACCGGTTGTCTGTGTTGCGACCAAAGATTAGGCAAAGTAATTTGTCTAGTAACTGGCACAGGAAGCCTTGCATGGACAATATGATCTCTGACATTCCGCCCTTGTTTGAGTGGGAATAGCAGGGCTAAATCTGCATCTCCGCTTGATGCTATTCCACTACATCTGCTTAAATTAGCACCAGAGGATTTTTATGATACGCTAGCTATAGCAGTAAATTCATCCTTGACCTGGGGCCAGTTCCCTGCAAACTAAGAGGATATACCATTATTGAAGATCATACCATTATTGAAAAGCCTACTCTAGGCGCCCCAGTCCTGGCAAACTCTCTTCTACCCTTCCTTATGAAGGAGCTAGAAGCAATGGTGACCCTCTGCCCCCCAAAATTAAGTTGTTTCTTGAAGGACATAACATCTAAGACAGCTGTCAAATGGGCTTCCGCCCCTGATTGGAACAGAATCGGTCTTCGTATCGGCACTGCATGAGCTTACCATGATCAGAGTCGAGGGCGTTACGGCAGGCCTCATTTAGTTGGACCTGTCGGCTGCCTTTGACACGATTGATAATTAGATTTTGATAGCAAGGTTAGAGGAGGCGGAGTTCTCTGGCGCATTACTGGACTGGTTCTGTGCCTTTCTGGTTTCACATTCCTAGACGGTCTCTCTTTACCCGCATCGCTCATCCCCAATGGCAGTTACCTGCAGGGTTCCACAGGGCTCAGCCTTGTCCCCTTTGCTTTTTAACTTATATATTCGCCCTTTGATGGCTCTCATTCACTCGTATGGTTTTAGGGTCTTTTCTTATGCGGACGATACCCATATTCCGTTTTGACTGGATCAGAGGCAGGCAGAGGTGAGCGGAAGATTAGATAAGTGCTTGCAATCTGTCTGGGTCTGGATGCAGACAAATTGGCTCAAGTTGAATGTTGGGAAGTTCCTGATCACCGGTCCGCCGGAAGTGGATAGGGGATGGACCACCGACTTTAGGCCATCATTACTCAGTCCTTTGCCAGAATCAGCCAAAGTAGTTAGAAATGTGGGCATCAAGATACCCGAATCGTTGTCTATGGAAAACCAGGTGAACACATTATGTGGATCAGGGTTTGTAAAACTTAAACAGCTGAAGAAAGTTCTCCCTTTTGACCATGATAAATTCCATCCCCAGATAGTGGCAGCGTGCGTAAATGGAAGTCTTGATTACTGCAACGCCATGAATCTGGCACAACCAGCCATCCTTATCCAGCGCTTGCAGTTGCTGCAGAATTTAGCAGTGCGTCTGGTTACACATATCCCAGCAGGAGCCGGAGTAACGAGGACTCGAAAATCTCTCCACTGGCTGCCGATCGAAGCCAGGGTAAAATTTAAAGCTTTGTGCATTATGCACCGAGCACTGAACGGTAAAGGTTATTTGGCTATACAGGAGAAACTGCACAAATATACTCCAGCTCGGCCTCTGAGATCCTTGAATGCAGCATTTTTGCAGTTACCCAAGTACAGGAGGGAGCGTCTAGGCAGCCGTGCCTTCTCGATGGTGGGTCCTAAACTTTGGAATTCTTTACCGGTCCACTTAAGAACTACCATGAACTTTCTCCTCTTTAAACAAAATCTGAAAACGTTTCTGTTCCGGTAAGGATGGGTTTTTCTACCCGTCAGTCATCCTTTCTTGTCTCCCTGGGCTGTCATGCTTTTTAAATGCCATGATGCCTTCGGTTGAAGTGTGCTATATCACTAGGCGATTGATTGATTGATAGTGGGTGTCTGGGAGTACATCCTGTACTAAGGACCAGGTTCAAGTACTTTTTCACAAGTTGTTTTGATACCTACAGTGTTCTGTGAAAAAGAGGCAAGATCATTGCTGAGATCTGCAGCATTGTGAATGTATATTACAGGCAAGAGTTCGGGTGAATTCAGTAACCTCAGACTAGTTTGCATTGAATAGTGTTCTCCAGCATGGGGTCTGGCATGGATTCACATGCTCATGAATATTCCCCGTCGTCAGGCTGGGAATCCTCGGTAAAGAAAAAACCAGTATCAGTTTCGTTTCTGATCTGTCTTTCGTAGTAATAACCAATCACTGGTCTCTGCGTCATACTGACCACAGTCAATGACTGCCCTCTACCTAAGCACCGCCTCTGGCAGCCATCTTCAGATTTTTACCGCACGTTCATGTGTTGGGATCCTCGTGCTATTGCTCTCGAGCGTTAGTGCTATTTTTTCACGTTTTTTCTCAAAAACTTCGTTTTTTCGGTCAGAAGAGCCTCAAGCTCCACCGACTCTCCATCCGATCAACGGGGACCCGTTTCGGATTCGTCTGCGCCCCTCAAGGGTGAAGATTTCGTCGAGCTACGCTTTTGGAGGACTCCAGAAGTTTCTCAGGCCCGGTCATGGCCCAGGAGAAGGGAAGCTCGACGCCCGGTTCGCTGTTCAGGGTCTGCCCTGGATGCCAGCTGCAGAACGTCTTCAAGGAGGACGAACACTCTTTTTGTCTTTACTGCCTACATGAGGACAAGACGCACGTGGAGAAGAACTGTGCGTTTTGCGGCAACATGTCGGAGCGGACCATGAAGGACCGCCATCAACGTCTCGCCAACTGGCTAGAAGGGAAGAGCCCGTCCGGCGAGAAGAAGAGGAAGAAATCCGAGCGGTCTTCTAAGACCTTTGAGGACGCCCCGGCGACGGGGTTCCAACATAAGGCCAAGCACTGCGAGTCCGCTGGCACCGGGAGCGCCGAACGGTTGGGCTCTACGGGCGCCAGGCAGGGCGCACCCTCCCCGGCACCATCAACCATGAGCCAACGCTCTGGGTCGGGTAAGAGGAAGGCCGAGCACCCGGCGAAGCTCCTGGAGAGGCCCCGGTCGAGCTCGAAGGCGGAGGGGGAGCGAGGCAGTGCCCCCCCCTCAAGGATAAGGCGGTGAGCGCACCTAAGGTGGTGAAGGCCTTAATCCATCCGGCCAAGCCCTCTATCGAAAGTGTTGCGGCGGCCCTGGCTCAGCCTGTGGAGGCTACACCAGTGGTGGCGACCTCGGGGCTCAGAATCTCCCTGCCACCTCGGAGGGAGTCCTCTTTTGTGCCCATCGATAGGACCCCCGTGAAATCCCCCGTGGGGAAGAAAAAGGGGGGGCAGGGCGTCGTCGTAGATTCGGCCTCAACCTCGGAGGAGGAGCTGGTCGAGGTCTTAAGCCACGGCCTCGGCGTGGAAGAAGACCGGCCCGTCGGGATGGATCCCGACGCAGGGGACGACGACATCGTCGAGGGTACCGACGGGGCCCCTGATCGCCCATCGGATTCCCCTCTGCCAGCGCCGCGAGACAACTCGGCGGCCATTTTGCTGGCTATACAGTCCTTATGCTCAGAGATAAGGACCAGACTACCGTTGCCGACGGAACCTCTCCCGTCGGGGGACCCAGAACCGGGACCTTCTGGTGTTCCCCCTACCAAGAGAAGAAGGATCCACCCTCCACCTCCTTTTCAGCCGTCGCGCCCCTTCCAGCCCTCCTCCCCGTCCACCCGAGGGGATGATACGGGGACTGACACGGCAGCGACGGGTACGGACGACGAGGTTTACGACGAGGATGTACCGTCGTCGCCTCCCACCAGGGCTTCTCCGCCCGACGAGATTGGATCGTTCCACTCTATGATTGCCAGGGCATCCGAGCTTTTCCAACTCTGCCCTGAGGAGAAGAAGAAGGAAGGTTTCCTTTATCAGCGGCGCGAGGCCAAGAGGAAGACGGTCCTCGCGGTGCCTCTATTGGACGACATTTGGGATGAGGGCCTCACCCTCCTCAAGAACCCTTCCACGAACCCAGCTAGAAGAGACCGGTACGAGAAAAAGTACCGGGTCCCGGACACAGCCCCCCTGTGCCTCCGGGCGCAGCCTACCCCGGACTCCGTCGTCTCCGCGGCGGCCAGGAAAAAAGCGGGGGGGGGGTGCGGCCTCCACATCGACTTCCCCACCGGACGGCGAGGGAAAGAAATTGGACGCTATGGGACGCAGAGTCATCTCGTCTGCAGCGACGACGATTAAAGCTGCCAACGCCTTGGCTATCGTGGCCCGATACGACAGGGAGCTCTGGTACAATCTGGCTCCCCTGCTGGACTTCTTGCCGGACGACAAGAGGGCAGAGGCCCTGGAGATCCTGCAGGAAGGTGAGGTGGCTTCGGACCACGCCATTACCGTTGCGACGGACATCGCCGACACTGGGTTCCGCCAGTTGGGCAACGGCGTTTGCCTTAGGTGGCGTGGATGGCTCAAGGCTACGGACTTCCGTCAAGACGTTCAGACCAGAGTCCTGGACATGCCCTTCGATGGGAACAACCTGTTTGGGAAAACAGTGGACGATTCCCTTCAGGCCATTAAAGCGGACACCGAGACGGCCCGGGCCCTTGGAGTTCTGCAACAACGACGGACGCCCTTTCGGAGCAGCGGAGGCAAGGGCGCCTCCAAAGGTTCCGGCGGCGGTTTCTCCTCCTACCGTCAAGCAGCCCGCTCGTCGTCTCAGGAGGCCTACAGAGGACGAGGCAAGTCTGGCGGACCCCGCCGTCGTCGCCAAGGACAAGGCGCTAAAGCCTCGTCGAAGCAGGATTGAACCAGCCGGGGGGTCGGGCCCCCACCGAAGCACCCCGGAGGGAGGCCGGCTGGCGAGCTTCGTCAGCGTGTGGGAGTCCATCTCCACCGACCGTTGGGTGCTGGACGCCTTGGCCCGGGGCCACGCGCTCGAGTTTCAAAGAAAGTGTCCGCGCGTCCCCCCCGTGGCCAGGAAAGAACTTCACGTCCCTCAACTTCTCCTGGAGGTGAAGGCGATGCTCAAGAAGGGCGCCATCGAACTCGTCCCAAAGAGGCTTCGGGGCTCCGGAGTCTACTCGAGATACTTCCTCGTGAAGAAGAAGACGGGGGGATGGCGAACCCATCCTGGACCTGCGACGTCTGAACAAGTTCATCAAGGCGCAAAAGTTCCGGATGGTCACCCTCCAGCACGTCCTGGGTCAGCTGGAGGAAGGAGACTTCCTGTCATCGTTGGATTTGGAGGATGCCTACTTCCATATTCCCATCTTGAAGGGGCACCGTAAATTCCTCAGGTTTGTGGTCCAAGGGCGTCATTACCAGTTCAGAGCCCTCCCCTTCGGTCTACGGTCGGCACCCAGGGTGTTCACCAAGTGCCTCGCACCGGTGGCGGCTCAGCTACGCCGCGAAGGGATCCACGTCTACCCCTACCTGGACGACTGGCTCATCCGAGCCAAGACAAGGGAGCTCGCCGTGGTTCACACGGCAAGGACCGTCCAACTTCTCACGGACCTGGGATTCTCCGTGAACTATGCCAAATCCCACCTGGTGCCCGCGCAAGACGCTCTGTTTCTGGGAGCGAGGCTCAACACAGTGTCCCTTCTGGCCTCCCCGTCGGAGGAGAGGACCAGGACCATCCTGGGCAAGGTGCAGCGGATGTTGGTGGCCGACGCGGCCAAGGTGAGGTCCATCAAGTCCCTCCTCGGAATGATGTCTTCCTGCATCTACCTCATTCCCATGTGCAGGCTCCGGATGCGCCCGTTGCAGGAGTTCCTGGACGCGCGCTGGATCCAAACGACGGGCAGCTTCGAGGAAAGGATCACACTCGACGAGAGTTTCCGACGAGCGATCCGGTGGTGGGGGACCCGCGCGCATCTGACGGCGGGCATGGACTTCCAGACCCCAGCCCACCAGGAGACAGTGACCACGGATGCCTCCCTGGAAGGGTGGGGAGCGCACACCGAAAATCTGCACGCAAGAGGCCTTTGGCTCCCGACGGAGAAATCCCTACATATCAACGTCCTGGAGCTCTGTGCAGTGTTTTGGGCCCTCAGGTCCTTCCTTCCGTCCCTCAAGGGCAAGGTGGTGAGGATCTTCACCGACAACACCACCACCATGTTTTACATCAGGAAACAGGGCGGAACCAGGTCCCCAGCACTGTCCAAGGAGGCGCAGGACCTGTGGCATTGGGCAGTCGCCCAAGGGATGTTTCTGGTGCCGTTTCATCTGGCAGGGATAAAAAACACCATCGCCGACTCACTCAGCAGGGAGCTGCGCTCGTGCCACGAGTGGGAACTACGGCAGGATCTAGTGGATCACCTCTTCCGACGGTGGGGCACACCCCAGATCGACCTGTTCGCGACGGCGACGAACTCCAAGTGCCGGAGGTTTGCCAGCAGGTTTCCCCAGGCGAGGAGCATGGGCGATGCTTTCTCGTTCCCCTGGGAGGGCCTGTTCCTCTACGCGTTCCCTCCTTTGCCACTGCTGATCCGGCTTGTCAACCAGCTCAAGAGGTCACGGTGCAGGATGATCCTCGTCGCACCTGCGTGGCCGAGGCAGATATGGTTCCCGGACCTTCTGGACTTGTCAGCGTCCCCGCCAATCAAGCTGCCGGTGGACGTGGATCTGCTCTCCAGGGAAGGAGGCGCCATCCTCCACCACGACCCGAAATCGCTGAACTTGCAGGCCTGGCTCCTGCAGCGCTAGAGTTTGGAGGATACGACATACCGGCCGACTGCAGAGAGGTTCTTGCAAAGGCCAGGGCGTCCTCGACTCTTAAATGCTACGGACACAAATGGAAGAGGTTCTCTGTCTGGTGCCACGCACAGAAGATTAACCCTCTACGGATTACGGCTCCCCAGGTACTGCCGTACCTGCTGACGCTGGCCAAAGCTGGACTGGCACACGCGTCCATCAAGATTCATCTTGCTGCGATCTCCCGATACACCAGAACCACGGGGCGGACGTCCTTGTGGTCTCATCGTCTGGTGAAAGAGTTCATGAAAGGACTGTTCAGATCGTTCCCGCCGGTGAAGGCTCCGGCCCCGGCGTGGGAGCTCAACGTGGTGCTGACCAAGCTCATGGGACCTCCGTTCGAGCCTCTGCACTCGGCCCCGTTGAAGTTTCTGTCGTGGAAAACAGCGTTTCTTGTGGCCATCACCTCCGCACGGCGGGTGGGAGAGATCCAGGCCCTTTCCTGCAAGGTCCCGTACTTGACTTTTCACGACACGAGGGTAGTGCTCAGGACGCACCCCTCCTTCATACCCAAGGTACCGTCGGACTTCCACCTCAACGAACCCTTGGTGTTGCCTGTATTCTTCCCGTCGCCTTCGTCGCCGGCTGAGAGGACTTTGCACTCGCTGGATGTGGCTAGAGCGCTGAAGTTCTACGTGGACCGCACAAAGTGTTTTCGGAAGACGTCACAACTCTTTGTGCACTTTGGACCTGTCAATCAGGGGAAGGCTCTCTCAAAGCCTTCCATTTCCAGATGGCTCTCCAGCTGTATCATGTACTGTCATCGGTTGGCAAACCGACCGCTGCCTGGCCGTCCGAGAGCCCATTCCACCAGAGCGATCGCAGCTACCACGGCGTTCCTTTCTGGTGTGCCCCTGCTGGACATATGCAGGGCTGCTACGTGGAGGTCGACGCACACCTTCACGAAGTTCTACTGCGTCGATCGGGATTCCAGGGAGGAGTCCAGGGTCGGCCAAGCAGTGCTGCGCAACCTGTTCGCCTGAGGTGAGCCTGGTGAGGAGGTAAGATGCTTAATGTTGAGTTTGATGCAATGCTTAATGTTGAGCCTTTGCCACCTCCCGTGGTTGTGCATGTGTGTACTGCTATGTATTCTTTATTCATGAGCATGTGAATCCATGCCAGACCCCATGCTGGAGAAGGAACAAGTTACTTACCTGTAACTGTTGTTCTCCAGCATGGGTCTGGCATGGATTCACATGCGAACCCTCCCGCCTACCCCTCTGCGGCTCTTCACTTGGTCATACTTCCACTTCACGTGCTTCCAAATCTGAAGATGGCTGCCAGAGGCGGTGCTTAGGTAGAGGGCAGTCATTGGCTGTGGTCAGTATGACGCAGAGACCAGTGATTGGTTATTACTACAAAAGACAGATCAGAAACGAAACTGATACTGGTTTTTTCTTTACCGAGGATTCCCAGCCTGACGACGGGGAATATTCATGAGCATGTGAATCCATGCCAGACCCATGCTGGAGAACAACAATTACAGGTAAGTAACTTGTTCCTTACTTGTCAGGGCTGCCCCCGTCATCTATACTTTTTGCGTTTGCTATTGAGGCTTTGGCATACTTGAGAATGACATAAGGGACAATGTATCTGTATAGCACGTCCCCCAGAAATCATCTTGCTATCTGTTGATGACGTGTTACTGTACATCAGGGAACCAAGACCGAAATATTCCACTTAACAGCCAACGCAGCCAGACCATTCATTGGTCACCCACTTAAATTGTTCATTAGGCAAGTCAAGTACTTGGGAGTGATGGTCTCTAGGGAAAAGTCTTTATTGGTTCATAACTTTTATAAACAGGAGACATATGTGAAATCAAGACTAGATGGAAGGTCCAAGATCCCATTGTCTTTAGTGCGCAGGCTAGCTCTGGTAAAAATGATACTGCTCCTCAAGCTGTTATACTTGTTCATGAATGTCCCTCTCTGGCCTGGGTAAAACATTTTCAATAACTTTCATAAAACATTGTCCCAATTCCTATGGCATACAGGTGCGGTCAGGAAGAAATGGGAAACAGGGCGCTTCTTATAGCAAAGGGGTATTCTCTTTCCCAAATGTTGTAGCATATTGGGTGCCAGCCCAGGCGCAGTTCGCAATTTATTGGTATGGACAGGTGAATGTCCCGGCTCTTGTCAAGTTGGAACATGCAGAAGCTGACGCGGCTGACGCGGCTGACATGAGTACCCTCATGCTGCAATCGATATATAAAGGTGACTGCCTGTATGACACGGTACAGACTACCATGCTTGCATGGTGCTCTATATTCCGAAAAACCGACATGAAAAGGCCATGTTATAGATAGCTTCTGTGTGTAGGTTTCCAGGTGTTCAACCTACCTGGGATCCTACACTCAGTCAGCATTGTGGGAAGCAAGGTTATACAACTTTGGGAAACATATTCCCATAGAGTCAATTACTGTTGTTGCAGACATGGAGGGAGGAACATAGAGGCACAACCATAGAAATATTGTCATTCTATAGATTAAGAACTGCAGCAGCTCAGTGGTGGGAGTGCTGCCCGGTTCAACCTCCCGAAAATGAGCTGGTAGCCTTTATCTTCAACTCTTACGGATGCCGGAAGACACTTGCCAACCTATACAACAAGATTATAGTTAACACCACAGGAACTGGACATGGAAATCCTGCCTACCATGTGGTGTAAGATGTGTGCGCTTACAAAACGGGTATCATTGAATTCATGATTTCAATTAATCCAGTTTGAAATCTTACATGTGCTTCACTACACGCTGAGTGCACTTGGGGGAAATGTACCCTGACCACGACAGCCGCTGTCCGTGATGCAAGAGGAAGGACGCAGGATATTTACACATGCTGTAGTATTGCCCAGGCTGTTGGAATTGTGGGGTCATGTTTACAGCACAATGTCGGAGATGCTGCCAATACAATTAGAGCCATCTCCCATTACTGCCATTTTTGGTATTTGTTAATCCGTCACAGAAAGACGTAAAAGATAATTCCTCAATATATGCTGTATACTAGCCAAAAGATGCATCTTTAAGAAATGGAGAGCTAGCCGTCTCCCACTTGAGAAAGATTGGCTGACGGAATAAACGTGGTTTAATGAGTGTGAAGAAGGATTCACTTCATTACCGCCAGTAGTGAGCAGATCCAGAGATGTATGGTGTGAATTCTGTGGGTTCCTTTCATGTACCAACACTATTATATCACTGCCTTGACGAGACCCTTTGGGCTCCAGTATCTCCTAGTTACTGCCTTTTTATGTTTTCCCCCAACATTGTATCACAAGAGATATGTATCCTAAGTAATGTCATATAATATGTCTATAATCATTACATGAAAATGATGTTTATAATATGTGCCTACCAAGGTTAATTAAAGTGGTTGCATTGTTTGTTTTTAACACACACACATTCCTTACCTGTGGCATTAGTCATAGGTTGCAGATATTTCCACTAAACTGCATAAAGTCAATACTGCTCAAAAAGCCATCTGGATCTTCCTCTTCATGACACTGCTCTTGTGACCTTTGCCTAACCCAGGCGTTGCAAGAACAGAGCCAGGGTACCTGGCAATCTTCAACTGAGGTTAGGATAGGCTTCCAGGCAATCCTAAACTTTGGACCTCCTTGGGTAAGACATGTTGGTGTGGATGATGGCCTTCACCTCACATCAGGACCTCTGAGGTGTGAGTTATGACAAAAGAAAGCGAATGTGATCTCAAACCATTGCAATAAGGTTACACACACTTCCTCGAGATTGCTGCCTTCAATTTGAAATTAAGCTCATCGGGTATTGCAGCAGTTGTACTGTGCTTTTAAATCTAAGGGTTGTAAACTGTAGTCCCTGCAGGTTTATCTCTGCATTTCGTCTTCCGTGGAGGATTATGAACTTGGGAAGTGTTTTTGAATTTCTAATACATATTGTATATACTATCTGCCACATTAATTTTATCGAACACAATGGCTTGCATCTACTACAACACTGAAATAAATCAGTGTTTTCAATTATTAATGTGGAGGTGTGGCTAAGAAGGTAGGTTCTTCTTTAGCACTCCTCAACCAAAACCTCTAATCTGTCTTAAAGGAAGCCTACCCCCAGTACCTCTATGTAATAAACAAGTATAAGAATTTAAAATCTCTTAGAGGAGGAATTTAAAATGTTTTTTAAAAAGGGATTTGAGAAAATACAGATATCCAGCACAGACTTATCTTTCTGCAAAGGACAAGATGGCTGCTACATGTGCTGATGACCATCTTACTAGATCCATGCAGTTCTGACGCTTTCCCATTTCACCCTCACATTTGGAAATGCAAGAAATAAATAAGCGGCATCCCCTACCTGATGTGGTGGTGTGGGAGCTCTCGGACAGAGAGGGCTTTAGTAACAAACAAATTCCTATTGCTGTGCATCATAGAGCTGGAGCATTGAAGGTGCCTTAGAGGCACGATGGGGAGATCATCCCAATAGTAGGATCCATCATGGCTTCACTGCTTGGCAGTGCAGAGGAAATGTGGCACACTATGGGCTCTGATATAAAAGACTGGACGAGTAACAGGCCATAGTTTGTGAGCATTGGTGGTGGGTTTAGGGAAATGGTAAAAGGAGCAACTATAGCCCAAGAGTGGAGTGTCAGGTGATGCAACCTGGCGCTTTGGAGCTGTTCAGCAATTGGGCCCTGAGATTACCCTAATAGCTCATCAGTTTGGAGGCCATGTGATGTCTTGATGAATAGAATGCAAGCATCTTGGCCTTGATTTCTGTTACAGAAAGAGAAAATGGTCTAGGAAAAAGAATCGCAAGAATGCGACAGAATCAGAAGTGTAGTTATCAGGCTGGCAGCAAAATAACTAAGAGCACCCAATTGCAAAAATATTACAGTTGGCATAAGTCATAATTCAGCACGCCAGATTAATGTTATTGAAAGTGCTAATTAAAAGACACAGCTTGGGGTCTCAATGGGCGGCATAAAAGATATACGCCGAACAGCAAGAAACAAGGATGGGTTATGTTCTAAATAATACAATGCTTGCATACTCCAACATCCCTTCCTCTTTCCTCCATATTAGTGGGTGTCCATCCTTGGGGACGGGATAAGAGCACTTTTTGCACAGCACCAAACATATGTAATTCCCCTTCAAAACATTTGTGATGTGCAGCAGCATAGGCGTGTCTAGTCCCATTGACTCCACCTACTGGCAACACCCGTCAGTCCTTCGTCTGCGTCGAGAGACTGGATGCTTTTCACAGCGCGCACAATTTTTTGCTGCACAGTTTATCATCCCCAAGCACTTTTTTGTTTTATTTTCATCGTTCCTTCATCTCCCAGCAGCACCAATCTGTTTTTATGAGGGGCGTAACTGGATTCATGGTCTGCAATCATATCGAAGGCATTACGTAGCAGATTCCCACACACGCTGCTTCTTGTGCTTAGGCCTGCGACCATCGGTGGGTGGCCTGTACTTCCCGTCACACGTTTTCTCCCAATGCTCTACGAAGATTGTCTCGCTAGTGTAAGTGTTCGGCGCATCGCCACCGGCACACATCAAGGAATTCGCCTCTTCAAATGCTTCAGGTAAGTCGATCCGGCACCCCGCGCAAGCAGGTGGGAAGTTAGTCCTTCAGCAGCTATCCACTGTGTTACCGGCCTGCACTCCCAAAGCTGAGTCGGCTTCTATCGGTGCAAGCACAGAGGTTGGAAATGGAAGAAGGATAGATAAGCTTTATCCCTTGGAAAAAAATGACTGCCTCAATGCTATCAACACTTCCCCTATCTGAGTGTGGATGTCATGTTTCCTTCTTAGCTGTGAAAAAATTACACACATTCCTCAGAGCCTCTCAATACAAGACGAGCAAAAACAACTGTCTACCCCTCTGTCTTATTTTCTACGTCTTCACCCACTTCGTTCCTCAATTCCAATGTTTCCAGCTAAGGCTTGGAAAGGGGGCTGCACAAACTCCTGCCTCTTCGGGCTTGCAAAGTGACTCTCTGGTCTTCCTGGGCTTATTCACAAGAGTGGGCAAGAACAATTTGGGAGTATGTTGTAATCGTCAACTTGCCCTTGCTCAATCTGTTCATCACTCCAGAATGGTTCAAAATGGTTACACCTACTTTGGTCATGTCCTCCCTTCAGCAGGCTGATTAGCTTTGGGTAAGGGATCTTAAGAATACCTACCTTCATGTTCCTGTATAGTCTTCTTAGTTAGAACCTCCGATTTTGTGGTCAACAAAGTCCAGTATCAATACATGGTTGTCACCTTTGGCATCAGTATATCTGCTCGTTCGGTTTAAAGTCTTGCTAACTAGGGCTACCTTATGTGAAAATCACTTTGGATGTGGCATTTATTGCCCCCATGACCTGCCTTGTCAGCAGCATGAATGCCCCATTAATTCTGAGACTGCAAATCTCCTCATTAACTAAGATGTGGTACATTCCTCAGAGGAAAGTATTTCCTCCTGAGAGGTTTCACATGCTTTAGAAATTGTGCTTTGTCATTTTACAGAGTCCCACTGTTCCTGTCTGTACTTTCATACGCATTAGGGCCTCTGAGCCCCAAACTGTGCGTGTAGGTCCTTCCTCTTAGCTACAAATGCAACTTCTCCAACTATAATATTAGAACCTTTATGATCCCCCAGCCCTTGTTACTGTCCCATATCTCCATGTAGATGTGAGGACTGAGTTTGATATACCAAGTCAGACAATCTAATAAAGGTTGTGTGTGTGTGTCCCGTCAATTTCTGACACACTGTTCATGGTATAGCTTTGGTATGACTTTTGGGGGACCCATCTGTGTTCATGAACTATTGCCTCCTAAGAAGCGCAAGGCACATAGCAACCGCTTGTGGTGAAAGGGCATTTTGCTTTCTCTCTCGGTTTTCCTCTACTAGGAAACAAAGGGTGTTCATATTTGCAAATCACACACATTCATTGTTTTAGTTGGCAATCAGGCGACTGGAAACCAATCTCCATCTCTTTGCAGGTTGCCCTTAAAATCTGTAATTTGTTTTGCTTTGTTCATTCAATGCGACATCTCAGCTTTTCATTGCATGTGCACGCTAAACTATCAGGCCAACTCTTTGAGCTGTTCTCATGCCTCACGACAGAGCATCATTAGGACATGTCACAGCAAACATAATAAAACTAGAAGGGAAGTCCATAACACAAAGTTGACCACAGGGACACCCTTCTGAACTGATCAAAAGTTTTTTCAGTGTCTTTCATAAAGAGGGCCAACTGGGAGCCCTGAATGTTGGCAAGAACCTCCACTGTCCTTGCCAGGAATACCTACCTGATTGGTCATAAGTGCAATACCATTAATCAAGATCTTAGTAAATGATTTGCTTTGGGTACTCATGAGAGAAATGGGCTAATATGAAGAGAATACATACAAAGGTCTGGGGGGGCATCTACTGACAACGAACACTCCAAAATAACCTGTTCTGTGGGTAGGTTCCCACTCAAGAGCATCTATAACCCGTTTTAGCTCATTGTACCTTTCACAGAGGAGAAATATCCATTTGCATATCGTTCTGCTCCCACCCACATGGATAGTCCAGCACTGAAATGCTAGGCAATTCTCTGAACAAGAATACCAACAGCAACTCCAGACACATGTTTCCGCCTTGCTGTGCCTCATCAGAGAGGTGAAGCAGTGCCTATTTTACCACGCTGAACAACGTGGTTGTAGACTCTGAGTGGAAGAAATTCCTTAGAACAGGGTACACATGTTTAATATGAAGAGCAGCCTTTGGTGTTTTATTCTTTTTAGAGAAAAATATATTGGCCTCCTTCCAAAAATTTGAAAAAAATCCCAATCTTTAAAATATAATTAAATGGCTCAACATTAATTGTAGGAATCCGGCAAACCCTTTGCTACACCTTATAAGGGGTCCATCCCATCCATATCTGCACAGTCATGCTAGTGGAGACTCACTTTAGAATGGTCTGAGTTTAAGTGTCATGTTAAGCAACTGATATACTGTGCCAATAACCTCTGCAGTGGTGTTCCAGCGCCAATTCCATGTTAAATAGGATAGGTTTTGTAGATACATCACCCAAAAAGTAGGGTAGAGAAGATGCCATAACAAAGGAGAAAGGACTGGAAGGTTAATGTGAAGACAAAGGGATATATGACCAGAAAATGCATGAACCCAAGAGGGGAATAGGGTAATGGTTCATTAACTGTGTGTAGATGTGTGTGTGTGTGTGGTGATCAATGTCTGATATAATCGGGGAATGCTCTAGATTAAAGATAGGGAGGCAGAGTTAATTGTGAAGGATGGATGTGTGATGGACCGAAGAAGTGCTTGGGCATTCCCTATTAGCAAGTTGGCCAAAGAAGGCATCGAAGGGAGCATCATGTTTCCCAGATGATCTCTGGTCTGCCAGGTCATTTTATCAGAGGTGATAACACCAAGAGTTGGATGAGACAAAGTTGAATGCAGGTACATATAAGAAGAGCTGGGAGAGGGAGGGGAGCGACCATTATCCTGGAGGACCTTTGCCTCATTGTCGCTTGGTATGAAAAATATTGTTTAGGTAGTTTGTAGTGTCATTGCTATGCAATGAAGAGATTCCGTATCTGGTGTGCTGAACCGTCCGAATGGCTGAAGTCACGTTATTAGTCTAGGCAAGCTGACCCCTTATATTTTACAACTATGAACCATCCATGCTCTGATACACCTTGAGGCCCGAAATTATCTCCTTCTCGTGGGGACATTTTTCACCTATCCCCTCTAGAGAATCCCAGCACTAAAAAACACCATCTCTCCCCCAGCTGTAACGTCCACAAATCCTTCTTTCCCTGCAGACTCCTGTGTGCCTCACCGTAGGCTCTATAGACATCCTAGTGAAGTGTCTCTCATTTTAGGACTGGAACCATAGGAGTCCCCTATGCTACCAGAACCATGCACCCAACATTTCTCCTGAGCAGTCACTCATTTACATGCACCACCAAAGTACCAGCATTCATAGGTGGCCAGCAGGACAACACATAGGCATTCAAACCCCAAGTTACAACATCTCTGTTTACGACTAACAATCCAAAACAGAACATATGCCTTCTTCCCAGACATTCAAACCCAGTTCCACCAAAGCTCATTCTCACTCAAACACAAACCAGAATTGAACTAGAACACATATCAACTGCACAAAGCTAAAGCAGTAATAAACTCAGCGGGCCTTCGGGCATCACACGGCACAGAACCCAAAGGGCATAGCACTCTACAAAACACTGAGCTACAATGCACTGGTACTACAGTTACGGAACCTGGACATGGTGACATAGACAACCTTCTCTTCAGCACCCCACAGCAGAGAGTGCTTCTGCACCCATACACCAAGCTCACCAGAAAGCATGCCGGCATAGGCAGCCTTCCACTCGGACACAAATTGAAATCAAAACCCAGGCAGCCACCCCAACTGGGTACATCTCAGAACACCATTGCACCCATCTACCTGGCACAATTCCTTTGCCACCAGACACAGACCATGCCACCAGATTCATCCATCCTCACAGCCACTGTTAAAAAGAGGTGCAATGCTTCCCTGTCACGACATGCCATATGATTCCTTATAAAAAATAACTAGCCTTTATTTTACTCTATATGCATGCTCCAGCTCCTCTTGCATAAATGTTCATCCTCTTCCCAACCTGCTGAGGCCCCACTGACATTCCCAGAGCACTCATTCAATCCATGCACCCCCAATGTTCTCCTGAGCTGTCACTCATTCACATGCACCAACATTCTACCAGCATTCATGGATGGCTAGCAGGAAAACACACAGGTCTTCAATCCCAAGTCAGACACAAACTCAAAACTACAAAACCACAGCAGTACATCTGTTGGCACAATTCGACATATCCATAAACCGTGCACATCAGAATTTCGGTTGGACTTTCTGAAGGCCACGAGAATGTGAAGCTCAATCCCTTGAAGGACAGCAGGATGTCTTCATGCATCCATTCATGCAGGGAGGACCTACCCTACCATCAGTTCAGAGCCAGGACTACCCACTGGCTTAGAACTCTTGACTCATAACGACCTTGCCAATGCCCAGATATGTCACATGGCTCCCTACCTCATTGCATGTAAATATGTATTTAGCATTGCCTATAGTGTATATGCTCTACCCTTCCTACTCGGCGTGATTTGGCCGGCACTGTAACCGCAGCTGGACCTCACCCTACTGTATGTATGTAACTAAGTTTTGCAACCCTCTTGCTGCCTCTGCGCCTGGCTACCCCCGGGTTAGGTGCGCATTATAAATAAAATACAAATACAAATTCAGTCTGCTTTGTTGCTGGAGCTTGACACCTATAGAGGGGACCCTAGACTGTGGAGGCAAATGTCAGGGTACAGGGGGGGCTTTGTAGAGCAAACCCAATCCTTCAAGCAATGTCTGTAATGGTGGACATGGTCTGCAAATGATGGACACGTCCTTCCCTTCTTACCTCTGCAAACGTAAGTGACATTATTCACGTATGAATCTCACTTGTGTTAAGGAGTGCCTATAGTTGAGCGCACAATGAAAAGACACTGGCCACAATGCAGGTGTAAATGTTTCCCTGACTCTGGGAAATATGTCTTTCTTGGCAACTCTTTAATACAGAGTTCCACAGAGAACCGACCTGGCTGAAGGGTGTGAGAAAAGGTTTGATCAAATAAACAAATGACAGAAACCCTAGTTAACATCAGTTTTCATGACTAGGGTCACTTTGTGTTTGCTTCTGCGGCCAGACAGTGACAGAAAAGAAAGACCATATATCTCCACTAAAAAGATTTTGTACATGAAGGTAAGGAAACTGAAGCACAGGGAGGTAAGTGATTTGTTTAAGATCAAACCATTTTGGTCAAGAAGGGAAGCTCTGATCAGGATCAGATCTTCTCATTCAAAAGTCAGAAACCATAGCTCTGTAATTTCCTCCATTTATTTGATATAACACAACATACTTGTGACTTGTTTATTTCAATTCCTAAGCACTCTCAAATGTGTCGGCTCTTAAAGATCAAGCGAATTTGGAAACGTATTTGCCAAGATCATACAATATTTTATAATGCCATTGTTGCTTTATAAGGGGAGTGGTGATGTGGGTCTTATTGATCAATGTACCTAAGAAAACTGTTTGAAATGCATAGTATTGGTCATTTTAAAGGGAAATTGTGCTGGAAAAATATCCCATTGACTGCTTTAAAATTGATAATGATTGGTTGTTTAGCCTGTGTTTAAAGCAGGGAATATTTTAAAGCAACCTATGGTTTGTTGGGAAATGTTTTATTTGGCCAAGATTTTGCAGAGCGAACATAGCAGGAGAAATGGATCCACATATATTTCCTGGAGCTCTGAGCAGTCACACTGTCAGTTGAATAATTTCTCCTCCTATCTCTGATGGACTGGACCGTTCAGATGGTGCAATTGTTGACAGACAACATAATCGCAATGTATTATATGAAAAAGCTGGAAGAAGCAACATCGCAAAAGTTAACAGAAGATGCCTGTAGACTGTGGAGTTGGTTGATAATACACAACATTGTCCTTTAGCACCTGCCAGGACGCAAAAATCGGCGTGCACACACCCTAAACCAAGGCATGCGACATGGTGGGATTGATTTATTTGCGAGATGACGGAATGGGGTCAGTGGAAGAAATATTTTCCATTTCCTGTCCCAACAAATTCTTCTACATATTTCCTTCCATCACCTTTATTGCAAATTGGATTGCCAGTCTCACAGTGACAAAATACAACGTAGTCCTGAAGGCACTAGCATGAACCTGTCCCATTATGTACCGTGGGCTGCTGTACATGCCTTCTCTACCATAGATTCTGCTGAATGTTCATACCTCCAGGAACAAGAGCGCAATGATCCACCATAGCTCTGGTTTTCAGTCTGGCAGCATGACACCTGATATTGCAGAATATGGACATAGCTAACCCATAGAATTGTTGCCGTCAGCCGGTTAAAAAAACAAGCGTCACAATTAGTATTTGAAACAGAAGTCACATGGTCAACGGTGCTGCAACATGACAACTTCTGCCATCAGACGGACCACAACACGGACGGAACTACAACACTGTGTAAGTGAAAACATGCTTCTATAAGAACTGCAATGCTTAACACACACTGCCAACAGATATAGTGAGTCATCCATGATCCCAAGATCTTCAGTGCATTTATGCCCATACTCTTTGCAGTACAAGAGACCAGGCGCCCACATACTACACACCTCATCATAATTTGCAACATTCGACTTAAAATACTGTTTTGTGGGTTAGGATAAGTCCAAAGTGGCATGTTGCATTGAGCATTTCTCATATTGGCATAGTACAGTGAGCAATTTCAGCTACGCTCACGTGGGATGTGGCGTTTTCTTTTTCAGTGTGATGTTGTCCTCTAACAAGTGCAGGAGGCTTTGTACACTGTCCAAATTGAGCCTGTAATCTCTCTACACGTTTACAGTCATTGTACAGTGCCAATGGTCTGTGCATGAGGAACTTTCTGCACCTAGGTGACCACTTGTGCCCGCTGCACACATTAGGATTTGATTTGGCAGGCTGCATCGGGTCAGTCTGTTCCAGCTTGTGACAAGGAGTGTTCCAGAGGTATTCTGATGGCATTAATTGCACACTGATTGACGGTGGTGTGATATGGGTCGCATTCCTATTGTTTTGGGTGCACTGGGATTTCACCATTGGCGGTGCTGTTCATTGTTGTAGGTGTTTCTTTGTGATGTGTGTCAAGTTAGGGCAGCGGTATTCAAATTGTGGAGCACGACCCCCTGGGGGGTTGGGGTCTACAGCCTCATGTCCAGACGAGCCCGCACCAACACTTTGAAAATAAAAAAATATTCTTTTTTATTTGTATTTGTCTAAATTCTAAAGTCAAAAAATAAATCTGGTCTTCAGCTTGCAATGATTATCGTGTGTAATGGTACCCTTACGCACGATATTCATTGCAAGCTGAAGACCAGAGACTGGTGGGAGCAGGATGGCGGGGAGCCATGAGATAGTGGCGGGAGCAGGGTGGGGAGAGCCCAGGTACTTTGTTGGGAGCAGGGTGTTGAGAGCTTTGGGTCCATGTTGGGGTGGGGAGAGCCCAGGGTCTGGGCTAGGAGTGCGATGAGGGAGACTGTGTTGAGAGCAGGTGGGGGAGCCAAGGTAATTTATACTGGGAGCAGGGTGCAGCAACGGCGTGCAATAGTTCATAGCCGTTTGGACTTGCTGTTTATTTGGCACTTTTGTGGGGACACGGCAGTCCACAATTTGCTCGGGGGCCCAGGCCCAAAAAGTTTGAACACCACGGAGTTAGGGGATTACTGAAGCAATGAGAAAACTAACGTTTATTGTTTTTCATATTAGTTTGTGTCGGTGGTGCATGTAGTCAAAAGGCGCCATTTCGTGTTCCTCATGTTTATTATATATGATAATGTTTGTGTAATCTCACATTTTTCTTGCTTTCAACAGAGATGTGCATTGGTTTCTCGGAATGCTATATTTGTGCTGTCATATTTTCCTTTTGTAATAAGGAATATGTACTGCGCTCTCAGTTGTGATCTGTCACAACTTGCCTCAGAAATCCAGACCATGATATGCGGTTTAACATGCTTTATTGAATTTCAAATAAAAAGGGTTTCATAAGGCTGGTACAGTTGAAACCAGGGGGTCCCTCCACCCTAATCACCTAAATGTCCCAGACGTATTCTAGCGCAAGGTGTAATACCTACTGTCTGTTTTCTTGATTCTGTGAGGGAAACCTAAAGGCTGTAGCCCTTTTTTTACCCTAAGGAATATTTCTGGATAGTTTTTACTGCCTGATGTCACCAGGGTCTCTCTCTCTCTCTCTTTCTCTCTCTCTCTCTCTTTCTCTCTCTCTCGTTCTCTCTCTCTCTTTCTCTCTTTCTCTCTTTCTCTCTTTCTCTCTTTCTCTCTCTCTCTTTCTTTCTCTCTTTCTCTCTCTCTCTCTTTATATTTTTCATTTTTATATAGCACTTTACATAGGACATATTTACATGCACAACTATTGTTACCCAATCGAAATTGATACTCCTTTATCGACTTTGGAAGGATGATAGGCTGAGTTGGCATTGCCGGGATTCAAATGTGCGACCATTCCCGTGAGGAGAGAACACTTTCTTGCTGCTGCTGCTATATTCTGTCAACGTGCGCTGGGAGGTCTAAGAACTCGCGCATTTCGCATTTCCATCTCGCCTGCTCGCTCGCTTCCAGGAGGAGGCGGAGCGCTGTGCCGTCACGTGACTGATCACCTGACCTATCCAGGCACATAAAACACAGCTCAGCACACCCTTGCGGCGTTAAGCCCGACAGGGGTAAAGGGCGCTGGCTGTTGTGCGGCTGTTCGGCGCTGGGGCCGCTTTACAAAAGTAAACGGAGTCCGGTAGAGTTTGAGGAGTCCGTGGGTTCCGGGACTCCCTTCTTGGTTTTTCCTGCGGCCTCCCCTGCTCCCCCGCACATATTGTTTTGCTGCTAAGGCCACAATGCGAACCAACGCTACAATGGCCTCGGCGACAGGTAAATCTATGAGCGCTGTCATAAAGACTTGAGCCCAAAGGAAACGTGCGCGTAAGTCTGCCTGCAACGACTCTGAACGCTCATGGCTTTCGGCGGAATCCTCGGAGGCGCCTCGCACACCTGTTCTGGTTTCTGCTGCTGCTGAATGCGTACAGTTTACGAATGAAGCGGAGCATCTGATGCAGTTAGCCGCGACCTTGGCCCCTACACACAACAACGATGAAACTACAGTAAGTGTTTGTGTGTCTACTATCTCGCAAGTAAATTCAGACTTTCCCATCCATGTTGGGCACACGAGAGGTTCTGTTGAGGGTGTGTGTCCTGAGTCCGTGATCGAGTCATCTGTAATACAGCATATTACTGACACTGTTATCGTCCAGTCCAGTCCATCCCAAATGGACACCCTCCATGACTCCCCATCCCGCTCCCCGTGTTAATGTAAATATGATGAGCCATCTGACAAACATGATAACCAATACGAAGCGCAGAAGATCCTGATACCGATGTCTAACTCGGCTTCAACACGTGGCTCTGATGTACTGCCAACTTGTGCCGCACCACATGACAGTAGCACAATGCAACATGTCTGTGGCACTGCGCAAATGCCTCCTTGTTTGCCTACTGGTGCAACGTCTGATGTTCAGGTTCTTCAAAAGAGCCCATGTGCATGCGACACAGTTGTTGCTCTAATGCAAAAAGAAACAAGTAGCGGATTTCCGCGTATAAGATTCTATAGTGCACACGAAAAGCTGCTACCGTCGCCTGTGACGCCACTGAACACAATGCCCGAAGCTGGTCCCTCTGACACAGCGTTCACATTTGACGAAGTGGATAAACCAGATCAAAATCTGGAGTCAGAATCACTCTCTCGTGGTTCCTCTGCAAATGCTGAGTGGGAGAGGTTGTCGGTTCAGCAAGAAAAAGACCCTACCAACCGAAGAAATTCCTTGGAACTTGTGAATAAGTTGTTAATGGACCTCAAGCACTTGAATAAAAACAGATCGAACAACTCAGCATTAAAAAACTTCACGCCGGGTGCTACAGCCCATGTGGGGGCATACACTATTTCTGCGGTCGAGGCGCCCCTACCTGCAATGCGGGATAAAAGTCCTCCGCAGAGCCTATCTATGGCCAAGGTGAATCAAAGAAGACACAGACGCTCAAGCTTCTCTCCGAGCATTCAATGCTCACAGAAGAAATTTACCACAGCAAAAAGAGCTGACCCCATTACACCGCAAAATGATATAGCGCTGAATTCGTACCAACGTAGGGATAGACCTTCAATCGTGGGTTCTCATTCTGACGTTACGTCAGATTCATTTTCATCTGACTCATCTTTAATGGAGCGTCCTTTTCCAAAAATCAGACGCCTTCCTTTGAGTAAAAGACGATCAACAGGCCTCCCTATGGATAGCACTGGAAATGAACGTTCTTTACCAAGCATGCAAGAGCTTCAGACGCTTATTATTTCATCAACTACTCTTGCTTTGGCTCCATTTTTGAAAATGTATGAACACATAAACGACAACATGAAAGATCTAACAGCTTTAATTTTTGGCATGAATACTAAGATTGTTGAACTGGAGAACTCTCAGACGTCTCTAAAGAACACATCTCTGCACACTGATAAACAGGTGGAACTGGCGTTGGGTGCATTAATAGACAGTAACAAAAACGCTTTTCTAGATAGAAAATTATTGGCTGAAGTGGCAAAACAGGCTTTACACCCTTTTCAGCAAAAAATCGATAAGCCCGACTATATTGGAACTCCCGAAGATAGAGGATTTCTGATCTCCCGTACTCCAGACAACCCGGTAGCTTGTTCACCTGTTCGGATTCCACTAGCCACATGTGTCCAAATTGCTGAGGCCACTGCTATTGAATCAAAGAGAAGTCTAAATAAGTTGGCCTGTAATGAAAAAGTGACTGTAGAAGTTGGTCAGGATCAATACTCGTTGTTGCCGGCTCCATTCCTTTTAGGTCCGCAAACGGATGAGTTGGCCCCCTCCGCCATTGATCCAATTCCATCTTTATTGACCAACTCTCAGGCCATTATTGTGGAAATTCAAGCTGCAGCGAATTTGCCTCATCAGGACTCTGAATTGGCTGCCTCCTCTAATCAAAATCTTGTTCCAGATCCCACTAAAGAGGTGTCCAATGCTGCACAAAAACATGGAAATGACGCTGCTGCTGCAGTTTATGACATTTTTAAGCATTCCACGAGTGGCCCCATTACAGGTCCAAAAGCTGGAAACTGTAGAGGCAACGAAGACAAAAAATCAAAAAACATGCCATCGAAAAAAAGGAACCGAGGAAATGATTCCAGGAAATGTTTGCGTAACTTAAAAACGGTGAATGTAATTGTTAATAAAACAATCTTAAAAGGGACAAATGATGCACCAGATCCTCTGTTAAATGCTGCTTCTAGCGACCTGGATACGGCCGCAGAACCAACAATCAACTTATGTGGCACATCTGAGGACCTGCTAAACATGTCTGTATATGAAGATGCAGTAGCTGAGGATGTGGAGGGGGCTGCTGAGCTTGATACTCTACCGGCTAACCCACTTGATGTATCCAAGCAGTCTGGCAACACAGCCGGTCCTTTGAGTGCTGCCTGTCCTCAAATGATTACCCAGCTTGACACTGCATCAAATCCGTCTGGCCATAATTCTACTCATCCACAAGTGCCAGCCTCGAAGTTGTCCAGAATTGTATCCTTAGGTGAAAAAACTGGGCCTTTCACTACTTCCATAGATGACACGGACAATTGGTCGCAACCCTTCATGACGCTGGAGGAGAAACGTCGCAAGACGTGTGAGCCTTTTAACAACGGCCAATCTAAGACGGAAGATCCAGAGGCACAAGTTCCCTCTGCCCCTCGTATCAACCTGCTATCTTCGGTAGTCGCCAAGAATGACTCTTCAGGCTCTAAGTCTAGGGGTATTCTGCCCAAGTTGCTGCAACCGAAGGCCATTGGGGTTTCGCAAAGAAATTTATCACTGAATAAACAAACAACAAATGATTCCCTTAAGAGCAAACATTGGAAGAATGAGCCTTCTCACCACCAAGTACTTCTAGAACGTATCGACTCTGCCGATGACTTGATAATGAATCGGCATAATGTGTTATGGCTTTGTCATCTGGTACCGAGCCTGCGGGCAATAGAATCTGGCGATTTAAAAATTGTAGAATTTCTTGAAGAAAGCAAAAATGATGCAGTTATTCTACATGTCCAGTCTAAATTGATAGCTGACACACTGCTCCAAGCCGGACCGGTCTTAATGTCCCTAGGCTTTGACATTTCCTTAGCCCCAACACGGATTCCCGAAGAAGCATTGAATAAAGCTGCAAACTCGTTGGAGGTTGGAAGAGACTATAAAAACCCTTCAGCTCGTTCTTGTGAGAGGGTCACTGCAGCTTCTCATTTAAGATCTTTCCTCCCGGCACAGAAGACCAGTAAGCCCATGAACGAGACACCCAGCCGAAATAACATCAAGATTACAATCACAGGAGCCAGTCAAGTACATCATACCGAAGACCTGCTAGGGTCTGATACGCTGCCGAGGGTGCAAGGGAATGAGTGGGCTTGGATTGCTGAAACATTAAACAATACCATACCATGCCATGCTAACGCCAGGTCCCTAAACACCCTAATAGCAACAAAACCCTTACTTTGGGATCCTGGAACACAAGGGGCTTTAGTCGTCTGTTTAATACCATCTGGGCTGATGATTTGGACCTTATTTGTCTACAGGAGACATGGCTTCGTGATAAACCCATTCTGGAAGGTTTCGAAATTGCCTATACACCAGCCCTTAAACAGACTAGGGGAAGACCAATGTCAGGCCTTCTGGTAGCCGTCGGGATTAATTCAGGTCTTCGGATCCTGAAATCAATTGACATTTCTCCATATATTCAAGTGACCACGGTCGGGGTGGGCGGCACGGATGCTGGCGCAGCAACCAACATCAGCATCTTTAATCTATACTGGTACCACGTGGCCAGTGGAGCCATAAACTTCATAGACGAAGTCACCAAGGCTTTGGACGAGCAGATGGAAGCCTGCCCCCCAATTAACCTGATAGTCTGTGGAGACCTCAATATCGACTGTTTTGACCATCAGGACACACCAGGTCACAAGAAGACTTCTAACAACTTAGAATTTCATTTGGCAACGCAATGGTCTCTGGAAATGGAGTTACGTGACTTGATGATGCTGAACGGTCATACGTTAGGCGATATTCCTGCTGCCCCCACGTGGAGAAGAGGTGACTTAAGTTCAACCTTGGATTACATCATTGTATCCAGTGGGATTCATACGAGAACGTCCAGCCTGTCCGTCCGAACAATGCAGCATAGCGATCATGATATGGTGGTACTGACATTTGCGGCAACTGACAAAAGGCCTCAAGATCGTTGGGCCTTTCCAACTAGAACAGGAGTCGGTAGGATTCGCCTAAACCTAGACCACACTGAGACAGGTAATATCTTGAAAGGTCTTCAGACCTCTGAACTCACGGAATACAGCCACCTCCTAACCCAATACCAAGAACGTAAGAACCATATGGGCAATAGTCTTTTCTTTCCAAAACATAAATTTGATCTTGAGGTGCAACAACGGAAACGCCTCTTACGTTGGCAGATAAGATCGGCCCACAAACAAACACCCAGTGTTGCAAATGGGCTCGTAAGAAATTTCAAACAAAGCTATAAGAAATGGCTTAAGTCCCATAAATCTATTATGCTGCAGAATGATGCGGAGCTGATGCTATCAAAAATGAAGAGCTCCAACGCTGTTGATTACTGGAGATTGATAAAAGACAACTTTGCTCCTCAACATGCTCTCCAGGAAAACCTGGTCTCTAAGTCTGAGTGGGTATCCTTTTATGCCAACCTCTTTTGTAACAACAATGAGGTCGTTGACTGGAGTCCTCCAGCACTGCTACTTTGGGACTTGGTCTTTGACTATGAGGATATATTGAGAGTCATTAGGAACCTGCACAACTCTAGAGCCCCCGGACCTGATGGCTTAACGAACTTTACGCTTAAACTCCAACCTGAATTATGGGCTACCTTTTGTGAGCTATTGTTCAAAAGAATTGTCAACAACTGCAAGACCCCTTTGTCTTGGAAATCAGCAGTGATCATACCTATCTTCAAAAAAGGCGATCGTCGGAATCCCTAGAATTATAGACCAATTGCACTACTTGATGTATTGGGCCAGGTCTATGCCACTCTCCTCCAACAAAAACTGACGGAGTGGTTAACAAAATGTAATCAGATGGATCCCAGACAAACGGGATTCGTCAAAGGCTTGGGTTGCGGCATTAACCTTTTAATACTAAATCTATTGAAAATGGAAGCTTTGCGATCTAATTCCAAGATCTATCTCGCCTTGGTGGACTTGTCTCAGGCGTTCGACAGTATTAACAGAAAATTACTCTGGTTTAAAATGACCAAATGGAATTGCCCTGCAAGTCTGCTGGCCGCTATTCATGAACTCCATACGAATACGACCATCAGAGTCCGCCTAGATCAAAAGGGCAACCTATCTGTACCCATCGACTTCTCCCGAGGTGTCAAACAAGGTTGCCCGCTCGCGGCAACTATATTCAATTTGTTCATATCCGATATCAAGGACGCATTTAGTGGCCTACGCACTTTCCCGCCAAAACTCCATGGCTCCCATGTGGACTATTTAGTCTATGCAGACGATATCATTCTGATAGACTCAACCCCCATAGGTTTACAGCGCAAACTAAATGCCGTAGAAAAATACCTAATAGATAACGGATTGGTTATCAATAGAGGGAAATGCGAAATAATGGTCCTTGAAAGACTGCAAGGATCCAATTCAAACCGGCAGAAATTCAATTGGTATGTGAACAAAGAACCCATCGGACGCGTCTTTAACACCAGATACTTAGGAATGCAACTAAGTGCCAGCAGAAATGACGCTCCCTGGGCGGACTCAGTGAAGAAAAAATGCCAAGCAGTCATAATCAACAAAAAATTTGGGAAATTTACTTTATGACCGACGTTAAGCTTCTTTCAGCAGAAGGTGGTACCGTCTCTGATTTATGCTGGCGAAAACGCCTTTGGGTGTGGGTTTGAAGTGTGGAATTCTCTAGAAAACATCTTTTGGACCAGGGTTCTCCATCTACCCAAAGGCACCTCCACTGTTTGCATCAGATACGAACTTGGCTACATATCCATGCAAGCAAGAGTCGCTTGGAATCTTCTAGGCATTTTTAGGAAAGTAAACCTTAACACCGTATTGCCCCAGATGAAGATTCTACACAGCCTACAGTTCGCCAAAGCACCTACAATCGCATTTCAATGGAACAAGATATGTTATGATGTACTTAGCTCGTATGATATTACGATGCAACTGCTGCTCGAAAATCCAGATGCCGCGAAACTAAAGCTTTGGAGAAATGACTGGATCCAGACTTGTGACAAAAGAGCCAATTCTAAAGCCATGCGTGAAGTGCCGGCTGAGGCAAGAGCATATGGATATGTACCTCCATACTTAGCTTGCTTCCCGGACCAGTGGACCCGGGCCGCTTACCTTCAGTTTAGGCTGAACGCTATGACAACCAAAGAACGTCTTTGCTATTGGTCTCAATCTCCGGACTCGGACCTTGTGTGTCGATTCTGCTCCTCCACAAAGGAAACACTCAAACACCTAATCATAATGTGCCCCGAGTTTGAGACTGAGAGAGTTAACATCTTCAGCCCAATAACAATGAATTTTCAGTGCCTCACTCGTGATGACTGGTGGAGAGCTCTGTTTGATGGGTCACACAGAGTGTTATATGCTTTGGTTTCTTTCCTTCGTGTTATAAAAGATCGTCTACACGATAGCTCGGTGGATCCGATCGTTGGGAGGTCGTGAGGTCCGCACCCGAGTCTATGTTATGGGAAATAGATGAAGGGAGGAGGCTTTGTACTGATTTTGAGATGAATGTATAAATCCTAGCTTGATTTTGCCCTTTTTACTTTTCTTTTTCCTCTTCTTTTTAAAGGTTTGTAATATAACCAAAAAAAAAAAAAAATGTGCGACCTGCAGATCACAGAAACAAGTGTTTAACTCGCTGAGCCATCTTACTGGCTTACCTTCATCCTACTTTATTATGCACTCCTCACTACTCCCGCCTTGCACTCTCAGCACTTTACTACGATACATACTCACACCCTCTCTAAATCCCCTTGCATCTCTTTCTCTCTCTGTAGCATTTTGCACTCCCCTTATTACACACAACTGGTGTCACGCTCTTCTACACACACCTTAGCTGTACTCTCACAAAACACTGCGACAGTCTCTTCAGCATTTTGCGCCACAGTCCACGCTCTGCCTGGTTCCTGGTCCACCTTGGCTTCATCTGACCTCAACCGAACACCTGTCAATCTGCTCTGTGCTGGATAGGCTTGTATAGCTCAGTCTGCCCTCCTTCCAACACTTCTCCAGCATGGGGTCTGGCATGGATTCACATGCTCATGAATATTCCCCGTCGTCAGGCTGGGAATCCTCGGTAAAGAAAAATCAGTATCAGTTTCGTTTCTGATCTGTCTTTCGTAGTAGTAACCAATCACTGATCTCTGCGTCATACTGACCACAGCCAATGACTGCCATCTCCCTAAGCCCCGCCTCTGGCAGCCATCTTCAGATTTTTACCGCACGTTCAAGTGTTGGGATCCTTGTGCTATTGCTCTCGAGCTTTAGTGCGTTTTCGCGCTTTTTCATAGGAAAATTCTCTTTTTTCGGTCAAAAGAGCGTCAAGCTCCACCGTTTCTTTATCCGATCAACGGGGACCCGTGTCGGATTCTTCTACGCGCCCAAAAGGGTGAAGATTTCGTTGAGCCACGCTTTTGGAGGACTCCAGAAGTTTCTCAGGCCCATCTCGGACATGACCCAGGAGAAGGGAAGCTCGACGCCCAGAAAGCTGTTCAGGGTCTGCCCTGGATGCCAGCTTCAGAATGTCTTTAAGGAAGACGAACACTCCCTTTGCCTCTACTGCCTGCATGAGGACAAGACGCACGTGGAGAAGGACTGTGCGTTTTGCGGCATATGTTGGAGCGGACCATGAAAGACCGCCATCTGCGTCTTGCCAACTGGCTGGAAGGGAAGAGCCCGTCGGGCGAGAAAAAGAAGAAGTCCGAGCGGTCTTCTAAGACCTTTGAGGGCGCCCCGGCGACGGGGGCCCAACTGAAGGCCAAGCACCGTGAGTCCGCTGGCACCGGGAGCGCTGAACGGTCAGGCTCTATGATTGCCCGGCAGGGTGCATCCTCCCCGGCGCCATCAACCACGATCCAACGCTCTGGCTCGGGTAAGAGGAAGGCCGAGCACCCGGCAAAGCTCCTGGAGAGACCCCGGTCGAGCTCGAAAGGCCCCATCGGAGGGGGAGAGAGGCGGTGACCCTCCCCCCAAGGAGAAGGCGGTGAGAGCACCTAAGGTGGTGAAAGCCTTGATCCACCCTGCCAAGGCCTCTATCGAGACAGTCGCAGCGGCCCTGGCTCAGCCTGTGGAGGCTACACCAGTGGAGGTGACCTCGGGGCCCAGAGTCTCCCTGCCACCGCGGAGGGAGTCCTCTTTCAAGCCCATTGACGGGACCCCTGTGAAACCTCCGACGGAGAAGAAAAAGGGGGAGCAGGAGGTCGTCGTGGATTCGGCCTCAACCTCTGAAGAGGAGCTGATCGAAGTCTTAAGCCACGGCATTGAGAAGACCAGCCCGTAGGGAGGGACCCCGGCGTAGGAGACGACGAGAACGTCGAGGGTGCCAATGAGGCTCCTGACCGCCCGTCGGAATCCCCTCAACCAGTGCCACAAGACAACTCGGCGGCCATTTTGTTGGCTATAGAGTCCTTATGCTCAGAGATAAGGACGAGATTGCCGTTACCACCAACGGAGGAACCACTCCCGACGGGGGACCCGGAGCCAGGCCCTTCTGGGAGCCCTCCTCCTAAGAGAAGGATTCATCCTCCACCTCCTTTTCAACCATCGCACCCTGCTCAGCCCTCCTCCCCGTTCACGACCCGTGGGGATGATACAGGGACGGACACAGCCGCGACGGGTACAGACGACGAGGTTTACGACGAGGATCTTCCGTCATCACCTCCTCCCCAGGCTTCCCCGCCCAACGAGATTGTATCGTTTCATGCCATGATCGCCAGGGCATCCAAGCTTTTCCAGCTCTGCCCGGAAGAGGAGAAGAAGGAAGGTTTCCTTTATCAATGGCGCGAGACCAAGAGGAAGACGGTCCTCGCTGTACCTCTACTGGACGATATCTGGGATGAGGGTCTCGCCCTCCTCAAGAACCCATCCACAACGCCTGTGAGAAGGGATTGGTACGAGAAGTAGTACCGGGTCCCGGACGCGGCCCCCTTGTGGCTTCGGGCACAGCCGACCCCAGACTCGGTCGTCACCGCGGTGGCCAGGAAGAAAGCGGGGGGGGCTTCGGCCTCTACGTCAACCTCCCCCCCCGGACGGCGAGGGAAAGAAATTGGACACGATGGGACGCAGAGTCATCTCATCGGCAGCGACGACGATTAAGGCTGCCAACGCCTTGGCTATCGTAGCCCGCTACGACAGGGAGTTGTGGTACAAGATCGCCCCCCTGCTGGACTTCCTACCGGACGACAAGAGGGTGGAAGCCCTAGAGACCTTGCAGGAAGGAGAAGTGGCGTCAGACCACGCCATTACGATAGCGACGGACATCGTTGACACTGGGTTTCGCCAGTTGGGCAACGGCGTGTGCCTTAGACGGCGTGGATGGCTCAAGGCAACTTACTTCCGTCAGGACGTGCAGACCAGAGTTTTGGACATGCTGTTCGACGGGAGCAACCTGTTTCCCTACAAGCCATCAAGACGGACACGGAGACGGCCCGGTCTCTTGGTGTTCTCCAGCGACGGCCGCCCTTTCGGAGCGCCAGAGGCAAGCAGGTTGCCTCCAAAGGTTCCGGCGGCGGATATTTCACCTACCGTCAAGTGGCCCGTTTGTCGTCACAGGAAGCCTACAGGGGACGAGGCAAGTCGGGCGGACCCCGCCGTCGTCGCCAGGGAGGACAAGGCGGCAAAGCCTCGTCGAAGCAGGACTGAACCGGCCGTGGGGTCGGGCCCCCACCGAAGCATCCCGGTGGGAGGCCGGCTGGCGAACTTCGTCAGCGTGTGGGAGTCCATCTCCACCGACCGTTGGGTGCTGGACGCCCTGGCCCAGGGTCACGCGCTCGAGTTTCTAAAGAAGTGCCTGCGCGTCCCCCCCGTGGCCAGGAAGGAACATCATGTCCCTCAGCTTCTCTTGGGGGTAAAGGCGATGCTCAAGAAAGGCGCCATCGAGCTCGTCCCAAAGAGGCTTTGGGGCTCCGGAGTTTACTCAAGATACTTCCTCGTGAAGAAGACGACAGGAGGATGGCGTCCCATCCTGGACCTACGACGACTGAACAAATTCATCAAGGCACAGAAGTTCCGGATGGTCACCCTCCAGCACGTCCTGGGTCAGCTGGAGGAGGGCGATTTCCTGTCGTCGTTGGATTTGGAGGATGCTTACTTCCATATCCCCATCCTAAAGGGACACCGAAAGTTTCTCAGGTTTGTGGTCCAAGGGCATCACTTCCAGTTCAGAGCCCTTCCCTTCAGATTGAGATCGGCACCCAGGGTGTTCACCAAGTGCCTCGCACCGGTGGCGGCGTGGCTGCCCCTGGAGGGGATCCACGTCTACCCTTACCTGGACGACTGGCTCATCCGAGCAAAGACAAGGGAGCTCGCCGCGGAGCACGCGGCGAGGACCGTCCAACTACTCACGGACCTGGGATTCTCCATAAACTACCCCAAGTCCCACCTGGTGCCCGCACAAGACGCACTGTTTCTGGGAGCGAAACTCGACACAGTGGCGCTTCTGGCCTCTCCGTCGGAGGAAAGGACGAGAGCCATCATGGGCAAGGTGCAGCGGATGCTGGTTGCGGACGCGGCCAGGGTGAGGTCCATCAAATCCCTCCTCGGAATGATGTCTTCTTGCATTTATCTCATCCGCCTGTGCAGGCTTCGGATGCGCCCGTTACAGGAGTTCCTGGACGCTCGCTGGATCCAGACGACGGGCAGCTTCAAGGACAGGATCACACTCGACGAGAGCTTCCGACGAGCGATCCGGTGGTGGGGCACCCGCGCGCATCTGACGGGGGGCATCGACTTCCAGACCCCGGGCCACCAGAAGACAGTGACCACGGATGCCTCCCTGCAAGGGTGGGGAGCACACACCGAAAATCAGCACGCCAGAGGCCTCTGGCTTCTGACGGAGAAGTACCTCCATATCAACATCCTGGAGCTCCGTGCAGTGTTTTGGGCCCTCGGGTCCTTTCTTCCGTCCCTCAAGGGCAAGGTGGTGAGGATCTTCATTGACAACACCACCACCATGTTCTACATCAGGAAGCAGGGCGGCACCAGGACCCCAGCCCTGTCCAAGGAGGCGAAGGATCTGTGGCATTGGGCCGTCGCCCAAGGGATGTTTCTGGTGCCGTTTCATCTGGCAGGAATAGAAAACACCATTGCCGACTCGCTCAGCAGAGAGCTGCGCTTGTGCCACGAGTGGGAACTACGACAGGATCTAGTGGACCGCCTCTTCCGACGGTGGGGCACACCCCAGATTGATCTGTTTGCGACGGCGACGAACTCCAAGTGCCGGAGGTTCGCCAGCAGGTTTCCCCAGCCGAGGAGCATGGGCGATGCTTTCTCGTTCCCCTGGGAGGGCCTATTTCTATATGCGTTCCCCCCATTACCGTTGCTGATCCGGCTCATCAACCAGCTCAAGAGGTCACGGTGCAGGATGATCCTCGTCGCACCTGCGTGGCCAAGGCAGATATGGTTCCCGGACCTTCTGGACTTGTCAGCATCCCCGGCATTCAAGCTGCCAGTGGACGCGGATATTCTCTCCAGGGAAGGAGGCGCCATCCTCCATCACGACCCGAAGTCGCTGAACTTGCAGGCCTGGCTCCTGCAGCGTTAGAATTTGGAGGTTACGACATACCGGCCGACTGCAGAGAGGTTCTTGTAAAGGCCAGGGCGTCCTCAACTCTTAAATGCTACGGACACAAATAGAAGAGGTTCTCTGCCTGGTGCCACGCACAGAAGATTAACCCTCTCTGGATTACGGCTCCTCAAGTACTGCCGTACCTACTGACGCTGGCCAAGGCTGGACTGGCGCACGCTTCCATCAAGATTCATCTTGCTGCGATCTCCCGATACACCAGAACCACGGGACGGATGTCTTTGTGGTCTCATCGTCTGGTGAAAGAATTCATGAAGGGACTGTTCAGATCGTTCCTGCCGGTGAAGGCTCCGGCCCCGGCGTGGGAGCTCCGTTCGAGCCTCTGCACTCAGCTCCGTTGAAGTTCTTGTCGTGGAAAACAGCGTTTCTTGTGGCCATCACCTCCGCACGACAGGTGGGAGAGATCCAGGCCCTTTCCTGCAAGCCCCCTGTACTTGACTTTTCACGACACGAGGGTAGTGCTCAGGACGCACCCCTCCTTCATGCCCAAGGTGCCGTCGGACTTCCACCTCAACGAACCCTTGGTGTTGCCTGTTTTCTTCCCGTCGCCTTCGTCGCCGGCTGAAAGGACTTTGGACTTGCTGGATGTGGCTAGAGCGCTGAAGTTCTACGTGGACCGCACAAAGAGTTTTCGGAAGACGTCACAACTTTTTGTTAACTTTGGACCTGTCAATCAGGGGAAGGCTCTCTCAAAGGCTTCCATTTCCAGATGGCTCTCCGGCTGTATCATGTACTGTCATCGGTTGGCAAACCGACAGCTGCCCGGCCGTCCGAGAGCCCATTCCACCAGAGCGATCGCAGCTACCACGGCGTTCCTATTTGGTGTGTCCCTGCTGGACATCTGCAGGGCTGCTATGTGGAGGTCGACGCACACCTTCACGAAATTCTACTGCATCGACCGGGATTCCAGGGAGGAGTCCAGGGTGGGCCAAGCAGTGCTGCGCAACCTGTTCGCCTAAGGTGAGCCTGGTGAGAAGGTAAGAGATGCTTAATGTTGAGTTGTTGTATTGCTTAATGTTGAGCCTGTTGCCACCTCCCGTGGTTGTGCATGTGTGTACTGCTATGTATTCTTTTATTCATGAGCATGTGAATCCATGCCAGACCCCATGCTGGAGAAGGAACAAGTTACTTACCTGTAACTGTTGTTCTACAGCATGGGTCTGGCATGGATTCACATGCGAACCCTCCCGCCTACCCCTCTGCGGCTCTTCACTTGATCATACTGCCACTTCACGTGCTACCAAATCTGAAGATGGCTGCCAGAGGCGGGGTTTAGGGAGATGGCAGTCATTGGCTGTGGTCAGTATGACGCAGAGATCAGTGATTGGTTACTACTACGAAAGACAGATCAGAAACAAAACTGATACTGATTTTTCTTTACCGAGGATTCCCAGCCTGACGACGGGGAATATTCATGAGCATGTGAATCCATGCCAGACCCATGCTGGAGAACAACAGTTACAGGTAAGTAACTTGTTCCTACTCCCTGTTGCTATTTGTCTCCCTGGTCACATGCCCCCCCTAGCCAAAATCTGGTTATGCTATCTCTCTGGGGATTGGTACCTCCTCATGAAGGCTTTTTATCCTGCACCCTTTTTAGTCTAGTCTCCATTTGTTGAGTGGTAGCCATGTGGTCAGACTGCTCATTTTGCTGGTGAATTTCTTCCTGTGCTGGTGAGTTTGTTTCCTCCGGGTTTGGGGAGGATTTCTATATCCTCCATGCTCCCATCCAGTGCCTTCTCACTTTGTTTTCTGTTATTCCACAAAGGTGAAGGGGGCAAGCAATAGCCCCCCCCCCTAATCTCAATCACACCCTGTCACATATCGTTGACTCATTTATGTGCTTGCATTTATGTAGGTCTTCATTTAGCAAATGCGAGTATGATTGAGGTGTAGGGTGTGGTAGTAGAAACTATGAGAGGTAACGTTCAGTGTTTGCTATCTCGTCTGTTGCATTTGTTCGATTGGCGTACATTATTTTGGGCTGTGGGGATTTTTCATATTGATGAGGTGGTAGCTGCTGGACACTGAGCCTGCGTTTGTTTGACAGCTACTCCTTAGTCACACGTGGATTTCTGCATTCAACAATGCAGTGATAGTTTAGCAAGGAAATGTTGGTCTTCTCTGAGACGCACACTCACTGATTCAGTTCACACACATTATGCTAGTATGCTTTTATACTGTGCCAAGTCCCCATCATAGTAGTATCGGAGCATAACTATGGGTTTCCTTGATTGGACCCGTTATGTTTGTGGCATTGAAGAGAACATTTGCAACCGTTGTAATTATCAGCTCATCGCCGAATGGCGTACTTGCTATACCTCGCCAAAACTGTAGTGCAATCTTATTTCATAGTGCGCTCATTCAACCCAACTCCTCATACCGTTACATACATACAAAAGCTAAAAAACAAAGGAATCATGTTAAAAACCTATGGGGAAGAGGAATACATGACTAATCCCCATAAAACAGACATTATTTTTATGTTCACAATCAATAGAATGAATGAACAAATTATCTATTTATTGACAGGGTGGATCGAAAGGAAAAGTGCAAAAGATCGCATCCCTGTAGGGTTTATCTCTCGACCGGTTTTGACGTGTAGTGGTAGTAAACACAAGGTCTTCCTCAGGAGGTAGATGTTACCATTCTGGTGAATGCCAAATTGCTGTAGTGGCCGTGACAGAGTAGAGCGACCAGTCACGCTAGAAGAAGCCAAGGCCGAGTCCTGACCGAGAAGGCACCCTATGGAATTAGGGAAAGCCAGGGCTGCATGTGTAGAAAAGTGGGTAAGCAGCACAGCTTAGCCCAAAGTGCCAATCTCGTCTGTGGATCACTCCATCAAACCTATGCCGTCTCTGTGAAGTGGCCCTTGAAATAAGAAAACCCAGACTCTTTGTGCCGAAGTCAGTTTCCTTAGAAGAAACGCCACGCATGCATGTAGACAATCTGCAAAAGAGAGGCAAAAAGAGAGGCTGGCCAGAACTGTCAGGCACGCCATTAATAACAGTGACAAAGTATCCAGCCTTATCATGGGAACATCTAGTGGAGTGGCCAAGGGATCCGTCGTCCTCCACAAGCTAGTTCATGATAAACTCAAGGACTGTATGGGGGGGGTGCTCACTTAGTTCCCAAAATGTGTCAGGGGCAACATGCTTCTTCATAATAGCATCAGGGAAGGGAGAGGTCAGAATAAACTCTTAACACAATAACATAAATACAAGTGCAAAGAAATGTCTGAAGTATCATAAAAAATAGACTCCTAATAATGTATCGCTGGTAACATAGCTCAGTGGGTTGATCACTCACTGCTGCGATCTTTGTGTGATCTGCAATTCCTGAAACTCCAACTCTGCCTTTCATCCTTCCAAGGTTGATAAATGAGTACCAGCTTCGGTTGGGAGGATAAATGTATGTAAATATATTTTTACTCCTATGTCCTGTCCCCTTTCCTCCATACTTGTGGGACATTCCGTCCCTCAGGACAGGACCGGAGCACTTTTTTTCAAAAAGTATAAAAAATCGAAAAATGTTGTTGTTTTTCTCTTTTTATGCGGGGTACCGCACGCGGCTGCAACCCCGCCCTCCTGAGCTCTGCCCCGCCCATTAGCCTTCAGTCCTTTTCTCCGCGTGGTCAGGGCTGGACGCACTTGCATCACCGGGAAAGATTCTTTGTTTCCGTTGTCCTCTCCTGCTCCATTTAGTCCTCCGTCTATGCCGGAGCGTCTGGTATTTGTGTCCTGTTCTTCATGCGAACGTCGCTTCGCTAGGGCGGATCCCCATTCTCTCTGCTTGGAGTGTCTGGGTCCGGACCATTGCCGGGATTCATGTTTCTACTGCAATTCCCTCTCCGTCCAGGCACTCCAGCGCTGTCTTCTTTGGTGGGAGGAGATCTTTTAGCGTGTTCCTCCATCTCATCTTCAGCTTTTCATTGACGAAAAGAAGAGACATCCGTTATGTTCCTTACTTTTTAGGGTGCCCCAACTGGGGGACTCCTTCCTGGGGTCTTCTAAGTCTGGGAGGGTCTTGAGCAGCTCTGCCACCAGGGTTCCACCATAGGTGCCTCCCAGGCCTAATAGGCGTACCAGAGATTTCTCCAAGGGTTCCCACGACGGACCTGCCAAGACAGGACCACGTTCCAAGGTTCACCTGTCAGGTGCTAAACTTCAGCCCAGTTCATCTGTGGCTTTGGACACCGGGGTTCGCTCTGAGGTCTCCTTTTCTGGAGCTTTCTGTACCAAGCCACGGCTTGAGGGCCATCACGAGGGAGCTACACGTACCAGGAGGAAACCTGAGGTTCCTCTTTTTGAGGCTAAGGTCTGTACCGATAAAACCGAGGCACCTGCTCTGAAGGTTTTGTCTATGGGGGCGATTCCTCAGCATTCCCGCACTCAAGGACGCAGTGATACCGGTTCTGTCGAGGGGGCAAAGATGGTGGTCATGAACCGTAATTCCTCTATTACCGGCTCTGCCGAGGTTCCTCCTCTGAAGGCTAATTTTGGGGCCACCTCCAAGATGTCCAGTAAACATCTGAGACCCCCAGTACTGGCTCTGCCGAGGATCCTTGTGTCAAGGCTAAGGTGTTACTTAAGTCCCCTGACCAGCCTGAGGAGACGGTTGCCTCATCTGCACAGGTGAGGCAGTTCTCTTCAGGCATCGACACAATGGTGGCCCAACCCTCATGGTCCACGGTGGCCATTTTGGATTCTTCCCTTACACCTACGTTCTCGCCGGCGGGTACTGGGAACCTTAATTTTGGGGCTGAACAGCCGATTCCACCTCAAGGGGAAGGTAAAATCTGTTCCTCCCTTCTTATGACTGGTGTGCTCGGATGCCGCTGCCTCATACTGTCTTGCTTCCACCTGCTTCTGCTCCACTGCTCTATGTGGACCCGATTGGTGGTGGGCCCTCCTGGCAACCATCCTCATTGCGTTTGTGGGGGTATACCCCATATGAGAGGTCTCTGCCTACCCCAGCGCCTAAACCTTCATCAGAGGATGTATTTTGAACCTCCGGCTCCACCTTCCACCCCAGCGGTTTCAGCGGCTGCTGCAGTGGTACCACCTCTTCCTATTGGTCCGCCTCTGCGCTTCCTCCCCTAGCCCCGCTGTCTTCCATCGAAAAGACACCGGTAGAACGGGATAGCTCTTTAAAACCTGTGACGGCCCAGATGTCTTCTCCTGATTCGCTGGATGACCCTCAAGCATATCAGGATAGCGATGAGCAGTCCCGCTCTGTCGGAGCATTCCATGGCTGGGTTCTGGATATGATGGCCCTCCTCAGCATTCTCGTACCTGAGGCCCCCGCTCCGCAGGAAGGGGTGTTTTCTGGAGCGTTCACCTTGTCACCACAAGAGCGTACCGGCCTGTTCCTCCAGAAGGACGTTTTGGCTGAGGCCTGTAAAGTCTTGGATAAGCCCCACACCGGGCTGCATATCAATAAGAGAATTGACGTCCGTTACGGGCTTCACACATCTGAGGAGATAGCCTCGGTGTCTTGTCTGCTCCCTTCCTCGATGGTGGTAGCTGCAGCCATGCTTCAATCCAAGTCGGCCCCTGCGACCTCAACGGCTGTGGCCCAGATTCTGCCCAAGGAAGATAAGATTCTGGACTCCTTGAGCAAGAAAGTCTTTGCCAATTCAGCCCTCCAACTTCGTCAAGCGAACACCGAGCTCATCCTGGCTGCAGTTAATATGAGGCTGTGGAAGGAGTTGGCTGATTTCCAGGAGTGTATTCCTGTGGATAGACAAGACAACTTCAAAGCTGGTCTGTCGGACACCAGGGTGTTGGCAAAGGATCTGTTGGAAGCTGCGGCACACCACGTAGATACCTCATCTCAAGGCCTTATGGTGGGAATTGACACCACCAGGCATGGCACCATGTGACGAAGGTTTCAAAGGTGGTGCAAGAGTAAGTTCTGGACCTTCCCTTCGACGGCAAGGAATTGTTTCATTCTTCTACGGATGAGGAACTTACAAAGACCAAGGCGAGCACCCAAACCGCCAAATCTTTGTTGGTCCTGGTGCCTTATACACCGAGGTCGGGGTCTCAGTCTCAATCCTTCTCTGGCTTCAGAGGTTTTCAGGACCGCAGGGCGCGCAGAAGTGAACCTCTGGTTGGCGCCACCCATCGAAAACAACAACATGGTCGGTTTTTCTCTCGCCCATCAGCCTCCTCTCGAGGAGCAGGTAGTGCCCAAACCCAACCAGGCTGGCCTGCGCATCATCCTCGACCTTTCTCAGTTCATCCTTTCTCTTCCCCAAGAGAAATTCAAGATGATCACACCCTGCCAAATAAAGTCCTCTCTTCGGAAGGGCGACTTGCTCAGTGTAGTGGACCTTCAGGATGCGTATATGGACATCCCGATATGGAGGTTGCATCGAAAATATCTGATGTCGGTCATCGCAGCTTTCCTTCGTCTACAGGGTGTTCATGTAAATCCGTATTTGGACAACTGGCTCCTACGCAGCCCTTGTCCACTGTCAGCTTCGAGGAATCTCCAGTTTCTTCTCCAGCTCCTGTTCCATCTTGAGCTGCCGGTGAACTGGTGGAAATCGTCCATGACGGTCTGCCAAGACCTGATTTTCCTGGGTTTCCTTTGGAACACGATCTACTCCAGGGTGTATTTGACAGCGGACAGGATTGCAGTTCTATTCGCCACATGTCAGCTCTTCATCCGTTCAGACCACATGACGGCTTGGTGGTTCCAGAGACTTCTGGGCCACATGGCCTCGTGCGTACTTGCTCTTCCTCTTGCCCGTCTCAAAATGAGGCGTACACAGCTGGCTCTTCTGAGCTCTTGGTGTCAGGCTTCGGACTCGGATTCCAAGATAATCCCAGTTCCATCCTGCATGATGGCGGCCCTTCTATGGTGGTCTTCGACCAACAGTCTTACAGTGGGGCATTACCACATACTCCTCCCTTCTGGGGTGGGGCACGACGCTGGATCATCTCCAGGTTTTTGATCTATAGATGCTGCAGGACAGACAGTTTCATATAAATTATTTGGAACTCCTGGCTATATTTCTGGCGCTGAAAGCTTTCCAACCGTCCATTACGAAACCGGGTGGTCAACATCCGCACGGACAACTCAGTGTCAATGTTTTAGATCAACAAGCAAGGTGGCACCAAATCATCACCTCTTGTGGACCTTGCCATTTAAATTTGAGAATGGGCCATCCAGCATGGCATTTGGCTACTGGCGATACACATTCCGGTTCAATTCAATGTGACCGCAGACTCACTCAGCCGACAAACAGCGGCCAGCTACAAGTGGGAACTGAACACGTAGGTCCTCTCCACCATCTTTCGCCAATGGGGAACTCCAGAAGTGGACCTCTTTGCGACTTCTACAAGCAGAAAACTTCCTCTTTATGTAGCCAGAAACGGTCTCAGGGCCTCCTCCCTAGGGGACGCTTTCGAAATTACGTGGCACAACATGAAGGCCTATGCTTTCCCGCCTCTACCTCCTGATTCATCAGTCAATTTGCAAGCTCAGGAATACAACAAATTGCACTCTCCTGTTCATAGCTCCTTGGTGGCTAGCCAGATTCTGGTTCTCGGAACTTCAACATCTGTCGATTTGTTCTCCGATTAGACGGCCGTTGATTCCCAACCTGCTTCACCAGTGCAATCAGCTGATGTGGCACCCCTCCCCACAACCGTTCATCCTGGTGCCTGAATTCAAATCCTTAACGCACTTTAACTTGTCTGAGGACAATATGCACATTATCCAAGCGGCCAGGAAACCCTCTACGAGGTCTCAGTATAGGAGCAAGTGGCTACGGTTTTGCCACTGGTGTTTAGCTAAGCAGCTGGACCCCAGACATGCTACGATTGACACTGTTCTCTCGTTCATATCTCATCTGGCAGCTTGTGGCATTCATGTCTTGTCTTGTAGGACTTTTGCCTATTGCCGCCTACCTGTCCACTGACAACTGTTCCTTTTCTTTGACAAACCAAGTAATTAAAAGGCATTTTGCAGGTCTATTGCATCTTTTTCCACCTGTATGCAATCCTCATCCAAAATGGGATTTGAATGTGGTCCTCAACGCCTTATGCCATAAACCATTTGAACCCATGGCTACGGCGGATCTAAAGTACCTTTCATGGAAGGTTGCATTTCTGATTGCAGTAACTTCAGCAAGGCGAGTAAGCAAGCTTCAAGCGTTGTCTGGGGAACATCCATTCCTCACTACCATAAGGATATGGTTGTGCTCCACACTCATCCTTCCTAAAGTAGTGACTGATTTTCATTTAAATCAATCTATATCATTACCTGTCTTTTTTCCGAACCCTGGCCTCAGATGCCGAAGAGTATCACACAATTTAGATGTCAGACGAGCTCTGAAGTTCTATCTGGACAGAACTGAACTCAGGGGCTCCTCCCAGCCCTTTGTTACGTTGGGAGACCCGAAAGGGAAACCCGCTTCAAAAGCTACTATCTCCCGATGGCCTCCTGTATCTCAGAGGCGTATACCATTCAGGGCCTTCAACTTCCGAAGGGCATTCATGCTCATCTTGTACTTGGCAAAGCGGCTGCTGTTGCCTTCCAAAATTATGTTCCCTTGGAAACCATTGCCAAAGCGGCTACGTGAGCCTCATCAGCTTTTTGTAAGCATTACTGCTTGGACCTGATCTCCATTGCCGATGCTCAATTCGGCCAGGCTGTTCTTAAACACCTCTTTCAATAAGGAGTTTCCATCCACCTGTATTGCCTGTGAGGAGTGCTTGGGAATCTCCCAGAAGTATGGAGGAAAGGGGACGGGACATAGGAGTATAACAAAGTTACTCACCGGAGTGACTACCTTACTCCTAGTCCATAGTCCCCTTTCCTCCATATGCCCGCCCGCTGTCCCCTCTAATAAGTATCCTCTATTATTGCTTAAATGGCCACAGACCTGGCAATAGAAAAGGACTGAAGAGCGATGCGCGGGGCAGAGCTCAGTAGGGCAGGGTTACAGCTGCGTGCAGTACCCCACGTAAAAAAAGGACAAACATTTTTAATTTTTTATGCTTTTTGAAAAAAAGTGCTTTGGTCCCGTCCCGAAGGACAGAATGTCCCACAAGTATGCAGGAAAGGGGACTATGGACTAGGAGTAAGGTAGTCACTACGGTGAGTAACTTTGTTAATATACAGCGCTTAGGCGTAAGCGCTATATAAATAACTCACATAATTATCACATCATTAATTCATAATGGAAACCTAATAAGATACTTAATAATCTAACAGTACTATTAGTTGTATAATATTGCACACACGCGTGGGTAAATCATTTGCTCTCCAAGAAGGGATCAAGAGAAGATCGAGTCTCCTTTCCAAGTGGCAAGGTAGGATTGCAAAGAGAATTATACACTGCAATCGATTGTACTGAAGAGAATTGATGACCAACTCCCAGACTGTTTAATTGCTCCTGAAAAAAGGTGCGTTTCACCTGAAATGGATCCAGCTGTGTATGGACCGTGAACGTTAATTGGACTTCGATAAGTTCCTTTGTTCAATTAATTCTTTATTTTAAACTTCATTATCTTTAACAAAAGTTGTTCCTTTTGGGTTTTGGAGACTGAAGATCCCAATATGAAGGATGTCTATTTGCACCAAAGCATTTTGTGAAAATATTTGATTTACATTCTGATTCAAATTTTGGGGTTTGAGTTTTCAAAATTTTGACAAGAATAAATGGAGAAAGAATTGAGTTAATTCACTTTTTCAATTATCATTTTTAAAATGTTTAAATTATGAGTCATTTGGATCAATAATTGAGTGTTGTGCTTAGTCTAAAAGTAGATTGGTCCTCATTCTGAGTTTGGCGGTAATTTGGTAGTAAATCCACTGAATTGCTGCCAAATCAGTTACTGTTATCACCACGAGCTCCTGTGGGTTTACAACGGGATTACAAGTGGGGGTAGGGCGGTATTCATCCCCATTTTTGGAATCAATAGGACTCAATGGGGTTTTCGTGAAGAATTACTGCAAGCAGCAATTCTGTAAATTTTTGGTGTTTAAGTCGAGAATTTACACCCAGAGCTGGAGATAAATCCTCGACTTCAATGCCAAACTCGGATTTGGCATAGTGGTAAAAACTGCAGTTATTCCGTTAAAACCACCACCACTTTGTTACCACTCAGCCAAACTTCGAATGAGGCCCATTGTGTTTCTGTGGATTGTCCATTCCTCCGGACCTGGGATTTTATCACTCAGTGCACCCAGAATCACAGAGTTTAGTAAGTGAATATAATTATTGAAACCGTTGAAAATATTGATTTAGCACAGCGTTGAAAAAAACAGTGTTTACACACTTTCTTGGACAAGTTGTGAAGCAGATAGGATAGACATTGCTAAGTTGTGGAACTACAGGGCATACAATTCAGCCAAGTAAGCTCAAACCTACCTCCTGCAAAGGAGATATCTTTGTTTCAAGAATTCATTTCGACTCTTGCCCCCTGGGTTACTAGATTTATAAATCTGTCTTTTTAAGTGTTGGACGTCCCGGAAAGCATTAAGGAGGCGTGGGTAAGAACTCTGCTGAAAAAGGACAACCTAGATCCAGCAGAAACTGGTCACTATCGACCAATAAGCAATTTCCCCTTCATTTTAAAAATATTGTATGAAATTGTCTATTTACAGTATCAGGTATTTGTGGAGAACCATGACATACTAGCCGCTCAGCAATCCGGATTCCGCCCCAGTCAGGGGGCTAAGTCTGCACTGCTTGATTTAAAGTCACATATTGCAGGTATTGTAGATGATGGCAATACAGCATTACTGTTGCTATCAAATCTTTCTTCCGCTTTCAATCTTGTCGATCATCAATTCTTGGCAGACGGGGCGTGGCTTGATGGCTACGTGAGAGGACGTTCCTTGGAGGAGCTCCCGATGATCCGATCTTGATCCTGGGAAGAAGTGATGGTTATTGGCAGACTTTCGAGCCCACGGTGTATCCAAGGGCGCACGAAAGTGGGGGGCACATGGTGAGTGCCCTCCCCACTAGCGAGACTGCATATCCACGGAACTAGACTTCGAAGAAGGTGGTAGTCGTGCAATGGAAGGGCAGCACCCAAGATGGCCGCCTGCGGACAAAGGGCCATAAATGGTCCGTGGAGCTGAGGAAGACAAAGTTGGTCGGAACGTGGGCGAGCCCAACCAGATAGACGTGTCGCATGCGCCTCTGGCTGAAGGCAAGAACATAAGGGCGAGCCCCCACTGAGGAGGCCCTGGATCGTGGCGGGCTAGCAAAGTGAACCCGGGTTCAGCAGAACCTCGCTGTGAAGGGTCCGGCGAGTGAACCCCGCGAGGTACTCTGCAGCGCCGAAGATACAGCTGGGCGCGCGGGCCCGACCAACGCAGCAGGATGTCCTCCAAGGTGATGCGACCCCGGATCAAACAGCCCACGATGGAGGCCTATGCTAGGTCGCCCTCGGGCGCGGAAGGGGGCAAGAGCAAAGACACCCCCGCGGCGGCGATGGACCCACCGGGTACTATCCAGGAGGTGCTGGCGGCAATTGCCAACTTGAAGGTGGCCTGGGAGACGAAGCTGGGCCTGGCCATGAAAGAGGGCCTAAACCTTAAGATCGGAGCGGTCCGGAAAGAGATGAACCTGTTGCGCCAGGACGTGCAAACGATCGCGGAGCGCACTGGGGAACTGGAGAAGGAGTTGGCCCCGACCACGGAGGCGTGCAATACTCACGCCAAGGAGCTTCATGCCCTCGTGCAACAAGTGGGCAATTTGGAGGACAGAGCAGAGCAGGCAGAGGGGCGCGCCAGGCGCAACAACATTCGCATAGTGGGGTTTCCGGGGGGAATGGAAGGATCGAACCCCAGAGATTTCGTTGAAACTATGCTCTTGCAGGAGATTACAGGCGGGGAGCTGACCCAGGGGTTTGCGGTCGAAAGGGTGCATAGGGCCCTGACCAGGAGACCGGCCCCAGGAGCCCCCCTGCGGCCGTTGATCGCGAAGATCCTGAACTATCGTGACCGCGAGAAGATTCTCAAATTTTTCCGGAAAGGAGGCACGATAGAAAGGAGGTCAGCGAATATAACGGCGTATCCGGATTATACGCTGCTCGTACAACGGAGTCGAATGAACTTTGGAACGGTGAAGAGGAGGCTTAGAGAAGCAGGCCACCGCTAAATGTTGCTCTACCCCGCCAGGTTAAAGGTGTTTCATAAGAACAGATCCCTCTTCTTTGAGACGCCGACTGAAGCGATGGAATGGTTGGATATGCAAGGTCGACCTCAGGAATTGGATGCCCAGACAGAAGCGGCTGGAGATAAGTAGCACGTTGCAGAGGCGCCCGTGAAGCCATAGTTATGACATTGGGACTGGAATACAGTATGATATTGTGCTTGTGGGGGGAAGTCACGGTATCTGCCGGCGGTTCCCGTTGAATTCACTTCTCCTAAATAGACGACTGGGAGCTCCTGGGGAGCAACCTCTGCACCCAATAGTAGTATATTTAGTTGGTCACTGTTAGAGTGGTGACACCCCGCAGGGTCCTCATTCTCAGACACGGGACGGGTCCAGACGTGGGTAGGCCTGAGATCCAGGGATGGAGCTGGGCTATTGTTGGGGGGATGGCGGGGAGGGGGAGGGGGAGTTGTGTTCATTGGTGTGAAGTTGGGGAAGAGGGAGGAGGGCCCTGTTCGTGAATAGAAGGGAAAGAGCCAGGGAACGACCCTACGTAGGGAGCATTATGGGAAGGGATGGGATGGAGATAGACCGACCGGATGGCATCGGGTAATCTCAGAATTGTGACCTGGAATGTACGGGGCCTCAACAGCTACCTTAAATGTAACAAAGTGATGTTGTATTTAAAGAGGATGCGCGTAGACATAGCCCTGCTGCAAGAGACCCACCTCACTAGGGAAAGGCTGGAGGTGGTCAGGAGGAAATGGAAAGGCACTGTTGTGGGCGGGTCTCTTGGAAAACAGAGAAGTACACATCATAAATTTGTATGCCCCCAATAATGATACAGCGGCTTACTTTAGGACCCTCTACGGTAAACTTGGCTCCCTGGCAGGGAGTACGGTAGTGTGTTGGGGGGGGGGGGACTTTAACTGTACCGTAGATCCCAGAATGGACAGGTCCAAGGACAGGGCAGGAAAAACGGCACCGGCGGCTAAAGCGCGGAGTACCTTACTGAAAGACCTAGGCCTAGAGGATGCGTGGAGAAGGCTACATCCCACGGATACAGTACTCACACTACGCAGCGCCACATGATTTGCACACAAGGTTAGATTACATGTTTGTAACAGCTGAGATGGTGAGAGACATAGAAGGGGCGGAATACAAGGCCCGAGTACTATCGGACCACTCGCCCTTGGTGGTAGACTGGCAACACCAGCCCCCACGACCGCGGATCCCTACATGGAGACTTAGGACCGAAGCTCTGCAGGACGAGGAGTTTCGGGAGGGCCTGAGGGATGCCATCGAAGAGTACTTTGACATAAATACGGGAAGCGTAAGCTCTGTGGGCACACAGTGGGAAGTGTTTAAGGTGGTGGTGCGTGGGGTAGCTATTTCCCAAGCTAAGGGGCTACATGGGGGGGTCGAAAGGGAACTCCAGGAGGTGGAAAGGGAGCTAGAGGATCTCGCGCGTTGGGAGAGCACCGCTCATGGTAATAGAACCAAAGTAGAGGAGCTACAGTTGCCCTGCAGCACATTCTGGGATAGACTGTGCAGGCTCAACTACAGTAAATATACGGAGAGGATACACGCAGGGGGCGACAAGCCAGGCAGACTGCTGGCCTGGCTGTATAAGAGTGAGACCCCCCGCTCGGTGATTAGTGAGATTCAGGACGAGAGAGGTTGCATATGCAACACCCAGAAAGAGGTAAATGAGGAATTCCTTAAGTTTTACAGACACTTGTATGAGGACACGGGGGAGGATATGTGTCAAGACATACTGGACACATTGGGGGACATTGAGCTGCCCACCTTGGATGATCTAGAACGCACTGAGTTAGACACACCCGTCACCTCGGATGAGCTGGAGGTGGTGATTCGGAACTTGCCCACTTGCAAGGCGCCGGGTTCGGATGGGCTGCCCAGCGAGTTCTACAAAACATACCAGCAAGAGTTGCTTCAGCCACTGCTTGCCACTTTCAACGAGGCCTATGAGCAGGGAGAACTCCCATTGTCCCTCTGTGAGGCTGTAATCATCCCACTCCTGAAACCAGGCAAGCCGGCCGTGGAGTGCGGGTCTTACAGACCGTTGTCCATGCTTAACCAGGACAGCAAAATACTCACGGCGGTGCTGGCTAATAGACTGAAGAGGGTGATTAAGAAACTGATAAACCCAGATCAGACGGGATATGTTCCAGGCAGGAACATCACCGATAACCACAGGAGGCTACACCATGTCATAGACCAAACTGAGGAAGACACGGGCGAGCTGGCTATAGTGTAGTTAGACGCGGTCAAGGCCTTCGACTCGGTACGATGGCCCTGGCTGAAAGCGGTCCTGAAGGGGCACGGAATGGGACCTGGATACCTCAAATGGGTCCAGTTGTTTTATAGCACCCCAAATGCGAGGGTCAAGACAGGGTCCACAGTCTCAGATTCTTGGCAACTTTGCAGGGGGACCACACAAGGATGCCCCTGGTCACCCATGCTATATATACTGGCATTGGAGCCGCTGGCAATATGCCTGTGACAACAATATGGGGAGGTGGGTATAAGCACTGCCAGTGGAGAGCATCTGATATCATTATATGCGGATGATATGCTGCTTAATTTGCGTTACCCAGAGGAAAACCTACAGTACGTGCTAGAGGTAATAGAACGGTACGCTATCCTCTCGGGCATATCGGTGAACCCTGGAAAGTCCAGTCTATTCCCTTTGGGCAGATATAGGAATGTCCCAGTGCAGAGGCTGCCTGCCCTGCCAATACCATGGCAGCCCGTGACATTTAGGTATTTGGGAATAAACATTTACCACAAGGTCGAGGCAGAACACAAGCACAACACAGAAAAGGCGATAGAGGGGATCAAGAACAGCATGGTATTTTGGTCCAGATTGCCCCTGACCATGATGGAGAGGGCGGCCTTGCTCAAGATGGTGGTCCTGCCTAGACTTTTGCACTTCTTCGTAAACGTCCCATTTCTGATACCTAGGAGTCTATTCACGAAACTTCATAGCGTGTGCAGGGGTTTCGTGTGGGGCAGCTCTAGGAATAGGGTTGCTCTGTGGAAGCTCCAGAACCCATGTGACGGGAGGGGGATAGGCCTGCCTAATTTTGAACTCTATTACCTGGCGGGGCAGCTGCAGTACGTGGCCAGGTGGCTCTCGGCTGAAGACTCGGCGGAAGCCAGGCTCCTGCGTGGAAATACAGCCCCATCCTTTCTGATGGAAGTGGTGTGGTTGTGCAGAGACAAACTGGTGGGCAAGGGGCAGCTACTGAGGCTGGGCTGGGAGATCTGGCACAGGACATGGAAGATTGGGGGGGACTCGGAGCCGTACTCCCAGCAGGCCCCTTTGGCGGCGCTGTGCGGGAGTGACTCAACTACTTGAATCGGTCCGCAGATACTGGGAACAGGTAGGCTTAGCCACCCTCGGGGACATATGGCAGGAAGGGGAGGCAGTGGACTTTCAGAGGTTGCAGGAAGAGACGGGAGTACATGTTGGCCAATATATAACCTACACTAGGCTTGTGAAAAAGACTAGAGAAAGATGGCCTGAGACAGTGCTAGCGGAAGACCCAGACACCTCCCTGGAAACCATGTATGATGTATCAGAGTGTGGTCACGAAATATCGAGGATATATGATCTCCTGCGAGTAAGGGCAGGGAAGGAGTTGCTCCAATTGAGACAAGATTGGGAGGAGGAGGTGGGAGGACCCATGACGGATGGGCAGTGGGAACGGGCCCAGAGGTACCACAAAAAGGTGTCGAGAAACGCGAGATTCCAACAGCTTCAATTGTACGTTACCCACAGGGCTTATTTAACCCCCGGGAAGATTGCAAAGTTTGGGGGACCAACTACGCAGCAATGCCCCAGGTGTGGGGAGGTGAATGCGGGACTGCTACACATGTTTTGGGCTTGCCCAGAGGTGCATAGATTTTGGGACGAGGTCAAGACGAAACTGGCAGGTGGGGGGGGTGGCTCTGGATGTGGAATCGGCCTGGTCATGCATGCTTGGGCTTTTTCCTAGACCCCGGCATTTGAAACACATAAGCAAGATGAAGGACTTGGCTTATATTTTGGCCAAACGTAGGATTGCCATGGGCTGGAAGGCGGCCCACAGACCTAGGGTGGAGTTATGGTGGACGGACCTCTTGAGGTGGGCGGAAGCTGAATCTGTAGTCTGGTTTGAAGCGGTCACCAGGGGGAGTGGGGAGGAAGTAGGGCCCTTGATGGCCTGGCGGCAACTGGTGGCCTCGTTGGCAAGCCCTCACCGGGGTGACAATGAAACAGAGGACCCGGATGATGACTGCCTAAGTATTGTGCTACCCAATGATGCTCCTGTAAACGACATGTGAGAATCGGCTCTAGTTTAAGGGGGTAGGTGTTACGCTCACCTGACTCCCACGGAGGCGCAGGTCTGGTTTGGAGTGTTGTTGCTTCTTCTATGGTGAAGCGCAGGACCCGGAAGATGAACTGGACCGGACCTTCGAATCTGGCTTGTCTGGCTCACAGGAATATCTTTCTGTATGTGAAAAGGGAGTATTAACAATCTGCAGGAGAAAGTATAAGCCTCCCGCTCCCTTCTCACCCCTCTACGAAACCCCCCTGCGACCCCCCCACGTGAAGTCTCACCTTAGGGTTTGAAAGGTTGAGCTCTCCATCCTCCTTCTTATGCAGGGGCGCGTTGTATCCAGTTACTTCACTGGGATTTTGATTGTAGAGGGTTCAAGTTTTGTTTTCCCGGTATAGTACCGTAAGGATTCTGTTAATGAGTATGATTCCACAATAATAATTGTTCGTTGTCTCTTTTTCAGGTGCGGAAACTATTCCGAGAAGAGCTGTGGAACCGAAGAATGAGACTCTGGTGAGCTTGATGAGAGTTCTCTGTGTCCTTGTATCAATACGCTCACTAACGCTGATGTCTTTTTTCCCCATAGGGGCCGGGGTCCGGAAATGCCTGGATGCGGCACCGACCCGAAACTAAGCTCAATCCAGAAGAAATCAGGTAAGTATTTAATGGGCGTTTGGGTAATGTCTTTTCATGCGCCCACTAACGCGCTGTCTCTTTTTCCCCTTAGGGGCCGGGGTCCGTAAATGCCAGGATGCGGCACCGACCCGAAATGAAGTTGGAATAACCCAACAGGTAAGCTTTGTAATGGAAATTAAGGTTTTCCTTGTTTTCTTTCCCCTCTCACCTTTATTCTTGTTTTTTTCTCCCTAGGCGCGGTGATGTGGCTGCGAGTCCAGATGTCGCCGTAGAACGTGGTGGTACCTTGTACAGGTGAGTGAGATGCGGCGCTGCAGCGATCGATGCGATGTGCTTTTAAATGGATGTCTTCCTTTTCAAGACCGTCGGCGAGTTGTCTCCGGAATGCGGATTTAGCAGGTAAGGACTCTTCTTTACCCTTTTCTCTTCTCTTCTCTTCTCTTCTCTCTTTGCAGGTGTTCCGGGATGCTGGCAGGAGTGGCAGAAGACAGAATGCAGGAGCAAACACGGTGAGCGTCCAGCTGCTAGATGCAGAACAACGCGAAGCGTGAGTTGCTGCTTGGGCGTGGCTTAAATAGCCTTCAAAGTAGTTCCAGGTATGTATCCTTCCTCTCAGGTATGTATTCCTCCCCTGACCACACCTGTGTGGTTAAGTAGTTCCAAAGATAAAGTAGTCCAATTCTGGCCTCAGAAGGCCTGGATGTTGCAGCATGGTCTGCATCAGGTAAGTTAACACTAAGCACCTTTAACACAAAGTCCCCTTTTATGAGCATGGCGCCTATGGCGCCAGGACTGTGGCCCGATATGAGCCTGGCGCCAAAGGCGCCAGGACTGAGTCCAAAGAGCCCCTACTTGAGGCTCTTGTGACTTCCCTTGAAGACACGATGTCTGCCTCTGGGGTAGCTGGGTCTTGTCTGGCACCTTGGAGGTAGGCATCATGACAGGAGGGGGGAGTTGGGGAGTTTTGATGAAATTGTGCTATGTTTTGAAACAGTTGTAGTGTGTTTGTTTGATTTTAAAATAAAAATACATTAAAAAAAAAACTCTTGGCAGACAGATTGACCTTAGTTGGCAAATGCTCTAAAGCAGCAACTGCCTGGTTTAAATCATTCTTGGGTCCCAGAAGCATGAGTGTTACTAAGGACAATGCCTTCTCTAACAGCTCAATTCTAGCATGCAGTGTGCTTCAGGGGTCATGAGTCTCGCCACTGCTTTTTAATGTCTACTCGCGACTTCTTTGTGACCTTCTCTTGGCTATGGGCATATATCTTGCCAATTATGCAGATTATACGCAGATTCTCATCAGGTGTTTATAGTGAAGACTTGGAGCTTATCAATCATATTTTCCTCCAAATCCAGAATTGGATGGCTTTGAACTCTTTGGCCCTCAACAACGCCAAAACAGAGTTGCTTATTTTGGGCACTCAGCAACGTCTTAAGAAGCTTGATGTAAGTTATGAGAAATGTATGATTGGTCAACACAAATCCAAGTCTCTAAGACTGTCAAGACTTTGGGAGTCTTTTTTGACCCTCAACTGTCATTCACTCGACAGACTAGTCATTTAAAATCTTCCTGCTGCTTCTTTATACAGCTACTCTGGCAGATTCGTCCTTTCCTGTCCGAAGAAAATCTTGCCATGATTGCAGCAGCCATTGTGAATTGCAAATTGAACTATTGCAACAGTCTTTTAATTGGCACCTCTCAGACAAATATCAAGTCTCTGCAGGTCATTCAGAATAGTGCTGTGCTTGCCGTGAGTGGACTCAAACGTAATGCGCACATCTCTGAAGCCAGGCAGAGTCTTGACTGGCTTCCTATTCAATAAAGGCTACAGCACAAGGGTCTAACTATTTTGTTTAAATGCCTTCCTGGTGAAACTCCATCTAACCTCATCTTGAGGTTAAAAAAGAGATCAATTGGACGCTCTCTGCGATCTAATAGTACCATGTGTTTGGTACGACTTCTCTCTTCACTGAAGAAAATTGTCTGTGCCAGCTTTAACCTCTGGGCCACTTCCTTATGGAACTTAATGCCTAAACATCTTGCTGAAAGTGGCTCAATGGCTATTTTTAAGAAGCACCTAAAAACGTTTGTTTGATGCGGGACATGGGTAATTCATAACGGTGCCTTGATGTCCACCCTCTGTATATGCCTACTCTTTAATAACATCCACTGATATCTTTTGGCATTCAAGGGTGGTCTTGGTTTTTCTTTTCTTCTGGCTTGTTTGACTGTGTTTGTATGTTTCTCTCTTGTGAGCGCCCTGAGGCCTGCGGGCTAATGGCGCAATACAACAAACAAAACTCAGATAGATAGCCTGTTTTTTCTTTTTTTTTTACTGACTTGTTTTCCATCACTAACAGTCCCACGGTTTGGCAAAGGAATGATTTACCCTCTAATCCAGAACCAAATTCTTGAAATCTTTTTTTTCTGTTAGATGATAAAAATCTGTCTTTTTAAAATGAATGTCACCTGGCTGTGAGTGAACAGTCTAGGTATTACTTTTAAATTACTTTTTTAATCATGTACTCTGCATATACTTTTTACATGAAAATAAAATAAAATGTAACACTTAAAGAAATCGAATTGTTGAAATTAAAGTACCTGCAAAGTGCCTCTCTGCCTGTCCGGCTGGTCGTGGAGCGGATTGTGTTGCTGTTCCCTCAGCGTTTTCAGCAAGCTTCAGCAAAGACTAAACGAACGATAACATTTGTGGCGATCGTTTAGCCACGCCCATATAGGAAGTGAAACACAAAATCGAGCTCGCGCGCGCACCAGCAGAAGTACCTGCGGAGTGCCTCTTTGCCTCTTCGTCGAGGCTTTGGGGCGGCACGGGTCCTTTTACTAAATTTCACCGCATCCGAGTTCTTGCAAGTGAAAAATGATGCTTCGGCAATCCCTGAAAACGGGTATGCCGGCACGAAGCCCCTTGAAAAAAGAGAAAGTAGGGACTTTATTGAAGAATAAACTTGCCTTACATGTGAGTTCCACCCCCAGACGGAGTCCAAGTATTAATGGCTCCTTGGGAAATGCTGGTATTCGAAAAAATGTAGTGGTTCTCTGTCTGCTTTTCGAGCTAAAGCTGGGGACTCCTGCCAAGTGGCAACAGAGAAGGGGAAGGTAGCAAGTGATCTATCTCCACTTGTCCAGAACTGTGATGGGGCTCATATAACCAACCTAATAATGCCTCGGCAAGTTAGGGAAACCCCAGTAACTTGGCTTAGCGAGGCGCGCTCTTTATCAGACACGGCTATGCTGGAGTCTTTGCCAAACACAGGGCTGGCCCAGAAGTGGGCACCAGTTTCTCCTGAGGGAATGGGTGATGTAGCAGTAATTGACCTTGAAATAAATGACTTTGTATTTTCTAATAACTGGATGTCTGAGCACTTACCAGCTTCCCCAGTGATGTTTTCGGATTCCAGTAGTGGGGATTCATTCTCTTCTGATGACTCCATCGCCCATAAAAGTGATAACGAATAATCATAGTACCAATACATCACTGGTCATTCATTAGTCAGATAGCCTGGTGGGACTTTCGCTCCAAGCTATGAATTTGGCAATGTTATCGATGTCCAAGACGTTGAATACATGTGAACAAAAATTACTTGCTATGGTGACAGTTTGCAAAAAATTATTCTGTGGCAATCAGTGAATGCCCCCGAAAGTGAGAAATGTTCTGACAAAAGGGTGCAAATTGAGGTGGCAAAGAAGTACATGCCCTCTGTGGCGTGTCAAACAGAACCCAAACCCTCTACTAATTGGGATTGCAAAAGTGTCCCCCTAGATATGGGTCAAATGCATGACAACCAGTTAGTAGTACCATGTATTAAAGACATCATTTATGATAAGGAAACAGAATGTGTAGACAAAACAGCAAAGTTAAATCCGAAAAAATCAACCCCAGATATTTTTAGAGATCCCCAATGTGTGCGAGAGGGCGATTAAAAAAGTGCCCACAGCCTCCAGTTTGGAGGACCGAACGTACAAAAAAGTGAATAATGGGTCTAAACAATTAACAAAAAACCAACCATTACCAAAGAACATAGGGAAATCCTCGGTGAAGCTGTTTTTTAAAGTCATCTCAATTCCGAAACGGAACACTATTATGGCATCTCGGGCCATAAAACAAAAATATCAGCAGCATGCGCAAGTTACGAAAATTGGAACTCTTACCTTTGCTGCTGTTCAAGCAATGGAGTACCCGTCGTTGGATGCTCTAGTGGAGGTTATAAGCACATACACTATAAATAAAGAGTGTGCCGCCTAAGGAGGTACTTAGCCAGCCTAACCAGGCTAATGTTACAAATTATGCAGTATTGGCTGCCCAGAGGATGGAAATCCGAATAGCAGTTGATGCATTTCTCCAGCATGGGGTCTGGCATGGATTCACATGCTCATGAATATTCCTGTTGTCAGGCCGGGAATCCTCGGTATAGAAAAAAATCAGTATCGGTTTCGTTTCTGATCTGTCTTTCTTAGTAGTAACCAATCACTGGTCTCTGGGTCATACTGCCCCCAGCCAATGACTGCCCTCTCCCTAAGCCCCGCCTCTGGCAGCCATCCTCAGATTTTTACCGCACGTTCAAGTGTTGGGAGTCGTCGTGCTGTAGCTCTCGAGCTTTTGCTGCGTTTTCGTGCTTTTTTTCAGGAGATTCTTCTAATTTTTCGGTTAAATAGAGCCTCAAGCTCCACCGTTTCTACATCCGATCAACGGGGATCCGTTTCGGGGTTTTCTACGCCCCTCAAGGGTGAAGATTTAGTCGAGTTACGCTTTTGGAGGATTCCAGAAGTTCCGAGGCCTACCCCGGACATGGCCCAGGAGAAAGGAAGCTCGATGCCCGGGAAGCTGTTCAGGACCTGCCCTGGATGCCAGCTTCAGAATGTTTTTGTTATGCCTCTACTGTCTCCATGAGGACAAGACGCACACGGAGTAGGACTGCACGTTTTGTGGGAACATGTCGGAGCGGACCATGAAGGATCGCCACCTCCGTCTCGCCAACTGGCTGGAAGGGAAGAGCCCGTCAGGCGAGAAGAAGAAAAGAAGTCTGAGCGGTCTTCTAAGTCCTATGAGGGCGCCCCGGCGACGGGGGCCCAACAAAAGTCTAATCACCGCAAGTCCGCGGGCACCGGGAGCGCCGAACGGTCGGGCTCCTTGGCTGCCAGGCAGGGCGCATCCTCCCCGGCGCCATCAACCACGAGCCAACGCTCTGGCTCGGGTAAGAGGAAGTCCGAGAACCCGGCGAAGCTTCTGGAGAGGCCCTGGTCGGAAGATTCCGGCAGAGAGGGAGCGAGGCTCGGACCCTCCCCCCAAGGTGAAGGCCCCAGGCATCCAGAAGGTGACGATGGCCTTAATTCACCCTGCTAAGACCTTGATTGAGGATGTCGCCGCGGCCCTGGCTCAGCCTGTGGAGGCTACACCAGTGGAGGCGCCCTCAGGACCCAGAGTCTCCCTGCTACCGCGGAGGGAGTCGTCTTTCAGGCCCACTGAGAAGACCCCCACAAGTCCTCGTTGGAAAAGGTGGGGGAGAGGCTGGTGGCCATCGTGGATATGGACACGACCTCTGAAGAAGAGCTCATCGAAGTCATGGGAGAGGCCCAGCCCATCGGGAGGGATCCCGACAAGGGCGACGACGAGAGCGACAGGGTCGCCGACAAGGCTCCTCAAGAGCCCTCGCGCCCGTCATTTCCGGCGCCGCAGGACACTTCGGCGGCCATTTTGTCAGCGATTCAGTCCTTATGTTCGGAGATAAGGACAAGGTTGCCCCTGCCCCCGACGGAGGTACCTGAGCCAGACCCGACGGGGGAACCGGAGCCAGGACCTTCAGAAAGTCCACTGCATAAGAGGAGGACGACGCATCCTACGCCACCTCTCCCACCTCTGCGGCCTGCTCTGCCTTCCCCCCGGTCTACTACCCACAGGGATGATACAGGCACAGACACGGCTACGACAGGTACAGATGACGACGGAGGCGACGACGGGACGTGTTTGCCGTCGCCCCCTGCTCGGGCGTCCCTGCCCGACGAGATTGGATCCTTCCATGCCATGATTTCCAGGGCATCCAAGCTCCTCCCAGAAGAGAAGGAAGGGTTCCTTTACCAACGGCGTGAGGCTAAAAGGAAGACGGTCCTCGCCGTACCGCTTCTTGATGACATCTGGGATGAGGGGCTCGCCCTCCTCAAGAACCCTGCCACGGCACCGGCAAAGAGGGACCGGTACGAGAAGAAGTACCGGGTCCCCGACGCTGCCCCCTTGTGCCTTCGGGTGCAACCTACCCCGGATTCGGTCATCTCAGCGGCAAAGAAGAAAGCTGGGGGGGCATCGGCCTCGACATCAACCTCCCCGCCGGACGGCGAGGGCAGGAAGTTGGACACGATGGGACGGCGGATCATCTCATCCGCAGCGACGACTATCAAGGCGGCCAACGCCCTGGCTATCGTAGCCCGCTACGACAGGGAGTTGTGGTTCAAAATCGCCCCTCTGTTGGACTTCCTTCCGGACGCCAAAAGGGCTGAGGCCCTTGAAATTCTACAGGAGGGTGAGATTGCTTCGGACCACACCATCACGGTGGCAACGGACATCGCCGACACCGGTTTCCGTCAGTTGGGCAACGGTGTTTGCTTGAGACGACGAGGATGGCTCAAGGCCACGGATTTCCGCCAGGACGTACAAGCCAAGGTTTTGGACATGCCCTTCGACGGGAACAACCTGTTTGGGAAGGCGGTTGATGAGTCCCTTCAGGCCATCAAGACAGACGCAGAGACTGCCCGGGCACTGGGAGTGTTCCAACAACGACGGGCGTCCTTTCGGAGCTCTGGAGGCAGACAAGGTGCCTCCAAGGGATCCGGCAGTGGCTCCTCCACGTACCGCCAAGCTGCAAGATCTTCATCCCAGGAAGCCTACAGGGGACGCGGCAAGTCAGGTGGTGCCAGTCGTCGTCGACAGGGAGGTCAAGGAGGCAAGGCAGCCTCCAAACAAGATTGAACCGACCGTGGGGTCGGGCCCTGCCGAAGCACCCCGGTGGGAGGCCGGCTGGCGAGGTTCATCAGCGTGTGGGAGTCCATCTCCACCGACCGTTGGGTGCTGGACGCCCTGGCCCAAGGGCACGCCCACCCGTGGCCAGGAAGGAAAATCACATCCCTCAACTACTGTTGGAAGTAAGGGCGATGCTCAAGAAGGGTGCCATCGAGCTCGTCCCAAAGAGGCTTCGGGGCTCCGGAGTCTACTCAAGGTACTTCCTCATAAAAAAAGAAGATAGGAGGATAGCGCCCCATCCTGGACCTACGACGACTGAACAAGTACATCAAGGCACAGAAGTTCCGTATGGTCACCCTCCAGCACGTGCTGGGACAGCTGGAGGAGGGCGATTTCCTGTTGTCAATGGACTTGGAGGATGCGTACTTCCACATCCCCATTCTAAAAAGACACAGAAAGTTCCTCAGGTTCGTGGCCCAACGGCGGCACTACCAGTTCAAAGCCCTCCCGTTCGGATTGAAGTCGGCACCCAGGGTGTTCACCAAGTGCCTCGCACCGGTAGCGGCGCGGCTGCGCCTAGAGGGGATCCACGTCTACCCCTACCTGGACGACTGGCTCATCCGGGCAAGGACAAGGGAGCTCGCCATGGAGCACACTGCGAAGACCGTCCAGCTGCTCACGGACCTGGGATTCTCCATCAACTTTCCAAAATCCCACCTGGTTCCGTCGCAAGTCGCCCTGTTTCTGGGAGCCAAGCTCGACACAGTGGCGCGGCTGGCCTCGCCGTCGGAGGAAAGGACCAGGACCATTCTGGGCAAGGTGCAGCAGCTGCTGGCCACGGACATGGCGAGGTTAAGATCTATCAAATCCCTCCTCGGGATGATGTCTTCCTGCATTTATCTGGTGTGCCTTTGCAGGCTTCGGATGCGCCCCTTACAAGAGTTCCTCGACGCCCGCTGGGTCCAGTCGACGGGCAGCTTCGAGGACAGGATCCCTCTCAACGAGACGTTCCGTCAGGCGATCTGGTGGTGGGGTACCCGTTCCCATCTGTCGGCGGGTACGGACTTTCAGACCCCAGCTCACCAGGTGACGGTGACGATGGACGCCTCCCTGGAAGGTTGGGGAGCGCACTCCGGAGATCTTCACGCGAGAGGCCTTTGGCTCCCGGAGGAGAAGTCTCTCCACATCAACATCTTGGAGTTCCGCGCAGTGTTCTGGGCCCTCGGGTCCTTTCTTCCATCCCTCAAGGGCAAGGTAGTGAGGATCTTCACCGACAACACCACCACAATGTTCTACATCCGGAAGCAGGGCGGAACCAGGTTCCCTGCCCTATCCAAGGAAGCCCAGGATCTGTGGCATTGGGCCGTCGCCCAGGGGATGTTTCTGGTGCCTCTTCATCTGGCAGGAATAAAAAACACGATCGCCGACTCACTCAGCAGGGAGCTGCGCTCGTGCCATGAGTGGGAACTACGCCAGGATCAAGTGTATCGACTCTTCCGATGATGGGGCGAACCCCAAATCGATCTCTTCGCGACGGCGACGAATTCCAAGTGGCGGAGGTTCGCCAGTAGGTTCCTCCAGCCGAGGAGCATGGGCGATGCTTTCTCGTTCCCCTGGGATGGCCTATTTGTTTATGCGTTCCCTCCGCTGCCGTTGCTGCTCCGGCTCATGAACCAGCTCAAGAGGTCCCGGTGCAGGATGATCCTCGTCGCACCGGCGTGGCCGAGACAGATCTGGTTCCCGGACCTTCTGGACTTCTCAACGTCCCCACCAGTCAAGCTGCCGACGGACGCAGACCTTCTCTCCAGAGAAGGAGGCGCCGTTCTTCACCACAACCCGGAGTCGCTGAACTTGCAGGCCTGGCTTCTGCAGCACTAGAGTTTGGAGGGTACGACATCCCGGCCGACTGCAGAGAGGTTCTCGCAAAGGCCAGGGCGTCCTCAACTCAAGTGCTACGGACATAAATGGAAAAGGTTCTCTGTCTGGTGCCCTGCACAGAAGATTAACCCTCTGCGGATTACAGCCCCTTTCGCTGGCCAAAACTGGACTGGCTCACGCCTCCATCAAAATACATCTGGCTGCAATCTCCCGATATACCAGGACTAGGGGACGGGTGCCCTTGTGGTCTCATCGCCTGGTGAAAGAATTCATGAAGGGACTATTCTAATCATTCCCGCCGGTGAAGGCCCCTGCCCCTGCGTGGGAGCTTAATGTGGTGCTGACCAGGCTCATGGGGGCCTCATTCGAGCCTATGAATTCGGTGCCTTTGAAGTTCCTGTCATGGAAGACAGCTTTCCTTGTGGCCATCACGTCCGCACGACGAGTGGGAGAGATCCAGGCCCCATCTTGCAAGCCTCCATACTTGACTTTTCATGACACGAGGGTGGTGCTGAGGACACACCCCTCCTAAGGTGCCGTCGGACTTCCACCTCAACGAGCCCTTGGTGTTGCCAGTTTTCTTCCCATCGCCTTCGTCGCCGGCCGAGAGGACTTTACACTCGCTGGATGTAGCTAGAGCGCTGAAGTTCTACGTGGCCAGCACGAAGAGTTTTCGGAAGACGTCACAGCTGCTTGTGAACTTTGGGACTGTGAATCAAGGGAAGGCTCTCTCGAAGACTTCCATTTCCAGATGGCTCTCCGGCTGCATCATGCACTGTCACCGGTTGGCAAACCGACCGCTGCCCGGCCGTCCGAGAGCCCATTCGACCAGAGCGATCGCTGCTACCACGGCGTTCCTGTCTGGTGTGCCCCTGCTGGACATCTGCAGGTCTGCGACATGGAGGTCGACGCACACCTTCACAAGATTCTACTGCGTCGATCGGGACTCCAGGGAGGAGTCCAGGGTCGGCCAAGCAGTGCTACGCAACCTGTTCCCCTAAGGTGAGCCTGGTGAGGAGGTAAGAGTTGCTTAATGTTGAGTTGTTGTATTGCTTAATGTTGAGCCTGTTGCCACCTCCCATGGTTGTGCATGTGTGTACTGCTATGTATTCTCTTATTCATGAGCATGTGAATCCATGCCAGACCCCATGCTGGAGAAGGAACAAGTTACTTACCTGTAACTGTTGTTCTCCAGCATGGGTCTGGCATGGATTCACATGCGAACCCTCTCGCCTACCCCTCTGTGGCTCTTCACTTGGTCATACTGCCACTTTACGTGCTACCAAATCTGAGGATGGCTACCAGAGGCGGGGTTTATGGAGAGGGCAGTCATTGGCTGGGGGCAGTATGACCCAGAGACCAGTGATTGGTTACTACTAAGAAAGACAGATCAGAAACGAAACTGATACTGATTTTTTTATATACCGAGGATTCCCGGCCTGACGACGGGGAATATTCATGAGCATGTGAATCCATGCCAGACCCATGCTGGAGAACAACAGTTACAGGTAAGTAACTTGTTCCATACGTCAAGAGCTCCCGATTAAGAAGCATCATCAAGACTCCCGATTAATAATAATTTAACACCGGGAGAATATAACTCGCACGAACCGAATAATGTAACTCACGAACCTAATAGAGCCGAGGTGGCTGTGGTGGTAAACAAAAATTTTGTGGTAACAGGGCAAACCAAGAAAGTAACCGAGGCACCCAGGAGGCAAGCTGAGTCATCCAACAATTTGGTACATGGCGACGCTAGGCAACCTCAAGGATCCCTCCTACAAAAGGAAAAGGGTGGTATATCAACTGAGATGTCTGGGGCCATTATGTGTTTAATAGAGAATGCGTTAAATAAAATACAAGGACAGACCCAGCTAAATTCAACAAGACTCTGGCTGAAATCACGTGTGGTGCAAAACCTAATCTGACAGTCGAAAGATTAACTGTTTAGATTGGGATTTGTTCTTACGGTGGAGTCGGGCCCCATCTCCTTACCTGAGCTGCCAAATGACCATGTGTCTCGACAGAAGGGACCACTGGTGGAAAGTACAAGAGCAGCCAACCCACAGTCTCCCAAGATGCCCAGTGTCTGCCGATGCCCCTGTACACAGAATTAACGTGAGGGAGAAGATGAGGGGTGCCAGATCACGCTGGTAAAATGGAATAGTAGGGGATTTAAGCACATTATAAATAATAACAGTAAATTGCGTAAATGGGATTTAGTATTGCTCCAAGAGACTTGGCTCACTACGCTTCCCATTTGGGACAATCATGAACTACACCTAAATCCCGCTCTTAAACCCCCAGTAGGCCGGCCAGATTCAGGCCTTCTAACAGCGGTTAAAATGGGTAGAGGTTTGTCATCAGAACTGTGGGCCATGCCAAATAAATATATGCTGCTTGTCAAAGTTATGCGGGGAAATGAAGGGTACGCAATACTGAACGTATACTGGAACCCAGTTACCATGTCTGATGATAGCTTCTTTCAAGATCTAAATTTCATCTTAGATTTGGTAGCAGAAGCCCAAAATGTTAGAGCACTGGTGGTGGCGGGCGATCTGAATTTAAACTGCTTGCTTGAATTAGACAATTGAAATAAAGCAAGATACCGAAGATGGTCCGCTTTAGTGAAGGCCAGAGGCCTGTTTATGCTTAACGGGGATTTTGAATCTGATTGTCCTCCTATGGTGACATGGCAAAAGGGCGAAAGTAAGTCAATTATTGACTATATTTACGTGAACCAGGCATTGTGGCCCGCAATGATAAACTTTAGAGTGATCAAATCTAATGTAAGTGATCATAACATGCTTAAGGCAGAATGGGAGTCTGCTGAAACTCCTAAGGGACCTGATCATGTTTTTCTGAAAGGTTCATGTATGGTGAATGCTGGAGCAAACAAACATGATGGTCGGAGAAGGAAGTTATCCAACTTGAGAAACTGTTAAGACTGGGCCTGCGTGATAGGGGCAACATGTTGAATAACGTTACCAAAGCCTAAAATAATCCCTCTAAATGCCATCTTCATACCTATGATATGGTAGTAAAAGAAAGGAAAGCCCAGCTACGTACTGATCTCAGACTCCTGAATAACCAACCAGAGGCTGTTAGAAAGCAACTTTTCAGTGGGTTGAGAACTCGTTACAGAAACTGGATTAAAGGGCATCGTGCAGCAATGTTCCAACAAGATAGTGCAGATAGGTCGAACATTTTGGCAAGTTAAAATATATCAAAAATGTGGACCGCGATAAACCACTCTGTAATAGCCCCGCAAGTCGCTCTTCAGTCGACTGCAGTCCAAGCGCATACGTGGGTCGGCCATTTTTCTAAACTTTATGCCCCAGCTAAGACCAACGAAACTATTAAAGAGCCGTTGTATTCGATTTCCTTTTATCTGGAGTTTGAGCTATCCGATATCTCACATCTTATCAGTATGGCAAGCAATTTTAAGGCAAGAGGACCAGATGGGCTTTCCAATTATGTACTTAAAAAACATCCTGTATTATGGGCTTCAATCCTGTATAAAATCTTCTCGCTTGTGAATGTGACTCAGGCTCTACCTAAGTCATGGACTCAGGCGATAACGATTCCAATTCATAAAAAGGGAGCTAGAGGGAACCCGCGTAGCTATAGACCCATATCACTGTTAGACGTGCCTGGGAAATTTTTCTGCCGTCTAATTCTGGATAAGCTACATTTATGGGTAAGGAGTCAAAATCTAATGGACCCTCTGCAATCAGGCTTTGTGAAAGCCTAGGAACCATACCTAATATCATGACCCTGAAGATGATTAAAGCCCAGCAAGCCGAAAGAAGACAGCCCCTGTGCATGGGGTTCATTGACTTCAAAGCAGCTTTTGATTCTGTGGATAGACATTGGTTATATAAGAAACTAAAACTGTATGATTGCCCACATTCACTTATGTCATTAATAATTCTCTTCCATACAAATACAACAATGAGAGTCCGTTTAACCCTAGACGGTAAACTATCACCAGAAATTGTCACAAAACGGGGGCTAAAACAGGGGTGTGCATTGGCAGCCTTTTTGTTCAACTTTTTTATCATAGATCTAGGTAGAGAATTTGTAAACTGCAATGGGGATGCCCCGAGACTCGGAGATCAAAAAATTCCATATCTGCTATATGCGGATGATCTTGTTTTGTTTGTTGTCACAAACGCTGCAGGGTCTCCAGCGAATGCTGCTGTGCCTCGGTGATTATGTACAGGTAAACAACCTGGTGATTAACACAGAGAAATCACAAATAATAATGTGTAAGCCTAGCTCTGGTGCTATAACTAAGGCTCACTCTTGAAAGTTACAGGACTCCAAACTACTAAAGGTTACCTAATATAAATACTTAGCAGTGTCAATTTATAATCTGATGTCAAAGTGAGATGATGGGGAAGTAGTTAGGAATAAACTTCAGCACTTAATCTCCCAGTCGCGTATATTAATTAATAAGTACGGAAAATTCCCTCTGAAACACAGTGTTGTTTTATAAAATGAAGGTGCTGCACATCATTTTATATAGTGTGGAAGGAAGTCTCCCGCAAACACGAGAGTATTGGGACCTCCTGGAATCGTTCTATTGGAAACAGATACTTTTTCTACCAAACAGTGTAGCTATAGCAATTTTTCGCCATGAATTTGGGCTAGTATCTGTATATGCCCAGGTACTATGGAAACAGTGTGTGTTTTTCCGTAAATGCCTGTTGGGTCTAGATAGTGCTAGCATTCTGGAGGTTATTGCGTTTAACCTAATTAAATCCAGAGTCGCATTTCCCTTGGCATGGCGGAATCACGTGATGGATAAGCTTGGTGAGTCTGATGTAACCATTGAGTTGCTGTTATCCAACCCTGATCGTGCAAAGGTTAAAATCTATTTAGTTGACTGGGCTGTGAACGAATCAAGATGTTCAAGATATAAAGCTTTTAACTCCTTAGCCTTTGGGATGAAAAGATTTGTTATCATGGAGTCCTATTTGGTGAAAAGCCTGTCACCTAAGATTTGTATGAATTATTTAAGGTTTAGACTTAACCTGTGGACAACATGTGATGTCCTTTGTAAAAGGAAAATACTCCTGTTAAAACAAAACTACTGTAGGTATTGTTGTGCTCTTCAACAAAGAGAAACACTACAACATTTGACAGTAGAATGTAAAGCCTTAAGTGGGGCTAGAGCAAGGTGGTTCCATAAGGTGATCTTATTACATAATGATATGGAGAGTGATGATATTTGGCAATTGCTGTTCTGAATCACTCATATAAGGGTTCAAATTGCGTTAGTGCAATTTTTACAAATGGTGTTACCGCGACTCAAGGGAACTTAAATCTCCTCATGTGATGAAACAACACTTATATCGGGACCTACTGTAATTCTGTTAGATTGGCTTGATTAATACTGGTCTCTCTTCTGTTCTTATTTTTAATGTCTGTGCTTTGTGAATCTTGAATTTCTTTGTTTTTTTACTTTCTTTAAAACAATTGTAGTAATATTAGTTGTTGGTTTGTTACAACTGATTGTAAACTTGTTTTTTTAGTCTGTTTTCTGTGATTACTAGTATTATTGTAGTAAAAATATTTGAAAAGTTGCTATATGTAACTTAAACAAATTTAAAAAAAAGAAATTAAAGTACATTTGTGCACCAAACTGAAAAAATATGCTTGAACCATTTGCAATTGTATATGTATAAAATGGCCCACAATGATTATTGCATTTGAACTTAATTTGTTCTTTTTGATGTCTAGTTTACAGGATTTAACGATTTATAATCCTGAGAGGACCATTACTGTAAAGGGGGGCATCGATGCCTGCTCAAACGCAGAGGTAGAAATCCTGAAAAAACTCAGAGAAGCCTATGAGAACGATGTTCTGGCTGTCAACGTAAGTTAATGAGCAGACGTGTTTCACATCTTCTTCTTTTCTGTCTTTACTTCATTTATCGTACTCTTTGTGACTTTTGTGTCCCTTTCTTTTCTTTTTATGTGTTCTGTATTGTTTATTTAGCAACAGGTATTGGTTATTTCATTATGGACCATGTGATTAGAATCCAGAAGTAGGTTTAACTCTTCTGGCAGCAATCAGTGGTCGCCGGGAAATTAATTTACTACACGTTTATGATTACCATTTATAGAATTGTGACTGACTGGCCTTTAAAGCATTATTTACAGTAGGCACCCCCTTCCTAGTATTGCCTCATCTTATCCAGACACCAGCCGTTAATGCCAGAAGACGTTTTCTGAAGTCAAGTGCGGTCATGCTCTAAGAAAGTACCTACGAGGTCAGATTGAATAGAGTTTACTTGCTGAGTAAAATTACCCTATAACTAAACACTGTTCAATAAATGCTGTCACATTTCCCTGTAATTGTGTTCCTGCACATTTATTTCACTTGACTTGTACTGTACTTGTTTTTCTCCTTTTCTATACATTTATTAAAAAGCAATAATAAGACAAATGAAAGATGAACATGGCCTCTCTAACCACAGCACAATATGAGGCATAATTCAAATAACCGCTAAGCATTGATATGGGGTACTAATGACACCTATTATTACACTTCTTATAAGCATGAGTAGTCCAGCCTAAAGTACTACGTAAGGACATCATTTATTTTATTGTGATATGGTTTTACATTAAAACCTTACACAAGCCATGTAAAAAGGTTCAACAATACATTTTCAATCAAAGCATTCAAGAAAATGTAGCACAATATAACGGAAAAATATATATTCTAGATCCTTAAGATTCCTAAAAACATACTCTATATTTAAAAATCCATTATGGCAATTTAAAACTTACATTAAAATACATAGTAATAAGAATAACGTTCATCAAACCTATATGCTTTTTTGAGGGGTTGAGGGGGGGTTGGAGGGGGCTGAGTCAATTTCCAAGTGTCAGACCTAATTTCCTGCAATAAACTATCCAGTGTATGTGTATAAGTCGTTCATGATGGAACAGTTTTATCGATTAGTAATTTGTTCAAATCACAGAACAAATTATTATTTACATATATTAGTGCATAATTCCATTTTTTGGGTGGGGGGGGTCGTCTGCTGTCACATTTGATGGAACCCCTAATCCTTTTGCTTTTTGTCTTGATTTTTCTAGGATCTTGCCTTCTGCCCAGTCTTGCCGCCACAATAGCCATTTTTACCATATGGTACAATGGGTGCCCAGTTGGCTCCTGTAATGAGGGTGCTTTTTTAAACACTTGGCGCACAACCACCATAAATGCAGGAAGTCTCCCCTCAGACCACAACCCCTTCAACATCGATCAGATACACCTGTGCACATCTTGTGTATCTTATCCCGAGTCAGATGCCAGCGGTAAAATACTTTCAGCCAGGCTCTTCCTGAAATCAAACAACCGAATTTGTGAACATCTTTACAAAGCTGCAGACAAGTTTCATCAGACACGGAGTGCTGCAACTCTACAGACCACTTGCTTAAAATGGCAATTGTGTTTAGGTCTCAGCATGATTCAGTTCCATGTATATAAATAAAATCAAACGGTAGATTCCAGCAAGAGAGCACAAAAAAAAGCTTTAAAAAAAGATGTTAACTCCCTGGATGCTGCAGATTTGTATAGATTTTACAAGACCCTGTGTCTGTAGCTACTGATGATGGTCCGGTTCTACAGCAAATTCTTCCTTTCGTACAATTTAATCTGCCACCCTGAGAACATAGCTCTTAAGTCTATGGCATCCTCCTTCCCTCCAGTGATCAAATCACCTAAACCTCAATGCCAGCGTGAAGTCGGTATTGTAACGAATTGGTGTTAAAGGGAAGGAAAAAGTGGTTATATTCAGTTTAAATGAGAGCTATCCCATGCTCTCACAGTATTGTGGTGGAGGGGTTGCTAGTGTGGAGGAGGGCGTAGTGTGGCAGAGGAAGTTGTAACATCGAAGGCTGAGATCAGGATAGAGATACATTGGAAGGACAGAGGAGGAAGACCTGGGGAATAGAAGGAAAGATGTTGGATAGAGTTGAAGGATGGAGAGTAGTGAGAGGAGGACAGAGGGGGAGAGGAAAATTGGGGCTTGTTAGGAAGAAGACTGAGTTGGGCAGTGTGATTGAAAGGTGCACCCTATAATCCTTCTAAATCCACTAAGAATATTGATAGTGGTGGTCCGTCTTGAAGGTCCCTGAGGGAGCTTAGTCAGATAAGTTATTGGCCTTTCGCTTCTCCCTCCTAGTGAAGTCGGAAATTGGACATTAGGGAGAAACGAGCAGTATATACTAGCATGTGGAGTAGGGACGCCTGGGTAAGGGAGGGGTTGGTGCATTCTTTTTATTATTAGTGTGGGGATTATTATTAAAAGAACTTTACACATAATAAGAAATAATCATAAATTCACAGATTACAAAAACAGGCATAAAATCTCAAGATCTCAAAATTCACAATTCAAATAACGATTGCACAAAATCCTCCCCCCAAAAAAGCACGAAATCTGCATCACTAAATTATAAATGTGGTAAAATAAAAAAGAATATATATAATTGGTGCATTTAGACGAGTGAGCGAGAAGGAGAGGACAGCCCGCGCTCCGATGAAAATTTCAATTAAAACCTTTGAAGCTTCTCTGCAAATAGGATTATTTTTCGAGCCATCTGTGATACTCCGCCCTTGAATGAAGCCTGACTGCTCTGGCATAGCTACCACTTTAGAGAGTTTGGTCTATCATTTGGGTGGACACCCTCTTTAGATATAAAGGACTGTGAAACAATTTGTCCAAAAAATAAGTATATTCACCAGGATAGCCCACCTCAAAGATGACTGGTGCTTAGCTCTGGGTGTTGTGCTGTGTGTTCTGGAATGTTTCGGATATGTTGCAGCAAAACTACTAGATCGCAACCTTCAACCTAAAAAACTGCATTACTCCTTTGATTTAAACTCTTGAAGCATGATAAAGAGCCTTCCCCCTAATAATTCTGACCAGTGTGTAAGGCCAAATGTATTGAATGACCTAGCGAAGGCTGCTCAAACTTTAAATTGAGGTACAGTTTTTTTCTTTTCAGACGGGAGGGGCAAAAAGACAATTGCACTCGAGAAGGAATGGCAAATACTCCTAATTGCTATTATCATTGTCCACTGTGGTGATTTCAGTTGTACTCTGGTACTTATGACAAAGAATTGTATACACAGAGTCCCTTTGATGTACTCTGCACTTTAGTTTCTATAGTTTTTTCCAGTGGGGTCTATGGGCAGTCACACCAGTTTCTGGCATATTGCGCCACTGGATAATAATGTTTACATACAGTGACATACAGTGACTGCAATAACCCTGCCTCATGGCAGTGTGAACATGCTATAACTTTGCCTCTCGATCTAAGTTCCCGGGTATAGGAAAGCCAGGGTGTTTGGGAGATCCAGCACGGTGGTAGGGAGTAAGCTATGGTACAGCTTACCAAGAGATATTAGAGAAATGTCAGATTTGCAATGGTTTAGAAAGAGACTGAAAACCCACCTGTTTGAGGGCTATGTGTTGAATCTTGGCTATGTGTCCCTTCTCCCAAGAGGGGAGCCACCCCCTTTCAGACTATGGTGGTGAACCCACTTAGCAAGATCCTGCCTAGGGGTCTTGGCAAGTGGGACCTCACTAGGAGTGACTCCCCTCAAGGACTCCCCTTCCTGCAAGGAACTCCTTGTCCAGAACACATTAGCCGCCTACATGGGAATCAGAAAGACTGTTACTTCTGTTTTGAATTCTCCTGGCAGTGACATGTATTCAATCTCTTTGGCTTCAGGTAATGCTGTATCGCACCTGAACTCCACATTCAAAGAGGAACAACAGATTTCTTTTGTTTGTGATGATGTACATAAAACTGCGAGGAACTTGGAATCGAGCAGAGAGAATCCTATGCAGAGGCGAGCCGCTGAAGGGAAGACATCCAGAAATATGGAGTTGTTTCTCACATCAGATAACCGTTAGCTAAGATTAGGACGAGTTTACATGACATCCTGAAAGGAATATTAGCAAATAAGTAAAGCAATTTCCTGACAGCTGTAAGGGAGGCATGGTATAACAAGTATGTCACTGACACAAGAGTTACACGTTTCAAAACATTTATTATCTTTTTGGGGGTTGGAGAAAATCCTACTATGCCCTGTAGCTAAGATGGGAGTAGTCTCTAACATCAAATAATAAAGAAAACACAATGCTAATCAGTATTTGTCAAATCAAAATGGGCTACACTAACACAACCTAATGCCTGCCCTATCTCTCATACAAAAAGTGTATGAAGGGAAATATATATGCAAAGGGAAATCAGTGTTATAACATAAAGGATCAAAGTGGCTGATTCAGCTCTCCTCCCCACTTTGGACAACACAGAGAAAGGCGGTCCCCGTAGACAGGATGTCACACTCTGGCTTAGGTCCTCAAAACAAAGGCAGTTCAAAACATGGATCGAGGCCCGCTTGGCCTTCCACGTTAAAGTCACTTATTCCGGCGCTCCAAATGTTCTTTCACAGTTCAACAAAAAGTTCACGTAGGTCTCCCTCAGCCAGTGCTCTGACTTTTCAACCAAAAAGTACTTGATTCAACATAGATCTCCATCAGCCGAGCTCGGACCTTTCAATCACAGCACTTGGAGGGAGTCCCTACCCAAAGCTTTATTCACATTCGTTAGGGGTTCCCTTCCACTAACTTATTTCACATTCCAGTTCTCCCTCAGTTGGGCTCAGGCCTTTCACTGACGTCGAAGACTTTATTAAATGCAAGGCTTTTACTATAGCCCTCCATATTACCACTTCGACTTTCACTTCATCTCACACTCTTATATTATTTGCCCCAGTGTCTCTTGGTCTTGGTAGCTGGATATCATAAGCACACGTTCAAAGAAATCTTTCTCTTCAAGCATTCACCTTTTCACTTCCCCTTTTGCCAGGATTAATCTTGACCATTACGCATTTCAGAGTTCGTTCACTTTGCCGCTTTATAACAAAACATTTCACAATTCGCTGAGACTTTCGAGTGGGCTACTTCTTTCGCCAGATTACTCCGCTACTCTGTATCACTGGCTTAACAGTTATCAGCCACTTAGAAGTTCATCACTGGTTAGTTCTCTTTCGCGTCGCATCAGCATGTGCGCAGCTTTCACTTGTGAGATGCACTGTTGGCGGCTTCAGTCTTTCCTTGGCACAAACCTGCCTTATATGACTTTCACTAACTTTTTTGTCTCTGCGGCTTTGATTCACGAGTCAAGGTTAATACCACAGGCTTGGCATGCCTGGCCTCCCCAACTCTCTCGTTCATCCGGGAGGGTCGCTGACATCCTTGAAACACAATGCAGGTTTCTTCTTGTCTGCGATTTGGTTTTCTCTGCATCTCCTTCATGGCTTCCCGGAGGCAGCAATCTCCTGTAGGGATCTTCAGGGTTTCCCTACCCTTTGCTCTAATCCCTCGATCGATCGTACTGCTCCAGTAGGTTCGCCTTCGCCCCGGAAGTTCTGCTCCTTCTTGTCTTCCACCTTGCTCGGAGTGTGTCTCTATGTTCTGCCTTTTTTCCGTGTGGGGAGAGCTAATGGGTATTCGATGTATGTGATAAAGTCAAATGCCTGACTTTGCCTGACCCGATATGCGGGACATGTCCAATGAGGTATGTAAGTGTTGGCCTCTTTACTCTGTCGCCCTCTTCCTCGGCCCAGTGTTTGTATCGAAAGGGGAGGGAATTGGGACATTGGTGGATCCTATAAAATAGGATAGGGCATGGGTACTGGAAAGGGGGAATACAGCATCTCACCATCGGCTGCCTCATCCCCACTCCCCGAAGACTCCTTACTGAGGTGATCCTCCCACACTGGTCCACCCCCATGGTCTGGATCCAAAGTCAATGGCCGTGCCCTGGCCACCTCAGAGAGAGATCCCCGGGGACTAGAAAGTGAGACACCCTCTGCCTTCTCACATAGCAAGCAAATCTAAAATAAATATTTGGCATGTAATAAAGAGGGACAACAAATCTTATAGCTTGTCAGAGGTCCCAGATGTCCACCCAAGGAAGGAAGCAGAGCATAATTTGCAGCAATGGCTGTCCAAAACGAACTGCGGCAGTGCTGCATTGCAACATCCTATTACTCCCGGACCCCTAGTGGGTCCTCTGAAGGGAAATCTAAAGCATATTCCAGGAATACAAGATACATGGGCATGTCATCAGGTCAGATTCAGAGGACATGGCTTAGGAATGGCAAAACAACCCAGTGAGTACAAGGCTTCCTTTACAGGGTGGATTGCAGGATCCGCTACCGAGGGATTTGCACCCCAGTCCAGTGTCACCCCAGACAACCCAAAAGAAGAATATAGAAATATTCGTCATTCACAGGTGGATGACCCACAAATCAGGGGTCCAAGCACTACCGAAGAAGGCACCAAGAAGGCATAGTGGATCCAGGCGGCTCAAATGGCCAATAAACAGAAAATAGTACCACAACAACAGTGGAAACAACCCAAGAAGGCCCAGACCAAGCACAATAGAGTAGTGGTGTCCCACCAACCCTACTGACTATAGATGCCCTACATCCTCAAAGGCAACTTGGGAGGAGGGCGATAAAATGCCAGCGAAACGGTCCCAGCATGGGACATCTGATTCAGCATTAGTGGTTTGCCTGCGTTAACGGGCTTGGTTTTACTCATTGTAAAACCAGTGATTGGTTATGACCGATCTTACAGCTGGGGATCCACTACACTTGCCGGGTTCTTGTGACCCAGGTATGGACATGAATTTGGTACTTTGATTTTGTTTGACATCCTTATTCTAAGGATTCCCCCATTTTTTACTTTGGTTTTCTGTTTCTTCTTTTCCATCCAGTTTTTGCCTCAGCTGAATGCACAGAAATACAGGTTCAATGTTCGACCTGTTTTAGAAGGCTTAGGCACTTTGGTCATTATATATCAGGATGTTTGAGTTAGCTTTGTTGTCTGTTGTCTGTGCTAACTGAACATCTACTATCGCTTCTTTTTATTTATCCATTTAAGACTTCTCCTGCAGGGTCCTTCTTCTGGTTTTATCCAAAGATTTAATATTCTCATTTTGGTGTGTGGACATTAGGGCTGGGAATTAGTAACTGGGAATATGTTTTTGTGTTCGTGTGGGTTCACGCTTTCATATATTTTACATTTCTTCCTTTTCGTTGTTTGGAAAATGTAGATTCAGCCCTATGAGGACGAAACATGTCTGGGGATGCTTGTGGTCTCGTGCAGAAGGGATGTGACCTAGCAGTTGAGGCTGGACTGCCTATTTGGGTGGGACCAAGCCTAATTTGCTTTGGTCTTTCCCTTTTCTGTAATGGCTTTGCAGGCGAAGAACAATGGTCAGCAGGGTTGTCCAGAGCGATTGCCAGAGATTTAAGATGAAGTCTTAAACCTTCCAGCCATCACCTCTTCGTTTTGATTCAGCCCGGATGACCGGTTTATGTCTGAAATGCATTGGGATCACACAAATCTGTTTCCCTAGCTTCCGATCATTGTGTGCAATTTTTTTGAATTCATCTTTTGGTGTCAGCATGGTTCATTCTGTGCTCTGAATTCATTGTATTTATTACATATGTAACCATCCCTTAGAAATGTGTTTGAACTGTCATCATTGACCTATTAGTAGAGTATGCGGTACTGAGGAACATCCCCTGCAGTGATTCATGTGCAGAATCACCCTAAGGCCAGTATAGGAAAAATATTTGCGTGGACAGGGGGACTTCAGTGGAAGTCCCTCAAACCACAATGATAAGGTCAAAGACCCAGAAATCCTTGGGTTTTTGTCCTAGTTGACCATGCAAGATAAAAGTGTTTGAGCTTTCATATTCCATTCCCAATACCTTGATTTCCACTTTTGACATCTTGAGATCCATCCTCCAGACTCTCAAGGCACCTCATCCGTGGAAGCACACATACCACTTATCTATAGTGGATCACTCTTGGAGAGATCCATCATCAATCCTGAAGTACTCATTAATGTCCTCACTAGGCCATGCCTGTGATAACATCTATCATAAACTTTCACAAAGCTTTTTGTAGGGGATAGGAATGTAGATTCAGTTTAACCTCCACTGGCCCATCATGTGGCAAGGTTTTAGATCATGCAATTCGCATTACCTGACTCTTCCAGACTTCAAGAGATCTTCTCAATATCACATTAGGATAAAGGGTCATGGGATGGCAAAAGGTATTGATCTGCTAGAAGAGGTCCATGAGTAGTGGGATACTATCAGCAGAGTGCGAAGGGGCAGTGCTGCTCTCCCAGTCCTATATAGGCATACATTTGAATGGTATTAAATTCACCAGCCCAAAATGAAGCGTGAGCCAATGAACTAATTATATTTCATCAGATATTTTGCATAAACGTATTGGATTAGTATTAGACATGCTTATCATTGTCATCTATAGCAACCAAAGGAGCCGACTAGGAACAACCATATGCCAATCGTCTACATTGCCCTCTGCATTAAAAAATCAAGAGACTTGTGAACCCTAATGGTAAGTCTGAACTGTGACTAGTATAAAGAATAATATTGGATAATCCCAATGATCTATTAACACATTTTTAAGGTTTTCAGGCTCTTTTCGAAGTTTACTGTAAGAGTTTAGTCCCCTCTGGTTACACAATTATGTCTGATCGCTACACCTTTTGCCCCTATGGGCCCAAATGAAACACTTGCATATGCCTTTTCCTGTGCTACTAAATAATAAACAAACAACTTCCCGGTCAGAGGGACATTCTTGAAACGCATAGTCCAATGGTTTTTGCATAAAGCTTCATGGTTAGCCCAAGAGTTCTGTGCTGATTCAAGAGCTGTTCCAATAATAGAAGCTAGATGCATTGACGGAAATGCAGATAGGATTGCTCTAACGTTTATTATACCATTACATGACGAATCATGCAAAATATATTCTCATCCAGTTATGATCAGTACCATAACCTTGCCTAACCCTACAAAAGGGACTGGGAACAACTTGGTTGTTGCATGCAATTATGATTTTTAGGGCTTGTGAATAGTCCGCCAGCTAGTGGTTTGCTAAGAGTATTAAATATTCTTATTTTTTTGACGTCGAAAAACTGGGCATATACAGGGGGCATTCTATCACACTATTCCTAGCCTACGTGTACAGACACAATCCTTCACGCATCAACATCCCGATATTTTTTTTTCCTGCCATCGTTTAGCAGCAGCTTTGAGAACTTTTCAATGCCATTTTAGAAGCAAGACCAGAATATATATATATATATATATATATATATATATATATATATATTTCTGAGGCTTGTGGACCTGCTTAGAATCACATGCTCTGCATAGGCCAACATTTAGTGGTTGGTGCAGAGTATTAAATGACTTATTTTCGATTTCGAAAAGGGATGTCGACAGGGTGTGTATGTAATACTATCCCTACTGTGATGTCTACCGTACCCATGTTTGCTCACCATCAAGGTCCTTGGATTGTTTTTTCCCCGCTATATAGTTGGTCGCATTTAGCAGAGTTCTAGTTTAGGTGCTCCTTAGCGATCATTTGTCTATTAAGATAGATTATTACATTTCATATCACTATCGTCGGGATACCATACTCGATGCAACCTGCTGGCTCTCTGTAAATACTTTGCTGCACAAACACACTTCGCCCATGTCACGTTTCGACACCCGCATCGAAAAGTGGCAAGACTTCAACAGAACACATCCCCTCAGCAAGCGGTTCTGCGACTGCCAGGACCACTGCACCAAGTGGAACTTGGTCTGCGCATGTTCCAAAGGCCACACACTTGTCGAGCACAGCTGGTTTCATATCCAGGATAGCCTCAGACACCAAAATAGTCACTGCATGTGCTGAAACAGACCATTCTGGCAATTGTAGAAACACCAAGGTCAGGGTACACAGGGGAAACTAAAGAAAAAAACACAGACGGAGGGAAGTCGAGAAGAAGAGGTTATTGTTCCAGTCCAGGACGACCCTTCTTCTAGTGGTGCTTGGACTAAAGATAGGTTTGAGAAGGCACTAAAGAAAAGGGCTTCTTTCATGAAACGTATAGATAAACACCCTATTCTGCGTTAACGGGTAGTTTAGGAGAACCCTGAACCTCCATCTAAAACTGGAGTAGAACCCACAGATTCTTATGAGGAATCCGTAATCAAACTGGATGCTGATGAGGAGGATGAGGTTTTTATGGATGACCCTGGCACTGAGCAAGATGACTATAATGTCCCATTTCCAGATTGCATTGGTGATCCAATATAGTCATCACCTATTGATGATCACATTTTATATAACCATCATCTAAAGAAGGCTGCTCATTATTTTCAAAATGACACCCATGAGTCCGAGGAGGACACTGACTTTGTTGATAGTCTTAACGAAAAGAAACAAGTCGGGCAGTATATCCCACTGTTGCAATCAGTTAAAAGTAGGTTATTACCGTCACTCTGAACTCCAGCCTTAACCAGGGCTCTCAATCCTCATATAGAAAAACGCTTTAAGGCAGCGCCTAGAGACCCACATTTTAGTAATGGGCTGTTAAAACTGGATTCTCTGGTGGTTAGTTCTACCTGTAAAACGAGCTGGGACTCCTTCGGCCACTTCTGAGAGGAGGGTAAAAAGATATACGCTCTAGGAAAGAAGGTAGCTACTTCAGCTGTTTGCCAAACTCGCATCGCAAATAATACTACCCTCATGGCCAGTTTTAACAGAGGTCAATGGGACCATGTAGAAGACCTAGTTAGCAGCATCAATGACCCTCTCAAGTCTGAGATACTTAAAACATCTGAATGCAAGCAAACAGCTAACTCCATTATAAACAATACTCTTGATGCTGGAGACACAGCTGGTAGAATAGTGGCAGAAGGTACACTGATAAAGAGATTTGCGTGGCTTCGGAATGTGGGTTTCAGGGTATGACATTGTTACACATCATAAAATATGGGGGCCATTGGTAAGGGAATATACGGGCTTGGGGGTGTGGGGAATAGGGGCTAGATAATAGACAAGAAGAGGTTTGGGGGAAATATTCAGCAAAAAACTAAGAAAAACCTGACGATCTAAGAACATAGAACCAGGTTTTAGACCAGAACACACAGGCCACTCTACTTCACATGCCAGTACAGTAGAAGGTAATGTCCTGTTTGTTAAGGATGTAGATGATGATCTTTAAACCTCAAAGATGAACACCAGACCTGCACAGATTGCAAATTAAACCGTATCAACAAAGGGGTCAATATGGCAACCGCTGCACTTTTTGTGGTCAAGGATACACAAGATCCTCCACCCAGTCGTGCTGAACCTCACGAGCAGGCCCAAGCTTGTGCTATCTTAATCAGGGACACTTATCCACATCACAATCATCCCTCCAAAGACAATTAAGAAGGGGGCATAGCGGAGGTAGAGGCCAAACCACTAGAGTTTCAGCTCCTTCCTCAAAACAATGTCTCTCTGCTTCAGGTCACTTCCCATATCGCCCCATCAGGGGATGGGGGTCACCTTGCACTGTTCGGATATTGCGTGGAATTATAAGAACTACTGCAATGCCATCCACACCAAGAGTCAAATGAATAGCATTAGAATACCAGTGTATTCAAGTAGCAGAGGTAGAAGCACCTCTACAAAAGGGGGCATTTAACTCTTTCCATGAGCAGCGATAAACAGAGATATTTATTCTGCGTACTTTGTGAGACAGGCAAGGTATCAAAAGAGACAGACTCAAAAGTAACAACTTGAAAACCTTTGTCAAACTTGGTGGTGTTGGTGTAATGCCTACCTGGCCCTAACTCTAAGGGGGTTGTTCCCTCAACTGATGCTTCTAAAGGCCGTTGATGTCCACAAGTCCAAAACCAAAATTCGTCTGTGTCCAAACCTATGCTTGCCCTCACTCTTAGACCAAATGTGATAGGGGGTTATGTTAAAAGAAAAATTATGTCTCGGGAAAAAATAAAATATATATTTCTGAGGCTTGTGGAATCTGCTTAGATCACATGCTGTGCATAGGCCGACATCTAGTGGAAGATGCTGAGTATTCGTTTGTTTTTCGAAACTCGCAAATCGGCGTCGACACAGGGCGTGCCAGTAATTCTATCCCTAGTGTGATGTCCACTGTACCCATGATCCCTCACGCGTCTGGACCCTCAGATTGTTTTTTTCCGCCATACTGGTTGGAAGCATCCCCCGGAGTTCCTTGGCCTTAGCCATAATTTTGCAAAAATACATAATATTTCCCCGTTTTCTACATCCCAACGTCGAGTCACCCAAGTTCGACACTCGACGCCAACCGGAGAAGAAAACAACCGTCGAGAGCTGCACGACGGACTTGGGCCTAGGAAGGCCTCTGGCCTCGGCCCGGGCCTTGGAAGGCCTCTGGCCTCGGCCCCTACAAGTAGGGAGAGTGGGGGGTGGTACATACTCAACACTCATATATATATATATATATATATATATATATATATATATATATATATATATATATATATATATATATATATATATATATACATAATTAGATACCTTTTCTTATATATTCCTACACACACTAGCCCGCTGCCACAGGGTGCGTATGGAGGGTACCCCTTTCCAATTTTGCCCCAAGTACAACTGCAAGTACCCTTGGGTTGACAAACACGCTACCTGTAACCTCTGCTTGCCAAGGGACCACCCCGAGGCAAATTGCAGAGCGTGTAGTCGGTTTAAACCAAAGACTCTAAAGGACCGTTCGATTAAACGTTGGGCCCACCACACCAGGCAACGAGAGTCCATGGAAGTGGAGGGCGCCTTCAGTAATGGCAGCGACGCCATCCTATCGGATGGCGAGGGCAACGTGGCGTCGAGAGACAGCCAAGCGCAAGTCCCCGACCTCGGAAGGTTGTCCGGCAGGGCAGCTATGGGGAACACCCCCGGCGACCCAAGCGCTACCCACGACACATCCACTAAGCACTCGAGGTCCAACCGAGATTCGGCACGCGTGTCGAGTTCTCGGAAAGAGGCACGCAGAGAACGGTCCACCGAATCGGTGTCCTCTGGGTGTTCTCGATCAAGATCGCTGCATGACACCAGGCAACCATCCACTGTTGCCAAGAGTGCCTCGCTCCCTAAAGTAACAGAGGTTCGATCGTCGGGAGACGAAGACGACCTCCATCCCCAGGCCGCACTCCAGGAGTTGGCGTCAGCAGACTGCAGAACGGCTGCTCCCGAGCCCCGACCTCCACTCGCTAAAGAAAGGGACACCACCCCCAAATCTCGACGCCAGACGTCGAAGAGCTCCGAAAAGGTAAAGACACTGGGGAAGCACACTTCCAGTCACGGGGAGGGGGGAAAACAGCAGAAAAAGCATTCTCAGCCTTCATCTGCACCACACACACATAAGGACAAGTCACAACCTTCTGAAAAGATAGCCAAGACACCTGCACAAGGGCATAGGTCCAGTCAGGAAGGGAAACACTCCCAGGAGAGGGTAATCCCCAGTTCTAAATAATGGTCAAGTGAGGATATAGACAGTCATGTCTAGAATGTCATCCCTAGCAGACTTCTATGCCAAGAATCCTCAACACTTCCTCGCCTATACCCCTGACGGGGCAACCCCCTCAGGGTCTAAGGACCTGCAACCCCCTGGTAAAAAACCTTGAGTTGAGGCGCCAACACAAAGTAGGTCGTCTGACCCTTACCACGTTCAGCCATACTCTCTATATGATGAGGATCCATCATTTAACTAGGATCCAGAATTGGCCACGTTGGACGTCCATACTGGAATGGATTACTATGGGGATGACGAGGCCCAAGAGGAGGACGAAGATGACGCAGAAGTCTACAGAGTAGACTCCCCAGTAGACAAGGAATCTCCGGTTCTCCAGCATGGGGTCTGGCATGGATTCAAATGCTCATGATTATTCCCCGTCGTCAGGCTGGGAATCCTCGGTAAAGAAAAATCAGTATCAGTTTCGTTTCTGATCTGTCTTTCGTAGTAGTAACCAATCACTGATCTCTGCGTCATACTGACCACAGCCAATGACTGCCATCTCCCTAAGCCCCGCCTCTGGCAGCCATCTTCAGATTTTTACCGCACGTTCAAGTGTTGGGATCCTCGTGCTATTGCTCTCGAGCTTTAGTGCTTTTTTCGCGCTTTTTCTTAGGAAAATGTTCTCTTTTACGGTCAAAAGAGCCTCAAGCTCCACCGTTTCTTTATCCGATCAACGGGGATCCGTATCGGATTCTTCTACGCCCCTCAAGGGTGAAGATTTCGTCGAGCCACGCTTTTGGAGGACTCCAGAAGTTTCTCAGGCCCATCTCGATCATGGCCCAGGAGAAGGGAAGCTCGACGCCCGGAAAGCTGTTCAGGGTCTGCCCTGGATGCCAGCTTCAGAATGTCTTTAAGGAGGACGAACACTCCCTCTGCCTCTACTGCCTGCATGAGGACAAGATGCATGTGGAGAAGGACTGTGCGTTTTGCAGCAATATGTCGGAGCGGACCATGAAGGACTGCCATCTGCGTCTCGCCAACGGGCTGGAAGGGAAGAGCCCGTCAGGCGAGAAGAAGAAGTCGGAGCGGTCTTCTAAGACCTTTGAGGGCGCCCCGGGGACGGGGGTCCAACAGAAGGCCAAGCACCGCGAGTCCGCTGGCACCGGGAGCGCTGAACGGTCGGGCTCTACGGGCGCCAGGCAGGGCGCATCCTCCCCAGCGCCATCAACTACGAGCCAACGCTCTGGCTTGGGTAAGAGGAAGGCCAGAGCACCCGGTGAAGCTCCTGGAGAGACCCCGGTCGAGCTCGAAGGCCCCATCGGAGGGGGAGCGAGGCAGTGACCCTCCCCCCAAGGAGAAGGCGGTGAGCGCACCGAAGGTGGTGAAAGCCTTAATCCATCCGGCCAAGGCCTCTATCGAGACAGTCACGGCGGCCCTGGCTCAGCCTGTGGAGGCTACACCAGTGGTGGCAACCTCGGGGCCCAGAGTCTCCCTGCCACCGCGGAGGGAGTCCTCTTTCATGCCCATCGACAGGACCCCCGTGAAACCTCCGACGGAGAAGAAAAAGGGGGGGGGCAGGAGGTCGTCGTGGATTCGGCCTCAACCTCTGAGGAGGAGCTGATCGAAGTCTTAAGCCACGGCGTTGGCGTGGAAGAAGACCAGCCCGTCGGGAGGGACCCTGACGTAGGAGACAACGAGAACGTCGAGGGTGCCGACGGGGCTCCTGACCGCCCGTCGGACTCCCCTCAACCAGTGCCGCAAGACAACTCGGCGGCCATTTTGTTGGCTATACAGTCCTTATGCTCGGAGATAAGGACGAGATTGCCATTACCACCAACGGAGGAACCTCTCCCGAGGGGGGACCCGGAGCCAGGCCCTTCTGGGAGCCCTCCTCCTAAGAGAAGGATTCATCCTCCACCTCCTTTTCAACCATCGTGCCCTGCTCAGCCCTCCTCCCCGTCCACGACCCGTGGGGATGATACGGGGACTGACACGGCCGCAACCGGCACAGACGAAGAGGTTTACGACGAGGATCTCCCATCGTCACCTCCTCCCTCAGGCTTCCCCGCCCGACGAGATTGGATCGTTTCATGCCATGATCGCCAGGGCATCCGAGCTTTTCCAGCTCTGCCCGGAAGAGAAGAAGGAAGGTTTCCTTTATCAACGCCGCGAGACCAAGAGGAAGACGGTCCTCGCTGTACCTCTACTGGACGATATCTGGGATGAGGGTCTCGCCCTCCTCAAGAACCCATCCACAACGCCTGTGAGAAGGGACCGGTACGAGAAGAAGTACCGGGTCCTGGACGCGGCCCCCTTGTGCCTTCGGGCACAGCCAACCCCGGACTCGGTCATCTCCGCGGCGGCCAGGAAGAAAGAGGGGGGGCTTTCGGCCTCTACGTCAACCTCCCCGCCGGACGGCGAGGGAAAGAAATTGGACACGATGGGACGCAGAGTCATCTCATCGGCAGCGACGACGATTAAGGCTGCCAACGCCTTGGCTATCGTAGCCCGCTACGACAGGGAGTTGTGGTACAAAATCGCCCCCCTGCTGAACTTCCTACCAGACGACAAGAGGGCGGAGGCCCTAGAGATCTTGCAGGAAGGAGAAGTGGCGTCGGACCACGCCATTACGATAGCGACGGACATCGCTGACACTGGATTTCGCCAGTTGGGCAACGGCGTGTGCCTTAGACGGCGTGGATGGCTCAAGGCAACTTAATTCCGTCAGGACGTGCAGACCAGAGTCTTGGACATGCCGTTCGACGGGAACAACCTGTTTGGGAAAACAGTGGACGATTCCCTACAAGCCATCAAGACGGACATGGAGACGGCCCGGGCTCTTGGTGTTCTCCAGCAACGACGGCCGCCCTTTCGTATCGGCGGAGGCAAGCAGGGTGCCTCCAAAGGTTCCGGCGGCGGATTTTCCACCTATCGTCAAGCAGCCCGTTCGTCGTCGCAAGAAGCCTACAGGGGACGAGGCAAGTCGGGCGGACCCGCCGTCGTCGCCCAGAAAGGGAAAGGCGGCAAAGTCTCGTCGAAGCAGGACTGAACCGGCCATGGGGTCGGGCCCCCACCGAAGCACCCCGGTGGGAGGCCAGCTGGTGAACTTCGTCAGCGTGTGGGAGTCCATCTCCACCGACCGTTGGGTGCTGGACGCCCTGGCCCAGGGTCACGTGCTCGAGTTTCTAAAGAAGTGCCCGCGCGTCCCCCCCATGGCCAGGAAGGTACATCACGTCCCTCAACTTCTCTTGGAGGTAAAGGCGATGCTCAAGAAAGGCGCCATCAAGCTCGTCCCAAAGAGGCCTCGGGCCTCCGGAGTTTACTCAAGATACTTCCTCGTGAAGAAGAAGACGGGAGGATGGCGTCCCATCCTGGACCTACGACGACTGAACAAATTCATCAAGGCACAGAAGTTCCGGATGGTCACCCACCAGCACGTCCTGGGTCAACTGGAGGGGGGCGATTTCCTGTCGTCGTTGGATTTGGAGGATGCCTACTTCCATATCCCCATCCTAAAGGGACACCGAAAGTTTCTCAGATTCGTGATCCAAGGGCGTCACTAGCAGTTCAGAGCCCTTCCCTTCGGATTGAGGTCGGCACCCAGGGTGTTCACCAAGTGCCTCGCACCGGTGGCGGCGCGGCTGAGCCTGGAGGGGATCCACGTCTACCCCTACCTGGACGACTGGCTCATCCGAGCAAAGACAAAGGAGCTCGCCGCGGAGCACACGGCGAGGACCGTCCAACTACTCACGGACCTGGGATTCTCCATAAACTACGCCAAGTCCCACCTGGTGCCCGCGCAAGACGCAGTGTTTCTGGGAGCGAAACTCGACACAGTGGCGCTTCTGGCCTCTCCGTCGGAGGAAAGGACGAGGGCCATCTTGGGAAGGTGCAGCGGATGCTGGTTGCGGACGCGGCCAGGGTGAGGTCCATCAAATCCCTCCTCGGAATGATGTCTTCTTGCATTTATCTCATCCGCCTGTGCAGGCTTCGGATGCGCCCGTTACAGGAGTTCCTGGACGCTTGCTGGATCCAGACGACGGGTAGCTTCGAGGACAGGATCACACTCGACGAGAGCTTCCGACGAGCGATCCGGTGGTGGGGCACTCGCGCGCATCTGACGGCGGGCATGGACTTCCAGACCCCGGGCCACCAGAAGAGTGACCACGGATGCCTCCCTGGAAGGGTGGGGAGCGCACACCGAAAAATCTGCAAACGAGAGGCCTTTGGCTGCCGACGGAGAAGGCCCTCCATATCAACGTCCTGGAACTCCGGGCAGTGTTTTGAGCCCTCAGGTCCTTTCTTCCGTCCCTCAAGGGCAAGGTGGTGAGGATCTTCACCGACAACACCACCACCATGTTCTGCATCAGGAAGCAGGGCGGTACCAGATCCCCAGCCCTGTCCAAGGACGCTCAGGATCTGTGGCATTGGGCCGTCGCCCAAGGGATGTTTCTGGTGCCGTTTCATCTGACGGGGATAAAAAAACACCATCGCCGACTCGCTCAGCAGAGAGCTGTGCTCGTGCGGCGAGTGGGAACTACGACAGGATCTAGTGGATCGCCTCTTCCGACGGTGGGGCACACCCCAGATCGATCTGTTCGTGACGGCGACAAACTCCAAGTGCCGGAGGTTCGCCAGCAGGTTTCCTCAGCCGAGGAGCATGGGCGATGCTTTCTCGTTCCCCTGGTAGGGCCTGTTCCTATATGCGTTCCCTCCATTGCCGCTGCTGATCCGGCTCATCAACCAGCTCAAGAGGTCACGGTACAGGATGATCCTCGTCGCACCTGCATGGCCGAGGCAGATATGGTTCCCGGACCTTCTGGACTTGTCAGCGTCCCCGTCAATCAAGCTGCCAGTGAACGCGGATCTTCTCTCCAGGGAAGGAGGCGCCATCCTCCATCACGACCCGAAGTCGCTGAACTTGCAGGCCTGGCTCCTGCAGCGTTAGAGTTTGGAGGTTACGACATACCGGCCGACTGCAGAGAGGTTCTTGCAAAGGCCAGGGCACCCTCAACTCTTAAATGCTACGGACACAAATGGAAGAGGTTCTCTGTCTGGTGCCACGCACAGAAGATTAACCCTGTACGGATTACGGCTCCTCAAGTACTGCCGTACCTTCTGACGCTGGCCAAGGCTAGACTGGCGCACGCTTCCATCAAGATTCATCTTGCTGCGATCTCCCGATACACGGGACGGACGTCTTTGTGGTCTCATCGTCTGGTGAAAGAATTCATGAAGGGTCTGTTCAGATCGTTCCCGCCGGTGAAGGCCCCGGCGTGGGAGCTCAACGTGGTGCTGACCAAGCTCATGGGACCTCCGTTCGAGCCTCTGCACTCAGCTCCGTTGAAGTTCTTGTCGTGGAAAACTGCTTTTCTTGTGGCCATCACCTCCGCACGACGGGTGGGAGAGATCCAGGCCCTTTCCTGCAAGCCCCCGTACTTGACTTTTCACGACACGAGGGTAGTGCTCAGGACGCACCCCTCCTTCATGCCCAAGGTGCCGTCGGTCTTCCACCTCAACGAACCCTTGGTGTTGCCCGTTTTCTTCCCGTCGCCTTCGTCGCCGGCTGAGAGGACTTTGCACTCGCTGGATGTGGCTAGAGCGCTGAAGTTCTATGTGGACCACACAAAGAGTTTTCGGAAGACGTCACAACTTTTTGTGAACTTTGGACCTGTCAATCAGGGGAAGCCTCTCGAAGGCTTCCATTTCCAGATGGCTCTCCGGCTGTATCATGTACTGTCATCGGTTGGCAAACCGACCGCTGCCTGGCCGTCCGAGAGCCCATTCCACCAGAGCGATCGCAGCTACCACAGCGTTCCTATTTGGTGTGCCCTTGCTGGACATCTGCAGGGCTGCTACGTGGAGGTCGACGCACACCTTCACGAAATTCTACTGCGTCGATCGGGATTCCAGGGAGGAGTCCAGGGTCGGCCAAGCAGTACTGCGCAACCTGTTCGCCTAAGGTGAACCTGGTGAGGAGGTAAGAATTGCTTAATGTTGAGTTTTGGATGTAATGCTTAATGTTGAGCCTTTGCCACCTCCCTTGGTTGTGCATGTGTGTACTGCTATGTATTCCTTTATTCATGAGCATGTGAATCCATGCCAGACCCCATGCTGGAGAAGGAACAAGTTACTTACCTGTAACTGTTGTTCTCCAGCATGGGTCTGGCATGGATTCACATGCGAACCCTCCCGCCTACCCCTCTGCGGCTCTTCACTTGGTCATACTGCCACTTCACGTGCTACCAAATCTGAAGATGGCTCCCAGAGGCAGGGCTTAGGGAGATGGCAGTCATTGGCTGTGGTCAGTATGACGCAGAGATCAGTGATTGGTTACTACTACGAAAGACAGATCAGAAACGAAACTGATACTGATTTTTCTTTACCGAGGATTCCCAGCCTGACGACGGGGAATATTTATGAGCATGTGAATCCATGCCAGACCCATGCTGGAGAACAACAGTTACAGGTAAGTAACTTGTTCCGTACCGACTCTCCTGTCGACAACAAACCTCTCTTAAATGAGGTTTTATCTAGAGCGGCTGAACACTTCCGCATAGATACGCAGGGAGCACAGGAGGAGAGGGATTTTGCAGAGGAACTAGTGGGAGAGAAGAGACCTGTTGCCCAGGCCAGCCCTATTCTCAAGTCAATACAAAGGAGAATAGACTCTTCCCTTCTCAATCCCAATCTCACCAGGGCCGTAAACCCCAGGATTGAAAAACTGTTCAGGCAGCCCAATCAGACCCACTCTACATAAGGGGGCAACTGAAGCCGGACTCCTTGGTAGTGACTAATACCCGGAAGAGGGCGGGAACACCCTTATCTTCTGAAGCTCCCCCCGACAAGGAGAGCAAGAAGATCTATGGTTTGGGAAGGAAGGCGGCCTCCACTTCCGCCTACCAGGCAAGGATTGCCAACTCCACCACCCTACTGGCGAGTTACAACTGCCATCAGTGGGAAGAAGTTGCGGCACTCATTGACTCCGCCCCGGAACCTTTAAAGAGACAGTTGGCGCGGGTTGCGTCGGAGGGAAGAGCCGTGTCTGGTTGCATCCTTAAGGTAACCTTTGCCGCGGATAACGCCGGCAGACTGATAGCAGAGAGTACTGTTATCAAAAGACATGCTTGGTTACGACAATCTGGTTTTAAACACGAGACACAAGCATCTCTAATAGACAAACCGGTGGAGCACGATCTACTATTTGGTAAGGCGGTAGAGGACGCCTTAAAAAATGCGAAAGATGAATACGAGACTCTCAAATCCCTGGGCCAGTTAACTAACAAACCCCCCAATCAAAGAGGGAATGGCAATTTTCGTCGCTCACGCGGCCAAAGCTCACAAAGAGGCTCCAACTATTCCCAGGGACAGGGTACACCATAGAATAACAACAACCAGCAGTCTACCCAAGGTTATGGCAGGGGTAACAAGAGGGGACGTGGTAAGGGTAGAGGCAGGCCCAATAGAGGCGGCGGCACGCCTCCAGCAAAACACTGACGTTCCGTTCAGGGTCCCTTCTCATGCATCCCCAGTAGGGGGACGCCTTACCAACTTCACCCAAGCTTGGGAAGGGATCACATCAGGCAGGTGGGTGCTGTCCACAGTGTCTGCAGGATACTGCATAGAACTGTTAGAGCGTCCCCGAAACCACCCTCCACATCAAAAAGTACATTCATTAGACCACCAGAAGATCCTCCTTGAAGAGATCGCCAATCCTCTAGCAAAGGACGCGATAGAACTCATCCCGGGACACCAGGTAAACAAGGGTATTTATTCAACTTACTTCCTTGTGCCAAAAAAAGATTTGACAATGCGCCCAGTATTGGATTTACGGCCTGCAAACAAGTATGTCAAGCCCCAAAAGTTTTGCATGACTACTCTCCAAGAGGTAATCCCCCTCCTAAAAAGGGGGATTACATGGCAACATTGGACATGAAAGATGCTTATTTTCATATTTCCATGTTCCCATCGCACAGAAGATTCTTGCGCTTCAAGGTGGACAGTCAGCACTACCAGTTCAAGGTACTGCCCTTCAGTATAGCCTCGGCTCCAAGGGTATTCACCAAGGTACTGGCGGTGGCAGCAGCACAACTACGCAGGGAGGCAATCCTAGTGTACCCTTACCTGGACGACTGGCTCATCACAGGGGAGACCCCAGTAATTTGCAGATCAAACATTCAAAGAACTATCGACCACCTCTTCGAATTGGGTTTCTCCATAAACGAGAAAAAGTCAAGTCTGGTGCCAAGCACCTCCAAACAGTTCCTAGGAGCGGTCCTAAACACACAAGAAGGGTTGGCCTTTCCATCAGAGGAAAGAATTCGGAATCTAATGCTGCAAATTCTGCTATATCAGGCCGGTCGCCAGATAACAGTGCGCAAAGCGATGCGTTGCTGGGCATCATGGCGTCATGTATTTACCTGGTCCCCCACGCCCGTCTGTGCATGCGTCCCATGCAGGAATGGTTGGCGAAACAGTGGTCTCAGGCAAGTGGTCAGTGAGACAATCTAGTGGTTGTTTCGCCAACACTTGTACAAAGTCTTCACTGGTGGACAAGAGAAAACCTGTCAAAGGGGAAACCCTTTTACGATCCCGAGATACAGGCTGTAGTCACAACAGACGCATCCCTGTCAGGGTGGGGAGCAGATCTTCTCCACCACACAGCTCAGGGTCTCTGGTCTCACTCAGTGGCCAAGAGTCATATCAATCTGCTAGAACATCTGGCAGTATTCAGAGCTCTTCAAGCGTTCGAGCCCTACCTGTTAAACCTGTCAGTGCAGATCCTGACAGGCAGAACAACAGCAATGTTTTACCTGAACAAGCAAGGAGGGACTCGTTCGCCAAATCTGTCCAGGCTTGCCCAGAAAATTTGGATGTAGGCACTCAGACGGAAAATCTACCTGTCATCTCAACATGTTCCAGGGGATCTCAATTCTCTGGCGGACGCCTTGAGCAGGGATCCTTTCCCACAAGAACACGAATGGTGTCTACACAGAGAAATCGTAGAAGATCTCCTCTCTCAGTGGGGTTTCCCCACTATAGACCTGTTCGCCACAAGCGAAAACAGACAGTTCCCAGGATTTGCATCCAGGTTCCCCCAACCATACTCCCAGGGGAACGCCCTGTGGATGAACTGGTTAGGGATGTTTGCGTACGCTTTTCCACCCCCTCCCCTCATCAGGAAGGTGGTCAACAAGATGCACAGGGAATCGATGACGCTCATCCTAGTTGCTCCCATGTGGGCGAGGCAACTGTGGTTCCCACACTTACGCAGACTAGCAGTGTGCGAACCCATCAAGCTCCCGTGCTGGTACAAGCTACTGTCCCAGCACCAAGGTCAGACAGTACATCATCAACCCAACTCAATGAACCTGGCAGCATGGCTCCTGAGGTCATAGAGTTTGGACATCTCAATTTACCTCAGAGATGTAAGGACATCCTAATAGAATCTAGGAAGCCAAACACGAGGTATTGCTACTTTGACAAATGGAAGAGATTCGTTATATGGTGCCAGAATAAGCAAATAAGAGACTTCACCCTACAATTTGTAACCCACCACCAGGGTGGGACCTTAATGTGGTGCTTGCTAAACTCATGGGCCCTCCTTTCGAGCCCATGCATAACAGCAGTCTCAAACACCTGACACATAAAACTGCCTTCTTGGTAGCCATTATGTCTATTAGAAGGGTCAGTGAAATGCAGGCTCTGTCAGTGCAAGACCCTTTCTTTACTTTCCATAAAGATAAACTGGTTTTACGAACACCCTGGGTTCTCACCTAAGTTTATTTCCAAATTGCACGTGAATCAGTCCATCGAGCTTCCGGCTTTCTTCCAAGACCCACAAAGCTCGGCTGAGGTAAAACTACACACCCTAGATGTGCGTAGGGCGGTCCTATACTATGTAAACAAAACCAGACCGCTGAGGAAAACAGACCAACTGTTTGTCTCCGTAGCTACAGGCAAAGAGGGAGATCGGGTCTAAGTGGATTATAAACTGTATCCAGCTGTGTTACTCTCTTTCTGAAAAAACTCTGACTTTCACGCCAAGAGCCCAATCTACAAGAGGCCTTGGGGCCACTCTGGCTTTTATTGCAAATGTACCCCTTGACACCATTTGAAAAGCAGCTACCTGGAGCTCTATTCACACTTTTACTCAGCACTACTGCATTGACACCCATTCCAAAACAGATACTCAAGTGGGACAAGCAGTTCTAAGACATTTATTTGCTCATGACCCTTCTCACATCCCACCTCCTTCTTCTAACACTGCTTGCTAATCTATGCACAGCATGTGGTCTAAGCAGATTCCACAAGCCTCAGAAGGGATACATTACTCACCATAATCGTATTTCTGATGCTTGTATCTGCTTAGATTCACATGCGACCCGCCCTTCCTCCCCTCTGAGAGAAGGCACATGAATGCTTGTAGTCTTATATTTCTATCGATCTGCTTGGATAATCTGTACTCATACTCTTCATGCTACCTCATGTCAGAAAAAAAACAATCTGAGGGTCCTAGACGCGTGAGGGATCATGGGTACAGTGGACGTCACACTGGGGATAGTATTACTGGCACGCCCTGTGTCGACGCCCATTTTCGAGTTTCAAAAAGCAAACTGTAATACTCGCCAGCTTCCACTAGATGTCGGCCTATGCACAGCATGTGAATCTAAGCAGATACAAGCATCAGAAATACGATTCCGGTGAGTAATGTATTATATATATATATATATATATATATATATATATATATATATATATATATATATATATATATATATATATATATATAGTGATATAACCAAGTTTAAGTTTTTTTCACATAATATCAAACAGAATAAAACAATGCCATTCAATATATTCATTCTTTCCTAAAACCGAATACTATATAAAACAAATCTTTTTAGATTGAATAGAAGTTTGTCCATTTTTTAGCCATTTCCAAACATCTAGTATACCATTTAGAGGAGAAGCAATAGTTAAGGGAATAAACAACATGTACCAGAACTTAGAAGACATAAATTAAACAAACTTCTGTAAAATAAATCCCATCTCTTGTAGTACTCTGATAACATTCAATGACAGTTTGGTTTCATGTCCTGCAATCATTCTTTCCCAAAACATGTTGGATGAGAGACTGTCTAGTCACAACGAAGTTACCAAAATACTTGAAAGAAATATAAACCACAGCTGGTTTCAGGTAACCTTACCAAGGTGTATTTCTTCCAGTTTCAAAAATGGTTCAACTCAAAAGGGTTGCCATTGGAAGCTTCCACATAGGGCTTTTGCAGCAAGTCAATAAAGTTCACAAGGTCTCTGGGTCTCTTGGGGTTCGCTTCCTCAAGCTTCGTTTTTTCCAGTTCCAAACAAAAAAGGCACAGTTCCTGTTAGACCTCTCAGGGTTCACTTCCCCAACCCTAGGCCTTTCCTAGTAAAGTTCACAATGTCTCTGTGGGCCTCTCAGGGTTCCCTTCCCCAAGCTCAGGGCCCTTTGATTAAAATATGAAAAGCTAGTCTCTTTGAGGCCTCTCAGGTCTCCCTTCCGCAAGGTTTAGGTCTCTCTGATCTTTATAACTGTGTTCTTTACAATTCTCTTTGGGCCTTTCAGGGTTCCCTTTCCCAAGATTATGCCCCTTGTGCTCTTTAAACAAAAAGTTCTACTGGTCTGGATGCACCTCTCAATGTATAGTTCTTTCAGGGGGGTAGTATCAGAGACTTTAGAACACCGGCTCTTTGCTCCTCTCAGGCGCGACCACTCTGACTTCTAGCCCCTTTCCTTATTCTCTGCACCCTTTTGTGACTCTTTCACTCTGTTCTTTTCCACTTCACCGTGCTTCTTGCACACCTTTTCTGTGGTGCACACTTGTACCCTCTTTTCACCTTGCAGTGCCTCTTGCTCACTTCCCTTTGCTGTTTCATGCACTCTTGCATCTTCATTTCACATTCCTGCGCTTCTTGCACATTCTGTTTTGATTTCTGGTCACTCGCAACCTTTTTCCCATTTTCGGGTCGCTCTCACCCTCTGTGCTTTCCGTTCGTTTTTTCTGTCTCTGGTTTCTGTGCCGCTAGCACATTTTCTCTCGCTTTGCTTTGCTTTCTCTCGCTTTCAATCGTCGGGCCTCTTGCCCACTTCCACTGCTAATGCTCCTGCTCCAGCCACCCGCACGCTACTGAGTTTCTCCCTCTCTAATTCGTGAAACTCACCGAAGTAGCACAGCACTGGCAAGCAGTTTTCCAGGGTCTTGGATTGAGGTCAAGGTCTTAGCATCTGCCCCTCAGATACCCCTGGACACGGCCACCTGCCTCCAATTCTTCCTGCTCTGGCTCTTTGGAGACACGGCTCCCTCGCCGCACTGCAGCCCCACTGACACACACCGGGCCAGCGTCTCAACGTCCCTCACTCCACTGGATCTTCCGGGCTCCTCTCTCTGCTGCCTTCTGCTCCTTGGCCTTGGAGTTCCATCCAGCAACCCCAGCTCGGTCACTGCTTCTGGCAGAACCACACCTTTTATAGTGTAGTGGAGAGTCAAGTGGAGTCAGGTGTGCAGTTGTAGTGAAGTGCCTTGCCTGACTCTATTAGTGGGACAGCGTAATGGTGCTATGTAGTAAGCCTCTCTTTGCTTCTCCAAGTTGTTCCTATGGACAATCCTCATTGCTCTAGGTCGCCTCTTCCTTGTCCCAGTACTTATTGGAAATGGGGAGGCAGAGATGGGGTGAGATTAGAAATACCCTAGACAGACTGAGGGAGTTTGAGCTTATTTTTATTTCTTTATTTATTACATTTGTTATACGCCCAGACCCAAAGGTATCACAGTGTAGGTTACAGAAAGCTTGATTATCTGGTTACAGGGTGAACAATAGTTACATTCCAAACAATGGGGGGAGGGAGTTCCAAATGTTGGGTGCTGCTACTGGGAAGCTACTCCACCCTGCTCTGGAGCTCTTGAATCGAGGAATAAATAGTTGAGTACTGGAGTTGGATTTCAATGTTCTAGTGGCCTCCTTATTTATTATTAAATTCACCACCAGGGGGCGCAGAAGCTTGGTTGCCTGAACTGGCGTCTCCCTGAATTCAGGCTGATTCAAACCTCTAAATCAGCATTTATTGCAATTTTCTTTTTTTACCATATGCTTCTACGTTCTTACCTCCTGGTCACCTCCGTACTGAACTTCACCGAGAATTGGACCCTCCATCCTGAGTTAAGGCTCCCCCTTCATTTCGGGCCTGCCTGCTTGCATCTCAGACGCGGCACGTGTGGGCTCTGGTGACTGCTCCATGGCTCCTACAGCGGGCGGCTTGCTGCTGCCTCCCATCTGGGCTCTGGTTTGCTCCTGCAGTGTCCGTTATGATGGCTCCTCAGTGGCTTCTCCAGTATGTGACCCACTGCTGCCTTCCATCTGGGGCCTTCTCTGTGGCTCGTTCAGCAGGCGGCTTGCTGCTGCCTCCCATCTGGTCTCTGGTTTGCTCCTGCAGTGTCCGTTCTGCTGGCTTCTCCGTGGCTCCTCCAGTGAGTGACCCGCTGCTGCCTTCCATCTGGGGCCTGCTTCGTGGCTCCTTCAGTGGGCGGCTTGCTGCTGCCTCCCATATGGGCTCTGGTTTGCTCCTGCAGTGTCCTTTCTGCTGGCTCTTCCGTGGCTCCTCCAGTGAGTGACCCGCTGCTGCCTTCCATCTGGGGCCTGCCCCGCTCCTGCAGTGACTGCACTGCCCGTGAGTCATGGCCTCTGCTTCCCTTCAGGCTCTGCTCCGGGCGCACTGGGGCCTCTGCTCTGTGCCCGCCCTTTCCACCTTGCCCTTCCCGCTCTGTCCTGTAGGGGCGGGTGCCTCGCTCAGCCTGCTGCAGCCGCCTGCCTGCTACGGCGCTTCCTCCTGCTAGCCTGAACCCTGCGGGCGGGCGCCTCTCTCAGCATGCCATCAACCTACTATGGCGCTTCCACCTGTTGGCCTGCCGATCCTATTATGCTCTGTTCCTGGCTGCTGCTGCCCCCCTCGATTGACTGCCCTGGACCTTGCTCTCTGCCTACTTACTACTTTGGTGCTCCGTTCCTGTCTGCTGCTGCCCCCCTCCATTGACTGCCCTGGACCTTGCTCTCTGCCTCCTGCTGCCATCTGCCTGTTACGGCGCTTCTACCTGGTGATCTTCTGGCTTCTACCTGCTGTGCTCCATTGCTTGCAGCGGCTGCCCCCCTCCATCGGCTACCCTGGACCTTGCGGGCAGGCACTTCTCTACTACTACCTACTACTGCCTGCAAGGTCCTGCGGCTACCCCTGCCACGTAGTCATTTGTCAGATCTTGAAGGACCTCTGCTTCTACTCCTCTGCTTGAAGTGACTTCTTCTGCCTGGCCCTGATCCTTACTCCTCTTCGAGGGTCTCCCCCGTCTCCTCCATCTTCCCAGATCTACTGCTGCTGCTCCTGGCTCTGTCTCTGTTGCCGTGGCTTGGAAGGCCACTGCCCCTCTTCCTCTGCCGCAGTGTTGGCTCCTGACTGGGCTCTGGCTGTGGCTTTCCGGCGAAGGGACTCTGAGCCGCCTCCTCCTCATTGGTGCGACGTTGACTGCTCCTGGCCCTATTTCTACCTCCGGAACCTACAAGCCTGCAGCCCGTTTTCTCTACCTTCTGTGTCACTGCCTGGTATACTTTACCACTAGTTACCTACTACCTGCTTTCCCAATATTGCCCTTAGCAATCCACCACCACCTACCCCTTTACTATCTTGCTCCCCCTGCCTGCGTACTACCTAATCTAGTTACCACTGCCTACTACCCATCTAACTCTTTACAATTCTCCTCCTGACAGCCACCTCCCACTTCTTTAGTCTCTGCCCGCATTTCCACTGCCTCTCCCAGGCCCCATTACCACACCTTAGTAGTTTTCGCATTTAGCTGCCTGCTTCCCCTGTCCTTAACTTTACCCCTAAGGTCTCAATTAATCTCTCTTAAGTGTGTACTCTCCACCCGCTGCTGGCTCCTTCCACCTGAGCCTTCAGCCTGGGATTACTTGCCTCCACCCACCTCATCTCCGTTCCTCCCTCTCTATCTCTCTTGATCACTCCTTCTCTGCACTCTCCTCCTCCATCTCTTCTCTCCCCCTCTTTATTTTCTGTCCTTCTCATATCTCCTTTCTCTTCCTCTCTTTGACACTCCTCGTCTTTGCACTCTCCTCCTCCCTCTCTAATCTATTTCCTTCTCCTCATCCCTCTCCTTCCGTGTCATGCACATTGCTAGATTTCTTCTTTCTCACCTACCCTACTCCCACTCCTCCTTCCCACTCCCCCTTCCCACTCCCCCACTTCCCTCCTCCCTCTCCTCCTCATCCCTTCCCTTATCCTCATGTTCATTCCCTTGCTCAACCCCCTTCCCCTCCCTATTTCCTTTTCTTCCCCTCCTTGTCGCCTTAACCTCATCTACCCTCTAATCCAACCTTCCAGCCCAGTCAACATTGCTCTTTGGAATGCCAGATCCCTTTGCAATAAAACTGCTGCTGTTTTAGACATGTTCTTTCGTCTCAACCTCCATTTCCTCTGTCTAACTGAAACTTGGAACCCTCCTTACAACTCTACTGTTCCTACCTCTCTCTCCACCTCCTCCTCCTTTTCTCATGTTTCTTGGCCCTCTGGTCGCGGCAGAGGTGTTGGTCTTCTCTTTCATCCTAAATACCTCTCATCTACTTCCTCCTTGTCCCTTCCTACCTTCTCTTCCTTTGAATACCTGTATAAACCCTGTTCATTCCCTCACCCCATTTCCTTCCTAATTATCTATAGACCTCCTGGCCCCCTCTCTTCCTTTTACGATGACCTTAACCACCACCTCTCTCTCATCTCCCCCTCTCCCTCCCCCTTTCCCCTCACTGTCCTTGGCGATTTTAATCTTCACCTTCCCACTCCGCCTCATCCCTCTGCTCTTCTCTCAACTTTTGACTCCTACGTTCTCTCTCCTCTCCTCCTACTCACTCCTCAGGCTCCACACTTGATCTCATCTTTAATTCTACTTACTCCTCCTCCCGTGTTTCTTCTCTTCCCACTTATCTGTCTGATCATACTCTACTCTCTTTCTCCCTTACTCCTTGCTCCCCTCTTCCCTCTTCCTTACCCGACTCCACTTCTTTCACTCGACGTGACCTCTGGAACTTTAACCCTTCACTCTTCCTTGATTCTTGCTCTTCGTCACTTCCACCCCTCTCTAATTTCTCCTCTCTCCCTGCTGACCTTGCACTTTCCTCCTTGTCCTCCTCTCTCACCTCTAGTCTCAATCAACTCTATCCCCTCTCTTCTTTCCGCCCTACACATAAGCCATCTCAACCCTGGCTCTCTCCTCAACTCATAGCCATGTGGCGTCTCCTCCGTCGTCCTGAGTGCTCCTAGTGCAAATCCCCCACCCTCCCTAACCAAACTTCCTACTTTTCTTACCACTCGCTATACGATTCCTGCCTTAATTCTGCTAAACGCTCCTACTTCTCTAACCTTCTTCACTCCCAGGCCTCTCATCCTCGTCGTACCTTCCAAAACCATCTCTCGCCTCCTATCTCCACCCTCTCCTGACCTCTCCTCCTTACTCCCATTCCTCTCCCTCCTTGCACTCCCCCTCGGATTGCATGTCTGAATTTTCTCTCATCACTCCCTCAGACATTTCTCTCCTCCTAACTAAATCCCACCCTACTGCTGCCCCTTCTGACCCCATCCCTACCATTCTTATTCCCAAGGTTTACCTTGCTTATCCCCTATCTAACCTCCTCCAATACTTGTCTCTCTACGGCCACCTTCCCTACTGCCTTCAAGCATGCCACTATTATCCCTATCCTTAAGAAGCCTTCTGCCAATCCCATTCTTGTGTCTAACTTTCACCCAATGTCACTTTTACCTTTCCTCTCTAAACTACTTGAAACGCCTTGCCTATTCTCAACTTTCGACCTTTATCTCTAACCTCTCTCACCTTCCCCCTCTCAATCTGGCTTCCACCCCAAACACTCCACTGAATCTGCCCTCACCTATGTTCTTAACTCTATCTATACCGCTCACTATGCTAAGCAATCCGCAATCTTTGTCCTCCTCAACCTCTCTGCTGCTTTTGATACTGTCGATCACCCCTTACTTCTCAATACTCTTTCCTCCTTTGGCTTCAAAGGCTCAGTCCTTAACTGGCTCTCATTTTACCTCTCCAACAGCTCATTCGCTGTCTCTTGGGGCGGTCAAACCTCCTCCACCTTTCCTCTGAACTACGGTGTTCCCCAAGGCTGCGTCCTCAAACCCTTCTTATTCTCTCTCTATACTTCACTTCTCGCTCCTCATCTCCTCTTTTGGAATTTCTCACCATTTCTATGCTGATGACACTCCGATGTTCCTCTCCTTCTTTTCCTTTACCCCTGACTTTCATCTAAAACTCTCCTCCTGTCTTACTGCCATTAAAAACTGGATGTCATCGCATTTTCTCTCTTAATACTGACTGAGGTCCTATTCTTCCCTTCCAACACACTTCCTCCTCCCTTTCCCCCTCCTTCTATTCATTTTCCCCCATCTGATCTTCCTATTTCCACTCATGCCCGGAATCTAGGAATCTACTTTGCCTCTTCCCTTTCCACATTTCCCTTACTACTCGCTCATGTCGCTATCACCTCTTTAATATCCGTAAAGTCTGTTCCTCTCCCACTTTCTATGCTACCAAACTCTTAATCTCTTCCCTCATCTTTTCTCACCTTTTCTACTGTTCTTCTCTCTTTTTCAGTCTCCCCTCTTCCCATCTCGCCCTCCTTAAATCTCTCTACCACTCTGCCATCTGTACCCTCTGTCTTCTCTCGCCCCATGATTCCTTCTCCAATTCACTTTTTAACCTAGGCTGGCTTCCCTTCCACTCCCAACTTAAATTTCACTTTCTTTGTCTCGTTTTTAAATCTCTTTATGACCTTGCTCCTCTCCCCTCTTCTCTCCTTCTATGCCCCAACTCATTCCCTACGCTCTGCTAATCTCTTTTTACTCTGTTCCCCCACCTCCTTGTGCCTCTTCTCGTTTCCGCTCCTTTCAGCTCCTTGCCCCCCTACATTGGAATTCCCTTCCTTTCACTATCCACTCCATGTCCACCTATTCCTCTTTCCGTTCCTCCTTAAAATCACTTCTTCACCCCTCCCTGACTTCTCTCCCCTTCCTCCTCTTCTTTCTCCTCCCCACTCCATCTTCCTGTTCCTTTATCTTTCCCTGTCTCCCCTCTGATCTCCACCCTCCCTACTACTCTCTTTACGGTTTTGTACGATCGGACCGAAAAAAGGTCCGACCGTACAAAATGACCGAAAAATGCTATCACCAAAGGTTCGAACACCAAAGGTTCGAACCTTTGGTGGTAGCATTGTAGGTAAGTAAAAAAATAAAAATAAACTGTCCCCCGCAACACCCCGCCCACTATATTGTGTGGCATAGTGAGCAGGGTGTTGCGGGGGACACCCCGCAGCACACCTGCCAAAAAAAACAGGGTCTGCAGGGGTGTCTCCCGCAACACCCCGCTCACTATACTTTACAGTATTGCACAATTTATCATGGTCCACCAAGTCGAATGCGGCAGAGAGGTCTAGTAGTAGTAGTATTATGCACAGGTTACCACATCTCTTATGGTGTCCGTCTGGATTTTGAAGTCCAGTAAGGCCGTTTCTGTGTTATGATTTGGCCGGAAACCAGATTGTCTGGCTCCTAGTAGATGGTTACATTCAAGATGGTTTTGTATTTGAGAGTAAGCTATTTTATCGATTATTTATTAACAGAAAGGGAACTGTGGTTATGGGGCAGTAATTTGTAGGTATGGGAGGGTCCAGGGAGGGTTTTTTGGGGAGTGGGGTTACCCATGCTTCTTTGATACTGGCAGGGACGGAGTTGGTACAGAAGGAGGCATTGAAAAATTTGGTCGTGATGGGTGTTAGTGTGGGTTCGCAGAGTTTTACTAAGTGTGTGGGGAAGTAGTCTTCTTTACAGTTAGAGGGTTTTAACATGGGGATGGTGTTCAAGACCCGGGGCCTCATTATGACCCTGCCAGTCTGGAAAGAACGGTAGCAGTAAAAACGCTGCCACCGTTCTTTCCGGACCAGAGTCCTGCAGGCGGGACTGCACATGCACGCGCAGCAGATGCGGAGCTAGGCGTAATGGCTGCCGGCAGCCGCTACAATTATCCTGCAAAAAATCCCCTTTTCACTGCATACTCCCACCCCAGCGGCACACGGGAGGCGGTGGATGTGCCGGGGAAACACTGGCCACAGCCCTGGACGAAATCGGAGCGGGGGATGCGAGATCCAGCCGAATCTTCCGCCTGGCGGGCCGCAGCCATTGTGACGCTGGCGTGGCTGCTGCCCACCCCCTTCTCCTCCACGGCGCGGCGAACGCAGAGGATCCTATGCAGGGAGACACGCCGGATCTCACTGCCGTGCTGCCTGTAAGCCCTGGCGGCACCCTGCCCATGCCGCCGGCGACCCGACTGCAGTCTCCCTCATCGGCCTGCCCCGAAGAACGCATGGAGAGCAGGACAAGAAGCTGCTGCAGCCGGTGACATACAAGCGGCGCCCCTCCTGACCTCGACGTCGCCAAGAATACGCGGAACCCCGAAGCCTATTCGCCCGTGGCTCGGGCCAACACTATCAGCCTCTTCCCCGGGGGAACCCCCTGTCACCGAGACTACAACGCCCAGGGTCGAGCTGCAGCACGACAAGGAGAGCCGTGTGCTGTGCTCCCCTGCTGATGCATGATATGCAGCAAATGGACACATCCATGACAAGGTATGAGTGTGTGTGTGTGTAGTGGAGGATTGCCCTATCGCCCCCTCAAGGCCTCCTGTACAATTTTAACCCACTGTAAAGACCACGGGAACCACGTGGGCCTCTTTGTGCGTCGGAGATAGACACTGGCCAGCACCAAACCAGTGTATGGAGCAAGGACACGGCCCACCCCACGAGGCTTCTGCGTGGTGGACCGGAACTACGAGCAGGAGGGACGGAAGGTACCTCTCCCCGCAACTAATTGGGACACTCCTGGTCTATGTGGGACCCCCGGATTCTCGCCTCCCCCTACTAAGCAGCGACCGCTACCCAGCGGAAACACACCAGAATGACCCTCAAGGGGCACTACTACCAGTGTGACGAATTTCCCCCCGCAGGCTGCGCCCCTCACTTGTGCCCTGCGACTCTGGAAGAGAGACTAATACTCGCAGCAACCGTGTTTTGCTGCCCTTGACGCAGCTCTTGCATGGTTTTGCGGTGAGCACCTTGCGCAGCCTCTACATGGTCGCTTGATTCATACAGGACCTCTCCCAATCCCACATTCACCCCTGGTGCGACAACGAGAGGCACCCGGATCCCGGCCACACAGGACCGCTTAACCACGACATGGGTAAAGAAAAATCCAAGCGGCAAACTCTACAAAGTAAAATGGACCTCTACACCGTGGGGACTCCTCCCCACTGCGGGGCTCAGCCTCCAGATGAGGAAGGGGCCTCCGAAGTGCCCCATGACCCTCCTGTCTCTTTGTCAGACCTCATGAAGGTGATTGGGGACTCGGGGACGTCATTGGAACTCAAAATAGGTGGCCTATCCTCTGAGGTGTCCCTCATACGCCAGGACCTCCGCAACCTGTCGTCCAGGGTTGGAGAGGCAGAACAGTGTGTCTGCCACAGAAGACACGGTCCACCTGCTGGAGCAGCAACTCACCATGATCGCCCAATAAGTGGCCCAACTGGAATATCGTGCTGAAGACAGTGAGGGGAGGGTGCGGCGCAATAACCTCAGGATCCTCGGAATACCAGAGAAAGAGGAAGGCCCTAGCGCTGAACTTTTCCTAGAAGATTGACTCGTCCATGTCTTTGCCCCTAAAAAGCTATCCAAATTCTTTTCCATAGAGAGGGCACACAGAGTCCCCACCGGCCAACCTACCCCTGGAGCCCCGCCTAGAACAATAATTCCACGCTTGCTGAACTATCTGGACCGGGATGCAATCTTACAAATGGCAAGGGCCTCTGGCCCGATCACATACAATGGCTACAGGGTCGGTTTCTATCTCGATTACACTGAAGAAGTCCAAAAAGTCTGCCAGTCATTTGACTCTGTCAAGAAGAAACTCCAGTTGCTGTCTATCAAATATGCCCTATTCTTCCCGGCATTGCTTGAAGTCCACTATGAGGGCACGACTCATTTGTTTTATAACCCCAAAGATGCATGGCACTGGCTTGAAACCCAAGTTCTCACGGATTCCAGAGTGAGACGCACACCGCCGTGCCCGCCCACGCAGAAGCCCTGGTCTGGGCGGCCCTCACCCCCTCGATCTCCGACAATGCAGACGGCGACACGGCTGGGACTCCTACGTAAAAGGGATAAGGCCCACGCAATAAGGGGACTAATTTGCAAAACAATAATATGGGAACGCTCACTTAGCGGCTGCCGCTCCTAGTCCGGCGCGGGTGCTATCGCAGTCCGGGGTATCCGAGGAAGTTTACCAAGTTATAAGTTTAATGTTTGGGTGACAGGTGCTCCCAGTTGGTGGGGAAGTACAGGGTGGGGGGGGAGTTTTAAGGAAACAGAATCACGGGACGAGAAGGCATACCACCGACAAACACTGACAAGACAATCAAGCACGGTCTATGGGCAAGACCGTTGACACTAAAATCATCCAGTCATTAGGCACACCACTACGGGGTGACCCCCGGATGTCTCCCCCGAAGGAACGTCTCTACACACCTCCCGAAAATACGCAACTGCTATTGATCCTTCCAGATGCCCCGACAAGAGACCCACGCAGATAGAATGAACTCCAACAAGGTATCCTTACTGTCCTGGAACGTTAATGGCCTTGGCTCCAGCATAAAGCGGAGATTAGTGCTCCAGTACCTCAACCGTTACTCGCCCGACATAGCTCTCCTAAATGAAACAGATTTGATCAGTACGAGCACCAACTTTTTCAAAAGATCCAACTACTCGCATGCCTACCATGCCGGATTCATGAAAGGCGCCAGGGGCACGATGATACTCGTCCACAAGCGAGTCCCCCTACAGGTTAGGAAGGTCAGAACTGACCCCCGGGGCCACTACGTAATGATACTTGCTGACATCTGGGGTGAGAAATGGGGCCTCGCAGCAATTTATGCCCCCCCCCCCCACGCTTACGAACGAACTGCTCTCCGAACTACGGAACTTGCTCCTGGAAGAAGAGGCCGATTTATGGGTAATAGCTGGGGACTTCAACAAAGTGATGGACACTGCAGCCGATCTCATAGGAGATCCGGTAGCCGCCCCGCTCCCACACCACTCGCCATGTTCGCCGAAGCCCTGGGGTTGATGGACACATGGCGTTCACTCCACAAAGAAGAGGCTGGCTTTTCCTTTTTTTCCGGCGTCCACAAGTCACTCTCCAGGATTGATTATGCCTTCATCCCCGCAGCATAACTCAGACTCCTAGATGCTGAATTCCTCGCAAGGAGGATTTCGGACCACTCTCCGCTCCTTCTAACTATAAAGAATTCCTGCCTATGTCCGGACCGTAACTGGCGCTTGAACACATACCACCTACGACTCCCAGAAATTGCGGAAGAACTGTAAAAAATGACAACAGAATACTTCGAAATCAACGATGGCTCAGTGGACTGCCCAATCTCGATCTGGGATGAGTACAAGACTCCTCCACGCGGAAGCTATCTCGGCAGTTTCCGCCACAAAAAACGCCAAGCCCAAATGTTTAGAGAAGTAGAAGCTTGAGTCTCGGAGTGTGAACGGCAAATCCTAGAACACAGCACCCAAGAGGCAAAAGAGGCTTTGTTCACGGCACAAGATAACCTCAGCAACCTGGCTCTAGACAATGCACGAACAGCCCACCAGCTAGTCCGGAGCCAAATTTATGAACGAGGCGAGAAAGCAAATAAGACCCTGGCCTGGTTGGAGAGGCGCGCACAAAGCAGGGGACATGTACGTGACATTAAATCCCCGGATGGAACCTTGCTGACAGGTGACTCTGACATTGTTGAAGCATTCGCTGCCTACTATAAGAATCTTTATACCCCACCCACCGGGAGCTCGCCATCTGAACCCTCATGCTACCTGAGATCCCGAAACTCTCACAGCACCAATCAGATCTCCTGAACGTTGAAATCAGAGGCCGAGGTACAAGAGGCGCTTGCACAGCTCCAACCCGGGAAAACTGCGGGTCCCAACGGTTTCCCTACAGAGACATGGAAATGACTCGGTGGCACACTATCCACCCATATGCACCGTATGTTCCTACGCAGCAAAGAGCTAGGGTCACTCCCCCCGGACCTCAGGAAGGCATGCATAGTAGTCATACATAAACCTGGGAAACCCCCAGAGGAATGTGCCTTCTATCGCCCCATATCCCTGATCAATGGCGAGGCCAAGGTCCTCGCCAGAACACTTTCTAACAGACTACTGCAGGTGATTGAGACCCTCATCCACCCAGACCAATGTGGATTCATGCCCAATAAATCCACTCACATGAACCTACGCAGAATTCAACTGACGTTGAGCAGAGCCAAAGAAATACTGGCCCCACTAGCCCTCCTGGCGGTGGACTTTGAAAAGGCATTTGACTCTGTGGGGTGGGATGCTTTGTGGGCAATCATGGCTTGGATGAACCTGGGGCAATCATTTATATCATGGGTTAAGCTTCTCTATGCATCCCAGGGGGCCATGGTAAGGGTGAACGGCAGGTCGTCTAAACCATTTCCCTTGGGTCGAGGTACGAGGCAGGGATGCCCGCTGTCCCCGCTTCTCTTCCTCCTGGCCATCGAACCACTTGCAATTGAGCTCAGAGCTAACACCAACTGGACCGGATTCGTTTGGCAGGGAGGGGGAGAGGACCGCCTCTCGCTCTACGCGGATGACCTCCTCATATACCTTTGTAACCCGAGCACTTCATGCCCGACTGTCTCCCTCATCCTTAGGGAGTATCAGAACTTTGCGGGCCTAAAGGTGAATGAAACCAAAACCATTTACTTCCCGATCCAGGGTGGCGAGTCCGCGATCCCTGAGACCTGCCCATATCATATCTCTATTAGGGAATTTAAATATCTGGGCATACGGCTTGATCCGACACTTGAAGGGTTCCTCCAACTTAACCTACAACCAGTGATAGAGCGGTTTAACAGAGATACCTCCCACTGGCAATCACTCCCCCTGTCACTAATGGGTAGAGCTGCGCTATTCAAGATGATGACCCTCCCCAGACTTTTGTACGTTCTTCAAAACGCCCCATTTATCATCCCTCGAGAAACCTTTGCACTTATTGACAGAAACCTTTGCACGCTGTTATGGGGAGGGAAACAATCCAGAATCGCCCTTCACACGCTCCAGAGATCAGTATGGGGGGGGAGGCATTGGTTTACCCTGTATATGCACATATTACCTTGCGACACAGATTGGGGTAGTAAACAACTGGATACACGCAGACCCCACACTACCACACATCCGTATTGAACTAGAGACCATGGCCCCGTTAACCCTGCTACAGATCCTCTATGCCACCAACAACCAGCTCCAAACGTTGCCCAAAATGATGCACCACATCCGCCGTGCCTGGCGGGATGCACACAAACTAATCGGCTGGAAAGGAAAACCAATACTATACCAACCCATATGGCATAACACGTTCCTCCTGGAAATAATGAAAATGGGCTCTTTCGGTCACTGGTGCGCAAAGGGGATACACACACTAGCACATGTGATACAAGGGGTTACCTCCTGGATTTCGAGACCATGCAAGAGCAATTTGACCTGACACCCATGGACCGGTTTCGACATGCGCAGCTGGCCCACGCCACCCGCACCCAATTCCCTGACACGACAAACATACCCCCCTGCTCTCCCATTGAGACCAATATCCTCTCGCAATGCATCTCCTCTAAGATCACCTCCACTCTCTATCAGGCCCTCAACTCCTTCGGGGCTACACAGCTTGATGGGCTCAAAGCAAAGTGGGAAAGAGATGTAGGTTAACTGGAACCAGAAGACTGGGTTGATGCATTAATGTCCCCCAGGGAAATTGGGATAGAATCTAAACTCAGACTAATACAATTGAGAATCCTTCACCGCTCAGATCACTTGCGTACTGCAATGGCCAGATTGGGGGGATTAGAAGACGAGACATGCTTTAGATGCAAAACTGAGCCTGCCACCTTCTACCATATGATATTGGACTGCCAGGTTTACAAGTCTTCTGGGAGAATTGTATTAACATGATCTCTGCTGCCCTGGCGGTGCCAATTCTTAGGGATCCCAAAATGGTACTCTTAGGCATCTGGGGAGAAGTAGTCCTGTCAAAATACGAAAAAATGTTCCTGGCGATTGCGTTGGGGGCTGGCAAAAGACTAATTGCGGCTAAATGGGGCTCTGCTGACCCACTGTGCCTGAACCGCTGGAGTAATGAGCTGGACAGATGCGCAGCTTCAGAAAGCCGGATCTATAACGCACGGGGTTGCCCCTGCAAATTCGGAAAAATATGGGGCAAATGGCTCGATGCTCACTGAAATCTGCCGGTGGAAGTAGGCCAGTACCACTGTTAACATTATTTACCTGCCTTGTCTCCCAACTGTCTTACGGTCCTTGGCCCGCGGAGCCCCTTTCGCTTTTGATACTGCCTTGTTGCCTTCATCTGCTGTATGCCTATGATCCATGTTTGTTTTCATTTTTATGTTGTGCTGTTTAAACTCAATAAACAGAGTTATAAAAAAAGAGTCTTGCAGGTAGGGGGTGTCAATCCTGCCAGATCTGACCTGGCAGGATTTACACCAACTGCCTGCAGGCGGACATGGGTCACCAGGGTCGTAATTCCCTGGTGTTTCTGGGAATCACGGACACGGAATGGTAATAGGGGTCTGGCGGTAACCTGGCAGTTTTTCCGGCACGGTGACCGCCTGACTCGTAATGAGGCCCCTGGTCTTGGGTGACCATTGCGAATTTGAATTGCGTGGCTGTGATTTCGCAGTCTCTGTCCAGGACTGAGGGCGGTGCACTCTTGCTCGCCAGTAGATTTCTTTTGGCTAGAATTTTGTCTTGTAGTGTGGGTATTTTGGAGGCTAGTGCATTCTGTATGGTGATGCACCACGCTTTACTAGAGTTAATGGGGGCAGTGGTGGGGCAGGGGGGTTCTTGCAGTTCTCCAAGTATGGAAAAGAGCTTTTTGGAATATGAAGAGGCATTGTTAATGCGGGTGTTCAGGGCATTGGCTTTGTGAGTTATGATGGACGATTTTTAGATTTTGTTTGCTTCCAGAAAGGAGGAGTCCGATTCGGGGGATTGGGTCTTTTTGTGTAAGTGTTCCAGTGCTCTTTTGTTACGCCGAAGTGCCACCAGTACCTTGTTGAACCAAAAGTTGGACCGTTTAGCTGAACGGGGTGTTTTAGTTGTAAGTGGGATTATTGCATTGATGGTAGTCTTGAGGCAGTTGTGATAGATATCAGCAAAATTGTCAGGGTTGGTAGTAGAGAGGAGGTGAGTTTCGCCAATCTAGTATTCTTCCCTTAGCATGTGTGGGTGACTTGACTAATTGGGTGAAGTTCATTTCAAGGAGGGCCGAGTGGAGGGCACTGGCTTTGTGGTCCAGTTTGTCATTAAAGCCTAAGTTGATGTCACCTAAGATGATGAATTTGATGTTGGGTTTGAGGTAAGGTGGGATGAGGAGATGGATATCAGATTCCGGGGTGTGTGCATTGTTAGGAGCGCTATAGATGATAAGAACATTAGTTGTGGTTTTGGGGTCTGTTGTTAGTTTAAGTAGGAGCAGTTTGCAGCCATCCATGCTGTCTAGAGGGTATGGTTTGAGCTGAAGGCTGGATTTGGCAATGATAGCTACTCCACCTCCCATTGAGTTTAGACGGGCAGCCCTGAGTATACTGTATTTAGGGGGGATGGGCATTGCTAATAGGAGGCCGGATGCTTCGTGTAGCCAGGTTTCAGACACCTCTAGGAATTCTAATTGTCGGTCTAAGATGAGGTCATGTGTCTTGATGGCGAGGGCTCCTAGGGATCGTACGTTGCGGAGGGCACCTTTGAGATTGGGTGAGGGCTCTGGCTGGGGGAAAGTGGGAGCTGTGGCATGGGTGGTCAGTATGAGCTGATTGGGTTGTGTAGTAGCGGTGCCATGTTGTGGGGTGCTCACATCAGGGGTCTGATTTTTAGATTGTGTACCAGCAAAGGGCCTCTGCTCATATGTATGGTATGGCTGTCTGGAGGAGTGATTATGGAGATGGCAGGCGCCTGTTCGAGAAGCGAGTCTTGATAACCTCATGGTTCCTAGGATGGGGTGCGTGGTAGTAATAGGGGCTAATGGTGATCTCGAACTGTGGTGTGCACAGCGTGTGGCTCCAATACTGGGGGTAGTACTCCAAGATTGGATTTTGGGGCGCTCCGAGAGAGCTTTCTCATGTGGTAAGATTATAGGTTTGGTCGTTGGACTATGGGGGTCATAAAGACCCTGGAGGTAGCCATGCCGCTATTTGTGGCATGGCTACGCCCATTCCGGGTACCGGGTCCAGGTTCCTGGAATGGGGAAATACCGGGTCATTCCGACCTTGGAGGGCCCGGTATTTCCCCATTCCAGGAACCCATCCCCATTCCCATTCGAGCCCCCATAGCTCAATGGGAATGGGGAGCATGCTAACAACGGGCCCGTTAATGACAGGCCCGTTGTTAGCATGCTGGTCTGCTCGCCGTACCCGGAAAGGACGCCTGGTAAAACCAGGTAAAAGCAGGCGTCCTTAGCGGGTGCCGCGAGGAGACCTTGTAATGAGGTAGTAGGGGGTTAACGGGGCCGGCAGCTCTACCGGCCCCGTTAACCCCCTACCACCAGGATCGTAATGACCCCCTATGTCTGGGTTGGCTGTATTTGGTCTTGTGGGGCCATGTGCTTGGACAGAGGAGCAGGGAAACTTTGGGTAGAAAGGGAGTGGGGCAAGGGAGAGGGTGATGTCTATGGCACCCGAGTTCGGCAAGACCGTTGACTATAATGGTGAAAGCACCACTTGGGCAAGGTGGTAGTTCAGACATATTTGGGTACATGATCATACTGGGGGATTATGCTGTATGGTACTGGTCTGTGTTAGAATGTAGGCTTCCTAAAGGCGCTGAAGATTTAGGATAGTGCTGCAGTGACTAATTCGAGTAGGGTACTGACTACTCTTATTGGTAGCAACCTACAGAGCACAGTGTGATCTTGGTCGGACTAGACAAGCAATGTACTGGACTATTAATAACCGTCCTACACTATGACCTGTTGTGGCAGTGGACAAATGGGAGTTATGGTGGCCTGTGTGGACGGAGTCTTTTGCACTAGATGCAGAAGGTGCAGTTTACAAGCGTTGGTGAGAAAGGTTGGGCAGACCTAATGGTGGGTGGGGTGGGGGCTTATTAGTAGAATGACTGTGGGGACGAGCTAGATGCCGAGTACCATGGCTGTCTTGTTCTTGGTGGGAGAGACTACAATAGTGTTATTGTCACTGGGTACAATATAGTACATGCAGCAGCTTGTTGGCTCTGAGCACAGTGGTGAATACAGGCAGGGCTGAGCAGGTGGCCACACTTAGAGGAGAAAACAGTGTGCTGCATATGCAGGGTGAGTAACAAACAACAGTACATATTAAATAAACAATACGGTAGTCCTCTGAGGTGCACTTGACATTTGAATAAAAAGTACAGAGGGAATACAATAATGTTTTCCGTTTAACGGAGGGAACAAAGCACAATCAAGACATAGATACAATTAACATATAGCACGCTATCAATTAGAGTTAGGCGAACATAGTTAGACCTCATTGGGGTGTTGCAATTATCGTCGTGCAGAGGAACGCGTTCAACAGACTTCTATAATGCGCACAGGAGGGCCGCAGATATGAGTGGGTAGGGTTGGGGAGGCAAGAAGGCATTCGGGGAGAGTGTAGGGTGGACACTTAAGCGTACACCAAGAAGGTATGATCTTGATGGGTCTGAATGTTCTGATGCAGTGATAGTCAATTGCTTCTGCAAATGGGTTGGGCGGCAGTGTGATGTTTTAACAGTGCCTTACTGGGTAGTCATGGATGGTGTGCGCATGGCAGAAACCATGTTGCGTGAAGAATTCGGTGCTGTTCCGGGCTGCTCCAGGGCTCGGACAGGCTTGGACAGGAGCCTTCCTGGTGTGCCTTCGTAGTGAACCGGCTATCGCTTGCCGGCGTCCCCTGATTGGGGGATATGTTGCTGGGCAGCCAATCTGCTTCTGGAAGCCAAACACAGGCAAAGAGGTGTTGGCAAATTTGGTGGCGGCCATCTTGAATGATGTTAACCCTCGTGGTTAATTTTACCTTGATATTGCCGAATAATGCACAGAGTGCTCGGATGTACTTGTGCAATTAAAACAATGGCAGTGATTAATGAATAGGAACTGCAAGAATGTCTCATCCTCTATTCAGTACCAGGTGTGTTCTTTTCATTACCAGGTGTGTGGCCTATTAATGTGAGTGAGTGATCTTCAATCCCTTTGGTTTATTGGAGGGGATAACTGGGAAGAAACGGGTGGGTTCCCAGTGTATCCTCTGGGTTTTGAGGAAGGAGAGACAAGGTTTTAAAAAATCAAAATATTTTTATTGCTCATTTATAATGCGTTTAATACCAGCAAGTGGTTTCTAAGCACGTGTACTCCGGAGACCGCCAGCCGGCCCATAGAGCCGAGGTTTGCTCCGAAAGTACTTTAAGACAAGATACCTAAACCCTTGAGATGGATGGAGGTGCAGATGTATTACTCCATCACCAATCAATAAGGACAACTCAATGGTTTGGCAAAGGGAAGCCGTTTAATGACAAGTACAGAAAACAGGGAGTCATGGAAATCAGCAGTGATGCAATCATCCTTCTGGCTTCAACTCCAATGAACTTCATAAAAATCATAGCATTTATACTGAAAACTCGTCATAATTGATGTAGAACACTCAAAAGTTGATATGCAATTCTATTGGTTAGGAAAAGGTAACTTTAATATAGGTACTATATCTGTATATAGTAACGGAGTGAGGGGATTGGGTAAACACTGTCAGGTGAGCGTCTAAGCCCTTCCTTCAAAAATTACTACTGTAGACATCACTAAAAGTATGGCGTCCCATTGGTTCTACTAACTATAGGACCCAGAATGGTCACCTAGGTGCAGGGTGCCCTTCAGTTACCCGCCCTTCCTCCAATTAAGGTTACAATCAATCAACACTTCAGCAACTATGTGTCAATTATTTTACTGTGGTTGGCCTCGAAACTGCATCTTCTGTCTGGAAAAGTTCTGATATCTCTTCCTGGGCGGATGCCAAGCATAGGTGTGAGCCCGTGCTGCTCCTTGATCGGCTGGTCACGTGCTTTCCACACCGTGAATTTGTCTAGTTTCTCTCAATTTGTGCATTTCATTCTTATTTGGCTTGCCACCTGCCTACGCCTCCATATCTTGACCTTTCAGAGACAGGATATTCTGTTCTTAAGTTTCAATTATATGTAGCTACTGTTTGTTCCTTCTATTGGTATGACCTTGGCTTCACCTAGCACGAGTTGCATCTGCTGAGTTTCGATTCAGCCGTCTCTTCTCGTTTTACTAGAATATGAATTTCTGCTCATTCTGCCTTTAGTAACCTGGGTTGATTCTGCTTCGTTTGCAAAGTGGAATTACACTTATAATACTGTGCTTCTTTTGAGGTAGCTTATGTATAATGGTGCTTGCCGCACCATTCTTCTACTTAGCATTGCAAGCCGCATCGTTTTCTTAGCTTTCTTGCGGTTCCAAGCATACGTACAAGTGTTAGCTGGTTGAATATCTTCATCCTGTTTATAGCATAAGCTTCTTTGTATTTCAACATCGCTCTCCCTTTTTAGGTTCATGATATCCATATTCATGGCGTTTCGTCTCTGGGTGTCATTCTCAGGTTGTCATTTCTTCTACTTGTACGTCACTCCGGGTCCTCGTGACGTCACCATTCGTCTTCCATTAAGACCTTTTTGGTTTCTTCTGGGATTGTACTTAGGCAATCTTTATTTCGTCTCATTTGCTGGTAAGATTTCCTTAATGGATACCTCACTGTCCATGGTTTTCTTGGTATCGGTACTTCAATAGGTGTTGCTCTCCTGATAGGTACTGGGCAGAGCCCTACTGCGGCTCACTGCTGATTTATCTGCTCGTCATACGTCATATATTTGGGTGTGAACCTTCCTGGTACTTCAAAATGGGCGACTGGAGTGCAGGCTTTATTTTGGACCTCCTCTACACACGGGATCGGGATTCGAACCCGTGTTGCATCCTGTTGTCTTGCTTCCAAGACAAACGCGTTGCCCCTGCGCTATCCTTCCTCCCCTTGTTAGTGTCAAGAGTTGTGAAAAGGTTTACTCTCCCTAACCGTCCAAGATATTTTATCTTCCCTTTTCATGGAGGAAGGTCAAGAGGAAGGACGGGACTTGGGTGACAATATCAAATGAACGAGGGTGGGTAGGATGGGTTGGGGCATGGAATGGGGAATACCATGTCTTGCCTTCGGACACCATCCCCGCAGTCCCCCGCTTCCAAGGTGATCCTCCCTTGCTTGCCGTCCCGTGTGTTGGGATCCAAGAGCGATGTCCCTTCCCTGGCTACCTGAGCAATGGATCCCTGGGGACTACTTATGAGAATGCCCTCAGGTTTCTTACTACTTCCTTGTTCCAACGAAAGACAAAACAAAACGCCCAGTACTCTATCTGATGCCAGGAAACACATATGTCAAACCTCAAAAGTTCAGGATAACCACATTTCAGGAAGTCATCCCTTTTCTCAGAAAGGGAGACTACATTGCAACACTGGATATGAAAGATGCATACTTTCCTATTTAAATGCTGCCAGCCAGGGTCGGACTGGGACAAGAAATAGTCCCGGACACCGAAAAAAAGTGGGCCACCCCTCGCCTCAAAAAAGTGGCCCACTCCTCGCCTCACGACCCTTGACCTCTGATGACATCACCAGAAGTGATGTCATTTGACCCCACCCCTAAGTGACATCCTGGGAAGCGATGAAACACGACCTTTCACCCCTTGACAAAACAGGAAGTAGCATCAAATAGCATTGCGCCTAAGTACACTACGAAAAATATGGTTGATTTCACTAATGGGATATACATTTCATACAAGAATGGATAACCATATGTATCATTGGTATCAGTGTGTGTATAAATCTATATTGTCAAATGACTGTGAATGTAAGCAGACGTCCAGGGCCAAATGATAATGTTTTTGTATAGCACTTACGCTTAAGCTATTTTTATAGAACAAATATGCATACAATATCACCCAGCCTGTATTGGTACTCATTTATCGACCTAAGAAGGATGAAAAGCTGAGTTGGCCTTGCTGGGATTCGAACTTGCAGATCACACACACATCGCAGAAGCGAGCCCTCAACCCTCTGAGCTATCATATTGGCTACAGTAAAATGAACAGTTATTCTGTAGTGGATACCATTAAACTGGTAGCTGAGATTTAACAGCATACCAGTTAAGTATATCTGCAGGTCTGGTGCAAAGTTGGTGGCATGTCAAGCCTGCATGCATCTACTTTCAGGCTTCAGAGGTTGGCAAACTAGGGAAAGTAGCGCACTCACAGGACATCCCATACTCTGAGCACTCGTTATCTCATACATGCAAACAAACATCCTGAACAGCATGCCAGGGAGGTGGGAAAGATAGACACATTCCAACAAAGCATTCATTGTGGCACAATGAAGTCAATGGCCGCTTGATGTCCTATTGTCAACTATTCCTACACTGTACAGAAACATTTAGGCACAAGGATTTTGTCAAGTGACCGAGGACACCGGGATGAAATGTCTTGTGATGGTCGTATCAGAGACAACGGCAGAAAAAAAACATGCTATCCCTGCAACTTGCGAAAGGCAAAATACATCCAAAATGGATGTATATTCTGCTCTAAAATTGGTTGTTTATGACTAATATCACTAATACATATTTATCACTAATACAGTAGCACAGCCACTCCAGAGGGCACCGTGCCCCCTGGAGTGGCGGTACAGTGATAGCTGCTGGCCCGGTGGCTGCCCCTGCCCATCAACTTCGCATGCTGCAGCAGCATGTGAATGATGCATGCATCATAATTTATGATGCACACATCATGCATGTAAATCAATCATCAAAGCAAGGTAACATGTGTTACCTTGCTTTGATGAATTATGCCGTTGCAGGTTTTTTTTCTCTCAAAAATGTCATTTCTTTTTCATCAAATTATTTAATTTTTTTCAAACCGGCCCAGGCATGGACAGAAACCGGCCCCCACTCCCCAGGGACGATTTTGGCCCGGCCACGGGCCGAGAGGCCGAGGGGCCAATCCGACCCTGCTGCCAGCTCATCGAAAATACCTAAGGTTGAATGTAGAATCCGTTAACTACCAATTCAAGGATGAAGAGGGAGCAGGGATCCTGCCACTACCACCGCCCCCCCCCAGACCACCCTGCGCTACTAAATTCATGGCAAGGTGGAAGGCCAGAAAACACTGCAACCATCCTTTCTATTTCCGACAAATTCCTTACGGACCAATGATTGACAAATATGATGAGTGGTATCCCCTCAGCCAGCCATACAGACAAGTTGCGTTACAAATTTATCCCTGTGTGGATGAAGAGCTGTAGGTCACGGTTAGAGAGGCCTACATGGACAGCCTGGACTAAAGCACCAAGAAGCCATGTTGCTGACACTGTTAGAGACACCACGACATAGCAGTGTTAGACATGAAGCTCACGTGCCATCTGCACTTCGGGAAACAAACACACACTTGAATACATGAAGAACACGAGCGTACAGCTCTATAGTTAGAGGACAGATACATATACATGCTGTCAATTGCTTTTATTATTTTTGCCATTAGCAAAATGTAGCAACGCAGAAACCGCAAGGCGCAAGAGATCCTGAGCAAAGCTTGCAGGTGCTTAAACGCGAATAACCCAATGGAACTGCAGGAGCACCTATGGGACATGACAGAGCCAAGTGTGACTAACCTATTCAACATGTAGTATAGCATGGACAATGTAGAAACCACATTATAAGGCTTAGGAAAATTATAGCAGGCCCCAGCCGTATGAGCAAGAGACGAGCTGAGCCAATTCAGGCTGGACAGAGAGCAAGACATGTGAGACAGGACCCGTAGCCAAGGTCAAGAGTTACGGATGACACTCCAATCCCCAGATGACAAAGAGAACAGCTGCATAAAATACTAATAAATTCTCATAATTCAGAGCTGCAGAGCTCAAATTTTTGGTCTGGGAACATGTGACGCGGCCGAAGAAGACAATGGACAGTGATTGGTGGTGGGAAAGGAGAGCCTATCCCAGGCAACCAGACACAGACTGCAACCGTTATGGTACAAGTGTTGTGCTGGACAGGAGAGTACACTCAGAAGGCCAAGGTGGTGAACACAAGTTACAATACAGACACATATTCATTCACATCACCTTAAAAAGGTACACAGTGAGATGAGAACCATCTCGGGTCCCAGGCCTGGGGACGCCAGCTCTAGCCAATTACAAGTTAGTACCCTAGGGCTGGGTAGCAATGGGCAAGAACCAATGGTAAGCCATTGACTGAGTCTTCCATGTATCCTGGGGGAGGGTTTTGGAACCTCCAAGTTCGCAAAACTTCCAGTATCCCTCTGGCATACCTGGAAGTTTCCCCCAACAAGTTGGTAGTAGAGGATGGTTGGCTGCGCTACCCCGGCACCAGGTCGTCTCCTCCGCAGCCGAACCTGAGAGGCTGCAGGAGCCTTGCATATTCCGAGAGGATGGGAAAACGCATGCCTGTGGAAATGCTGTTAGGAGCCAGTTGGAAATAATCCTGCCCGAAGTCAGCGAGGAGTCCAGGCAGACCAGAATTGGGAAGTGAGCACCTTCTGGCTGGGGGGGTCGCTAGCTGAGCAGCTCCAGCAGACCACGGAGTCTAAGTATTGACCCAGTCGACGGGAAATGTGGGTGTGAGGGAGGGTATTGAGTATTGTGTAGTATTGTTTAGGATCACTGCGTATTGTCAAAGTATTGTCCAGTATTGTCAATGGTAGTAGGGACAGGAGCAGAGGTAGATGTCCTTCTATGTGTAGGCCACATTCGGTTTTAGAGGTAAACTGGTGAATAACCGAGACTATTGGCTCAAGGACACGGATACCAGAAGATATGTAAATTGTGGTTTTCCTGTGGGTTGGGCGTTTTAACTCAGGGTCATAGATGACAGTATCCCCGTAAAGGTTATCAAGGGAGCTGGCCTTCTTAACAGAAGGTGAGTTGACTAATTAAGTCTCCTGGAGTGAGACGTTTTGTACGCTAGGCGACACAGCGGGTACAGTTCGATCACGAGAATATTGGTATACTCCACCTGGAGGCGGGAAGACATCTGTGGGGTATTTGTGTTGTTGGGAGTAACGGGCTATTACAGTGTGCACGCAGTATTTGAATTTTCTGCACTACTTTGGTCAGTAGATTGGTGATGTGACCCGTAGGTCTGCACATAAAACATGGAGAGCATGTGACGATGAGGAACTAGCATTGGAAACTTAGGACTGGCAGATGAGGTGAACAAGTGGCGGTGCGCAGAAGGCGCATGCGCAAGGTTGTGGGTGTGTCTGAGGAGGCAGTGATTGTGAAGGAGGGGTGGTGCGCGGAGCCCACCTGATAAGTTGTGGAGCAAGGGAGGCTCGTAGAAACTGAAAAATATTGCCATTATATTGTACCTTTTTCCTCAAACAGCGGATTGTCGAAACCCTCGACTTGAGGTCAGGTAAAGGCAATGCTTGGGCTGGGGTGCATGCCGCGTTGAGCACCTGTGTAAGACGCTCCCACCTTACAGGGAGAAGATTTGTAAATATAGCATAGAATGTTCCAAAAGTCCAGAGGGGAAGTTAACTAAACCATGGCTACCTTATGGAAGTTTCTCCAAAGTCGTGCAGCATTCGCTATTGACACACATAGAGGGCACCTATAAGGGGACGAAATTAACAAAATGCATGGCCATATTCGAGTTGTGGTGCATGCTTCAGGAAGGCAAGCAGGATGCAGTGAGGCGTCAGTGGGTGCGGAGCCAGCGGGAGGTGCCCTCCGCTCCTCCCCATGTCCCTCCGAGTGTAGCATCTGATGACTGACGGTGAGCAAGGGATATCCCCAATATGGGAATTAAGGGCAGCAGAGGGGTACTCAAATCCAACATACAAACCACCACCATATACAAATGAGGAGGGCCGAAAGGCGCATGACAGATAGCTATTGAGTGAGAGACAAGCAGCGAGGCGCAGAAAGGCATGAGGGAGGGGCTTGGGAGAATAGCCACAATGGGATAGGAGGACAGATACGTCTGAAGCTAAAAGGGAAAACAGATGGAGAGGCAGAAGGGGCGAGAATGGGAGGATAGATTAGAAATAGGACAGGGAGAGAAGAGAAGTTGGAAGGGAAAACAGATGGAGAGGTAGAAGGGGCGGCTAAGGCAATGGAAGGGTTGAAGGACAGGAGCTAGGCATCAGACTGGACAGAGATAATGGCCGAGGCAGATATGAGGGAGAGGGAATGGGAGGATAGATTAGAAAGAGGACAGGGAGAGGAGGAGAGAAGTTGGAGAGAGAGGATAGGGAACGATGGAAGGAGGAGGAGGAGCACATGGAAAGGGAGCAGAGGCTCGGGAGCGATCTTCAAGGAGCGGAAAAGAGCAGAGCGGGAGCAAGGAAAGTGGAAGAGATCAAAAGGTGAAGGGAAATGGCAGAGTGGGAAAAACACAATTTGGTTGAGAGGGAACAGAGGAAGTTGCAGTTGGATAGACTAGCAAGGGAATGAGCACGCAGGGTGGAGGACGAGCAAGCAATAAGGGCGGTAAAGACACAAGGAACCATAAACAAGGGAAACGACAGACATGAGGAGGAAAGGCAAACAGAACCAGATAGCACAAGCTCCCGGGGCAAGAACACAGCAGAAAGAGATGGAGCAGGACTCAGGGCCTGGGGGGGAGGAAGCATATACAACTTGAGAGACATTGACCTCAGCACAAAACATAAGACAGATTTGACATCGAGGAGACTGAGCTTTGCAGACGATTTTTGTTGCAACATGGACACAGCGTCCGACAAAGAAGACGGGACCACTGGGGACGAGATAGGGGAGCAGTCGGACCCTAGTCAACAGGGACAGACAAGCGGGTGTCATGGGAGTTTAGGACGCACATAGGGTGAGCAGGAGGGGGCAACTTGAATGATCAGGTACAACTGGTGAACGACTTCCACACCCTACACAACACCACTACATGTCGATAGACCTAGAGACCTCCCAGCACGTAGGAAAGGAGAGACAACAATGGCTTGTTCAAGCGGAAGGTTAACGAGGAGATATGACGACAGTATCAGAATACCCTACTAGAACTGGTGGATGTATGTGCAGACATTGAGAGCGAGAAAGGGGACAGACAGGTCAGATTGACTAGAAGAACGCATGAGGAGGAGGAGGAGGAGGAGGGGTTTACGCAAATGCCCCTATTAGAGAGAGGAGTAGTACGACCCCAGTATATACCATGGACGCATGCAGATAAGGAGAATGTGAAGTGTAGGCAACCCTCGTTGAGTGCAGCGGCTGGGAAGTGGATTTTTGAAATGGAGGAGATGACAGCAGCAAATAGGCTACCTGTGGGGGATGTAAAGGGACTACTAGTGTCGATCTTAGGGGATGTAGCTGATGACTTATGGAAGAGGGCAGGTTCCCAGGGGTGACTACACAAAACACTCCATACAATGGTTCGCCAGTTGCAAACTGCAGAGCTGCCGTATGGCAAGCACTAAGGACACAATACCCAGACATGTCAGACATTGGGGCGGGTACATCCCGGAGAATGAGGGCAGACAAAGACCCTGTGCATTATATTCAGGAGATTCAAGAGCTTTGGTGCCTTGAAACTTGAGAACTGTGGGACAAAACAGTAGCAATATTCAAATGGATTATGTCCTCCCACGTATTCCTCATCTTAAATCTTAGATATCTTGTCTCCCAGCTCTGCTCTGCTGATTCAGAATTTTTTTTTCACCAAAGGGCGCTGTGCTCAAAGCCGCGGAGTTGTGGTCCCTCAAGGGACGCCGTTGAGGTCATCCGCAGTATAAAGAGCTTGAGCCGCGCCTGTTAGCTCAGTTCCGTTTTTCTTCGACGAAATGTCCTCGTCATCGACTTCAACCACACCCACGACAGGTTTTAAAAAATGTCTAAAGTGTGGTAGAAAAATGTCAATTACTGACCCCCTTCGTAATTGCCTTTCGTGTTTGAGCCCTGACCATCGGGTCGACTAAATGTGGTTCCTGTCAGGCTATGTCTAATAAGGCTCTTAAGCAACAGAAAGGTAAGCTAGCGGTGGGGGAGGAATCTTATAAGTCTTCGAAAAGACAAATAGATTCAGGAGGATCGAGTGGAAAGTCTCGACACAGGTCGAGGAGATCGAGGTCTAAGTCGCTCGAGGAAATCCTCCTTGTCTTCATCCTTAAAATCGAAGAAGCGACATCATAGATCTTCTTCCTCCTCGTTTGAGAGCAGGATTATTTCCTATCCTTCCAAGCATGATTCCCCTGAAAATGGGAGGCCTTTAGGGCTTCGATGCTAAAAATTTTCGACAAAGCGGCCAAGACCCCCTCGAAAAAGCGACATGAAGAGCATGCCCCTGCCCACTCCAAAGGTGACAGAGGGAGATCAAAAACTAAGCATGCGAGATCCGACAAAAAGTCGAGGGTGTCATCAGGGGAAAGTTCTCTGACACCTCATGAAAAGAGTGAAACCACTGGTGCATGAATTGGGGGTAACGGATGAGAAAATTGCGTCGAAGTCGAATATCGACTCGAAGCAGCCTTCGACGACAGCGTCAAGGCTGCCATCGAAGATGGCGTCGATACCTTCTGTGACAGTGTTGAGGCCTCCTTCGACGACGCTGACTCCTCCTTCGAAAACGTCAAAGCCAGCGTCCAAACCATCAATTTCTTCAACGCCCTTGTCGAGGCATTCTTTAATTCCGATGTTAAAAGCGACGCATTAGTCTAAACCTAGGTCAATGCCACCCCCTTTACCAGAGAAAATCTTCCATCCTCAACCCAGGAAAGAATTTTTCGGATCTATGTCCTCTATTTACAAGGAGCAGTCCTCTGAAGAGGATGTTACTTCAGCTGGGGTTAGGTTCCTGAAGAATTGATAGACCCAAATTCTATGATGGCTGGTCTTTATGATTGCCTTCAGACAGCCAGTGGCCTAGATACTTCCCCTGAAGTAAAGTTTGAGAGGCCAGACCATGCAGATCATGCAGACCCTGGACATAGAAACCTAATGGGAAGAGTCATTGACTTCATGGGATGGAAAACAGCTTCCCCAAGATTCGACCAGGACGATATGACAGACATCCTTAATTAGGAACTCAAAGAGACCATGTCCTCCCTTTCCATAAGGCACTGCAAAAAAGGGTGATGGCAACTTGGGATACCCCTCATTCTGGGCCTGCAGTAAATAAAAGGTTTGTGGGAAAGTACAGGCCATCCTCATCAGATCCTGAGTACCTGTCTAAGCATCCCTCACCAGAAAGCTTGGTGGTACAAGCTGCAACCTCCACTAAGCAGTCAGCTTATCCTCCGATACCACCTGACGGGGATGACAAAAAAGTTGATGCTTGGGTCCGGAAAGCATTCTCTTCGGGCAGCATGGCCCTTAAATCTACAAATGTAACTTGCTCTTTGGCAAGATTTATATACACCCTGTGGGACTGTATGACATCAGTGGCTGAACACATCCCGGAGGATGAGGAACGGGATGGTTTCCTGGAGATAGTGAAAGATGGAAAGGAGGCTATGGAGGAATGCCTCCAGTCAGGATTGGACACTGCTGATAGTGTAAGAAGGTCCATGGCATCTAGCACGGTCCTACGCAGATTTGCATGGCTGAGGAAATCTGGCTTTGCACCTGATGTGCAGTCCAGATTACTCAATATGCCCTTTGACGGCTTAGAGCTTGGAGAAGCTGCAGACCTCGAAAGCGGCAGCTAAATCACTCAGCGCCGCTATAAGACAGCCTCAGCAACACTCCTACGCAGGGTCATCTTCCTGGAGGAGCCATCCCTTTCATTTCTACTCCTCTTTTTGAAGAGGGAGGGAACGGGCTAGTCAAAGAGTCCAACAAAGAAAACCCCCTCGTGGTGGAAGAGGGAAGGGTGCTAGATCAGCCCCAGCAGCAGCTACTTCCTCCTCGGCTGCTTCTGCAGCCGCTGCAAAGCCACTCTGAGGTCTTCACCCACAAGACCCCAGTGGGAGGAAGGAGCACTTGGTATTTCAACGAATGGCCAGACATTACGTCAGACGCCTGTGCACTAGAGATAGTGACCCATGGTTACTGCCTTCCTTTTCAAAAAAGACCTCAAGATCATCCACCGGGAGCCAATTCTGTCAAAATTCCAGACCCGCTCCTTGTGCAGGAGATTTCAACCCTGCTAGAGAAAGGTGCAATAGAACATGTACCTGTAGCGGAGAGGAACAAGGGTTGGTACTGCCCGTATTTTCTCATTCCCAAAAAGGACGGAGGATTGAGGCTCATCTTGGACTTAAGAAATTTGAACAAATTACTCAGCAAGGACAAGTTCAAGATAGTGACCCTTTCTCAGATCCTTCAGGCTCTTCAGCTTCAGGACTGGCTGGTTTTGTTGGATCTTCAGGATGCTTACTTTCATGTGCCAATCCATCTCAAGCACAGAAAGTTCCTGAGATTCGCGGTTGGCGGTTCTCACTATCAGTTTCGGGTACTGCCATTTCGGCTGACCTCCGCCCCAAGGGTTTTCACCAAACTGATGGCTGTAGTGGAAGCGAGTCTCAGGAGAGGGGGATTCACGTCTACCCTTACCTGGACGATTGGCAATCAGGGCAAATTCACCCGAACGAGCCCAGGAACATCTGACCATGACCTGCCACTTCTTACACAGACTGGGCTTCTCCCTCAATTACAAGAAGTCGCAAATGATTCCACGCCAAAGACTCCAATTCATACAAGCAGTCCTGGATACTCCCTCAGGGAAAGCCTTGCCTCCCGAGGAGAGAGTTCACCACATTCTGCAGATGGTAAAAAGTTTCAGAATGCCCAACATCTGCCAAACTTCGATTTTCTAAGGTTGCTGGGCCTCATGGCATCCTGCATTTTTATGGTGCCAGAGGCCAGATTGAGAATGAGATCCCTTCAATGGGCCCTCAGGACTCGATGGTCCCAGTTTTCGGGGGAGATGTCAGATCTTCTGCAAGTCCCGTCCAGAGTGGCTCAAGATCTTCTATGTTGGGTTTGAAAGGAAAATATACTCAAGGGAGAACCTTTTTGGCAACCATGGCCGAAGGTAACGGTAGTGACGGACACCTCACTCACAGCATCGATCTGACGATCAGAAGTCGTTAGTTTCCATCAGAGTCCAAACTACACATCAACCTTTTGGAGCTGAGGGCAATCAGACTAGCGCTGAAGGCCTTCCTCCCTCTGTACGGGGAAAGAACGTCCTGATAATGACAGACAACACAGTGGCCATGTACTACCTCAACAAAAGAGGAGGCGTAGGATCACTTCCACTGTGCAGAAAGGCAATGCAGCTCTGGTTCTGTCCAATGCAAGAAGGAATGTCTCTTATCGGCAGTTCACCTAGCCGGAGAGCAGTACACGCCGGCGGATGCTCTGAGCAGGCAGAGCACAGTCTCCCACGAGTGGGAACTAGCTCAGGAAGCCCTTCAAGAGGTCTTTTCCCTTTGGGGAACCCCTCAAGTGGATCTGTTTGCGACCGGTGCCAGCCAGAAGTGCGAACTGTACTGCTCAAGGTTATTTCCCACAAGAGGAGCTCTAGGGTACGCGTTTGTGGTGGACAGGGTATTTCCACTCCTATACACATTTCCTCCAGTCCCAGTGTTTCCTTGTGTAATCAGGAGGTTGAGAAAGTTCAGGAAAACCATGATCCCAATTGCCCCAGATTGGGCCATGAGGATGTGGTACCCGGACCTTCTGGACATGTCTATCTGCCCTCCAATACGTCTTCCACAAAGAGAGGATCTTCTCTCGCAAGAGGAAGGTCGGGTTCTCCATCCAGAGGTTAAGACGCTCAGTCTTCACGCATGGTTTCTGAGAGGCTGAGATATAAGGATTGGGACCTCCCGGATGACATAATGGAGATTTTGCTTTCGGCCAGAAGGCCAGCAACATAATCCTTGTATCAGTGTTGTGGGAACAAGTTCAGTAACTAGTCCAGGGATAAGAATGTGGATCTATTTTTATGTAATACTCCTGCAGTGCTTCCTTTCCTTTTACACTTGGCCAATTTGGGGCTCCAGGTTGGCATTATAAAAGGATATTTAGCAGCGCTATCTATCTTCAAGCGCTCCTCGGAAGAGGCTTCTTAATTTAAAATGCCCTTTGTTACCTAGGTTCTAAAAGGACTGACAAATGTGTACCCTCCAACACCTTTTCAGATTCCCATCTGGGATTTGAATTTAGGTTTAAAATTTCTCATGTGCCCCTTTTGAGCCTTTACAGTCTTCCCGTTAAGGCTCATCACTTTGAAAACAATTTTGCTAGTGGCTATAACATCAACCCGCAGGGTGGGTGAGTTGCAAGCACTCTCTAGTAAGCTTCTGCACACCATTTTCCAGAGGGACAAGGTCATTCTAAAGGTCAAACCATCCTTCTTACCTAAAATAGCGTACTGCTCTCCCCCGAAAAGTGCATGAAACAACCATAAATCATCAATGCAGTTATAGAGCAAGTACTTTGAACCCCAAAAAAAAACAGACAGACACAATAACTCACAACCACCCACTCTTAGAAGATAAATCAGCTCTTTACGGCTATTTATTCAAAGCTTACAAGTACATAGAAATAACTCATAAAAATCATATGGACATAGATCACAGAAGAAAAAAAGAAGTCAAAAAGAAATACATCACCGTGAGCATAATAGAAGTCCTCATCTCGTACAGAAGCGGCTTGAAGACCCCGGGAACAGCCAGGCCGAGAGTACCACAGCTCACAGGAAGGCCAGACGGAGCGTCCTTCTCTGGCTGAAGTCTCACTTGACCCCCTGCGGGTTTCCGCATATATACACACTCCACAATGGGGAGTTAATTCTCGACCTTCTGGAAATTGCACCTACGCAGTTGAGGAACAGCCATCGGTTGCCAGCTGGGTCAATCGTGAGCTCCCCCCCAAGGAACGCAGGGCCTCTCTGCTCTAAAAACACGCTCCACGGAGAACAGTAGCAAGCCATAACAACATTAGCTTTCCCAGCAGAAATGGCCTTGACCGCATACCAGTTCTGAAAAAGCATGTTTGTCTCAGCACTGTGAATCTAACACTTCAGCAAAATGTGTGCAGCCTTTCACTGCGGTGTGAAGTAAATATCCAACATGGCTCCGAGCGCTCCCAGAATGCATTGCGCGCCCGCACCATTTTGAATCAAGCATAAATCGAGCATAACAAATAGTCTCCGACAATGTGACCAACTGTTTGTTGGATATACTGGACACACATCAGGCCTTGAAGTGTCTAAGCAAACTCTATCCAGATGGCTAATTATAGCAATCTCGGAGTGCTACAGATTGGCTGGGAAGGAGCCTCCAGATGGGCTAAGGGCTCATTCAACCAGGGGCATGGCAATTTCCACGGCTCTTCAGAGGGGTGTTACGGTGCAGTATACTTGTGCTGCAGCCACCTGGTCGTCAATGCACACTTTGGTGAAGCATTACTGCTTGGACTCTACATCATATCAAGATGGCCCCTTCGCAAAAGCCGTCCTTCATTCAGTCCATGATTGGAATTTTTGGAAAGTAGTGTTGCCACTAGCATTATTGAACACTGCATTGACACAATTACACTATCCAACACACACAGGGAAGGAGGTCATTGCTACCCGCATTGGAGAAACATGGTTCTGTCCTAATTTGGTGGAACACGTGGCTGAATTTGTGAGTAATTGTAACTGCTGTAAACTGCCAGTTTACAGCAGGACATACCCTGAGAGGAACCAGTACGCCCATTCCAGCATTTACATGTGGATTATGTAGGTATGATCAAAGTTTGCCAAAGATACCGCTGTCTGATAGTGGTTGTATGCCCATTCTCCAGGTGATTGGGGCAGGCCCCTGTTCACATGCTGATGCCCTTGAGGCCCAGAAGACAGGGAAGGGAGTTACTGCGACCGCGCACCACAAGACTCAGGATTTAAAAACCCTGCGAGTGTGGGGGACATTGTTTTCCTGAGAAACTTTGTCCGGTGCTGGAATGTGCCCCGGTTCACGGGTCTGCACGTCGTTGACAAAGTGGCTGACTGTGTTGTCAAACTCGAGGGGAAGCAGGTCTGGAACCACCTGGCAGACGTCAAGCCCTACAATGCAGCGGCCTCATCCGGCAACAAGAGCACCTTGATCGACAGGGCCAATGTTTAGTAGCTAGGCTATCTACAAGTGCTTTCTGAACTTAAATGACCACGAGGAGAACATCCAATGGTCACGCGCTGGCGGGCAATAGAGTTGGGGACAGAACTGCTCATCGACTTAGAGTGAGGGCACAGTCTTGTTTGTTTTTTTTCTTTTCCGCACATAATCAACGATAAAACCAATATAATTGTTTAAGATTGTTCATGTTGCCCTCTGCCTACCACCCAGATACTTTCTCAAACCATTTTGTTCATACTCTGAAGAGACACAGTAGATTCCAAGCTTGATCCCCCAGAGTGCACTATTTTGCCTTTATAGAGTATTTGGCCCAAACATACCCACAGCTTGAGCATGGCAATCCCCCCTATCCTCGCCACATTGAGAGGCCCCTCAGTAAGAAAAGTGTGGGAAGAAGTATTTGCATTTGTCAGATGCGATTACCTGGTCCACGGGGCTTAAAACCACTTACAATACTAACCAAATAATGCATTTCTTTGCGCATTTCAGGCGGGCAACTACATTTCCAAGCTGCAAGGATCAAGCAGCGTAAGTGAAAATTAATGACATTACAAAAATTTGATGGTTCTGCTGGTCTTACTTATTCCTAGCAGTGTTCTTGTTTTCGTATTTTGGAAAATTACCTGCGTTGCTAGTGCTACCGCTGTACTCTCTACTAATATTCCCCCAACCCATGGAGGTGGAACGACCATGTCAGGCGGACAGGAGAACACTGCTGATAAGGTAAGGAGATTTAAGCATAGTGTTGACACCGACATGAGAGGGGTTGACATGTATCTCACCGACACTGCTCAAATGTCTAATAACATGTGGTACATGCACATGCCCAGAATAGGTAAGGAAACCACTGAGGAGAGCTGTTATGGCTGTTCCTTAATCCCCTAAGCAACCGAAATACCAGCAGCAAGAGCTCAATGCTTAATGTTCCTCTCAATGGTGACAACTCGAGGAAGGTTCCAGGGGAAGACGGTGACTTTAAGATGGATTTCCAGAGCAACATTCCTGCATGAAGATAACTACATAAAAACATTAGACATGATGAACAATTATTGGCAGCTAGATGAAGCTATACAGTTGCCACGATTCATACCCCTTGTCATCATGGCCAAACCAGCCTTTCGGTTGGGGCCAGGTTACAGGCTTCCATTGTGGCCTCAAGGGCCACAAAACACCGTCAGGGACTCTCTTGGAGCCAGTCCTGGCACTTTTGGCGCCAGGCTCAAACTGTTATGTGAAGGACAACATTTGGATTGGGACTTCAGTTAACATAGAGGCACTCACATAGCTCAGTTCCAGTGCGGTCTAGTGTTTCCGGTGTGGCTGGGCCTGGGACTACTTTACCTGGAACTACTTTACTTGGGCTATATAAGCCACACCCAAACAGCAGCCCATGCGTCATGTTGTTCTGCAGTTAGCAGTGTAACGCTCACCGTGTCCAGTTATGATCTCCAGTGTTTCTTGCATCCTGCCACGTGCTGAATACTGTATCCCGAAGAAGAACACCATTATTCAGTGCTTACCTATAAGTAGCAGCTTGGCTTTGGTCTTGAATCTTCCATCTTTAAACTACCACCAGCTACTCACCTGAATACACGCGATCCGGGGATTCTTCATCACAATGCCGCATCCATCTTCGGAATGCTGCTGCAACCTGAAAAAGACAAAAAGAGACATTGTTAGTGAGCGCTCGCTCACGGCCACGCAAGGACAACGAAAACCACTTACAAGGTATAGTCTCTCTTTGATCTCGGAACATCACATCGGCCCGGAACATCATAATGACCTGCAAAGGAAGCGGCGCAGGCACAGCTCAGCAAAAAGAAAAGGCAAGAAAGCGCTGTGCACCGCGCATTCACTTACCTTGCTGGGATTCTCATACTATACAGCACGGCAATGCCAAAACTCTCCAACTCATCTGAGGGAAAGAAACTAGAGACATTAATAACAACAAAAAGGCCAAAGAGGAAAGGGGCAAGATAAAAGACTGTAAAACAGTAGTACCTACCTCATCAAGCAAATCAGAGTCACGGCAGGCCTGGACCCAAACACGGGGCAATGCACCGGTGAAGCAACTAGGTTGCAGAACACCCACACCTCCAACGCGCCCCTGCACATAGGCGCAGGACGGAGAGCACACCATACCTGATATTAAGGTTAGAGAGAGATTAGACTTAAGGGAGGAATTTGAGGCTGAGGGAGGTGGGACTCAATCCAAGAGAGACATTTAAGCCTTATATCGAGTTATCCTGTATTGCAGGCGCTATCCACGTCCAACACACTATCAAGGGAGAGGGTTCAAGAGTGCTAATCTTCCAGCCAGGGCTGAGTGGCGTCCCCATGGATATCAGGTGAGCGTAACAACAGTACATAACTAATGGGCCTGACAAAGGAAAAACAAAGACTATCACCCTGAAGGATTTACCATGTCAATGGGCAAGAGTGAAGGAGACAGGAGGAGAGCCTAGTTGCTGGGAAAGACCGCAGATACTTGACATGGGTGGAAAATGAAGCTGGTCCGATGCCGATAATACCTCTGAAGACACCAGCACTGTGCTATCAGAATAATGGTGAAGTGGAAGTGGGTGAGACTGTTGGATGCAGGAGTATTGAAAAACACACAGCTATGAAGCAGCATCAGTACTGATCATTACTGGGCTTGCGGATCAAAGACATGCAAGAAGCTGCCACCTGACTGGGGAGGAGTTTGCTAGTTAGTACACATCAACATGCCTTCGTGCCAAAGAAAGATGTATAGCTCAATGAGTTCCCGAAGATGGAGAATAACAAAAGGAAGAAGAGGTTGATCGAAGTAGTACCAACAGCCAAGGCAGAGAAGCCAGCTGGATTAAGCAGAGTAAACAAAGGAAGAAATTACTTCTCAGATGCATCAGAAACAGCACTAGAGGAAGTACCAGCAGAACACAGATTGTTGAGCAGAACACAGATGTTCTTTGCATCATTAATATCATCCATACAGACATACACAAATGCAAAATGGTTACAAATTACCCGTTGGGAGCTGATGGTGGCGATCAACTCCACAGTGAATCGGTTCAATGCAATAAAAGAAGAGCTCCGACCAGTAAGGTTGGCGGCACTCCAGAATAGATGCATTCTGGATCTGCTCACAGCTATGGAAGGAAGAGGTTGTGCAAAAATTGGGAGTTCTTGTTGCACGTTCATACTTGCCAACGACGAGGACAATGGTACACTGTCAGAAGCGATACTCCAGCAATCGCAGATGCATGACAAAATGGAGGAAGAAGCAAGGGAATTGGAAAAGGACCAGAGCAGGATAGCATACATTTGGTCATAGATGCCGCCATGTGTCTCAGATGGACTAAAAGTGATAATTGGTGCATCAATACTAGCAGCAATTTCAATCTGTGGGATCAAAATCTGCATGGAAAGGTGCAAAAAAACAGTAGAGGAAGCCATCAGAATGTAGGTCCTGATGGATGTGAATATAGGAGGAGCAAAGGACTTGGGGAATGAAGTTGGACAACCCATTTGATGCTAAGTACTGTAAAGGAAAGTGAGTTTGGTGTAACCCTGAAGGAGTATGCTGTTATATGAACTAGTTGTTTGAATATCACACAAACTACTATGGGCACCTTGGAGGAATAATGAAGGTATGGCAGCCCAGAGCAAAAGCACTGTCTTATAAGGATGTGGTTGACAGGTCAACCCAAGGGCAGGGGGGACTAAAGAGGGAGTGGGGATCCTGACACCACCCCATCCTACTAAATTTACGACAAGGCGGAAGGCCAGAAAACACTGCGACCATCCATTCTATTTCAAACTAATTCCTAATGGACCAATGATTGACAAATTCCTGTGTGGATGAAGAGCCGCAGGCCATGGCCAGAGAGACCTATATGGACAGCCTGGACTAAAGCACCAAGAAGCCATGTTGCTGATGTATTTAGGGACAACAGGACATAGCAGCTTTAGGCATGAAGCATACGTGCCATCCGTACTTCGGGACACAAATACACACTTGAATATATGAAGAACACGAGCGTACAGTTCTATAGGTGGAGGAAAGATACATACACTTACTGTCATTGCTTTTATTTTTTTTTGCCATTAGCCAAATTCAGCAATGCAGAAACTGCAACAGGCAAGAGGTCCTGAGGAAAGCTTGCAGATGCTTAAATGCAAATAACCCTATGGAACTGCAGGAGCACCTATGGGACCTTAAAGAGCAAGTGTGACTAACCTATGGAACATGCAGTATAGCATGGCAAAGTAGAAACCACATTATAAGGTTTAGGAATATTACAGCAGGCCCCAGGCCTCTGAGCAAGAGATGAGCTCAGGCTGGACAGAGCGCAAGATGTGTTAGACTGGACCTGAAGCCAAGGTAAAGAGATATGGATGGCATTTCAATTCCCAGACGACAAAGGGACCAGCTACAGAAAATACAATACATCCTCATAATTCAGAGCTGCAGAGCTCAAATTTGTGGTTTCGTGACACGGCCGAAGCAGACAATGGACAGTGTTGGGCTGTGGGAAAGGAGAGCCTATCTCAGGCAGCCAGACACAGACTGCAACAAGTATGCTACAAGTGTTGCGGACGGACATGCGAGCACTGTCATAAGGCAAAGGTGGTGAACACAAGTTACAATAAGGACACATACCCGTTCTCATCACCTTGAAAACTTACACAGTGAGCTGAGAACCATCTCAGGTCCCAGTCCTGCAGACGTCCGCTCTAGCCAATCACAAGTTAGTACCCTAGGGTTGGGTAGCAATGTGCAAGAACCAATGGTAAGTGCACAACACTGCAACAATGTTAGTTTGTGAATTGGGGATGGAACAGGCCAGCCACCTGACATCCGAGGTCCAGTACAATAACACCTATGAGGTCCTGTATAGGTTATAGAATACTCAATACCCAATCACTTGGCCCGATCGGTTTTCTGGAGAGGGGCCCACGTTGTGGCGAAGTGCTGACGCCATTCCAGGGTAAAACCGGCCTGCGAGCCGAGGAAAAGCGAGATGTGCATGAATATTCTCTGTTCCTGTGCTGATCCCTGTTGGTTTTGTCTGTAATAAACGGCAGTTTGAAACTTTCTGTTGACTGTGTCCTCCGTGTATCCTGGGGTAGGGTGTTGGGCACTCCAAGTGTGTGAACTTCCAGGATTCATCAGGCATACCTGGGAGTTTCCCCCAACAAGGTATTTCCCTTCGAAAATCACGTCAGCACCCCAAATATTCACAAAGGTGTTGGCAGTAGTAGCGGCACACAAGCAGAGAGTGTTCCAGTGAACCCTTAGCTGGATGACTGGCTAATAACATGGGAAACAATGCAAATATGTCTGCAAAATACACGAAAAACAATAGATCTTCTGCATCAACTAGGCTTCTCAGTCAACGAAAAGAAGTCAAGCTTAACTCCGAGTCCGAAAAAACTGTTCCCGGGGGGTTATAATTCGAACAGAAGACTCATTAGCCTTCCCCTCCAACGAGAAGGTACAAAACATACTAAAGCAGATCCCTTGTTATACAATCGGTCGACCGATATCAGTCAGGAAATTAATGCGTCTCTTTGGCATTGTGGCATCGTGCATGTTCATTGTGCCACATGCAAGGCTACACATGGCGATCCATGTACTACATCAACAAGACAAAACCAATCTGAAGAACAGACACGTTTTTAATTTCTCTAGCTTCCAGGACAGAGGGGGATCCTGTAGCCAAGGCTACCATTGGTAGATGTATAGTAAAATGCATACAACAGCGCTACTCATTATCCAAAAGTTGCTGTTTACATCTACAACACACTCCACACAGAGTACAGGAGCTGCATTAGCCTTCATTGCTAACATAACTCTGGAGACTATTTGTAGAGCAGCCAGATGGTGTTCAGTGTACACTTTCACTCACCTTTACTGTGTTGACACACAGGAAGAAAGTGACTCACAGGTGGGACAAGCAGTGTTAAAACATGTATTTGCCTCTGTTCCTCTACCTACCCGCCACTATCACCTGGTACTACTCAATAGTCTATGCAAAGCATGTGATTCTAAGCAGATCCACAAGCCTCAGAGGACAAACATTACACACCTGTAATCGTCTTTCTGACGCTCGTATCTACTTATATTCACATGCGTGCCCACCCTCCTCCGCTCTCTGGGAGTAGAAAGTCACATAATCGGCATGTCTCCAGGTGCATTATCCACCATACATGCAACCTTAAGTCACAAACAAAACAATCTGTCGACCTCGACGCGTGAGTGATCATTGGTGCTGTACATGTCACAGTAGGCGTAGTATTACATACCAGCTCTGCCGACGTCCCGTTTCGAAATCGAAAATAAGTCATGCAATGCTCCTCACCAACCATTAGATGGTTGCCTATACAAAGCATATGAATAGAACCGCTTACAAGTATCAGAAAGACGATTACAGGTATGCAATGTTTTTCACATGTATGTATGTGTGTATATATTTATATATATCTCAATAAAAAAAAAGTTGTTAAAGGAACGTTATGGTTAAGTTGGACTACTAAAAACCTATGCAATTCACTAAAAAAAAACTTTGTTAAAGGAACGTTATGGTTCCAAGTAAAACCGCAAAACCTCTGAAATTCGGCAGTTATGATCAGCTAAGCAACCATAACTCGCGCCACCACCGTGCACTGCTAAGACTAACACCCAGGATAGCAAAGATGACATCACAAATGTCATTGATATATATATTTCTGATGTTTGTTAATCTGCTTAGAATCACGACATCCAGTGGTCACTGCGGAGTATTGCATTTTGTTTTTCGTAGTCGAAAAGGGGACGTCGACAAGGCGTGTCTAACACTATCCCTATAGTGACGTGCGTTGTACCCACAATCCCTCAAGCGTCGAGGTCCCTCAGATTGTTTTTTTCCGCCCAGCTACTGGTCGCCTTTATGCGGAGCTCCTCGAGAGACATTGCAAATAGTTTCTTCGACCTTTGGTCGTTTGTTATTAATATCAATAACGTAGATCCCTCCCTCGACGCAGAGCTGTTTCTCTGCCGAGCAAGATCTTTGTCGGAAGGACGAGCGGAGGGGATCCTTCGGCGCTGCCGAACACGTGGTCTGGCCTCGCCGGCCATACACAGTAGGGAGAGTGGGGTTGTGTGGTCTTTCTTTCTCTTTAAGAATGCCTTTCTCTTTCCCCTCCCTCTCTTTCGAGGTCGTAGTCACACTTCTTGCCCTCAGCTATGGAGAGGACGCCATTTAGGTTTTGCCCGCTTTGCAAGGGTAAATATACCTGGAAGGATAAGCACAAACGGTGCAACCGTTGCTTACCCCTCGATCACCAGGAGGACGGCTGTGCGGCCTGTAAATTACTAAAGCCCAAAACTCTAAAAGACCTCCGGGTCAAAAGGTGGGCGGCCTACGCCATGTCTAGGCCTGACTCCTCGCCCGCTGCCGCCGAATGTGACGAGGACCGTGACTACACGGCCCCCGTAACGGAGGTTGTAGACCTCTCAAAGGAGCGTTCACCCCCCTCCTCCTCCTCCTCGTCGTCCGTCCCGGTCCCCGGCCCCGACAAGCCCGGCTCACGCCCAGCTTATGGGGATGAACACCCCGGTGACAAGGACGCACACGGAAAAACATCAAAGCACATACCCCCGGCACGCATTCGTCGAAGACGAAGGCAGCCATAGCGCCAACGGGGGCGCCGGGCCCACTGGCGTCTTCCGCCGACCATAAGGGTCGTCAGCCCTCCCCGCCACCGCCTCCGCGAAAGGCGACTGGGCATTCTAAAGATAAGGGCGCTAACACCAAAACCTCCGGCGACGCGCATCGTAAGAGCGCTCACGTTGCCAGCAAGGACTCGACGAGCAAGGACTCAACGTTACATAGCATGACGGCGACCGATCCCTCGGAAGAGAGAATGATCGCTGAAAGCCTCGTGCGAATATCATCTAAGGACGGCCAGAGACGTACGGCGAGTGAGACGCCGAAAACCGTGCACAAGGCCAAAGATACGCCGAAAGCGCTGGAAAACAGATCAGGCCAGTTCCCGCCGCCGACGCAAGGCCCTAGCCAGCGAGAAGGCTTCTCAGAAGGCAAAGGCTCACTTTCTTCGACATTATGGGACAGAACCAGACAGCTACAGGAGGAAGAAACTCCTTTTTCATTCCCAGACCGTCCTGGCCGACCTCAGTGGACCTTTGAAAGGCTCCAGACCTGTATGGATAAACTAGACAGGTTCATGTCCATCCCAGAAGACAGGGCACCCAAGAGACCAAGGGAGGCACCCCTGGGGAGTCCAAGGGCTAAATACCAGAAGTTTTATAATCCCATACAGGAGGACATATACTCTTACGACCTCACTGAGGAAGACACCCTCTTCCAGGAGGAAGATGAGTTCACCTATGTTGAAGACCAACAAGAAGAGGAAGGTTTTCACGAGGACACGAACTTAGGTTAGGAGGGATTCCAGGAGGACACAGGCGAGGGCGACCTAAATCCCTGGCAGTCACCAGCTAGGTCTACAGACACAGGAAGTAGCAGTATAGTCATCAGGTCTACTGAAACTACACCAGTCAGGAACCCTTTGCCTGTTGATGATCAACCCACCTTCAATGCACTGCTGAAGAAGGCAGCAGCACATTTTGAACTTGAAACTGGAGAGGTCACCCCAGACACCGATTTTGTGGAGAGGATTATCAAAGAAAAACCCCCCACTAGCCAAACTATCCCCATCCTCGCCTCAATTAAGAGACGTATTATCCCTTCTCTGTCCACTCCTGCACTGGTGAGAGGGGTCAATCCGAGGATTGAGAAACTGTTCTCCCCCTCTCAATCAGACCCATTATATATTAAGGGTCACTCAATCCTGGACTCCCTGGTCGTGACCAACACCAGGAAAAGGGCCGGAGTCCCACTATCTACCATCGAGGCACCCCCAGATAAAGAGGGGAAGAAGCTTTATGCCCTAGCCAAGAGAATCGCCACCTCTGCAGCATTCTCTACTAGAATTGCCAATAATAACACACTATTGGCAAGCTACGCTGATGCTCAATGGGAAAAGCTTAAACAGGACATCGAAGAAGCTCCCGAACCCCTAAGAACTCGTTTGCTGGCTACAGTTAACGAGGGCTCTCTGGTCAACCAAAGCATCGTCAAGAATACCCTCGATGCAGCAGAAACGGCTGGCCGCACTTTGGTACAAGGAATTTTGCTGAAGCGTCACGTCTGGCTTCGCAATTCCGGGTTTAAGACAGAAACACAAGCGTCCTTTATTAATAAGCCCATAGAGGAGTCCAACCTCTTTGGGAAAGCAGTTGATGACGCGCTGGAGAACACAAAGAAAGAATTTGACACAATAAAGACCTTAGACCAAATTTCAAAACCCCCTAACAGGCGGGGATTTGGTAATAAGCGCTTTTTTCTTGGCCAACGCCAGCAACAAAACCAACAACAGTATTCTGCCAGCAACTACCAAGGAAATAGTGGCCAGTACAATCAGAGGGGTCAACGCCGTGGCAAAGGGAGAGGCCGGGGTTCCACCCCCAGAGGCTCCCAAGCCACCAACACCACCAAGTGACGCGAAGATTCGCGTCCCCTTCCATGCAACGCCGGTCGGGGGCCGGTTAACATCCTTTCTTCCAGCATTGGAGCCAATAACACCAAACCCTCGGGTGCTTTCCTCCGTATCCCGCGGCTACTGTATAGAGTTCAACAGTTCCCCAACATACAGACCCCCGAGGGGACGCCGCATGACACCAGAACACCTCGCCATCCTTCTCCAAGAAGTGGACCAACTGCTGGAAAAAAGAGCCATAGAGGTCGTGCCTCTATCTCAGGTAACGGAAGGTATTTATTCAGTGTACTACCTTGTACCCAAAAAGGATCTAACCATGCGCCCTGTATTAGATCTGCGCCCAGCGAACAAGTTTGTCAAACCCCAAAAGTTTCGTATGGTGACCTTACAGGAGGTGATCCCACTGCTATCACAGGGAGATTACATGGCGACACTGGACGTGAAAGATGCATGCTTTCATATTTTAATGTTGCCAGCCCACAGAAAATACCTCAGGTTTATGATAGAGGGCAAACACTACCAGTTCAGAGTGCTACCCTTCGGCATAGCATCTGCTCCAAGGGTATTCACGAAGGTACTGGCAGTGGCAGCGGCCCACCTGCCCAGGTTATCCATCCCAGTATACCCTTACCTCGACGACTGGCTCATAACAGGGGACTCTTACGAGACATGCTTCTCAAACACCCAAAGGACTGTAGACCTTTTGTTCCAGCTGGGCTTCTCCATCAACGAGAAGAAGTCCAGCTTAGACCCCACCCAAGTCAAACAATTCCTAGGGGCTCTAATTCGAACAAAGGACGGCCTCGTCTTCCCCTCCAACGAGAGGGTCCAAAACATGCTGTTTCAGATCCCCCAATATGTGGCAGGTCGAGAGGTGACGGTGCGCAAAGCAAAACCGCTTGCTAGGAATGATGGCGTTGTGTATTTATTTGGTATCTCACGCGTGCCTGCGCATGCGCCCAATGCAAGAGTGGCTCAACAGCCAGTGGTGTCAGGCAGGCGGACAATGGGACGATCTAGTGGTGGTCTCGCAGGCCTTGGTTCTCTCGCTACGGTGGTGGACAAAGGAAAACCTGATAATAGGGAAACCTTTTGCCACACCCGCGGTGGAGGCCACTCTAACCACGGACACATCCCTCACAGGATGGGGGGCTCACCTATCCCATCAGACTGCTCAGAGTGTGGATTCCGAGCGTAGCATCCAAGCACATAAACCTACTGGAGCTACTGGCGGTGTTCAAAGCACTAAAAGCCTTCAAAGAACACCTACAAGGGAAGACAGTGATGGTCCTTGCAGACAGCACCACAGCCATGTACTACATCAACAAGCAGGGGGACACCCACTCTCCAGGACTGTCCAAGCTGTCCCAGAATATATGGAAGTGGGCTCTCAGACACAACATGTTCCTACTGTCACAACACGTACCAGGGGAACTCAATCTGCTAGCAGACAAACTCAGCAGAGACTTCCCCCTGCCCGAAGAGTACGAATGGCGATTGCACGAAGACATCGTCTTGGACGTCTTCACGCAATGGGGAGTCCCCGAAATAGACCTGTTCGCAACTCTGGAGAACTCACATTGCCAAAGTTACGCCTCCAGGTACCCCCAGAACCAGTCTAAGGGGAACGGTCTGTCGATTCAATGGTCAGGGAAATTTGTTTACGCTTTTCCCCTGACTCTCCTCAACAAAGTTGTGCACAAGATGCACCAGGAACAAGTTACCATGATACTAGTGGCCCCGATGTGGGCCCGGCAGCCATGGTTCGCTCACTTGATGGAGATCTCTCTAGCTCCCCCAGTGAAACTTCCCTGCCCACACAACATGCTGTCACAAGACAAGGGCAGGACACTGCATCCATGCCCTTAGACCATGAACTTAGCAGCCTGGCTCCTGAGATCATAGAATTTGGACATGTACAACTCCCGCAGAGATGTATGGACATCCTCAGGGAAGCCAGAAAACCTAATACTCGCCACTGCTATTCTAGCAAGTGGAGAAGATTTGTCATCTGGTGTAGAGGAAAGAGCATCAACCCGGTTGACTGCTCTCCCACACATATTGTTCTCTACTTGACCCATTTATTGGATTCAGGTCTAGTGTTCAATTCCATTAAAGTCCACCTGGTGGCACTTTCTGCATACACCACTTCCCAACTTAAAGTGTCGTGGTGGAAGATCCCAGTTATCAAGGCCTTCATGGAGGGGGTAAAGAGAATACACCCTCCGATAGCTAACCCAGCTCCCGGATGGGACTTAAATGTGGTACTTACCAGACTCATGGGCTCGCCATTTGAACCCATGCACAAGGCAACTCTTAAGGACCTCACTCTTAAGACTGCTTTTCTAATAGCTATCACCTCCATTAGGAGAGTAAGTGAACTACAGGCTCTTTCTGTTCTAGACCCCTTCGTAACAGTTCACAAAGATAAGGTGGTTCTACGCACACACCCAAGGTTTGCACCGAAATTCATCTCGAAATTCCATGTAAACCAGTCAATAGAACTACCTACGTTCTTTCAAAACCCTTCCAACTTGGGAAAAAAAAGTCTGCATACACTGGATGTACGCAGAGCTGTCATGTTCTACATGGAAAGAACCAGGCCACTGAGAAAGACTAATCAGTTCTTTGTCTCGGTGGCAGCAGGAAGAGAAGGAGATGCAGTCTCAAAGTCCACTATATCTAGATGGATTGTTCAATGCATCACTCTCTGTTACACTCTTGCTACGAGAGAACTACCCTTCAAGCAAAGAGCACATTCTACTCGAGGCACTGGGGCATCCATAGCATTCATTGCAAATGTTCCCCTTGAGTCCATCTGCAAAGCGGCTACCTGGAGTTCTGTGCGCACCTTTACAAAACACTACTGTCTAGATGCACACTCTAGATCTGACTCCCAGGTGGGACAGGCAGTATTAAGACATCTTTTCTCTACTGTTCCTTCTCATAACCCACCGCCAACTCCGGGTACTGCTCGCTAGTCTATGCACAGCATGTGATTCTAAGCAGATTAACAAACATCAGAAGACAATGCATTACTTACCGTAAAAGCATTTCTGATGGTTGTATCTGCTTAGATTCACATGCGCCCACCCTTCCTCCCCGCTCGGATGGAAGGAACATAGACATCTTTCTACATCTCTCTCTTTTCTGTACTCGCTCACGTATAGAAGGCTCCCTCAGGGCAGAAAAAATACAAACAGAGGGACCTCGACGCGTGAGGGACTGTGGGTACAACGCACGTCACTATAGGGATAGTGTTACAGACACGCCTTGTCGACCTCCCCTTTTCGACTACGAAAAACAAAATGCAATACTCCGCTGTGACCACTGGATGTCGGACCTATGCACAGCATGTGAATCTAAGCAGATACAACCATCAGAAATGCTTTTTTTTTTACGGTAAGTAATGCATTGTCATATATATTTCTGAGGCTTGTGGAATCTGCTTACATCACATGCTGTGCATAGGCCGACATCTAGTGGAAGCTGCAGAGTATTAGTTTGTTTTTCGAAACTCGAAAATGGGCGTCGACACAGGGCGTGCCAGTAATACTATCCCTAGTGTGACTTCCACTGTACCCACGTTCCCTCACGCGTCTAGGACCCTCAGATTGTTTTTTTTCCACCATACTGGTCGGAAGCACGCAGAGTTCCTTGCCCTTAGCTATACTTTTGCTAAATATTGTTAAATTTACCCCTTTCTCCACCCCAACGTCGATACCAAACTTCAACACTCGACGACGGCTCAGAGAAGAAATCGACCGTCGCCAGCTGCACGACGGATTTGGGCCTCGGAAGGCCTCTGGCCTCGGCCCGGGCCTTGGAAGGCCGCTGGCCTCGGCCCTGCAAGTAGGGAGAGTGGGGGGTGGTCATACTCTACACTCTTATGATATATAGATACACTCTTATATATTCCTACACTTACCAGCCAGCTGCCACAAGGTGCGTATGGAGGGTACCCCTTTCCAATTCTGCCCCAAGTGCAACCGCAAGTACCCTTAGGTCGACAGGTAGGTTTAAACCTAAAACACTTAAGGACCGTTCAATCAAGCATTGGGCCCACCACGCCAGGTGTCAAGAGGCCATGGCAGCGGAGGGCGCCTTCAGCGATGGCAGCGACGCCGTGGGCATTATGGTGTCGAAACACAGCTGAGCGCAAGTCCCCGACCTCAGAAGGTCGTCCTGCAGGGCGGCTATGGGGAAGACCCCGGCGACACGAGCGCTTCCCACAACACTTCCACAAAGCACATGAAGTCCAGCCGGGACTCGACGCGCACGTCGAGCTCTCGGAAAGAGGCACATAGAGAACGGTCCGAATCAGCTTCCTCTGGGCATTCTCGATCTAGATCGCCGCATGACTCCAGGCAACCATCCACTATTGCCAAGAGTGCCTCGCTCCCTAAGGTAACAGAAGTTCGATCGTCGGAAAACAAAGCCGACTTCCATCCACAAGTCGCACTGCAGGAGTCGGCGCCCGCAGACCGGGTTACGGCGGTTCCCGAACCCCTACCTCCACGCTCGAAGGATAGGGACAATACCCCCGAACCTCGACGCCAGGCGTCGAAAGGCTCCAGGGGGCCTAAAAAACAGGGAAAACACTCTTCCAGTCACGGGGAGGGAGGGAAACAACAAAGGAAGCAGCCTCAACCTACTTCCATGCCCTTAAAACACTCCACTCATAAACAGACAGACAAATTCAAGTCTTCTGATATCACTAAGACTCCTGCTCAGACCACCAAGTCTAGTCAGGATAAGTTTGAGAAACTTCCAGAAAGAGTCATTCCCAGTTCTAGAGAATGGTCTAGTGATGACATAGACCGGATCAGGTCAAGGATGTCATCATTGGCTGATGTTTACACAAAAAAGCCAGAGCATTTTCTCTCTTACACTCCCGACGGGTCAGCACCCTCAGGCACTAAGGATCCTATACCTCCAAGTAATAAGTCCCGGTTTGAAACACCAACACGGTCTTCGGACCTCTTCTATGTTCAGCCCTACTGTCAGTATCAAGGAGAGACATCCTTTTGTGAGGATCCAGATTTGGGCATGGTGGAAGAACAAACTGTTACGGGCTACTATGGGGATGATGAGGACCAAGAAGAGGAGGAGGAAGACCCGGAAACCTACAGAGTAGACTTCCTGGTAGAGAGAGAACCTCCGGTTACCGACTCCCCTGTCGACAACCAGCCGCTCCTGAATGAAGTGCTGTCTCGAGCAGCTGAACATTTCCACATTGACACCCAAGGTGCTCAAGAGGAGAGGGACTTCGCCGAAGAGTTAGTGGGAGAAAGGAGGCCTGTTGCTCAGACCATCCCTATCCTGAAGTCTATTCAGAGAAGAATAGACCCTTCCCTCATTAATCCTAATCTCACCAGAGCAGTGAACCCTAGGATTGAGAAACTTTTCAAGGCAGCCCAATCAGACCCACTGTATATAAGGGGGCATCTGAAGCCAGACTCCCTGGTTGTTACAAACACCCGTAAGAGGGCTGGAACACCCTTGTCATTGTCCGAAGCTCCTCCCGACAAGGAGAGCAAGAAACTGTGTGGTTTGGGCAGGAAAGTGGCCTCCACTTCCGCCTACCAGGCAAGGATTGCCAACTCCACCACCCTGTTGGCCAGCTACAACTGCCATCAGTGGGAAGAAGTCGCAGCACTAATAGACTCCGCACCAGAACCCTTAAAGAGCCAATTGGCACGGGTTTCGGCGGAGGGAAGAGCCGTGTCCGGTTGCATTTTAAAGGCAACCTTTGATGCCGCGGATAACGCCGGCAGATTAATAGCAGAAGGAACTGTTATCAAGAGACACGCTTGGTTACACCAGTCTGGATTTAAGGCTGAAACACAAGCATCATTGTTGGATAAACCGGTGGAGCCGGATCTGTTGTTTGGTAAGGCGGTCGAGGACGCACTGAAAAATGCCAAGGACGAGTATGAAACACTCAAATCCCTAGGCCAGCTAACCAATAAACCCCCGAATCAGAGAGGGAATGGCAATTTTCGTCGCCCATGCGGCCAAAATTCCCAGAGAGGATCAAACTATTCCCAGGGGCAGGGTACACAGTGGAACAATAATAACCAACAGTCTACCCAGGGTTACGGCAGGGGTAATAAAAGAGGACGTGGAAAGGGGAGAGGCAGCCCCAGTAGAGGAGGCGGCACGCTTCCACCGAAACAGTGATGCTCCGTTTAGGGTCCCTTCTCACGCAACCCCAGTAGGGGGACGCATTTCCAACTTCACCCAAGCCTGGGAAGGGATCACATCAGACAGATGGGTGCTGTCCACAGTATCTGCAGGGTACTGCATAGCACTGCTAGAGCGTCCCCGAAACCATCCTCCACGACAAAGAATACGTTCTTTGGAACACCAGAAGATCCTCCTCGAGGAGATCGTCAATCTGCTAGCAAAGGGCGCGATAGAACTCGTCCCCGGACACCAGGTAAACAAGGGTATTTATTCAACTTACTTCCTTGTGCCAAAAAAAAGATCTGACAATGTGCCCAGTATTGGACTTACGGTCTGCCAACAAGTATGTCAAGCCCCAAAGGTTTTGCATGACAACTCTCCAAGAGGTAATCCCCCTCCTAAAAAGGGGGATTACATGGCAACATTGAACATGAAAGATGCCTATTTTCATATGTCCATGTTCCCAGCGCACAGAAAGTACTTGCGCTTCAAGATGGACAGTCGGCACTACCAGTTCAAGGTACTGCCCTTCGGGATAGCTTCGGCTCCAAGGGTATTCACCAAGATACTGGGGGTGGCGGCAGCACACCTACGCAGGGAGGCAATCCCGGTGTACCCTTACCTGGACGACTGGCTCATCACGGGGGAGACCCCAGTAATTTGCAGAATGAACATTCAAAGGACAATCAACCTCCTCTTCGAATTGGGCTTCTCAATAAACAAGAAAAAGTCAAGTCTGGTGCCAAGCACATCCAAACAGTTCCTAGGAGCTATCCTAGACACTCAAGAGGGGTTGACCTTTCCTTCCGAGGAAAGAATTCGGAATATACTGCTGCAAATTCCGCAATATCAGTCCGGTCGCCAGTTAACGGAACGCAAAGCAATGCGTTTGCTGGGCATGATGGCGTCATGTATTTACCTGGTCCCCCACGCGCGCCTGCGTCCCATGCAGGAATGGTTGGCGAAACAGTGGTCTCACGCAAGTGGTCAGTGGGACGATCTAGTGGTCGTTTCGCCAACACTGGTACAAAGCCTTCACTGGTGGACAAGAGAGAATCTGTCCAAGGGGAAACCCTTTTACGATCCCGAGATACAGGCGGTAGTCACAACCGATGCATGCCTGACGGGGTGGGGAGCTCACCATCTCCACCACACAGCTCGGGGTCTCTGGTCTCAGTGGCCAAGAATCACATCAACCTGCTAGAGCTTCTGGCATTATTCATAGCGCTTAAAGCGTTCGAGCCCTACCTGCTAAATCTGTCGGTGCAAATCCGGACGGACAGCACTACAGCCATGTTCTACCTGAACAAGCAAGGAGGGACTTGTTCACCAAATCTGTCAAAGCTTGCCCAGAAAATCTGGATATGGGCACTCAGACGGAACATCTTCCTGTCATCGCAACATGTTCCAGGGGATCTCAATTCCCTAGCGGATGCTCTTAGCAGAGACCCCCTCCCAGAGGAACACGAATGGTGTCTACACAGAGAAGTCGTAAAAGAGATCTTCTCTGTGGGGTTTCCCCACTATAGACCTATTTGCCACAAGCGAAAACATACAATGCCCAAGATTTGCATCCAGGTTCCCCCAACCAGACTCCCAGGGGAACGCCCTGTGGATGAACTGGTCAGGGATGTTTGCGTACGCTTTTCCACCAACTCCTCTAATCAGGAAGGTGGTCAACAAGATGAACAGAGAATCGATGACGCTCGTCCTAGTTGCTCCCATGTGGGCAAGACAACCGTGGTTCCCACACTTACGCAGATTGGCAGTGTGCGAACCCATCCAACTTCTGGGCTGGTACGCACCAAGGTCAAACAGTGCATCCTCAACCCAATTCAATGAACCTAGCAGCATGGCTCCTGAGGTCATAGAGTTCGGACATCTCAATTTACCACAGAGGTGTATGGACATCCTAAAATAATCTAGGAAACCTAACACGAGGCACTGCTACTTTGACAAATGGAAGCGATTCGTTATCTGGTGCCAGAATAAACAAATCAACCCAGTTGATTGCACTCCCTCCACTATTGTTGCATACATGCTGCACCTGCTGGATGCAGGACTGGTTTTTAACTCACTGAAAGTACACCTGGCAGCCCTGTCAGCATACACCACTTCCGATAACAAGGTGTTGTGGTGGAAAGTATCAGTAGTTAAAGCCTTCATGGAAGGAGTAAAGAGACTTCACCCTCCTATTTCAAACCCACCACCAGGATGGGACCTTAACGTGGTGCTATCTAAGCTCATGGGCCCCCCATTCGAGCCCATGCATAAAAGCAGTCTCAAACACCTGACTTATAAAACGGCCTTCTTAGTAGCTATTACATCTATAAAAAATGTCAGTGTAATTCAGGCTCTGTCAGTGCAAGATCCCTTTTTTACTGTCCATAAAGATAAACTTGTTTTACGCACACACCCTACGTTCTCACCTAAGTTTATTTCAAAATTCCACGTGAACCAATCCATCGAGCTTCCGGCTTTCTTCCAAGACCCACAAAGCTCAGCTGAGGTGAAACTACACACACTAGATGTGCGTAGGGCGGTCCTCTACTATGTAAACAAGACCAGACCGCTAAGGAAAACAGATCAGCTGTTTGTCTCCATAGCTACAGGCAGAGAGGGGGATCGCGTCTCTAAAGGTGTCATCTCTAAGTGGATTATTTACTGTATCCAGCTGTGTTACTCACTCTCTGAAAAAACTCTGCCTTTCACGCCGAGGGCCCACTCTACAAGAGGCATTGGGGCCACTCTGGCTTTCATTGCAAATGTACCCCTTGACACCATTTGCAAAGCAGCTACTTGGAGCTCTATTCACACTTTTACTCAGCACTACTGCATTGACTCCCATTCCAAGACAGATACACAAGTGGGACAAGCGGTTCTAAGACATTTATTTGCTCATGACCCTTCTCACATCCCACCTCCTTCTTCAGGTACTGCTCGCTAATCTATGCACAGCATGTGATCTAAGCAGATTCCACAAGCCTCAGAAGGGATACATTACTCACCGTAATCGTATTTCTGATGCTTGTATCTGCTTAGATTCACATGCGACCCACCCTTCCTCCCCTCTGAGAGAAGGCGCATGGATGCTTGTAGTCTTACCTTTCTATCTATCTGCTTGGATTATCTGTACTCACGCTACTCCTCATGCTACCTCATGTCAGAAAAAATACAATCTGAGGGTCCTAGACGCGTGAGGGATCATGGGTACAGTGGACATCGCACTAGGGATAGTATTACTGGCACGCCCTGTGTCGACGCCCATTTTCGAGTTTCGACAAACAAACTGTAATTCTCCGCAGCTTCCACTAGATGTCGGCCTATGCACAGCATGTGAATCTAAGCAGATACAAGCATCAGAAATACGATTACGGTGAGTAATGTATCCTATATATATATATATATATATATATATATATATATATATATATATATATATATATATATATATCTCATTATGGAGAATACACCATTTAAGGTCAGCCCACAGTGCTTTTCCAAGTTCCCCTGGCTGGATAAACACATAGTGTTTAATAGCTATTTAACCCTGGACCACACTGAGGATCTCTGCTGGGAGTGCCAGAAATCAAGCCGAAGATGCAGCGCGTGTGCAGGCTAAAGAAATGGGCAACATACGCCATGTAGTCTGAGTCGGCACAGGACATGTCCATACCAAAATGTTCAGAACTCGAGGTTTCAGACTATGGGGTATGATCCCCAACAGCCGCACAAAGAGGCATCTGTAGGAAAAGCCTTGCAGCCGATCCTGAGCTCTGATGGCTTGTCAAAACGAGTTATGCCGATGTCACTTGGTGATCCAAACGCTGCAAAACATAAACACAAACCAAATGTACGTCGAGAGAAAAGCAAAAAGAGGTCGACATTCACACCGAAAAGCAGTGACACTACCACAACCCAAACATCGAGCGCAATAGGCCTCGAGACCAAGAAAGGAAAACACACACAGAAGTAACACTCAGAAGTAAGGAAAAAGATGTCCCCAAACATTCAACATCCACAGCAACCAAAATGGGTTACACCAAAGGTTCAAATACCATTTCGACAATGATGCAGAAATGTTTAGTGGACATTTCTAAACCCGATGAGGATGAGGAAGGGGGTAGTATCAGAATTGAAACCTTTGAGCCTGAGAGGCAAATTACATTCATTACAATGTCAAAAGACTCCCCTTGGCATCAGAAGGAATGGTCCAATAAAGATATTTGGGAACCTATGGCTAAAATGGTCTCCATCCTGGAATATCATGAACAGAGCGGAAAAAGACCATCTTCCCTGATTCAAGGTGAAATCCCACCAAAGCGGTCAAGACTCCAAAGCCACAAGCTCCCAATAGAACACATACTCAGGCTATGAGCTACACAAGAACACTGATGACACAGATTCACACATAGATCCACAGGACAATGTGGACCCAGTTGATTTCATAATGGCCTCCCCAGACGAGGAGGAACCACTGGTGTCGTCATCCACTACCAAAGACACATTCTTTTATATAGACCTAGTCACCAGAGCACCACAGCGCTTTTCAATACTTGGTGGGGAACCAACTGAAGAGGTAGACTTTATGATGCCCATGAGGAGAAAAAACAGCCATCTCATTGCATCCCTATTTTTGTCTCAATTAAGAATATAATAAACTCCTCTTTGATAAAAAACCACTCACCATTAGGGCAGTAAACCCAAGGATAGAGAATGTATATTCCCTGACCTGCAGAACATTTGTACATTAACAGATAATCTTCCCCTCACTTTTCAGTGCGATCTACTGCATGCAAGAGCGCTAGTTTGCCAATGGCAATTACAGAATGCCAACCAAACAAGGAGAGTAGAAGCATATATTCTTTTTGGCAAGAAGGCAGCCACCTCAGAAGCCTACTGCGCTCATGGGCAGATATAAGGGTCACAATGGGACAACATGGCCAAGCATATCCCTGCTGACTTAAAAAGGCGAAACATTCTGCAAACGCAGTTATAAAAAATAGTGTAGACTCGGCTGAAACAGTGGGTTGACAAATAGCAGTGGCAGCTGTCATCAAGATACATGCATGGCTTAGAAGTACTGGTTTCAAACCGGAGAGACGGGCTACTCATTTTAGACCAGCCAGTAGAGGAGACACACCTATTCTGGGTGAACATTTCAGAAATGAGGCTTCACAGCAAGCAGATCTTCCTTTTCAGACCTAATCATAGTGCACCCAACTGTCACAAGTGGGAGCAAATTGGTATTCAGGGTCACAGACCCAGCAATGCACGTACTCTTTGTTCTCCCAAAACATGCGCAGAGGTAAGCAAAGGGGAAGAAGATAATCCACACGGGGATAGTCCTACGCTCCAAAGCATTGACTCACAAGTTTGATCCCCTCTGATGTATCCCATACATAAAACACTTAACTTACGCATAGGTGGACACAACATCAGATCAGTGGGTGTTAGACACAGTAGCCAAGGTGTACTGCATCAAGTTACTTCAACCTACACACAGTCTACCTCGGCGAGCCCGGAACATGCAGAAAGAAAACAAGGAACTGCTAATGAAAGAAGTTGAGGCTTTACTGCTAAAGAACACCATCAGACCTGTACCTCAGCACCATGTAAACAAAGTCATTTACTCTATTTCCTAGTACCAGAAAAGGACAAGACAAAGGGACCAGTGCTAGACATAAGGCCAGAATACAAGAATGTAAAACCCTACAAATTCAGAATGACAAACTTTCAGGAGGTTATTCTTTTATTGAAAAACTGATGTACGTGTCAACACTGGACAGGAAAGATGCGCTCCTTCATATTTCCTTGTTCTCAAGTCACAGAAGACTCTAAGGTGCAAGGTACAATCACAAAATATCCAGTTCACTGTACTACCTTTTGGAATAGCATCAGCCCCACGTATGTTCACAAGGTTCCTTGCGATAGTGGAAGTGCATAGTCGCAGAAAACAATTTCCATTCTATTTTTATCTAGACAACTGACTCATATCAGGCGAAATACCCGTCATGTCTGGAGAGCACATAAAAACGCACAATCAAGATTTACAAGCAGAGCTCACTCCACAAGCAGCACTGGAGCAACTTTAGCTTAGCTTTTCATTGCAAATGTCCCCCTAGCAGAGATGTATAAAGCTACAACATGCAGTTCAGTACATATATTTATACAACATTATTGTGTAAATAAACTGACAATAGCAGATTCACAAGTGGGCCAAGCAATTCTTAAGCATGCATTTTCTTTTGTTCCTGCTTCTAACCACCTCCTGCTTCAGGTACTGCTTTACTAATCTATGCATAGCATGTGAATCTTCGCAGATTCACAAGCCCCAGAAGACAAATGATTTCTTACCCAGTAATGGTCTTTCTGTGGCTTGTATCTACTTAGTCACATGAACCCACCCAACTTCCCGGCAAGAAAGAAGTGGAAAAGTGGGTAGGAAAACCACATCAATCAAAATAATTAAATTTAAAAAAGATTTACATATATAGATATGTTCTGGGCACGAAAACAAACCATAAGGATGTCGATGCATCTGTGGGTGTCTGTACAGGTTGGATAGAGACACATGCACGCACGAGTTGAAAGTCCACTTGTTACTCTTACGTCCCGTACCCTTTCCGCCATACTGTATGGGCGTCCCTTCCCAGGGGCGGAAGTCAGAACCTTTTTCAGTAGAAAAACCTTCTTCCCCTTTAAATTTAGAGGCGTGTGGGGATGCAACCCTGGGAGCATGCATCCCCTGACTCCGCCCACCGGCACCACTCCTCAATCCACTTTTCCGCATCGACGGGAGTCGGCTGATTTCACCACCGCTCCTGGGTTTGGCCTTGCCATGGAATTCCACGTGCTCTTCCCCGGATTCTTCTATTTTTTTTTGTCTTTCGTTGTCATCTAGGTACTTGGTTCTGCGGTGTCACGCTCCTCCCCTGCGCATGTCGACTTTGCGGGCTTCAGCAGGTGTCCAGCCTGCGAAGGGCTCTTTCCTACGTCTGACCCCCACGTTCTTTGCCTCTGCTGCCTTAGGCCTGAACACGGATGGGAAGGTTGCACCGCGTGCGACGCTCTGACTCCGCGCGCACTGAAGTACAGGCTAGCTAGGTGGAGGGAGCTCTTCGAGGACTTGAAGTTTGTCAAGCAGAGATCGAGGCCCATGGGAGGGCTGTTAGTTTCCATCGCACCCCGAAGGGCAACTCCTTCCCGAGGAAACGCCCAAGCGGGAGGAACATCTCGGGTTCTGTTACCAGCACACTCACCGAGGCTAACAGTTACAGGCCTTACAGCCGAGGGGTCTTTGGACCCTACCGGTATCAGTGCTGAGGGACCGCAAGGTTTTTCTACTGGGTCTACACCTGAGGGGATATGCCCTATTACCGGCTCCATGGCCGAGGGGGCACCTTCATGCAGCACTACCGCCAACAATGCCGAGGGCGATTTGCCTTCCAGGTCTAGGCCTGAGGTGCGGGATAGGCCTCATGTTCCAACATCAAGAGTCTTGGGCGAGGCTGTACCCAGTAGGCCATGCACCACGACTTTGGCACGTTGCACGCAGCCCGACAAAATGGCCGCCGCGCCAGACAACATGGTCGCTCGTCCGATGCCACTCCTAGGAACGAGTTTCAAGGTGGGACTTGTGTCAACCAGTTATGTGGCCTACAGTGTATCCATCAGTAGCACCGGGCAGGTTCCCCCTGCAACCCAGACTGAGTGTGCTCTGGCCCCAGCAGCCCCCAGCCACTCCGTCAGTATCTCCTGCCTCCTCTTAGGCCTCCGAAGACGGGTTCCATTCGAGGGTAGTGACTTCTTCCACTCTACCAAAGACGAGGAATTAGATGAAAAAAGAACAGCTTCCAAACTGCAAAGTCTTTATCTATCCTGACGAAGACCTCGCCCAAGGCGTAAGCCCAGTTGCATTAATGCTCGACAAGGGGCGGTCGTTTGGTGGGTTCTGGGGATTCCAGGAACAGAGGATGAGACAACCTGACCATCCGCCAAGTCAGCACCGGCGCAAGCAAAACATAAAGGGGGGGTAGCAAGGGCTTCTTCCAGTCCCGCTCCTCAGCAGCAGCCTCAGAAAATAAAAAGGCTTGACGCGTCACTCTGGGTCCACAAGTCTCCATGGGGGGCAGGCTAGCCTCTCACATGCATTTCTGGCACCAGATCTTTGCGGACCGTTGGATCCTCTCAGTAGTATCCACAGGGTACCGCCTGCCTAAACCTCCCTCTCCTCCCCTCGACTCCCACAGATTGGGACGGCAAATCTGTTGGCAGAGATCCGGTCACTCGTCGAGAGCCAGGAAGTGGAAGTACCAGCCTCCCAGAGGGGCTTAGGCTTCTATTCCAGGATTTTCGGCATTCAAAAGAAGAACCAGGTTAGCCTGAGAGTTGTTGGACCTATCCACCCTCAACCTCTTCCTCCCACTTCAAAAATTACGCCAGCACTCATTGCAGAGACAGTAGACAAGGGAGATTGAATGTGCTCCCTTGATCTGAAGGACGCCTACCTACATTGAACGATTTGGCAGCCCCATTGCTCCTTCCTACGCTTCAGGATCATGGGCTGTCATCTCCAGTACAAGGTGCTACCCTTTGGCCTCAACTCAGCCCCCAGGATATTTACCAGACTCATGAATGCAGTGGCAGCCCTACTCAGGGGCCAGGGCCACCATGTCTACCTGTACCTGGACGACTGGCTCTTCAGGGCGGGATCCCCGAGGTCTCAGCTGCAGCTCACGCAGTTCCTCACCTACCTGGGCCTATTCTGGGATACCAGTTTCAAGAAAGTCTTTCCCTCGGAGGACAAGATTGCGGCCATCAAGAGGGCCTCTATGCACTTCCTTACCAGATCAGTGACTTCGGCTTGGTGGTACCAGAACCTACTGGGTATCATGGCAGCTCTCCTCTTGACTGTGTTACACACGAGTCTCCGGATGAGGAGAGTACAGCTGCACTTCGCAGCCTCATGGAATCAGGAGAAAGGCTCCCAAGCAGAGCTGGTCAGCATACCGCCCTCCCTCCACTCAGACCTCACGTGGTGGTCCAAGGACTGCAATCTGCGGACGGGCAGGCCACTACGGCAGCCAGCTCCGCAAGTCACCATTACTACAGACTCCTCCCTAGTAGGCTGGGGAGCCACTCTGGACAGCCACAGTGTCCACAGAGTCTGGACCCGGCAGGAGGAATCGCTGCATATCAACTTGCTGTAGCTCAAAGCCATCTGGCTAGCCCTCGGGGCCTTCGTTCCACTCATCGGGGGCAGGACTGTCCTGATCCAGACCGACAACTCCACCAGCATGTACTATGTCAACAAGCAGGGGGGTACCAGGTCTCCTCTTATGTTCGACCTAGCGGTCAGCATGTGGGAATGGGCCCTGGAAAACATCTACCTCACGGCTGTCCACCTCCCGGGGAGGCCAACTTGGAAGCGGACAGACCCAGCAGGCTGAGAGCAGACAATTACGAGTGGCAATTGAACTACCAGGTGCTGCAGGTGGTTTTCAACGCATGGGGCCATCAGGTGATCTATTTGCCTCCTGGAAGTGCCAGCATCTCACGTCTTGGCAGGGACAGGGCCCCGGCTCCCTGGGTGATGCCATGCAGGTTCACTGGGTGGGTGTGACAGCCTATGCCTTTCCTCCCACACCCCTGATCCCCAGGGTACTCCGCTCTTGGACAGACCACCCATTCACCTTCTGCTGGGCCTGGCACCTCTCCTGTCCCAGCAGGGGGGCAGGGTTCTCCACCCCGCTCCTCAGAAGTTCTGCCTTGCAGCACGGTTCCTGATCAGATCACCCTCTCGGGCTAACCTGGAGATCATCCAGGGCACTAGGAGCAGGGCACTACGAGCCAATACAAGAGTAAATGGCGCAGGGTCTGTCACTGGGCAGAGTCTAAAGAGATCGACCCCCTGGCGTGCACACTGGACAATGTGCTCTCGTTCTCGGCATACCTTGCCCACTCAGGCATACAGGTGGACACATGTTGCACCTATCTGGCAACCATAGGGGCCTACAGGAATTTGGAGGAGGAGGTCTTCTCTTCCAACCCAATAGTCAAGAAACATCTGACTGGCTTGTCCAGGCTTTGCCCGCCCATCAAAAGGCCACACCCTGTGTGCAACCTCAGTGTAGTGTTGGGCGCCTTGACGCACAAACCCTTTGAGCCAGTGGCGTACGTGGACATCAGGCTGGTCACCATCAAGATAGCTCTGCAACTAGGACTCACCTCTGCTTGCAGAGTCAGTGAGATCCAGGGTCTGGTGGCTTCAGAGCCCTATACCACTTTGCACAGGGACAAAGTGGTCCTACGGATGCACCCGGCATTCCTACCTAAGGTACTCTCTGCTTTCCATCTGAACGAGGAAATAGTATTGCCTACTTTCTTTGCAGACCCCAAGGACGAGGATCAGAGAGTTTTCCACTGTCTGGATGTCAGAGGCGCTCTGAAATTCTATCTGGATAGGACCAAGGGCTTCTGCAAATCGGGCGCACTCTTTGTCGCTTTGGGGGCTCCAGACCCAGTTATCAGGCATCCAAGGTGTCCATCGCAAGGTGGACGGTTGCAGCCATCAAGGAGGCCTATGAGGGGCAGCGCAAGCTGCTGCCAGCCAACATGTATGCTCATGCGGACAGAGCCAAGGCCACTGCCATCGCCTTCCAGCGGCAAGTCATAAGCAGGGCAGCAGGGCAGCTACCTGGGCAACCCCTTCAGCTTTCTGTAAGCATTACTGTTTGGACGCCGGCTCTAAGTCAGACACGGCCTTCAGACAGGTGGTTCTAAGGAACTTGTTTGCTTAAGGAGGTGCTCCTCTCCACATTGGGGCTACATTCAGTTGTAATCGCCAATGCAGTATGGAGGAAAGGGGACGGAACGTAAGAGTAATTACATGTTACTCACCGTAGTGATTAACGTACTCTTAGTCCTTTGTCCCCTTTCCTCCATACGTCCCACCATCCCCCCCCCCTAATAATACAGGTGTCATTGGGCAATGATAAATATTGGTGACGCATCAATGGGGACTGAGGAGTGGCGCTGGTGGGTGGAGTCAGGGGAGCGCATGCTCCCAGGGACGCATCCCCGCGTGCCTCTAAATTTAAAGGGGAAGAAGGTTTTTCTGGTGAAAAAGGTTCCGTCTTCCGTCCCTAGGAAGGGACGCCCATAGAGTATGGCGGAAAGGGGGCTAAGGACGTTAGTCACTACGGTGAGTAACTGGTAATTTTTACCTTCACCTTCAAGGTCGAAGTAAACATTGAAAAGTCACCCCAATAATGTTTTATTGTTTTACTCTACAGAAGGGATGCTCAAGCTCTTCCCTTCAGTACAGTAAATAAAGCATTTACTAGATCTCATGGTAAGTGGGTGAAAGGTTGTCCCTCTCAAATTCCCCCCTCACCACTTTCCCATATTATTATCCTTTTATGTAGTAAAACAATGTACAGAGGGGAACATTTCTTGCTGGTGCATTTTTTTGGATTATCTCCTAATTCTATCGGCATAGAGAGAACCTAGTAATGCTGTAGCTGGTCAGGGATTAATGGGACCTTTTTCATTTCCTCTCCAAATCCCCTCATATTCTGCTTTCCCCAAACCCTGGATCCATAAGGACCTTCTTGCCCCTGTATCTATCTCTGGGCATGGAACACCTTTACAGTCACCAGTTAGTTATATTGATTGATTGATTGTTTTTGTATAGCACCTATACACAATGTGTCTCAAAGCGCTTCAAGGAGGGAGGGAAACAAGGGAAAATACAATACATTCTTACAGGTCCTTGAAGAAAATCAGAATGTGAGAAATAACTATCATAGCATAGCTGATAGTATAAGTGCATGGAACAAATAACGGAGAGTTGAGGGAGGAAAAAAGGAGACAATACAAGCAGTGGCATTACTATGCCTGATGGCAATTGTTGCAGTGCAAAAATGACAAAAGGAGGGGGGAGGAGGGCAGGAGGTGGGAGGGGAAAGGAACAAACGGGTGAACTATCTTGGGGTCAATGAACAATCAAGGTAGTGCTAGGGGGAGGGGAGGAGAAAACAAGGAGGAGGGGGAAACAGACAAGCTCTTTATCAGAAGTCAAGGACAGTGATAAGAGTAAGTGCTTGTAAAATAGAAGGAAAAAGGGAAGAAGGGGGAATGGAAGCAGAAAGCAGGCGCTACACTTAATATGCCTGACGGCAATTGGGGGTAGTGCCGGAGAATAAACAGAGGGGGGGGGGGAGGAAGGAAGGGAGGGGGGAGAGGGAGACAAGAGGAGGCAAAGGCAACGATGAGGGAGCAGGAGGAAGAAAGGAGAAGGGGGAGGGAAAAAAAATGAAGATGAGCCAGAGGGGGAATCAGAGGGATACATGGGGGAACAAAGATGAACATGTGGCGTGGGGGACAAGCAACAGTGGATGCAGGGGCAAAAGGGGGGAACACATGAAAAGACGCAAGAGGCAGTGGGGGCAAACAAGATGGACATAAGGGCATGTAGCCAACAAAACAATGAGGGGTGGGCCCGAGGGCACAGACACGACTATATTGACTGCAAGTGGGTGGGGGACACAAAGAGACAGCACAGGGTAAAGGAGGGGGGATACAGAGAGAACATGGGGATTCTGAGGTGGGTGAAGGTACAAGGAGACAACACGGGGCATCCTAAGGGGTGGGGGGGAAACATGAGAACAACACGGGACATGAGCGGGGGGGAAACAGGAGAACAACACGGGACATGAGTGAGGGGAACAGGAGAACAACATGGAACATGAGCGGGGAAACAGGAGAACAACACGGGGCATGAGCGGGGGGTGGGGGGAGACAGAAGAACACATGGGGCATGAGCAGGGGGAGGGGGGAATAGGAGAACACACGGGGCATGAGCGGGGGGAGGGGGAAATAGGAGAACACACGGGGCATGAGCGGGGGGAGGGGGAGACAGGAGAGAGACACGTATTATTGACTTCATACATTTATCCCATCATGTCACGTGCAGCCTTGTGACAATTCTTTTTGAAAATACCGTATTTGGGTCCCCCTTTCTTCACAAAATCACTAACAGTTTTTCCATCAATTGGCTTGGTTTTTAGAACCTTCCATTTATTCGACATATGCTTAGCATCAACCACCACAGTCTGAGAGCTCCTACCAAAATTGGAACCTTTGTGGATCAGAAATTTATCGCCATTCTCCAATATAACCTGTCCGGAAGTCGCTGCGCGCCCGCTGACTCCACCGCTCTCTTCAGCAACTAACGGGAAATCTCCGAGTGACCCCAGCAATGTGCTTGGATTTTTATAGCGGATGCTGCATCCAACCTCATCTCGGCCCAAAGAGATGATCCAGTGAGATGAGCAGTAAAAAGCCCCTCTGCGGGTAGTAGTAGGTAGCTACGTGCCAGCAGGGTTTTCCCAGCCCTGTCAGGCATCGTGCGCTATTATTTCATACAAATAAAGTCATCAGAACAGTTCTTTTTAGCTTTGGGGTGTGAATACGTTGCGGCTTGGTCGCTGTGTTTACTTCTCATGTAACGCTCCCAGGTAGAGCCGAGCGCAAAGGCTCTACCTGGGAGCGTTGATGACAAAACGCTGAGCTTAGCATGCTACTACATGGCATGTTTGGTCTTGCACGCCCAGACTTTTTTTAAAGCTTCAAACATCTTGTGGAAAGAGACTGATTCTCAAGACCTAATATTACAAAACGTCCTTCTCCCTTAACGGGCCAAAGCTTATAAATAGCCTACACCCAACACATGCTTTGGCACAAAGTATTTTATATTGCCTAAACCTAATGAAGCTTTTCACTGATTTGTTCTTGCAGCACTTACAGTACCCACAGCAGCACCATTTAAAATTGCATTACACTTATCTTTTTTGAGTGCTTTTAGGCCACAAAGACCAATTTAGTCTGGTGCTTTTCTGTTTTCCTCAGAAGAGCTGTGATAAGGTGCTTAACTGAAAACAGTGAGCAGACACCAGGATGCTGCAATTAGTAGCTTTCTCTTTACATTATTATGGCAAGGGCTTCTTGACTGATTGAACATTAATTCAGTCTGTAGGTTATTACTAAATCCATGAGCCACATCCAGCAGCCACCAGTATGCAGGTCCTAATCAGGATCATCCTACCTGGAAAGAAAGCTCCTCCAGAGCAAGGCAGCACACCCAAAAGGGATGGACAGCAACTGCTCTTTGTGAGCATGGAAGCCTGGAGTCTGGGGCACAAGGAAGAAAATCATTCAATGGCATGGACTCAGAACATTGAAAACAGTGCAAGGAACAACACCTGAGACTGAGATCAGAGGGCCAGCGTTAGAAGTAGTGGGCCTTTGCAACTCTGCTTTTAGAGCAAGCACCCAGCCACAGTTCCCAGAATCACTGAGTGTGGCAGTTTCACCTGTCAACCACGTAAGCCAGGATCTGAATAAGAAACCCAGGCACCAGCTGGCACTGCTCAGACAGCCCAACGGTTTCACAATAACCCTGGTCCAAACCAGGACAACCAGTCATATAGGTGTTGTGATGGATCCTGCAGAGTCATTACTAAACCCCAACCTAAAATCTCACATGTGCCAAGGAAAGGCAGTTGCTACCTGATCCTTACCCTGGGGGTGGCATCATGAGGGAGGATCACATCGGAGGAGATGACCGTCTGGTGATGATGAGACCCTATCATTCCGAAATATCTGATGGCATGCTGTCACTGCACCACAAGTCCCTATTCAAACAGGAGTCATGCCAGCGGAATGTAGCAATGTTGAATCAACAGGACATAACCGACAAAAAATGAAAAAGAAGGGCAGCCAAGTTCACACCACAGATCAACCGTACATAAGACCAAAGTTCATTGTAAAAAACTGTGTTTAATTTTTCATCAATATTAAAATGCATATTAAACCATCATGAGCTCATATTTAATATAAACCTAATACATCAAGACTAAAGTGCATAGTCATAAAGTGCTTATTTAAAGAAAAGGTGAAAAAAAGAGAGAGGGGGACCATCTAATTGGTCTATCGCTAATTCGCAAGCGCAATGTCGAGGACCCTGAGTGAGTGAAGGGGAACACTCAAGGGGGGAACCGGCAGTCACCTGTGAAGTATTTAGTGGAAAGAATAGAACAATCTCACAATAATCAAAAACACACAAAAGCTAACCATGGGATGCCGTGCGTCAACTACTAAGATGTCAAGGCAATAAAATACATACAATAGGCCTGGCACTGATAGTAAATAGTAGTTTCGATGGTAAAGCGCATCTAACTTTAATGCAGTTGATGCCCATCTTCTTCAGGACGAAGCATTCCCTTAGAAATCATGGTTCCTTGACGTTTTCATCTGTGTCTTTGTTGCAAATATATTATTAAAACTAACAATACAGAATTGCATATTAAAAGCAATAGTTGCACCTAGAACAAAAGTAACAAAAAGGGGAAACAAAAGAAGGAAAGACAAAGAACTATCAATAACAAGTTAAAAATAGGCGATCTGCGAGTGTAAAATGGGGGAACCTCTATCATTCTCTAAGTTCAGGTAAGTCATGAGACATAAATAGGGAGAAATGGTAATTACCTTTGTCTCAATCCAGAAGGCTGGTCCCAGGGTCCTGTAAGTGAATCCAAGAATGTATAAATGGGCCGTGCCAAGGATAGAGCGCAATAAATTAGATCCACTAGAAAAGCAAGGATAGACACTTGAGTTATAAGACCATGGTTACCAGGGTCAAAAAATCTCCAAATTGTGTGAAGCAAGAAAGCCTAAAAAGGGCCGCCAATCTCAATTAATCAAAAAGGCGTTGGAGCATTCAGGCTAGTACGGGCCACCAAGCGCCTAATTATCAACTCAATTCAGGAAGCTGAATAGATGCTGTGTGGCAACTCACCGGTAGGCGATTGCTAGCAGGTCCAAGGAAATAAAGCGCTTCCATCATTTAGATACAAGCAATGTGCACAGCGCTGAAGTTATTAGACCGCCATCGGTAGTCAAGCTTTTCCAAAGTAACTGCAACACTATTTTCTGGTTCCGCAGGGTTTCACCATTAGGGCGACTGCATGAAACAGAACACTGTGAAATGTGTTTCTCTAACATAGCTTCAAAAACCTGTTAGAGAAACACATTTCTCTTTTCTTTTAATATACTATTGCAGTGTTCTGTTTCACACAATTTGGAGATTTTTTGACTGTGGTAACCATGGTCTTATAACTCAAGTGTCTATCCTTGCTTTTCTTGTAGATCTAATTTATTGCGATCTATCCTTGACACGGCCCATTTATACATTCTTGGATTTACTTACAGGACCCTGGGACCAGCTTTCTGGGTTGAGACAACGGTAATTACCATTTCTCCCTATATGTCTCATGACTTACCTGAACTTAGAGAATGATAGAGGTTCCCCCATTTTGCACTCACAGATCGCCTATTTTTAACTTGTTATTGATAGTTCTTTGTCTTTCCTTCTTTTGTTTCCCCTTTTTGTTACTTTTGTTCTAGGTGTGACTATTGCTTTTAATATGCAATTCTGTATTGTTAGTTTTAATAATATGTTTGCAACAAAGGCACAGATGAAAACGTCAAGCAACCATGATTTCTAAGGGAATGCTTTGTCCTGAAGAAGATGGGCATCAACTGCATTAAAGTTAGATGCTTTTTACCATCGAAACTACTATTTACTATCCGTGCCAGGCCTATTGCATGTATTTTATTGCCTTGACATCTTAGTAGATTACGCACGGCATCCCATGGTTAGCTTCTGTGTGTTTTTGATTATTGTGAGATTGTTCTATTCTTTCCACTAAATACTTCACAGGTGACTGCCGGTTCCCCCCTTGAGCGATCCCCTTCACTCGCTCGGGGTCCTCCACATCGCACCTGCGAATTAGCGACTCAGACCTATTAGATGGTCCCCCTCTCTTTTTTTCGCCTTTTCTTTAAATAAGCACTTTATGACTATGCACTTTACTCTTGATGTAATAGGTTTATATTAAATATGAGCTCATGATGGTTTAATATGCATTTTAGTATTGATGAAAAATTAAATAAATAGTTTTTTACAATGAACTTTGGTCTTATGTAGGGTTGATCTGTGGTGTGGACTTGGGGGTCCTTCTTTTTCATCTTTTGTCGGTTATGTCCTGTTGATTGAACATTGCTACATTCCGCTGGCATGACTCCTGTTTGAATATTGTTTGTTGCTTCCCCTCTGTCAGCGAGGAAGGGGTAACCCATCTGTTGTGTTACTGCACAAGTCCCTACCATGAAACAGCCCAAATAACATTCTATGAAAAGTCATCCAGACAGAATAAGGTTCATAACTTGAGAGTTCATGAATCAAATGTAACATCCTATAATTGTCACTATTCTGTCTTAGGTAGACATCCTAAAGCCACTGGTAAACCCCAAACCAACTCTGATAACTTTCAGTTCACCAGGCAATCAGAATTAAATGAATATAAAAGAGCCATAACTCCTATGGAGTTCAAAATCCATAATGCCTGGGACGAGGATGAGAGACAGAGTTAGTGAGGATATACAATGCTACAGAACGGACTGTGCGGTCTAGTTTAAAGTTAAAGCTCCTGAGCAGGACATTTAAAGTCGAGAATGAACCTCAGCTGTATGAAGGAGTAGCAGAGGCAGAAGCAGTCAGGAGAAACACTGAAGCAGTTGAAGTGGAAGCAGGAGTGCAGGCATCAGCTGAAGCCGACGGGGGAAGAGAATGAGTGTGGCTTTGAAAGGTATGCGCAGCAGGAAGCAGAGTCATGGTCCACAGCAGGGGGAGAAGCCCAGCTGTGTGGGAGATGTGCTCCCAACACGACACGAGTCACTCGAAGGCGCTGGAGGACGCAGAGACCCGCCAGAGTAGGTGGAGCTCCAGAGAAGAGCTGTGCAGTCCACTGAAGTTATGCAGGAACTGTCAATGGTATGGTCAGAACACAGAAGCTCCAACACAGCAGCAAAGAGTGATGCAGGGACACAGAAGGAGAACCGTGAGTTGGCCTGAAGGACAAGGTAGCCCTGAGGGACACCAACCAGGACATTTTGCAGTAACAGATCATTTTGACTGCTGAACAAGTAGAATATAAGACATCAGCTCAGTGAAACCTGTAACCCACATTGCCAAGAGACCATAAAGACTGGCAGTCATTGTTGAATTCTCCTCACATGGGATACTGGTGTGGAGAACCCTGGAGCAAACATTGCTGCTTACCAAGACCAATTGTAGTAGTAGGAGTTTTCTTCCTGGCAGGCGAATGAACCAAGAAAGGGGCCAGTTCTAGTTTGTCCTGGCAGGCGAGTATATCAGGAAAGAGAGAGAGTCACTTTGAAGAAATCTAGTTGTAGTATAGAAAAAAGGGTTGTGAAAAGAAATTTTACTTTATCATCCTGAGAAAGCTATTACATCATAAAAGACAGTTGCTATGCTATCCTGACAAAAGCATTCTTTTGGAAGAATAATTATAATGTTCTAGTATCTACTCTTCATCCTGAGAAAAGGATACTGTGTGAAAGGAAACAATTCCTTTAGTTTATGAAGTAGTGTTTGGTGAAAGAAATATTACTTTATCCTGGGAAGGATACTGTGTAGAGGAAAACATTGCGTTGTTGCTTTTTAACAAGTGTTTTGTGAAAGAGACAGTTTGTTAACTCTGTCTATTTTATATACTAAATGCCCCAGTAAATAATCAACAAATGTGATATAAGGAAGGTCTCACCTTGGCAGACTGAAGACTACTCAATGGAAAGCCAATGCTGAATGGAAAAGCCCCCCCCCCGACTGATGCGGCACTCTCTGCCCGGAAAGTAAAACCCCGAGAGAGAGTACGCGACTGCCAGGGAAACCCTCTGGGGTAGAAAACCCTGGTAGGAAGCGGAATCCAGTGTCTCAGGATAGTCGTGCAGATAGTGTCATCGATGGCGAATTGGTGCTCGATGCGGGAAGTCTTCTTCTCTTATCCTGAAACTTCTCAGATAACTGAAGCGATTCCTTGGAGACGGGAACTGGAGTGATATGGGAGACGAGATGTCTGCAGAAAACAGAGAGGTAAGTGCGAGCACTCGGAGGTGATTACTTATCCAAGTCAATGGAAGGAAAGAATATCTTGGTTTTGAGTGAAATAATTACCCAGAAGAATGTTAAGAGACGGGACTGGAGAGGAGGCTCCCGATGATAGGAGGGAAGCGGCCACGGAGTTTGGGCGAACAGGAAAGGCTGTGGAGAGGATCTGAAATAAGCAGGAAGACAGAATTAGAGAGGAAAGGTTAGGAAGGGTTTCAAACAGGGAATGCTTGTAATAGAGCACCTAGTAGTGAACTCACAGAGCGTCTGCCAAAACAGTAGTGACGCGAAGAGCAGTCAATCTTTGTGCAGTATAAGGGATCACGTGAGCGTTCCTCAGCGTCTCTGGCGGACGTGCAAAGACTGTAACGCTGCTCTCCGTCCAGACCGTACTATGGTCCGCCATCTTGGAAGTACAGACCCTAATCGAACCGCATAAGACGGTTCCAGGACCACAGGGACCAATGTCTTATGTGTGTAACAGTATGCCCCCTTCCAATCCACTAGAAATTGAAATCTACCCCTGCGATAACGGGAGTCGCAGATGCTGGCAACATCAAACTCAGGACCGGTGTCTGTAGAGACCGGAGGTGGTGGAGTACTACTCAACCGATGAAAACGGTCTTGCACGGCCAATTTGATCTGAGATAAATGAAACACAGGATGGATCCTAGACCATGAAGGAGGTAGAGCTAGCTTGACTGCCGCCGAACTCACCAAGGATATTACTTTGAAGGGTCCAAAGAATCTCGGAGAAAGTTTAGATGGAACCAAGTGACGTGGTAGGAATCGAGATGCCAACCAAACTGAATCACCTAAGGTCAGTTTAGGGGAGTCTCGGCGATGTCGATCTGCATTACTCTTGGCACGGTCTTGAGCAGCTTGCAGTGATATCTTGGCGAGTCTATGCCCTTCATGAATATCTGATATAATGCGATCCACTCCAGGACAACAAGAAGGAGAATTGGTAACCGAAGGAACAAAGGAGGGGTGATATCCGTAGGTACAATGAAAGGGTAGTAATTCCACCCAATTATCCTGAGCCGCAGATACAAAGCATCGTAAGTAGCCCTCCAGGGTTTCATTTAGGCGTTCGGTCTGTCCGTTAGTCTGGGGATGATATCCCGAACTGAGGGCACGTTTGATTCCTAGGGCATGACAGACCCTTTGCCAAAAAGCCGAAGTATATTGAGGACCTCGGTCTGATACCACAGTATCTGGTAGGCCGTGTCGGAAAAATATTTCCGAAAGAAAGATCTTGCCCATTCCTTCTGCTCCAGGTAATTTGACCAATGGTGTAAAGTGAGGCAATTTAGTAAAGTAGTCTATGGTGACCATTATGGTGGTTTTGTTACCCGAAGGAGGAAGATCCACTATAAAGTCAGTAGAGATTATTTGCCAGGGTTTATCTGGGATAGGCATCCGAGTCAATAATCCCATAGGTGGCACTCGTGGAATCTTGGACTGAGAGCACACGGTACATGCAGCCACATAATCTTGAACATCGGTACGAACTCCTGGCCACCAAAAGTGACGCTGAACTAAGTCCAATGTGCCTTGAAAACCTCGATGACCCGCCGCCCGGGAGTCGTGGCACATCTGTAAGACTTCTTGTTGAAGCACCGGTGTCGGAACCAAGACTTGGGATTTGTGAAAAAAGTAGTGGTTTTTCTTGGTGAGATGATATGTAGAAGCAATTTTTTCACATAGAGACTGATTTACTGTGTAAGCGGATCTTGGCTCCTGCAGAAAATCAGTAATAGCAGTGACAAACCTTGCTTTGGGAAACAATTGTTCTGGACAGAATCGGGAAGTGGGTGAATCTTTGTGGGAAAGGGCATCCGGGAAGGGAGGTGAATTCTATCCGAAACGGAAGAAAAAAGTAGGCCCAGCGTGCTTGTTGACTGTTAGTTGTGTGAGCATTTTGTAATACCTTGAGATTCTGATGGTCAGTGCGGACCTCCACTGGGAACGGTGAACCCAACAATAAGTGTCTCCATTCTTCAAAGGCCTTTTTGATAGCCAGTAATTCTTTCTCAAGGACTGAATAATTTTTCTCTGAGGCATTGAAAGTTTTCGAAAGATACGCTACCGGTCTTCCCTCCCCTTGTTCCGAGCGTTGTAGCAAAACTGCGCCCAAAACGTGATGAGATGCATCCATCTCTACAATAAATTGCCTGTTCTGGTCGGGAGTAACCAAAATATACGCAGATGGGAACATTGTCTTTAGGGTTTGAAATGCTTGATTTGTTGACTCATCCCAGCAGCATGGAACCCCTTTTTTCAGGAGTCGGGTTTTCGGTAAGAAGATTTCCGAAAAGCAAGGAATACATTTCCCATAAAAGTTAGCGAACCCTACGAAGCGTTGGATTTCCTTAATATTGGATGGAATAGGCCATTCTGATACGGCTAAAACTTTCTTAGGATCCATGGATATGCCTTGGGGTGACAAAACAAACCCTAAATAGTTCACTTGGTTCTGATGAAATTCACACTTCGGTGCTTTGCAGTAGGGATGATTGGACTGCAGGCGTTCTAGCACCGTGTTCACATGTTTGATGTGATCTTCTCTGTTAGATGAATATACTAGGATATTGTCTAAGTATATGATTACGAAATGGAACAGAATATCCGCAAAAAGGTGGTCCATAAAACGTTGGAGCATGGCAGGTTAATTTACCAAGCATTACGTGGTATTCATAATGTCCAAAGGGTGTCCGGAAGGCTGTTTTCCACTCGTCTCCGGGGGCAATGTGAATGAGTGATACGCCTCACGGAGGTCTAGTTTAGTATAGAAAGAAGCCCCCCGAACTGCTTCAAGGATGTCAGGAATCAACGGCATTGGATATTTGTCAGCCACAGTGATAAGTCCTCGAAGGTCGATGCATGGTCTGAGTTTGTTGGAGTCTTTCTTAAGAATAAAGAAAAGAGAAGCACCCGCTGGGGATACCGATTCAGTAATGAGCCCATTTCGTAGGTTGGACTGGAGATATTCCTTAAGAACAGTCTTTTCATGCTGTGAGAGTACATACATCCTCCCGAAAGGAATGGGATGATCTAGAAGTAAGTTAATGTGACAGTCGTCTCTTCTGTGAGGAGGCAAGGTAGGGAATTCCGGGTTGGAGAAAACAGATTGATACATCATATTGCATTCTGGAATAACCTTTAACTGATTAATGATGGGCACAGTAGGAGAGCTAGATACTTCTGTCGGAATATGTATGCCCACTGACTCGTTGGACAATGATGAACACAATATTCTGAGCCGAGGAAAAGGGTTCCAGCTGTCCAGTTTATAAAAGGGTTATGCACCCTTAACCAAGGAAGACCCAGTATAATCGGAAAGTGGGCAGCTTTGATGAGATCAAACACCAGGGTTTCTTTCTGCGCGGCAATCTGGCAAGTGACTGGTTCGGTCTGTTCTCGGATTGGACCGGAACTTAAAGGGCTACCATCAACCCCTTGGATGGGAGTGATCATTGTCTTGGGTATACAGGCTATACCGTGGTCCGTGGCCCATTGATCGTCCAGGAAATTTCCTGCAGCTCCGCAGTCTATTAATGCAGGTATGCCTTGTAAGATTTGGTCAGATAAAACGATGGTCACAGAAACGATAACCATGTTCTGGGTGGTTGAAGCAGTCTCAAGGTTTAAACTAATCCTCTTCGGGGAATCAGATTTATGTACCCCTACCGCTGTTCCCCCTGCGGTAGGGTTTTGGAGTTTCCCGAACCTGAAACTGGAGTACGGCGAGGAGGAACAAGAAGGCAATCCCGTAAGATGTGAGACAAAGAGCCACAGTACATACACAATCCCAGGAATTTTCTCCTCTCTTTCTCATTAGCTAATAGAGGCCCTCTCACTGCCCCAATCTGCATAGGTTCCTCAGAAGAGCCTCGTTTACTGACAACTGCATGATGTTCGACATGAGGTCGAATCCCTTTATTCTTTTTCTTTTCATGAGAGCGTTCTTGTAAGCGGTATTCTATTTGCATGGTAAGGGTGATCATGTCTGCTAAATTAGCAGGACGAGGAACCTTAGCTACCTCGTCTTTTGGTTCATCTGATAGTCCTAGTCTAAACAACGTGAGAAGACCATCATCTGGCCAACCTGTCTCGGATGATAACTGTTTGAATTGAGTGATATACGTCAAAAGATCCTTACTGCCTTGCTTAAGATCCAGCAGCCTCTCTGGCGTGGCTACTGAAATTTCTTGTCTGCTGAACATAGATTTTAGGCTATTCGTAAAGGCTGAGTAAGAATCTAAGATCACATTGTTGGATGTTACCAATGGGGTAGCCCAGGCTAACGCGGGACCAGCAAGATGGGAAATCACAAAGCCCACTTCAACCTTTTCAGTAGGAAAGAAGCGAGATTTGAATGTGAATTGAACAGTGCAACTGTCAAGAAACTCTTTAAGTTTATGTGGGTCACCATCAAACTTGCCTATATTTAAAGTAGATGGGGGTGAATCAGAAAATGCCGGGGCAACTTGTTGCCACAGCTGGACATTATCCTGTTTGAGGGATTGCATTTCTAATGTCATCGCCTGCATGGCAGCCATAAACTGTTGCATTTGCTGGTCCATTGAATATTAGTCTGCCAAGCCCCTTATCACTTTCTTTTCGGGCGTCGCTATCTGTTAACTCTGTCTATTTTATATACTGAATGCCCCAGTAAATAATCAACAAATGTGATATAAGGAAGGTCTCACCTTGGCAGACTGAAGACTACTCAATGGATAGCCAATGCTGAATGGAAAAGCCCCCCTACCCCTGACTGATGCGGCACTCTCTGCCCGGAAAGTAAAACCCCGAGAGAGTGTATGCGACCGTCAGGGAAACCCTCTGGGGTAGAAAACCCTGGTAGGAAGCGGAATCCAGTGTCTCAAGATAGTCGTGCAGATAGTGTCATCGATGGCGAATTGGTGCTAGATGCGGGAAGGCTTCGTCTCTGATCCTGAAACTTCTCAGATAACTGTAGCGATTCCTTGGAGACGGGAACCGCAGTGATATGGGAGACGAGATGTCTTCAGAAAACAGAGAGGTAAGTGCGAGCACTCGTAGGTGAGTACTTATCCAAGTCAATGGAAGGAAAGAATAGCTTGGTTTTGAGTGAAATAATTACCCAGAAGAATGTTAAGAGACAGGACGGGAGAGGAAGCTCCCGATGATAGGAGGGAAGCGGCCACAGAGTTTGGGCGAACAGGAAAGGCTGTGGAGAGGATCTGAAATAAGCGGGAAGACAGGATTAGAGAGGAAAGGTTTCAAACAGGGAATGCTTGTAATAGAGCACCTAGTAGCGAACTCACGGAGCGTCTGCCAAAACAGTAGCGACGCGAAGAGCAGTCAATCTTCATGCAGTATAAGGGATCACGTGAGCGTTCCTCAGCGTCTCTGGCGGACGTGCAAAGACTGTAACGCTGCTCTCCGTCCAGACCGTACTACGGTCCGCCATCTTGGAAGTACCGACCCTAATCGAACCGCATAGACGGTTCCGGGACCAAAGGGACCAATGTCTTGTGTGTGAAACAGTTACTTTACCAAGTGGAAGGACTCATTAGATGGAAAAGAAATTTGGGTTGAACTGAACAGAACTTTGTTAAATCAGAACTTCATCAAAGGTTTGCCTGAATTGATCCTGTGGAAGGGAGCCAAGCCCTGGTCTCAAGGAATATTTTGAGAATTTTAAGTTTGAACAGCAAAAACAGGACCTGTTGTCTGCCAGCAGGTGACCCCTATATGCACTCATGTGGGATGAAAAATCCTTAAGTGGTTATAATCATTTTACTCGTATTCAATACCCATTCAAAGCTTAAAAGGTTGCTGTTAACATATACATCCGTAACTGATGTTGGGCTAGAACCAGTCCAAACTGTTCAACCCTTAGTAAATAAACTCAATAAGATGTTTCTCAAAAATATAATTACAAGGTAAATATTATAAAGCAAAAATAGGAATTCTCCAAATTCAAATCAACCTGGTTACAGAAACTTAACAAAATTCGAGTTGTGCATTACTCAGTTTTGTTACATCTCTTACACAACATTGTGTGGTAACAGATAAGTTAACAATTTCAAACAGTAAAAATAACAGTGAGCATCTTAATAAGCGCCACTTATGGTAGTTCTGTTAGGGTTCTGCCAACGGGTTTCGGATCCTTCCTGGATCCTTCTTCAGGGCCTTGGAGGCTATTTTTCCTTATTCTTGTGTGTAATGGTTCCAATTTGATTGTGTACCTGTGGGGTGATACATGGAGCTAAGTGTTAATCCAATGTGTAAACCTGTTACGAATGTCAACGTAAAAGTACATAGGGTAAATCAAAGTGACTAACCTCCAATTGCAGTGGGAATGTTCACAAATTCTGTCAATCGAAGTCCTGTACCGGCTGTACGGAGTTAACGATTCCTTCTTGCTATTCTGCAATTACATCTGCAATGCTGTGGATATAGTTATCGATTTTCCCCGAACAAGGTCGCCGAAAGAGGATTTGCTGAGTTAACACCGGGACTCAGAAGTTCTAAAAACAAATAATAGGGTCGTCAGGCTAGTGATAGGATTCATTACTTAATGCGTGGAGTCATTGGTTATAGCACTAGTACTAGTCACTCACCCATGATGGTGAGTAGAGTGGTGGTTTGTGCCTAATGACTAACCCTTGGCGGTGGTCAGGTTACGATCTTGCCAAGTCTAGAACCATATTCCGCAGAAGCGGAAAAAATACAAGAAAATCATGTTGTCACTTATCTGGGGTCTAGCGCCCTCCCTCCTATAGTCCCGCTGAGTGCCATATGTGTCTAGGAGTATAAACTCTCGTAGAGTTATAGCATATCTCTACTGTACTCTTCACATTATTCACAACTCACCTCTGAATCTCTGTGAGACACCACCCGCTGGACCTCTTAGCAGCTTGTCGCCCTCGAGACAAATGTATATGCAGTTGCCAAGTTACCGCTGGGCATGCCCGTTGGTCTCGCATGCCGCCATCTTGGTGTGGGACATATCGGGTGGCCCTGGGCAACCATAGTATTGTGTTGCAAGTAGTGCATGTAAAGGTATAACCGTTCCGGATCGTAACTGCAAAATAGAGCTCAGTGTGTAAGTCATGTCTGTATAGTGGGTAAAGCTACCGTCCCACCCACTGTGTGCCTCGACTTTGCTGTGGCAAACCGAGTAGGAACATAATGGAAAAGACCATAGTTTTGTGGCCGGCAGGGGGTGGGTCAGCAAACCGACAATGATCGGCTGGGTGCCCCATACCCGTCCTTATGTTCTGATCGCGACAATCGTAAGCAGTAAGCGTAAGTCCGCTTCTGCTATTTGTGGATGCTCTTATACCCTAATCGTGTTGACAATATAATTGTAAAGTGAGTAGTTATGTCATCACCCAGAAGGCGTGACCAATGGTTAGGTGTAGACAGGAGGAGGGGCAGTCAGACAGGAGAATCTGGCTGGGTGCCCCTTCCCTGTCGATTGAATCAGTAAAGTAGGGATCATTGGAAGATTGGAGGGGTAAGCCCGTACTCCTCAGACTGCACGCTGAGTGTAGATGGTACGCAGAGTGCAGTGCAGAGTAAGTTTGAACTCTTGCACTGTTTTGCTGAACTGAAGACAGATATATTTACCATGTACACTTTGGTTATATGTATTGAGCTGAGGGTCAGCTAGCTTTGGACACTAGATCATTTGTATTTTGTTTGCTAGGTCGGGACATCCTCGTTAGGATAGGGAAAGATAGGCATTTATCTCACCCCTCTTTATTTTTATTTTTTAAAAAGGCAAACATCGAGAGAACTACAACTTTGTGTCCGTCTCGCATCTCTGACCCCCTCACTGTGTCCTATAGATTTTACCTGTGTCCTGTATTAATATAGTCCTATGTGCTCCAAGCTCCAAGTGGCCCCGGCCAACAAGCCAACTCTGTCGGGTATAGCAAAAACCCTCCTCCATATACACTAACAAGATAGATGTTTCGGGCATTTCACTAAAACTTGTATTATTTCAGGATCTCTTATGAGGTATTACTCGGATGAAATTGAAGGATTGCCAATCTAGAGCCGTATCTGGAGAGGCACTGGTCACGTTGTTGCTCAAACCATGGAAATCCTCCTATCACCCACTGCCGTTAATCAATGTCAATAGGAAATTACTTGCTAAAGAAAATTGTTTCGTATGCTAATGCAATCCGCTCTCCTCACCTGTGTTTGAATGAGGTTTGTTCCCAAAGTGGTCCTTAATACGTTTTATGGGCGATTATGCTTGCTCTTTTTGCATAAGAATGCATAATAGCTCAGTAGTTAAGGGGTTAAGCAGAGAACTCGTTTTATGACACTTCAAGTATTTACAGAATATTTCTTAGGACTTGCATAGCCGAGCTGACAAGTACAGATTTTTTTATTGTAACCAATACTGTTTGCTGTGTATTTGTGTGATTCATGCAAGTAAACAAAGTTGTTGTTTTCTAATTTAATTGTTGATTTGATCATTACGTGGTTTTTAATCTGTGCTCCTGACAGTTGAAATTCTAGACAACACAAATAACACTGTTTGATCTTAGTTGGTGGTCAAGGGCATACTGAGTTGCCAATTAAAGGTAATCTGGTTCTTTTGCCTTAACTGCTGTGTTGGAAAATGTACTCTGCTTCACTCGGACCAGTGGAGTTTTTTAATGATTGAGGTGATAAGGCCAAGCTTCATTAGGTTTAGGCATAATATTTCCACGTATTTCTGAATTTTTGCAGGTTTTTCAAGTACCAAAGCCATTTTGAGTTCAATTATAACCTGCTAAACCCCCATACAAGTGTGCACATTTCTGCTGACAAAAGATGCATATAGATTTTGAATAGAAGTGCCAACTGAGACTTGAAGGCCACTTCATTACTCCGATTTGTTAGGCAGTACCAATCTACTAAAGCTCCTAATTTGAAACACCAAGCCCATTCAGAATCTGATAAGTGGTCATTGGTGAAAGGGCTGCCCAGCACGCCTTCAATTGTGGGTGGTGGTAGTAAGGTGGAGACTGTATCTAGGTTGTCGTTGATCAATCCTTGATGTTCTTGAACTTTGCCTCGAAGAATGAAAGGCTTTTTTAGTTTATGGGTGTTTCAGGTATGAAAATAAATCTGTTTCCTTGCCCCATTATGACAGCAAGATTATTGGCAGGTAGGCAGATTCTATAATGGAGACTGGGAACCAATTTCTGAGGTTTGTGCTGGGTGTATTAAAATCAACCCCAACATTTTTTTTACATTTTTACATCATGAAACTGTGATACATTTTATCACTACTTTATTTTATTAAAAGATGCTTCATTTGCCCTGCCTTGGTATTTGCTGGCTCAGTATGCTATCCCTAGGTTTTCATGGTTGCAAAATGTCGAGAAAAACATAGAATCATAATTAGGCATGCACGGCTTGTTTGCTTTTTACTATTTGATCCCAGTAGCTGCAAAGGCACAAATCAAGCCGTTATTCCTCTGAGGGGAGGAGTGTGAAAGAGAAATTGGGGGAAATTATGAAAGAATTGGTTAGATGTTAGCTACTGGTTAAGTTGAGCCCAGGCTCAGTGCCATATTCATGGTGCAAGAAAAGATGATCTCGATTCATGTCATGTTTGCAAACTGGCATTTGACTACGCTACAATTGGTATTCAATCCATCATGAAGGTCTCAAAAACCAAAAGCTCCAGAGATATGCTGATGTGCTCATTGCACATTTGAAACTATCTTGCATCGTCCATTTTTCGTTGGTTTTCATATGGGGGGATTAAAAAAAAGATATATTGTACTTTAAAAGATCTGGAATACGCCAATGGACACCTGCATCAGCCTATGTACTTTCGACAACTGACTGAATGGTGTTCCTGGGCCTTGAGGCCTACTTGTGCTCTGCACTGAGCATAGTTTAGACTTGCAACATTACATTGACTGGCTATGGGCCTTTATGACTGAATTATGATGGAGGGATACACAAGATATTTTTGGGTCAAATTATACATAAAATAAAAAGGGTTGTTCATAATGGAATGATTGCAATGTCCATTTACATAACCTATAAAAGCAACCAATATTAAAGATTTGAGTTAACATGCAGTTCATTCATAGAATTTTAGTAGCCGATTTGGATGAATTTTGAAATAAATATTACTGGACTTGAAAGGAGCTCCTCGTGGAACTTGGAGAAAGATTAAAGGGTATCATTGATTGTTTCAGGTTTGTCCACTTCTTGGAAGATCTTCATAAACACCCTATGCTGGTTTTCTTTGTGTCTTCTGGGCTTATTGTGCCTTTTTTAATTAACACATAACTTGGTTTCCTTTCATGTGGGCTTTGCCTTGACCTCTGTCAACAAGGTCTAATGCTGCTCCAGTTTTCGATCCTATCTCTTCCTGTTCCAGCCCAAACTACTTGTTGGATTAGGCCTTTTGAGACCTAATGGGGCTAATGAGTCGAGCTTCCAGGGGATTTTGGAGTTTACAGACCTCAGGATTTGCACATTTTCAAAGATTCCCACAAGTTTATTTGGGGTGCACTGTGGTGTATATCTTGTGGTTTATTCACGTTTGATATTAGTTGTTAAGATCTGAGAGATAAGGGCATGGCAATCCAGGATATTAGATATTTGTAGATCACAGCCAGATATGAAGCACAGGTCTAGGTTATGACCCGCTGTAGCCTTCAATGAGTGGATTAGTTGTGCAAAGTCATGTAGGTTCAGGTTTTCAATAACTTCAGGGGGCTGTTTGTTAGGAATGTCTAACCAAGTTGTTGAATCCTTGATTAGCAGGACCTCTTGTGACAGGGCTTGGGAGCATAGGGATCTGTTGATGATTTCCTTGAGGAATTTAAAATTGTAACATGGTTTTCAATAGAACACTGAGCAAATAAAGGATGAGTTGGGACTTGGGAAGCAGTGTATTGAGAGTTTCTGTGAAGGTAATGGACTCTCAATAAATGTAAAAATAATTAAGACAAAGGTGTTCAGTAGAAAAGGGGACAGGAATATTCCTAGGTTAACAATTAGCTCGGGCAGTGGGGTGATTGAACAGACCACAAGCTAAGATTATCTGGGGGTCCGGTTGACTGGAATCTGTGTCTGGAAGGACCAGGTGAACAGGGCAGGCTTGAAGCTCACCAGGCACTATGCAGGGTTTTATAGTGACATTTTCGAATGTCACAATTTCGAATGCCTTTTTCTCGAACGAAAAATAGCGGGGAAAAAAATGTTTAATGTTTTTTTTTTTAATGTGGGGGGGTTCCCGTTCCCCCCAACCCTCATTTTTTTTAATTGACCCTTTTTGTCCTAACTAAACCCAACAAAAAAAACATAAAATAAAAAAAATATATATTCGACAATTTTTTTTCAACATTTTCTTTTGACAAACAGCCATTAGAAATTGTTCATTCGAAATGTTAACTGGACACCATATGCAGGCCCACGGGACAGGCCTGTTGAGTGTTGTTTGACAGATTTATAAGTGCCTGGCCAGACAGGCCACCCTATATGGGGGCATGCTGTGGGGTGCCCACAATTCAGACATGCTCCGGGTCATTGAGCAGAAAGTTCTTAAAGCATACATGGGCTTGCCGGCAAACTCTCCGAATGCCCCAGTTTTCTGGGAGTTAGGTTTGCAAAGCATCAGCTTCTTATGTCACTCGAGGCTGGTGTTTTAGTGGGCGAGACTCTGGACTAGCGACAATCTGAGCCATTAGAGAGATGCTGTCAAAGATGTTTTGTCTCTGCCAGGCGGAGCAGATTTACCCTGGTTCTCGGCCATCAATAAATAGCTGACTGACTTGGAGAATGATTGTTCTCGGCTGGACACTAATCCGGAGAACCCCAAAACACTGGTAAGAAAAGCCTACGAAAGCAAATAGTCGAGAGAAAACTGAGCGAAACCCGCAAGGTCTGCCAGGCTGCCCGTATATCAGTCCAGGAAAGAATATCCTGGCCTTCAAGATTATTTGGACAGAGTGAAACTGAAACCAATGAAAGCACTGTACATGAAACTGCGCATGGGGACTCTTCTCTTAGCTGAAGTCAGTCACCAATGGAATAAGTGTATACCAGCAGCTTGCCCTTTTTGCCCATACAAGGTAGAAAGCGTAGTGCATTTTATTTTGTTTTGTCCAAAGTAATCTCACATTAGGAAAAGATTTCTAATAACGCTGTTTAATCAGTTTTGCATTAGAAGAATTCATGTAGCGCTTGACCGGGGATTGCGAGCTGGCAACCAATTGTTTGGGGAATTACTTGCTCCAAGCTTGGAGGGTGAGACGGAAACATGTCACCTCATCATCAGCCTCGCACTGGTAACTCTGGGGTTTTACATTTTGTTTTTAAACTTGCGGCCTCTGATCCCGGAACAGTGCCTCATTTTACAGTGTTTTATTAATGTCTTAATTATTTATTGCAATGTATTTTGTGATTTGTTATGCTGTAAAATCTGTGTTTGACTTTTATGATCTATTTATTGGATCGAAATAAAGTATTTGATTTGAATTGAATATCTAGAACCAGTGTTCTCCCAAACCCAAGCACCTACTACCCAAGTTAGTACTAGAGTTTATTAACCCCTACTTGCTAAGTTCTGCCTCACTGTCAATGAGGGCCTAAAGGCAAACACCTTATCTATCGAATCTCCCTCCCTCCCTCCCGAATGAACCAAGGCTGAGTTTGGAGTAGTTCTCCCCATACAAAAATGTTTTGAATAATGGTACAGCATACTTTCTGTGAAAAAAGTGGGTAAAAAAGCTGGACAGTTTGCAATCAGTTTTGTAGGGTAACTCATTAAAATAATTATAGATTACAGTCACCAATAGTGCACAGGAGCATTTCCCAATGCATTTTCTTGATGCCTTTACTCACAATATATGCCAGTATAAAGCCATTTTCAAGCTGGCTGTACCCATACATTTGCATGCTGGCTGCACCTATTTATGCCAGTATTCCCATAGTAGAACATATTCACGTTTACTTTGCACATAATGCCAGTAATGATACTGTAAGAAAACATGTTCAAGCTGACTCTTCCAATATAGGCCAGTACCTGCATGTAAGAATATAATCCTGCTGGTTTAGCCATTAAAATGCCATAATAAGAAAGCATTGCCAAATTGGCTGCACTAATGTAGGGCAGACTAGACAACTAATAACACTTCATGTATGTTAGATGCCCAGTAAAAAATGCTATGCCGCAGTAGACTGGATGCTCCAAAATGCCAGCCTAGCCACATAATAACACTTATAATGCTTGCTTCATCATAGATACCTAGTAAACAATGCCATGCCACACTGTGAAATGGCTAGACTGGATGCACAAAATGCCATTCTAGCTATGTAATAACCCTTATCCTGATTGCTTTTGTCATAGATGCCCAGTATAAAATGTACCCCCTCCCCACCAAAATCAGCATCCCGGGGTTGCACAAACCCAACACAAGCACATGCACATTCACTGCCTCTTTCAAACACACATTGGTGCAGAATTCCCACAGCATTCACTGGCACATTCACGAGCACAGCCATACATCATACACTCGCTCACACACGCATACATACACACATAACAACATACACATCATGCATACAAACTTCTACACCTGCCTCCAGCCCCGGTCTGAGTACTGCTCCTCATGGAAAAGCTGCTTCCATTAACTAGGGCCCCTGGCTTCCACGCAGAAGAACAGGAACCAGGAAGCGCAGTGCAATTCATGGTTCTTGCACATGCATGCAGGTGCGTCACATTGTCAGCAGCCCATTCAGCATGAATGTGTGGGGATTAGCAGGGGCACCCCTTTGCACATCAGGCATGCAGTTCCCAAGCCTGCATTCCTAATGGTCCATGCAAGACTGGGGAAGTGAAATGCCCTAGCCTTGCATGGCTCATTGGACATGCACAATGGAGAACTGTCAAATGGAAACCACATTTCCCTTTGCAATTTTAACCCACAGCTCATCCATAATAGACAAGTTTACTGGCGGGTCGGCTTCCATTGTGGACAAGCCACCACTGATTGGGGCCCTCTCAACTGCCACATTCACTGTTTGTGATAGGACTGGCTGTGACTTCCACCCTGGTCGGTCTCCCACCACAGGCTGATAGGAGTTCCCATCCCCTGACCTTTTCACAGTAATAGATTATCCAAGAAAAGTGGATGTGTTGTTGGTTGACCAGGCTTCGAGTAAGCTGTAAAAAAAGGTCCGACAAATTCAAACCATGAAACAAGTGTGGGTTTTCTTGGGTTTTCTGCACCTTGCTTTTGCTTCAATTTCTAACTTCTCTGCCCATGCAGCACCATCCTCAAGGTGGAAGAATGTAATTTCAGAAACATTGACATACACCCCAAATTGGGGGTGGGGGGGGGTTGAGCATATTCAGGATGTCTCTAATAATGCACTAGCTCTATAACGATGTATAAAGGTTATATTATGAAATATTGTTTTGTTATTTCAGCAACAAGCAAATCTAATTCCAGGGCTGAATCTAAGTGCTCTCGGCATCTTTTCCACTGGACTATCTGTGCTTCCCTCCACAACTGGGCCTCGAGGAGCTGCTGCTGCTGCTTCATATAGCCAGTTTTCTGTAAGTAATTTGTTAATGTTGTGCAAGCTGATATAAGTTTGTATTGGACTGCTTTTGCAAAATAGTGACGTAAGAACCATTGTTACCGGTTAATAGTAACCAGGAGTAGTAGCTGCTACTATTGGCAATCCCCTTGCAATCCCATGCTCTGTGTCTACTACCCAGAAATGAGAACAGGAGAAGAAATAAACTTAGGGAATGGGACAAAATTGGGATAAGTACAGGAAGGTGATGGATATAAAAAATAAATAAGCTATTCAAGCTAAATTGTGCAATACCAGAAGAAGGAACCAAAATTGAGCAATTAAAAGAAAGGCAGATGGAAATAAAGGTTGAGCAATAAAGTGTGAAAGAAACCACACATGAATAAGAAAACATCAAAAAAGGAAGAAAAAGTGAGATCAGGAATTTGAAAGGTAGAGTCGGAAGTGATGGAGTAAGGGAAGTAGCGATTAAGGCGAATGACTAAGAAGAGATAATGAAGATATTGGGCGAGATGGGATGGGATTATGACATGTAAAAATGGTATTGAGAGAATGGAAAAGATTGATATGGAGTTGAGTAGATGATAGAGATCTGTCAAAGGGGGTTATTTTGCAAATGTATGATGACTCATTTGCGCAGTGCGGTCTTTGATTTTAATCCATCCGTTCATTTGTCTCCCCGCCACTTCCCCCTCCACCTGACCTACAAACATTTTACATGTGATTACCCCACATTTGTAAGTGTGTTTCAATCCTCTTTTCTTCACCTCTATCTTCAAGCTTTCCCCCTTGAATTCTGAAGATGTCTATGCTCCTTATGATGGTAGTACCTGGCGATTTTACAGTATTGATCTATTGTGCCTAGGTCACCATCTAGTAGTTGGTCTAGAATATTACTACTTGTTTACTCATTTCTTTAGTTGGGCATTGACAAAGGGGCATATGCATAACTAGATGCCAGTCTGATGTCCTTGCTACCCCCATACCTACAAAATGCTTCTTCAAATAGATGCCCTTTCCAGATTTGCCACCATCTAGTTTGATCATGGAAGAAGGTGGTAAAGGACTTTCAAAGGAAAATGTGAAGAACCAAGACAATTTGACTATCATTCTGTGGCATCATCAATTGCTTGAATTTGAAAATCCAATATTTTTTACTCAGGTCCTTTATGTAAGAATAATTGTAACTTTTTGATGATTCCGATATTGGTTTTAGGAATTTTGGCTAGTGGACCGAATATATTTTAGTTTTGCCTGTGCTGTAATCGCTTTTTTCCTGTGGCTAGAGAACACAAACTATGCATGCCGGCCACAACCGGTGTCCCACGAATGCACCACCTCACTGATTGCTGGAGATTTCACCCCAAAATCCCTACAATTTAGGAAGGAAAAGCAGTGTCTTGTATATTCTTTAGACGCTAGCCATTTGAAGGCATTGGCAGAGACTGAAGAAATTAATAACAATAATAATAATTTGATTTTTATATAACACTTTACAAAGGACATATTCACTACTAGGCCACAGTAAGCATGCAGCTGGAGGTCCAGTACTGCAACACAAGTCCTCAATGATTCCTAAAAGAGGTCTGAGATCATAATGTCAAAGCAAGGAGAGGCTCCAAATTTAAGGAGCACTTTGTTCCCCCAATTGGGCCCCCTCCTTCAATGCCCACAAACATCTGCCATCATTTTTGAGTAGTGCAAACAACATATTAAAGAGAAAACAAACTCTTAGAAAAATAAAAGGTTCTTCTCGTTGCCAACTCATAAGACCCGAAATATTGGTGCCAGCTGTAGTTAAAGTAAAACCTAGCTCAAAACCTTAAGGCTGTAGAAGGAACTCTTCTGTGCCATGGGGCTCGAATGCACTTGAGACTCCTTGATAAGATTAGAAAAACAGGTTTTATTGGCTAGGGTACCAATGATTCCTTAAAGTGCTGGCCTTACTGGTAACTGCAGGCAGCAGGCCGGTCACCTCCAAAGAGAGGAGTCGTCCTTCAACGTCAAAACCCCAAGAGGAAAAACCTTTGCATAGAGATGTTTCCCAGTACAGCAGAGAATCCAGAAGACTTAATCCAGTGCACCAATGTGCAAGCCCGCCAGGAGGAATCAGGAGCTGCGGCAGAACAAAGAGCAGGAGAGCGGCAGGATGAGGGACAATGTCCAAAGCAAAGCCAACGGGAAGCAGAGGAAATTGGAAGGAAACAGGAGTGAGACAAGGGAGGTAGAGACAGGAGAGCAAGGGCGGTACACAAATTAGCGACAAGGAAACTTACACTAATCAGGTGTGAACAGCCACGGGATGTTCGTCCATAAATCCCTCGTTGTGACGATATTCCGATGCTGTGAGAATTCCAGAACCAGAAGTACCAATGTCTGTGCCATCTTAGAATGGGCATGCTGAACCTTCACCAATGCTGATATGCCCCAACATCTCCACAATCGCCATATAGCTGGCAATTCCTAACAGATACCTCAGAGCAATTTTTGATACTAGCATAATCTGGTGCCACAGTTTCGACATTACAAATTTCAATCTGAAAACAAAGAGAAGTTAAGATCTTGAGGACTAAAACAGTTCAAGAGGTGTAAAAAGATTGCATTATTCAAGAGTATGGCCTCTTTGTGGCATCCACGATAGCCTTCAATTCTGACTCAATTGTTCTTGAATCCCAGATTGTCTCTGACAAAACAGAAACATTGAACATCCAAGAGGCTTTGAGAAACCTATCTAAAAAGGAGAAGAAGCTCTATTAAAGGGACACACTTTCAAACCCTGTGCAAATACCCCTTAAAATTCCCAGATTGCAGAGAGATATAATAAATGAATCACATGTGGTCAAGAAGGACACTCTGGGATAATACTTCTCTGAAGAAGGAAGAATAGTGGCAGATGAAGAACAAAGTGTATGGAAATATTAAATAGTTCAATCTGCAGAGGAAAGTGAACACCCTCTATTGTCATATCCTTATGATACTAGGGGCCCTTCAACTTTTTGCGTTTTCCCATTTCATATTTTGGATTACTAACCTACTTTGGTGGCCAGGGGGTCTTCTAGTGATGTCCCCCTGCCACTGCAACTCTTTTACTCATTTAGAGCACATACATGTCCTGGGTCGCCCATAAGGCTACCAGTCCTAGCAGTGCTTCCTGTGTACCCTGTTGTAAGGAGTAGACTGGTAGCAGCTGTAATTCAGCTTAACTAAATACTTTAATCTTGGCTTCACTAGGAGTGCAAGCTCTTTTACCACATTAGTAGTGTAATGTACATTTTTGGTACTCATTGGGGTACCGATGTATTGTTGTAAGGCCTGCTCTAAGCCATTTATTATTTTAGAGCTTCTGTTGTTCCGGGAAACCCCAAAATAGGCCTAAAATGGCTGTCCTGCTCCTCTGGGCTCTTTGTGATCCCACATGGTAGCCCCCATATTGGTTTTCACTGGCTAGACCTGTATAAATCCCAGGGCTGTTCCTCGCGCATCTTGTGGAAGTGGCCTTGGTTGATTTGCAGTTCTAATGGCCAATCAGATTGGTGCCTACCCCCTCTATCTACACTTGTGATTGGTTGGCTGGCTTTATCCAACCTCTGAGTAGTGGTATAAAAGTGGCAACTCTGCCATTTCTTATTTTTTTTTTATTGATTTTAGCTGAATTTAATCAACTTGTTCAATTTATAACAACACATTTATCAAAGATTACATATAAAACACATGACAGTGTAAAACATAAAACCATAAAACAGAAGCATTCTCTTCAATTCATCATATCTAGAAGAACATCCTAGAATATTAATATTGCATATAACAATGAAAGTGGGGAATGAAGAACAACAATAACCACGACAATTAATAAAATGAAAAGCTTTCCTAAGCCACGAAAAAATAAAGAAAAATACAAGTGCAAAAATGCCACATATCACTAGTGGTAACATAGAAACAGGGCAATTAGCATTTGACATTCATGACGTAATCACTTTGTACATGGAAGTGTTGATATTAGTTAAGCATCACACAAGGTTGTAAGTCCTTATAGAACGCGCTATATATCAAAACAACAACACCCCCGCTAGCACCAATACTGGTGATTACATTTGAGTTTTACATTGCCAGTCAATTGGCAGAACAATAAATATTGCTGCGAGAATTTTAACTTCAATTCTTGTTAGCTGGGATTGAATAGTCGCGGAACCATCAAATAAGATGCCCAAATATATGTAGTTAGGAACCACCATGAGACTTGTGTTCTATTTTCCAGTTCATTCGATGACTACGCTTGCCTTTTGGAGTATAGACAACAATTTGAGTTTTCTTGTTGTTTACCACCAACTCATTAGATCGAAAATATAGACATAGTGCTGCTAGGAGGTTTTGAAGACCAATAGATGTTTTAGATATTAGCACTAAGTCATCCGCATACCATAGCGCTTTCACCTCGATGTTGTCCAATTTCGGTGCATCTGCGCAAACCTCGTCAAGGGCACTTCTGACGTCATTGATGAAAAAATTGAACCGCGCCGAGGCGAGTATGCATCCCTGCTTAAGTCCCCGTTCAGTCAGGACAGCCGATGATAGAAGCCCCTCTAAGTTTAATCTTACACTAATTGAAGTGTTCGAGTGTAATGCAAAGATGATGTCACTTAAAGTTGACGGGCAACCTGCCTTTAACAATTTATCTATCAGCCGAGGTCTAGAGACAGAATCAAAGGCCGAGTGTAGGTCTACGAACGCAAAGTACATGGGCTGTTTGATGGACTGTGCTCGATGTTTAATGGCGTGAAGAGTAATTAAGTTCACCGCAGTCCCTAGACCTGCAACAAAGCCTGTCTGGGCGGGATCACGCTGCTTTGCATTGAAGGTCCATTGATTAAATTCCTTCAACACCAAACAGGAAGAAATCTTGCCCGGCGCATCTAGGAGAGCAATGGGGCTATAACATTTAGGATCCTTACGATCACCCTTTTTGTAGATGGGAACTATTAAAGATGTGCGCCATGATTTTGGAATTATCTTAGTAAAATGTGTTGGAAGGTATTATATAAGATAATGGCCCATTCTTCTGGGTTCTGTTTGAACATGTAATTTGTTAGACAATCCGGTCCGGCAGCTCTTGAAGATGACTTACTTATGAATTCCCTCACAATGTCTATAGAGCACTCCAGAGACCAGCTTGAAGAAGCTCTCTGAGTATATTCATACTTAATCATGTTATAATCAGCATATAGTTGAGAGAAATGCTTTACCCATTGTGCTTCTGGGACACCATTTAATTGGAGCTCCAGTTGAGAGGAGGAATTACACTTGTTCAATAATTGCCACACTTGTACCGAGTTTTTCGAATATCAAGCAGACCAGAAATTTTCGCCGTCAACTTGAAAAAGCTGAGCTTTTCTGGCATGAGTCCAGTTACGATATAAGCATTTCGCTGTTTTAATGGCTTTGAGCTGTTCATTTAACGGCAATTTGCGAAAATTACATATTTCCTTTCTTAACAAGGTTTTGCATTGTTGTAAAGCAAGGTCAAAACCATGAATGTGAGATCGAGATGGTCTGGTGATTAGCGTTTGGATATTTCTAAACATATCGAGCACATCAACATAAGATGTTACAACATTTGTGCTTTGATGTTTTAAAATGGCTGTATTTAAAGTCTGTAGCTTGACTGGTGACCAATGAAAGCGATTCTTACCATTATTAGTTATCAGCGCATGATTAGACCATTGTTTAATAGTGGCGTCTGATTGACATAAGGCGGACCATTGGAGAGACAGTAAATGATGATCACTATGTGTTTGCTTTATGATTTCGAATTTGGTGGCATTTGCATGTATGCTTTCACTCACATAGATGTAATCTATAGTGGATCTAGAGGCTCCTCTTTCCCAAGTGTGTTGAGGTGGAATGTCACCCATAATGGTCCCATTCGTCATTTTCAAGTTTAGATCTTGAATAAATATACTCCATTTCTGGCTTGCATTGCACCACCCCTTTTTAAGTGTTGGAAGACATACAAGATTCAAGTTGCCAACCACCATTGTACCAGAGATCGATTGCAGGGCAATTGTTTCAAATACTGATGATAAAGCACGATAGAAGGCATCATCAGTAATGCCCGCAGGGTTACGATAAAGGTTTATAAGTGCAAATACATGAGGTCCATGAGTGATCCTGACCACCTGAATAAATCTATTTGGAGAAAGCCACTCCCCAATTTGGAAATTCCTACTAGATTTTACAGCCACCAATAAGCCAGCTGTGGGCCTGCCTTTGTTTGAGGACACTGCAGGAAGCAAGCAAATAGCATGATCATCCCATATGGGTGCATGTAACATCCAAGTCTCTTGCAGAGCTACAATGTCATAGTTGTTTAATTGAGCATTCACTGTCCACTGTAGATGCAAGAAACCTCTTGTATTCCAACTTGCCAGTTAGATGGTTTCACTCTTCTCAACTATTGGTGGTTATAATGAATTTTTTGTTGTCAACCTACTCTGAGAGCAGTTAACCTAAAGGTACAAGCGCACTCTATGGTCGGTGTCTCTACTGCTGTCTCAGTTTGTTCTTTGTTCTCTTGGGCAAGTGGACGAGCTGGATCTAACGCGAGCAAAAAGCCCAAACTAAAAAGGTCCATTTTCGCTTTCCATAAAACGTTTCGGACCAGCCCCGATTTGATCCATAATCTTACAATTGATAGATTATTCTCACAGATTAATTCACTCTGGTCAAAATCACTCGAGGACAAGTCCTCCAGGGACTGAATGTCAGAAAAGATATTCAAAACACTTGAACGACACAAATTATATTTTGGAAAAGGCCCCTCTCGACACTTTAAGATTAAGGTATGAAAAGAGTTGAATCGCTGTGTTTTAATATCTTTATGGGTATGCACTTGAGTTTTAGGTTTCACACCAGAGATCACATTAGAGTTTCTCATATTTGAACAAGAAGGAAGGTTAAACTGCACCTTCTGCACTGGAGCGTCATTTAAGCGGCCCGAAGATTGGTCTCTATGGCGACACTCATCTTGAACCTGAGCAGAGCCAGGTATTCCGGCAAAAGCTGGAATTTCTGTCGCACGATTTATCTCAGGAAGCACCTCGGCCAGCCTCTTACCAAGATAGGCATCTACAGCCGATTTCAAAGCAGACAGCCGATTTTAAAAGCCTGCGGAAGCTGCGGGAGCTATCTGTCGACTGGAGCTCACCACAGCAGAACCGGTCGAAAGAGAGGAAGCCGCACCACCCGAAGTGTGAAGCTTTTGGGGCATAGTTAAGGTTGAATCACGCTCAAAAAGGTCCACCAGTTCATTCAGTGGCGCATAACCACTAGGAGGAGCTTGGGGATGAATTTACAACCAGCGGACCAGAAGTGGAAATGGTTGCGGACTCAATAGCCACAGACACCAATGTGGGAGCAACAATATCTTTAACGACTCTCAGGCTTTGGGGTTGAAGCGCTAAAGGCGCAGTGGACCAGGTCGCAGAGCTGATTGGAGGATTTATGATCTGGATATTTTGATTGATTTCTTTATTGGTCTTTTGCGTTGTTGATACTTTGGATGTCGATTTAGTTCTTTTTAAAACTAAAGTTTTCCTCTTGTTTTTCTGAGCAGGAGCCTGACCTTCATCAACGCTGCTAATCTTGTTAGTAGCAGGGTAATCAGGTCTCTGTGGAAAATCAACACTGATCCAAGAGTCATTTTTTTGGTCAGTAACGTCATCTATGCACTCTATAGGACGATTTATTTTTGCAAAGGTTGGAACAGCTGTATGCGGAGTTCTTACGCTCCATGACTTTGGAATATGGTTAAGTTCTAACCCTGACAATCTCTGTAGATGTCTTCTTTATGTTGAGCTGCAGCCATAGAACCTGAAGAGCTTAGACTTTCCAGGGTAGAAAGTCTGTGCATAATGAGGTTCAGAGTAGTGGGAGATGACGAGTTTTGAGAGCATCGTTGCATCCACTCACCAATCTGATCAATTTTTGCTGTTTGGAGCGCTATTTTGCGATCCAATTCTTCAAAAAGTTTGAAGAGACTTGATATGGTTGTATTCACGGCCCCCAAAGTAATTTCTAGGAGAGCCGGGTTCACATGCGGCTCGCCAGGAGTTTTTACCGACAAACGTCTCGGCGTTGGCTGTATAAAGGACTCATCGATTACATGCCTTGTAGAGTCCATGGAACCAGGAAGGTTGTAGTCAGTAATAACAGACAATCTAGAGCTCTCCAGATCATTATTGCATTGTCGCGAGGATGTATTAATCATTGCAGATTCTTTTGCATTCACGTCAATGATCTCAATCACATCTTCGCAAACAGTAACATCTACCGGTGTATTAGATCTTTGGTGCTTCGAAATTGCCCTAGACTCAGCAACACAATTTGTTTTAGCTGTAGCACTGGCAGCTATCATCGAACTGTCCAACATTTCTTCCTCAACTACCGTTACCATTTTATTGCACTGTGAAATTTTGGCAGGAGACTGAGGTAATGTTAATAAGGTTTGGTCATAAATGACCACAGAGGGGATTGGCCCATTAGCGCCTAGTGGGGAAGTGTTTGTAGATTCAAGTAGCTGCTTGTTTACTGACGGCAGCCTGCTTCAGGCAGGCCAGGCGCGTGAGTCACTGCTGAGAGATCATTTATTTTGTCATAGAAATTTCTAATATCTCCATTTTGTGAGGGGGTTTTAGTTACTGGAGTGAGAGTAATCAATTTCTTCGAAATTCGAGAGGAGCTCTTCTTTTCTTCACACAGTTTAAAATTGTGCCCATTTACTGGGGTTTTAAGCTCATTCTTTGGAAAAGTTATCTCAGGAGTGGCTTTGCCAATCAGCACACCATTTACATTATTACTAGTGTGTTTTGGAGAGGGTACTTCAGGCATGTCCGATTTCAGCGTGTACGGCACACGAGACATGAGTAGCCTACTAATTAAAGTTCTTCTTGTGCAGTATATCAGACAACCAGTGTACACCGCGCAATTAGAAAAACAATGAAAATCTCTTCAGACGCCAGTTAAGATACGTTACAACCAACACCACGCAAAAGGTCAACAATTAACAAATGAAGACACATGAACACCGAGAACCATCGACAAAATACAAGAAAACGAAAAGGTTGGGAGTTTACGCTACCCGCGACCGGTCGCGCGGCGAAACGGGACTCTGCGTGGACTCCACGTGTGCGTGCGCGGGGTCTTGCTTAAATAGCACGCCCACTTGGGCTTAAAGGAGGCTAAAATTAAAATAAAAGAGGAGTAAATATAAATATTAATATAAAGTCTGAATAATATAGTAAACGTAAGTCCAATCCAAGGATGTAGGAATCCGCACCTTGTGGGTGATGTAGTTGAAACACGTAGAGAAGCGAACGGGAGAAAATTCTTCCAGCGGTCCTGGCAAAGGCAAAGCGGGACTCTGGGTGGACTCCACGTGTGCGCCATTTCTCCTTTTCTTGTTCCTGGATTTTTGGAAACAGTAGGTTTACATACTTGCTGGAGGATTGCCTCCTGTTGTTGCGGTTGGGATTTCTGCTGCTAGAAGTCTATCTCGTGCTCCTTGAGTCCTGCTCATTTAACTGAGGTTCCGAGGCAAGCTTTGCATGCTGGGACCATCTCCAAGCTATTTAGCTGCTGCTTCCTGCCATTTACCTCCAGAGTGTTCCGTCTTGGTGCTCGTCTCTGCCATTGTCTTGAAGATTGGTGGTATACTACTGCACTTCCTTATCTGCTCCTTGGGCCATTCTGGGTCGCCTTCACTGTTGTCTCCACTGGGGGGCGATTTTCTGTAGCTATGACATCCTCCTTTGTTCAGTAAGTTGCACAAATCTTCTTTGTTGGTTCCCCTCATGTTCCTTGCCAGTATTTTTGCTGCTGGCTTGAGGGGATTCCTTCTGGGAGGGCTGTTTGTACTTTTTTAGGTAATTGGGTTCTCTGTTAACTCGGGTTTCAGATTTGTGGGTACTGGATCCTTTAAAATGCACCTAGAGAGAAGCCCTGTTGTTTAGCCACACCGTCAGTCTTTCTTTCATTGCCTTGAATGCTTACCTCTGGATCCTGGGCCTGGGCACATATTCTTGATACTCATCTTCATGGGTCCCTCTGGTCCAGGGTAAAGACGTCTCTTATAGTGGCCTAGTCCTGCTCTCCACTCCTGCAAATGTGTATTCTTACTTAGTCTCTCTATTTTTAATAACACTGTAACCATTTTCCCCTGGAGTGAATTGCACGTTATTGCATAAAAAATGGATCTGTTTTTTTAATAGTCATTGTTTTTTTTATTTTTTTCCATCCTCTCTGGCACTGTCTTTGACTGTTGTGTGCATTTGTATTTTATCAATACTATGCCCTAGAATGCCACAATTACTGTGGATTGTTGACAATGGCCTTAGGAGCTTGTACACCTCTTTTCCTGTGTTAAGAGCTCCCTCCTTCTTCCCTTCACTCTGCCCTTCCTCCTTGGGCTCTCCCCCTGCTCCTTCTTCTGAAGCCAAAAACCTTGGAGTCATCTTCGACTCATCTCCCTCTTGCCTCCCTCACGCTCAGGACATTGCCAAGAAGCCCCACCTTCAGCTCTTCCTTCTCAAAGGAATTATCAATGTTCTCACTTTCCTGCAGAGGCTCAATGTTACCCGAGCCCTGGTTCTCTCTAGGCTTGCCTATTGCAATAGCCTCCTCCTGAATCTACCAACTTCTACTCTGTGACCCCTCAAGCTAATCCGGAATAAGGCAGCTGAACCTATCCTTGGCCTTAAGCCCAGGGACTGCATCTCACTTGCCCAAAGAAGTCTTCACTGGCTTCTGGTTGCTGCATGGATTACATTAAAATCTCTCTGAATCATCCACAAGGCTGCCTGGGCCCGGGGACCACACTATCTTCAACTTTGTTACTAAATACATTCCCTCTAGACCACTACGTTCCTCTGGCAACAACTCTTTGTGTGTAAAGCGTTTTGCTAAACAGAGAGTAGGTGGTTGTTCGCTTTCCTCAGCTCGCTTCCTCCTATGGAACAGCCTCCCCCTCCCTCTGCACTTTGAGCAGGACTTTCTTAAATTCCGGAAGCTCCTTAAGACATTCCTCTTTACATCCTCCTTCCCTTCCTCTCTCCTCTACTAATACCACAGTTGCTGTGATTGGCGTCTGGGCCCTTATGCATCCTTGGGGCCCCTGACCTCCCACGCCCAATCGTCCCAGCTCCTGTCTACCCTCAGCACTTGCATTGGCACACCCTCCGCCCTGGAGGTTCCCACTTACACCTAAAGCGGCTCTAGGCCGTGTAGCGCTCAACCTAGCACTTCATCTGTGGCTCACCCATGAGCTCCCCAGCACTTATGCCCTCTGCCCTCTTCCTTGCTGCACTTGCACATTCTGAATGCTCACAAGGCATACTAGGTTTGTCCTTTTACCTTTTTTCCTCCCACTGCTCTTAAATATTGTGTTTTGTAATGTGTTTCACTCACTTGTTCCCTCCCTTCACCCTGCGGGCACTTTGAAACAGTATTATACTTACTGTATAAGCACCCAACAAGCAAACAATAAATAAATAAAATGTCTGGTTCTGTTTTCTATCCACGCCTTGTCTTTATATGTTGTGTTCCTGTCGCAGGGTAGTTGCCCTACAATATAATATGACTGATTTGTGTCTTTAGTGCAGTCTACTAATGTTGTTCATGTACTAGGGATTTTTAGCTATGTTTAGAATGCCTGGTTCCCTTTTTCTCCCTTGCCTTCTTAGTCACTATATGTTGTATGCCTATCTTTAGATAGTGGATCCACATTTAATTAAAGGGGGAGAGTCCTCAAACACATGTACTATTTTTTTATAGTATACTTGGTATGTGTGTTTATACTGGGTACTTCTAATTGATAGTGTTATATGCTTAACATAGGGTATTTATATATTTCTCAGTATTTGAGGATGATGTATTTTCTATTGATAGGTGTGGACTAAGTACCTATGTATCAGCCTTGTAAGTGATTTCAATCCAGCACTCCAACTAAGTCAATGCCTAGTATGGGATGCCCAATGGAAAGCCTTATTTATATATTTTTATGTCAAAAGTTCTTTTAATTCTGGATGATGTACCCTTATGTAACGCCCCTCTCTTGAATCCCCCGGTCTCACTGAACCAAGAAGAAGGTTGTTTTGCAAAGTTAAAAGATTTATTTGAAGAATTGAACAATATCTGGATATCACACTTCTGAATATGAACAATGATCAGCAATGGGTAGTATTACAATAATCAACGATCTCTTTAATAAATTAGGAGTAGGAATAGGAAGAATAATGTAGCGGAGTATAACTTTGTATGGTTCAAGGAAATGCAATGATAGGAAAGAATGCAACACAGAAATAAAACTTGATATGAATTCAATCACAGACAATGGGATTACTCTTTCCCTCTGTTACTACTCACTCCCCCCAATATGCAATATGAAGATATGGAATGAGGGCACACAGGTTTCAGGAATAACAATCAACAATTGCAGTTTCAATCCCAATGCCCCCCCAGCAAGCTTAAAGAGAACAGGTATGGTTTCAAAACAGATTAATTGTTTTTAAATGTAATATGAATTGAATGGGAAAATGGTAAAAATGATTTTAATTTGCTAAATTGAATTCAGAACTAGTGAGAGTGGCTATGGATTGGTTCAGGTCAACACTAGCAATGATTGTAGAATGATTAGCAGATGGAAAACGAAATTCAGAAGTTGGAAGCAAGAAATGGCTATCTTATATGGAGTGAAATTGAGCCAAATTCCAATTCGCAGCAACTTTTCCGCGTGGGAGAAACACGATTACGGAAGAACTATAAGGAATTGGAATGTCGTGTTGGGTTCGTTTGTAAGCTGAGGATGTTAGCTTCAAAATGACATTTAAATTTCTAGGACGTACGGTTCAAAAGTTAGAGAGGTTTTAGTGAAGGTCGATTTTTCTCAGAAGAGTCAAAATTTCAAAATGAAAGATGCGCTTTAAAGATTAGGAACCAAGATGGACTTATACTAAGGGGCTATGAAAGTGCAAGATACCCAACGGGACAGCCACCAGAACAGGGCGCCTCCTGCTCTGACTTCTGTTTGCCAGGACTTTCTTCAGAAAAATATCAGCGCACAGATGATTATCACTACAATTATCACAGACTATATAATGAGAAGGATTCAGGATGGGCACAATATTCTATAATGCAGTTCTGGATAGGTTGAAATGGATTGAATAGGATTACTTTAAACTAAGAAATGACTATGGACAGCTCTATACTAAATACTCACTACTATGGCTTTGGAATGGAATGGGCCAGTCAAAGATCTGGTCATGGGTTTGGCTGGGATTCGCTCACCACCGGACAGGTCTCAGGCGCTGGGTTCTGCTCTCAGCAAGGCACTCTGGTCTGCACGGCCTCTTGGACTGGATCTGACGTGTTCTGGGTTACAGCTCTGCTGGACGGATCTGGATCTTGGATTCTAGCAAGAGAAGCAGCAAAACAGCTCAGCCAGGCTGGTGGATCAGTTAGGTTAGGCCCGTGGAAGTTTAGGGGTTAAATCGGGTTGCTAGATTTTAAAGGCCTGCTGAAAAAGTTCAGCTTTATGGGTTAGGCCTCTGCTTCAGGGATCTGGAGTCTGGTTCTAGAGTCTGGTTCTGGAGTCTGGATCTTCCTGCAGGGTGCTTCGCCAGTGGATCAGTTGAGGAGTGAAAGTGTGTGTGGGTCCTCAACAATCCCTATTTATCCATTTTCCAAAGTGGGTGGGGAGGCTGATTGTCTGTGCCCAACCCTCTAAAGATCTGATAGGTCAAAGAATTCCCCCTCTCCTAATTTGAGCAAGGAACAGTGTGTCATGATGTGTCATGTTTATGGCTTAGGCAGAAAGCCTCCCCTTTGTCTCTGTACAGTATATCTTATTTTTCATTAAAAAAACAGATTGCCAAAGGTAAGTTTCTGTCAAAGTCTCATGTTCGTAGGAGTTTTGGTTCGCAAATGACAGTTTTTTGTGCTTTTGGTTGGTTACACATTTTCGGATCTGTACAATTGTTTACACATACATGCACATACCATCTGGGCATACTTCTGTAAGTTTTCATCTTCATAGCATAATCACAATAGCTAAAATATTAAAATGTTCGTGGTTCAGTCTCAGAACATCACACAGATTCCAGATTAGTTTTAAACTGTGAGCGATCTTTTCATTTTAATAATCTCCAAGTTTCATATTTTTGTCAGTTTGGTACAATATTTTATAAGTCTTTTCCTTAAACATATATTTACTCCAGTTTCAAATCGACATTTTCAGTCTGGCCCGCCTCCAAGGTCTTGGCTGATCCAGAGAGTAACTTGAGCTCCTTCCTGACGGGGCTGATTTCTATTGACGCCCCAAATTAGCATTTCCATTCAGCTCAAGGGAGTCCTTTGTCTACACTCAGAGCAACATGCCGCAGTGCCCCTCCTAGTTCCTTTCACACCAGCCTGCCAGTTTCTTAGCAGAGAGCAGGGGGAAGATTCCTTTGTGTGGGAGAAGGTGTGGAATGTCTTTGAAGCTCAGTGTGGCTAACTTTAACTTTTAAACTCAATGTCTGAAATTGTCTTGTCCTAAAATATAAATTACATTCTTAACCAATACATCAACCAATTTCTTAATTCAAGCCCTTTTAAAATATAGTTTTGAATTGTATCCACCTCTTAGGCTTCCAATAGCAAGTCTTTCTTTGGCATATTTAGCTTTTGAGACACAAGTTTCACCTGTTAGATTTAGAGATCGCCAGCGTCTGATAGAGGCGAGTAACGGTATTGCACCCATTTTCAAGATAACTTTCCAAGCAAGCAATCTTCAATGTGGATTTTCTTCTGATAAGTGTACTTCTGTGCACATTGTATTTATGGGGATTCTTGAAGTAGAATGATGTTTAACACCCCACCAGTGAGGTTGGATCTTTTGGGTGGTTTGTGACCCATGATTTGTGCAAATTTGACAACCAAGAAAAAACGGATTTTCACACAGCTCTGTTTCTTTTGCAATCAGCCTTGCTCTGTGGGCAGCCAAATGATGGGTTTTTACAGTGGTCTCCTGTGTTACCACTGAGATAGGCAAAAGTGGATGGCGGCCTATTTTTCAGATTTTTACTGCACACTTTTGGGTGATTTTTAGCAAGCAGCAGCTTTCCGGCAGCCATCCTGATGTTCCTGATGCAAGCAATGCACAGTAGTGTTGCAGGGCCTGGACTAGTGGGTTGAAACATCCCACACCCTCTTGCGATTTGGCGTTGATCTTCCATCAATGGAAATTCGCAAGAATGGGATGTCAGCCTCATCTTTTCTGATTCCACCAATGGCAAAGTTCATCATCTTTTCCTCCATCAGGGGTGAATCGATATGTTCTCCTCGCCAGTCCTGATGTGAGTATTGGGCGATACTGCGGGCCCCTCGGATCTTTGCTCCCGGTCCCTGGGTAGTCCTCCTTGGTTAGTCTCCATGGTTTCTAATTCTAGGATGACAAAGCAAAGAACATATTTGTAGACATTTCCCCACCACTAGTAATGTAGTGGGGCGGACACATACCTTTTGATAAATCAGGACACATTTGTATTATTGTATTTCATAGGCGTATGTGGAATATTTTAGAGTTGGAATTTTATGGAACTGGAGTGGGCCCCTCTGGGGTTCCAGAAGACTCCTCCAGTTGCTGTAGAGTGTGCCTAGGATGGCAACAATTTAGTTGATTAATATGGACCCACTTATCTTCCCCTTCTGCCAAACTGCCTTTGGGGATGCGGATTTTGTAGGCGACTGGTGAGATTTTGTCTACAATTTCAAAAGGACCCCTCCAGGTAGGCAAAAATGTGCTCTGTTTGGCCTGGTTCCTTTGGAAATTGTATAAGTAGACCTGGTCTCCTACATTGTACTCTTTTCTGGTCGTCTTCAAGTCATAGTGGGTCTTCATGCTGTCGGCTGATCTTTCTAGATTTCGCTGAGCATAGGCAAAAGCATGTTGAAGGTGTTTTCTCAGATTTTCAACATACTCATGAGTTGTGGAGGCATTGATCAATGTCTGCTCTTGGGTTCTATAGAGCAGATGCTGGGGAAGCACCATCCTGCGTCCAGTCATCAGCTCAAATGGTGACATTTTAGTTGCAGAGGGAAGGGGTAGATCTGATGGCCATTAGGACAAGAGGTAATCGAATATCCCAACTTGGCCCAGAATCCGCCACAAACGTTTTTAATATGCTCACAATTGTTCTGTTGTATCTCTTGACTGCACCACTAGAGGCTGGCCGGTAAGCAATGTGTAGCTTCCTTTTAACCCCAAGTATCTCCCACATCTTTGTCATTACTTTGCTGGTGAAATGGCTACCTCTGTCTGACTCGATCCTTTGGGGTAGTCCAAAACGCAAAAAGATGTGGTTGATCATCAGGGCAGCTGCTGTTTCTGCCTTGCAGTTTGGGGCCGGAAGACATTCCACCCATTTAGTAAACAAGCATGTCACGGTCGACATGTGCTTGTTCCCCTAGAGGAGCGAATCACAGGCCCGATAAAGTCGACTTGCAAATCTGACCATGGCAGTGTCATCCCCCTCTTTTGGAGAGGCGCACGGTGTGTGAGGGATGTTGGCTGAAATTGTGCACACACAAGACACCCCTTCAAGTATTGGTCGAGGTCCTGCCCCATGTGTGGCCAGTATGCAACCTCTGTTAAGATTTCAAGTGTTATATGAAACCCCCTATGACCGGCTGTGGCCGCATCATGGGCGTGACTGAACATCAGGCTTTGGAATGAGGTAGGAACCACCCATTGATCATGGCCAGCTAGGGATTTCCTCGCCAACAAACCGTCTTGGATTCGGAACATTTTTGGACATTTCATCAACACTCTGAGGTCCTCTTTCCCTATGTAATCTGTATCCATCAGGGGAAAGTTCTCAGGGTCCTCGATGTGTTGATAAAACATACCAATTATTGTATCCCCTTTTTGAGCCGTAATCAAATCAGCATCTGGGATCTCCTTACTCCATTGTGCAGTTGAGAGTTCATTGTGAGCATTTGTCTGGGACCTATTGATAGCAGTGACCTGGATTTCCCCCAACAGGGACTCAATCTCTATTAGATCCCCTTGGATGGCCCCGGTTTTGGCCAGCTGATCAGCCAAGTCATTTCCAGTTTTGTCTGGTCCCTCTACTTTAGAATGACCTTTGATCTTTTTCCAGTAGATGGTCATCCCATTCGAGGTGACCAGATCATCATTATTTTGAATTAATTTCCCATGTTTCAATGGTTTGTTAACATGCCTCTGGTTTTCCAGTTAACCAGGTGCTCCACAAATCTGTTCTGTACATAATCCGAATCTGTGATTATGACCAGTTCATGGAGTTGATGTTGGACAGCAGTGAGGATGGCTTGATGCACAGCCATCAACTCTGCCACTTGACTACTTCGGGGACCAATCTTGTACCCAGCGGAGGGTTGTGGGATCTCATTCACCCATGCATTCCCTACGCCGGCCACAAGTTCCTTTTCCCTGTTGTTGTCAACGTGGTAAGAGCATCCATCCACATAGACAGTGGGCATTCCCTCACACTTGTCTTCTTCAAAGACTTTGTGTGGGGAATTGAGTTATGCCTCCATGTTGTCCTTCATTTTTAGACTCTCGTCCTCGAGACAGTTTTCTCTGGCACAATCATGCAAGTCAGCCAGACCTTGCGCGAGGGGACTCTTCTTGTTTTGGCCATATCTGACCTCCACAGGAAAGCCTTGCATTGACAGAATCCAGGAAGTAATTTGGGAATTACTCACATTTCCGGCCCGGATTCTGTCACTTGGAGATATTGCAGAGGCTGGTGTGGAGTCTCCACTATGATGTGTTCCCCCTGGTAAACGGGCGGTAATTCTTCAATGCCCACACAGTTGCCAGGAGTGCCTTCTCACAATCGTTGAATTTTTCCTCCACAGAGGATAAAGTTTTACTCGCCTAGGAGATTACTTTATTGACCTTGTCATGCTTTTGGTATAATACTGCAGTCAAGCATGTATTAGAGAACCCTGTCTCCAAGAAGAACTCCTTGTTTCTGACAGGGTAAGCTAGGCAAGGCGCTTGTGAGAGGCTTCTTTTGAGTTGTCTTACTGCCTCGGCTTGTTCTGGACCCCATTCCCACTTGACCCCCGCCTTCAAAAGATGAATCAGGGGTCTGGTGATCTCTGCGTAGCCCTCAATGAACTTTCTGCTGAAATTAGTCAGTCCAAGGAGGCTCCTGAGTTCCCGCAGAGGTGTGGGGTCTTTCAATTTCTGGAGTGCTTCCACTTTCTTTTTCTGGGGACAGAGACCCTGACGAGTAATCTCATGCCCCAAGAAATGTACACGGGGTCTACACCACTGTGCCTTTTGAAAGGACATTTTTGCTCCGGCCGCCCTCAACTGTGTTAGAACATAACAGATCTCCGCTATGTGTTCCTCCACAGTTGAGCTTTTGATGAGAACATCATCTACATAGGCCAGGTTACCCCTCTCACCCAGGTCAGGCATGGCCTTATTTAGAAAAATTTGAATTCATTGCCGGAGTTGATGTATCCGAAGGGAGTCTGGGTCCACGTGTACTGCTGGCCCCCAAAGGTAAAAGCCAGCTTGTATTGGTCCTCCCTACTGACAGGTACAGTCCAGTATCCATTGGTCAGGTCTATTGCAGTGAATACCTGTGACCCCTGGATCTGGGCCAGCCCTTGGTCAATGTAGGGAAGAGGCCATCAGGAAGTATGGACCCGTTTGTTGAGCTCCCTAAGGTCGGCGCACAGTCTCCACTGGCCGTTTGGCTTCAAAATCCCCAGCACCGGATTATTGAAGGTGCTGTGGACTGGACGGATTATCCCACGGGACCCAAGGTTCTTTATGATTTCAGTAAGGGACTCCATTGATGCGAGAGGCAAGCGATATTGCTTCACAAACACTGGAGTCATGCCAGGGTCCGTGGGAATTGTTGTGTGGATGTGGGTGCGACCACAGTCATATGAGTCCACCGCAAAGAGATCTTGAAAATCCAAGAAAACTTGTTTCAACTTTTGCTTCTGCTCCAGAGTCTTGCAGGCATCAGCTAGGTTGACTCTCTCTTCAACCATCTGCCTGAAGCCTGGAAAGACTTCTGGTTTTGCTATCTCAGCGGCGTCCCCCAGCTGGGTGGAAAAGTCCCTGGTCAAAGTGCTGATTTGGACTGGTGGCTTCAGGTGGGAAAGTCAGCCCTCATTGACCTGGAAAATCACCTCATCCCTCCTGAAGTCACAAGTCACATCTTCCTTACCATAAGGGCAGGAGGTGTACACCAGGAAGTTCCCCCCCCATGCCAGGTAAAGATCCTGTCTGGTGTTGTGTTGTCATCACTGTCACTGTCAAAACAGTCCTTGGGGATTGGTCCTAACAGTTAATTTCCTAAATCTATGGAAAAATGTCGGTCATCAACCGCCATTCCAATAATGGTGCCTGCGGCTAGAGTGATACTCTTTAAGTCGCTGTTATCCACCTCTATCGGAATGGTGTCATGTTCTATGTTGACTAGTGGTGTTGGGTTTACCCCCAACCCTTGCTGTTGGGGAGAAGCATTTAGATGATTATAGGCCTCAGGGTTTTTCAATTTCTGTCCTCTTAACTTTCACTTCCAGGGAGAATTGTCGGGTCCTTTCTGGGATGGTGACTTCCTCTCCAATCTGAATTTCAACTGCATAAGGCAGCATTTGAGCTGACCTAAATGCTTTCTCTGGATCATCAAAGCCCGTGGGATTATCCGCTAATCGGGACCAAACTTTGAAGTTTATTAGGTCCAAACTAATGACAAAGCGATTGAGAATGTCATTGCCTAAGTAAAAGCGGCAGTGACGTCTCGCATGACCCAACAATTATGGACTATGCTCTTGTTGCCTATGGAGATTTTGAGCATACACCTGCTTGGCAGGAGATGTTTGGAATTGTGCTTCCAGATCCATTTCCCATTTGTCTATGAGTCTAAATATGGGAATGGCTGAACAGGGTTGAACAACTGCTCTCCAATTTGCTGAATATCAGCCAGGCTCTGAGCTGATTTGACATCTTTCTGGACTATAGGAGTGGGAATGTCTGATTGTGGATTGGTAAAGAATTTCAGAGTGTTTCCTTCCAGTGTGGAATGCCACCTTAAACTGGAAGAAAGGTTGATTTTCAGAAATAGAGAGGGCCTCCCATCACCAGTCTGTTGTCCTACTGCTATTACTGTCACGTCCGGAATTTGGTTGTTCTGGAAGTGAAATTCTACTTGGTCAGATTTTTGTTCAACCATGTGGCAGGTGCCGTTTAAACTAACATGGTTGACACTCTGTTTCAATTTTATTGGTCGGCTAGTCTGCGTCCAGAGGACCTTGGTTACGCAATCTATTAGGGGTTTGTTTTATTATTTATAATGCGCTAGTGAACCCGGGGTATCCGGGCGCAGCATTTAAGAAATTTCAAAGCTTGGTTACAATACACAGAGAATATACATGATGCAAAAAGTGGGTACATGAAGTTATATACAAATCAAATCAGCAGTCATATTATAGGACCGTAATGTACAAGTGAGCAGGAAGGCACACTTGGTTACAGTGTGTGCAGGTAGCGCTGGGCATTGCATATCCTAGTGGGACCCTAATTTCAGCCAGGAGACAACCTTGGATCGGAAGTTCTGATAGGGTAGGTCAGCTCTGAGGTTTGGGGGCAGCGAGTTCCAAAGCTTGGCAGCTCTTACTGGGAAACTGTTACCCCCTGTGGTGGCCCGTTTGTAGTGGGGAACAGAAACAATCTTTATAGATAGTTCTGACAGGTCTTAAGGAGGATTGTCTGTGGAATCTATTGATCAGGCAGATAGGGGCAGCATTATTGAGGGACTTGTGGGTGAGAGATGCCGTTTTTAAGAGAATTTTATCTCTAGTGGAGAGCCAGTTGTTCTGTTGGCTGAATCCTGTGATGTGCTATCTTCTGGAGATGCCCAGTGCTGCTCTGAGAGCGTTGTTCTGGAGGGTTTGCAGTTTACTGGTGGTGGCCTTGGTGGACCCCAAATACATGGCATTGTAATAGTCGAGGCGAGACAGTATGAGGGCTCTGGCAAGTGTCAGGCAGCTGGAGTTAGGAAAGGTTTGGCTGCGCGGATTAATTTACACGCATAAGCTGTGGCGGATGCAAGAGAACTCACTTGTCTTTTGAGGGAAAGAGAAGAGTCTAAGTAGAACCCCAGAGTTTTGACCTCCTGTCCGACTTTGATGTTGTTCCCATCAGTCATGAAGGAATTATAGGCAGGGCCAAGTTTCTTAATACTGAATGTGGTGCCTAAGATGATGAGCTCAGTTTTATCATCATTCAGGCATAGTCCATGAGTGGCCATCCATGCCTGAATGATGATGTACACCCTATTTAGCAAGGCCAAATCCTTTCCATTATCTCCTGAAAGCGGAAGGAGGATCTGGGTATCATCTGCATAGTTAGTGTAGGTGATACCAAGATGATCCAAATCATCGAAAAGGGGCTTGGTAAATATGTTGTATAGTGTAGGGGAGACACAAGAGCCCTGAGGAACACCGCAGGTGATGGGTGTAGGGTCAGCTGCTGCTGTGGGAGAAAAGACCCTCATGGTCCTACCATTAAGGAAGGATGTAATCCAGGTGATGGCTTCAGTGGAAAAGTGAGATGAGGTGTGGAGGTGTGAGCATACGATAGTGATCGACCAAATCAAAAGCTGCAGATAGGTCGAGGAGGAGGAGTAGAGCCGCTTGTCCGTTGTCTCTGAGCAGATCGATCTGTGCTTTCAGGTCAATGAGGGCAGTTTCGGTCCCATGTTGGGGACGGAATCCAGATTGTCTGGATCCTAGGAGGTTGTGTTCTTCCAAGTGCTTCTGTATTTGTATGTAGGCAATCTTGTCCAAAATGTTTATTAAGAAGGGAACAGTTGTTATAGGACGGTAGTTTGTGGGTATGGCTGGGTCAAGTGTAGGTTTTTTCAGTAGTGGGAGTACCCAGGATTGTTTTAGGTTGGAGGGGATGGATCCAGTGGCGAAGGAGGCGTTTATTAATTTAGTGATGAAAGGGGAGAGATCATGGCAGCATCTTTAATAAGCTGTGCAGGGCACAGATCGCCCTGGCAGTTAGACGGTTTCAAGGACAAGATAATTTTTTCGACTTCCAGTATGTTGACTTTAGAGAATTGGAAGCGGGTGGAGTCTGTGGGCATGGGCTTTAACGGAATTTTTGAGTTGAGGGTGTCATTTAGGGTAGCTCTTTTGCTGGCGATTTTACTTTGAAGAGTCACGATCTTATTCACTAGGGCACTTTGTATTTCTGAGCACCAGTTTTTGTCTTTGATGCACGTGTCAAGGGGTGCTATGGGGGTTTCTATTTCTTTAAGGATGGAAAAAGTTTTTTCGTGTTGGGTTTAGCTTGAGATATGCGAGAGTCAAAGGACGCTCGTTTGGCCAGGTAAATTTCTTTTTTGTAGAGTGCAGCTAGTTTGGAGAATTTGGTTTTGTTAGAGATTGACAGGGATTTTTTCCAAATGGCCTCGCAGTTTCTTTTTTGCTGCCTAAGATTTTTAAGGAACGGTGTGAACCATTTGTTAAGGTGCGTTTTTGGTTTGCTAGGTCTAAGTGTAAGGGGGGGATGCAGTCCAGCGAGGTGGCCATGATCTTGTTATATTCTTCGACCAGGGACTCGGGATCCAGGTTGTCAGGAAGTGTGTTAAGTGAGTGAAGTAAGTTAGGGATAAGTCTTTCTACTGTCATGTTCTTCTTGTTTCTGGTGAGAGTGGGTGGGGCCTTAGTGATGGGTGTGGGTGGAGGTCTGTCCGTGGATAGCATGAATAATACCAGGTGGTGGTCTGTCCAGGCTAAGGGTGAAGTATTTGAGATTCACTGGACAGTTGTAGTCAGCCACCCAGTCGAGGGTTCTGCCTTTTACGTGCGTAGGTGTCAGGCATCTTTGCACGAAGCCTAGTTTAGGAAGCGTGTTAGCTCTGGCGCTGGCGAGATGGTCATTCGGGTCGTTGTAGCCCAGGTTGAAGTCCCCTAATGTGAGAACTTTGGTGGAGCTTGTTAGGGAGAATTATCTGTTTAGGCTGAATTTCCTAACCTAGTGAGTCCCCCAGCAGCTTTGCTGGATTTTTGGGGTTTATTTTTTTTCTCCTGCCAAGAGTGAGACTCTCTTACCCTCACTCTTGGGCATGACTTGAGAGTGTTTCTGTGACTTGCTATGCGCTTATGGGCTATGGGGTATTTTTTCCCCATAGGCTATCATTGGTTTTTGAATGTGTTACACAGCACCCTCAGTGCAGTAACATAGGGGTGTCATTGAGACCCCCAAACATAGACTCCACACCCTGGGACTGACTACTGTCTCCCTGGGTCTGTAAAGTCCCCATTGACTTTACTAGTCTTAACGTAGGAACTTAACCAGTACAAACCATCATACTGTGGAAGTACTGGTTGGGGCAATTAGATTGCCCCTGGGTTTGTTGTCGAGGGGGTACTGTCCCGTCCCCCCTCGCCGGGTTTCTGGCTGGTGGCAGTGGATACCACGGAAATATTCCACCGGAATATTTCCCAATGGGATTTCCCATTGATTTTAATGCACCACTTTTTGGTGCAATGTTAAAGATACCGCCGGTTTATTTATTTAATATAAATTCACCAGTTGGGATTTTTTGCCAGGACTCGCCGCCAAAATAGCGTCTAGGTTCACTTCAGTAACCCTGAACCCGAGTCGAGCCTTTGTTCCACTTTTGGCGGGCTTTTGCACTGAAGCCCTCCAAAGTGGTGCCATTCTGTCTGGGTACCACAGGGGGTGCGGGAGGGGGTTTAGGCACCCTGGACTGAGTTGCCTTGCCAACTCATGTCGCACTCTGGTGTGATTGGCCCAAGTGGTGAGCCACCCCGCTCACCACTTAGCATGTTTGAGTGACAGCTATGCTGTATGAATGGGGGTTTGCTGCATAAAAGCAGGGTTTTTGGGACTGGTTCTGGAGAAGTCGCCACAGGACCTAAGAAGCCGAAGAGGGAGAAGCCGAGCCGACCTGCCAAGACGACACCACCGGTGGAGCCCTGCGGAACCGTCTCACCACTTTTCCCGACGACAGAGGAGATCTCCCGCCGGAGAGTCTTCTTCCCTTGACTGGTGGGGACAACCAGTTTCTGCCTTCTTCTCGCCACCCTGAAGCACCTCGTGGCCGCCTTGCCTGTGCCAAGCACCCCGGCAACCGGGATACCACTTTTTACCTCAACCGCGAAAGAGGGGTAACATCCTTTTAACCGGAAAAACTCCACGGCTGGTTTCTTCCCTGGTAGTGCAACGACCTTCAGCTTTCCTCCACGACGAGATCTTCTCCTCCTCTGGACGACGCTGCGACTTGCACCCACTTCCAGGAACAACTGCCCCCGCTGGAGGATCCTTTCCATTTTAAAAGGTACTGTGTTCCGCCCGGCTTCCCTTGCCCCCGATTGTACGGGGTAGATTTAACCCCCGGCTCTTGACCCTGGGTAAGCCTGGGCACCCTAACTAAACTTTTCTTAACTGGGAAAAACCTTTTCTACTCACCTGTAAAGACTTGTGACATTGTGTGATCTTGGGCATCTTTTTGCCTGCCTTTCCCTAGAGTGGGCGTGGCAACCGAACTTCCTTGCTCCACAATAGACTGCCTTTCTACACTCACTGTGAATCTCTGAAAAGTGTTCTACCTGGCTGTTTTCACTTCTTTTGCCTTTTCCCTCCCTTTTAACTAACTTGTTGGAGTGCCATCTAACGTTAAGCGCTCACCTCTGTTTGGAAATAAGTGGTGTTAACTTAGACTTGTCCAACAAATAACTAGGGATGTACATATGAGTAATAGTGACTTTGTTTTGACTTACTTACCTTTTCTGTGCTAGTGTAATTTATGAGTGTCTTTTAAATAAATAACTATATACTTTTACACCTAGCTCTGGTCAGTGTTTGCTTGTACTATTGTGCCTCTGTACCTATTATGTATGCTCTGTATACTGCCTAACTCTTCTTGAGGGAAGTCTGACTGCTCAGCCACAGCTACCAGGTAAACCTGGGTGGTACAGACTGCTACCAAGTGAGTTTACTGCCAAACACCTGTAGTCTTAAATCTTTTGCAGTGGTCCCAGAGGGAACTGCACAGGTTTCTGTCTAACACTGGTGTACAGCGGTGGGATTTGTATTGAGCATACACTTTAGTGTACTTTTGAGATACCTTAGTGCAACTAACCACAAAGCTTAAGCACAAAAAGAAAAAGTCATATTCTAACCTGTCTACTATGGAAAGATATAGTCAAGAGTCCCTTGCTACAAAAACTGCTGATTGTCTAAGACTTCTCTGTAAGCATAAGAATCTCATGACTAAAGGAAAGAAAATGGAGCTAATAGAAAGGTTGTTAGAAAACCAAAGTCTGGATGATGGTTCAGAGGAACCTAACATTCCAGCAAATGTAGAGAACAGCAATGATATTGATATTGAACAAAGTATTGGTGATCTTGGATCAGAACCAGAAGAGGAGGATGAAACTATTGTAGATGTTCCCCCTAGGCCTCTGTCTGCTCTACCAGCTGTACCTACTGGGCCTTTGCCAGGCCCCACATTTGGTCCTCAGTACTATGAACTGGAGAAAATGAAACTTGAATTAGAGTACAAGAAACTTAATGCTCAAACCGACAAAGAACTAAGGCTAAGAGAAAACGAGCTCAAGTATGAGCTAGAAATGAAGAAATTGTCTGTTGAGAATGCTTCTCTCTCTGGCTCCTCTAGAAGTTCCAGTCCTAAAAGACCCTGGATGCCTAAAGAATTGATTGGTATGTATGAGCCTAAGTTGGATGTGTTGGATTGGTTGTCTATGTTTGAGTATAATCATGGGCTCCAGAACATCACAGGTAATGAGTTACTCACCTGGTTGTTCTCTAGGCTTCCCCCTGTTGCGACTGATGCAGTAATGGAGTTGGGGGAGGAGGATAGGAAAGAGTATGAATGTGTGAAACTAGCTTTGATAGCTAGGTTTGGGAAGACCCCTTCCCAGTATCTTAGGAGGTTTAGAAGCCTCAAAAAGCATGATGGTACCCCTTGGGCTACCTGGGTGTGTGAAGGGTTAAAAAACTTAGAGGGATGGATTAAGGGTTACAAAGTGAACACTTATGAAGGAATGAGAAATCTTGTAATGATGGAGTCAATTTATGATGCCTGCTCTCCTGAGCTCAGACAGCACTTGGCTGACTCACGGGAATTAGATCCTAGAAAGCTAGCTAAGGCTGCTGACTTGTGGGTGGCCAACAGGGCTACTCACAAGGATTCTGGGGTAACTCAGAAGAAGGATGAGGGGAGACAGCCTAAGAAGGACTCCAAAGAGAATTCAAATAATTCCAATTCCAAAGAGGGCCCCAACCCATACCATAAGAGTAAGCCACCTGGGAAACCACAGCAGAGTAGTATACCTTCTGGTGCCAAACCAGAAGGAGGTCAGAACAAGCCTCCATTCCAAAGGGCCTTTGGATCCTGTTATGTTTGTAAGGCTACTGACCATGCGAAAGGAGATCCCAGATGTAAGGGTAAACCTTCAGGGGTCCAGCTTGTCTCCTTAGCCTTCGCTCCAGAGGAGGAAGTCCCTATGGCAAGTGGAAACTTTCTACTACTGGCTGATGAACCCACTGGAGTCTCAGCCAGTGTTTCCTTCGTCTCTCTGGGGTTGTGGGAACAACAGAATTTAGATGTCTATAATTCTATCCCAGATAATACTAAAGAGTATTATAAGGACAGTGTCCACGTGAATGGTCAGGAGACTCCTGCCATCAGGGACACTGGGGCCAGCATAACTGTGGTGGATGAATCATTTTTCAAGGCAGAGGATGTTGCTAAGGCACCCAAATGCCTCACCAAGTTAGCTGGAGGGCCTGTGCAGATGTGTCCCCAGTTACCAGTTCTCATCCAGTGTAATGATATGGCTGTGAAGATACCTGTCAGTATACAATGTGAGGTACCAGGGAGGGTTCTGTTGGATAATGACCTGAAAGCTCTTGGAGTTGTGTCACATACCCCCAGACCTCCTAGTAAAAGGTTACAGGAGCTCACCAAACCTGCAAGAGAGAAAACCCTGCAAGGTTTATCTCTGGAGATGATGACAGAAATCACTCCTCTCCCACTGGAGCAACTTACCGCAGTAATTACCAGATCAGGAGCAAAGGGGCAACCCAAGACTCCTAGAAAAAAACCTACAGCAAGCACTCCAGTGCTTCCAACAAGGACTTCCCCGAGGTTGTCCAAAGTTACACCTGTAACTCCACCTCCAGCTGAGGCGCTGAGAGGGAGGTACAACCCTGTCTGGTTGAACTAGACTCTGAAGAAGAGCTAGTAGGAGGCCCAGAACTTATTGGAGACCTGGACCCGGCTGACCATCCTGAGCTGCAGTCTTTACTGGCAGAAGGGGGACCCAGTAGGTCAGCTTTTCGTAAGGGACAAAGAGAATGTCCAACTCTGGAGGGCCTTCGCCAACAGGCAGCTTCTCAGGCTGATGGGCAAGAGCCTGGGAAGTATAGGTTACACTGGGAAGATGGCCTCTTCTACAGTGAACCAACTGAATCTGAACCTGGAGCCTACCAACGCCTGGTAGTGCCCCAAGAGAACAGACAACAGTTCTTGCAACTAGCCCAAGAGATTCCTTTGGCTGGTCACTTGAGTTTCAAGAAGACCAAGGAAAGGCTCTCTCTCTACTTTTATTGGCCAAAGATGGGGGCTGAAGTAGATAGATATTGCAGGAGCTGCCACACCTGCCAGACTTCTGGTAAGGTGGGTCCCAAGAATGTGGCACCTTTAGTGCCTCTCCCAGTTGTGGGAGTCCCATTTGAGAGGGTAGGGATTGACATTGTTGGTCCCCTTGATCCCCCAACCTCCTCAGGCAACAGGTTTATCCTTGTTGTAGTAGACCATGCTACTAGGTACCCTGAGGCAATTCCGATGAGGACTGTTACAGCTCCGGCTGTAGCTAAGGCCCTCCTTGGTATTTTTACCAGGGTTGGGTTTCCTAAGGAGGTGTTCTCCGACAGGGGGGTCAAATTTTATGTCCCACTACATGAAAGCCATGCGGAGTTACCTACAAGTTCTCAACCGCATACCACCCTCAGACAAACGGGTTGGTAGAAAGGTTTAACAGAACCATGAAGAGCATGATAGGTGCTTTAGAAGAATCCCTTAAGAAGAAGTGGGACCTTCTATTGCCATGCCTTCTCTTTGCTTATAGAGAAGTCCCTCAGGAGGGAGTAGGTTACTCTCCCTTTGAACTTCTCTATGGCCATCCAGTCAGAGGCCCCTTGGCCCTGATTAAGGAGGGATTGGAGAGTGCTCCTTCCCCCAAGCCAGTCAGAGTGACTGACTATGTGATAGGTCTCCGAAGGAGAATGTCGCACATGATGGCAGAAGCAAGTGACAACTTGAAAGCTGGACAAGCTCTGATCAAACATTGGCATGATCAGAAGGCTAACATGGTTGAGTTTACTCAAGACCAGCTAGTTCTAGTTATGCTCCCAACAAGACAGAGGGCCTTGCAAGACAAATGGATGGGACCCTTCAAGGTTGTGGGGAAACTTGGAGAGGTCAACTATATGGTGGATCTGGGCAAACCCAGGGAAGCTCCCAGAGTCTTCCACACCAACCGCCTCAAAGCTTACGTCTCTAGACCAGAAGTAGGAGCCTTGCTTCTAGCTTCATCAGAAGAGGAGGAGGAGAGTGAAGCTCTACCTGACCTCCTGAGAGGCTTACCTTTGGACGAAAAGGTTGAATGAGTTAATCTCTTTTCAGATCTGACCCCTGAGCAACAGGAGGAGTGCAAAGCTATGTTAAATCAGTTTGCCCCCCTGTTCTCACTTTCACCAGGCTTGACCCCTTGGGGACAGCATGATATACTCACTGGTGACTGTCTGCCAGTCAAAAGCAGATGATACAGGATGTCAGAACATGTCAGAACCCACATCAAAGGTGAGGTCAAGAAGATGCTTGATCTCGGGGTAATAGAGCCCTCTACTAGTCCATGGTCTAGCCCAGTGGTATTAGTACCAAAAGCAGGATCCAAAGAGTTGAGATTCTGTGTGGACTATAGAGCTCTTAATGCAGTCACCAAGACTGATGCCCACCCTTTGCCAAGGACAGATGAGTTGGTGGATAAACTTGGTGCAGCCAAGTACCTCAGCACACTGGACCTTACGTCAGGCTATTGGCAATTAGCCCTGACAGACCATGCCAAGGAGAAAACTGCATTTTCTACCCCAGTTGGCCTATACCAATTCAAGGTTATGCCTTTTGGACTAAAAAATGCACCTGCAACATTCCAAAGGATGGTGAACCAAGTTCTAGCTGGGATGGAGGACTTCTGCATGGCATACTTGGATGACATTGTAGTCTTCAGCCACTCCTGGGAGGACCATGTGAACCACTTAGGACATGTTTTTCAGGCTCTTGAGCAGGCCAATCTGACCATAAAGGCAAGCAAATGCCAAATTGGACAGAGTAAAGTGGTCTACCTTGGACATGAGGTAGGAGGTGGTGAGATAAGGCCTTTGCTCAGCAAGATTGAAGCTGTGCAAAATTGGACAACACCTACTACTCAGACCCAGGTGAGAGCCTTTTTAGGCCTCACTGGGTACTACAGGAATTTCATTGAGAACTGTGGGACCATAGCTTCTCCTCTGAATGTGATATCCTCTCCAAAATTCCCCAAGAAGGTCAAATGGAATGAGGAATGATATCAGGCCTTTGAAAACCTGAAGAAAGCTCTTTGCTAAGCTCCAGTACTCCGAGCTCCTGACTACCACCAACCTTTCATTGTACAAACTGATGCTTCCAATGTAGGTATAGGTGCAGTTCTTAGCCAACTGGATGAGAAGGGTAGGGAACACCCCATTTGCTTCATCAGTAGAAAACTGAAGGATCCTGAAACAAGGTGGGCAACAATAGAAAAGGAATGCTTTGCTATTGTGTGGGCACTGAAGAAGTTTAGGCCATACTTGTATGGTTCTACTTTTGTCATTCAGACTGACCACCAACCCTTGAGATGGTTAATGCAAATGAAAGGGGAAAATCCAAAACTATTGAGATGGTCAATCTGCCTCCAGGGGTTTGATTTCACCATTGAGCACAGGTCAGGGTGTCACCATCAAAATGCTGATGGACTCTCTAGGATGTATGTCATCGACTAGAGGTATGAGGTTCATCCAGGAGTGGATTAAATCCTCCTGTCCCTTAGTCTGGGGGGGGGGCGAGTGTTAGGGAGAATTCTCTGTTTAGGCTGAATTTCCTAACCTAGTGAGTCCCCCAGCAGCTTTGCTGGATTTTTGGGGTTTATTTTTTTCTCCTGCCAAGAGTGAGACTCTCTTACCCTCACTCTTGGGCATGACTTGAGAGTGTTTCTGTGACTTGCTATGCGCTTTTGGGCTATGGGGTATTTTTTCCCCATAGGCTATCATTGGTTTTTGAATGTGTTACACAGCACCCTCAGTGCAGTAACATAGGGGTGTCATTGAGACCCCCAAACATAGACTCCACACCCTGGGACGGACTACTGTCTCCCTGGGTCTGTAAAGTCCCCATTGACTTTACTAGTCTTAACTTAGGAACTTAACCAGTACAAACCATCATACTGTGGAAGTACTGGTAGGGGCAATTAGATTGCCCCTGGGTTTGTTGTCGAGGGGGTACTGTCCCGTCCCCCCTCGCCGAGTTTCTGGCTGGTGGCAGTGGATACCACGGAAATATTCCACCGGAATATTTCCCAATGGGATTTCCCATTGATTTTAATGCACCACTTTTTGGTGCAATGTTAAAGATACCGCCGGTTTATTTATTTAATATAAATTCACCGGTTGGGATTTTTTGCCAGGACTCGCCGCCAGAATAGCGTCTAGGTTCACTTCAGTAACCCTGAACCCGAGTCGAGCCTTTGTTCCACTTTTGGCGGGCTTCTGCACAGAAGCCCTCCAAAGTGGTGCCATTCTGTCTGGGTACCACAGGGGGTGTGGGAGGGGTGTGGGAGGGGGTTTAGGCACCCTGGACTGAGTTGCCTTGCCAACTCATGTCGCACTCTGGTGTGATTGGCCCAAGTGGTGAGCCACCCCGCTCACCACTTAGCATGTTTGAGTGACAGCTATGCTGTATGAATGGGGGTTCCCTGGTAGTGAAACGACCTTCAGCTTTCCTCCACGACGAGATCTTCTCCTCCTCTGGACGACGCCGCAACTTGCACCCACTACCAGGAACAACTGCCCCCGCTGGAGGATCCTTTCCATTTTAAAAGGTACTGTGTTCCGCCCGGCTTCCCTTGCCACCGATTGTACGGGGTAGATTTAGCCCCCGGCTCCCGACCCTGGGTAAGCCTGGGCACCCTAACTAAACTTTTCTTAACTGGGAAAAACCTTTTCTACACACCTGTAAAGACTTGTGACATTGTGTGATCTTGGGCATCTTTTTGCCTGCCTTTCCCTAGAGTGGGCGTGGCAACCGAACTTCCTTGCTCCACAATAGACTGCCTTTCTACACTCACTGTGAATCTCTGAAAAGTGTTCTACCTGGCTGTTTTCACTTCTTTTGCCTTTTCCCTCCCTTTTAACTAACTTGTTGGAGTGCCATCTAACGTTAAGCGCTCACCTCTGTTTGGAAATAAGTGGTGTTAACTTAGACTTGTCCAACAAATAACTAGGGATGTACATATGAGTAATAGTGACTGTGTTTTGACTAACTTACCTTTTCTGTGCTAGTGTAATTTATGAGTGTGTCTTTTAAATAAATAATTATATACTTTTACACCTAGCTCTGGTCAGTGTTTGCTTGTACTATTGTGCCTCTGTACCTATTATGTATGCTCTGTATACTGCCTAACTCTTCTTGAGGGAAGTCTGACTGCTCAGCCACAGCTACCAGGTAAACCTGGGTGGTACAGACTGCTACCAAGTGAGTTTACTGCCAAACACCTGTAGTCTTAAATCTTTTGCAGTGGTCCCAGAGGGAACTGCACAGGTTTCTGTCTAACAGAGCTTTTGAGGTTATTCGATAGTATAGCGTTAAGATCTTCCTCAAAGGTGCCAATAGGGCCTGGTGGGCTGTAGATAAGGTAGATGTTGAGAGTTTGAGTGTAAGTTTAACTGCTAGTGTTTCACACGAGGGGGCATCAGTAAAGGTAGCTAGTCTCATGGCGAGACTGCACTTATGGATGATGGCGACACCACCTCCTCTGGAATTGGGGCGGTCCTGTCTTAGGATAGAGTAATTGTCTGGGACTGCCAGTTTGAGCATAGGACCTGCTGCCGGGTGTAACCAGGTCTCAGTGATGGCCAGGAAGTCAAGGTCTTGAGTAAGGATTAAGTCTGCAATTTTTATAGCATGAGCTACTAGCGATCTTGCATTGATTAAGGCTCCCTTAATTTTAGGGCAGGCTGGGTTTTTCGGAGTAGTGACTGAATATTTTGAAATGGTGGAATGGCGCTTGTCCTGTGTAGGTTCAGGAGTGCTCTGGGTGGAGGAGTTATGGATAGGTGAAGAGTGGATGTTTTGTAATGGGTTACTAATTTGTGTGGGGGGATTGAGTCGGAGAGATGACGTTCTAGAATTTTGAGTGAAGGGCAATGAGCGAGCGAGCGGCTCATGGATTTTTGCTAGTCTGGTTCCGAGTCCTAGGTTCCTTTCTAGAGTGGTGCGTGGGTGATTGGATAGAAACAGTGGCTGAGGGTCGTTTTGGTCTAGGTATGGTACTTGGGTAATAGGCCTAGAAGAGGCTGGAAAGTTGGGTAAGTATGGAGCCATCTTGGTTGTAATGCAAGATTGAGGCTAAGCAGGAGGTAGACAACCACATTAGTGATGAATAGACACATGCTAGATGGTGAGGTCAGCATACATTGAGTTAATGCTTAAATGAGGCCGGGCGGATTGGGCGCAGTACCTGGGAAAACAACTAACTTTGAAGTGTGGCAGTTAACCCAAAAGCAAAGGTAGAGTAGCTATGTTCAAAATTCCGTGATTTGGCTGAAATACATGAGCAAGCCGCTAAGTTCAATATAAGGCAGTAATGCTAGAATACAAAGGGTGAGCAGCTAGGTTCGAAATTCCACAATTGGCTACAATACATGAGCAAGCCGCTAGGTTCAATATAAGGCAGTAATGCTAGAATACAAAGGGTGAGCAGCTAGGTTTGAAATTCCACAATTTGGCTAAAATGCATGAGCAAGCCGCTAAATTCAATATAAGGCAGTAATGCTAGAATACAAAGGGTGAGCAGCTAGGTTCAAAATTCCACAATTTGGCTAGAATACATGAGCAAGCCGCTAAGATCAATATGGGGCAATAAGGCAGAAGGTGAACAGCTAAGTTTGCGGAATATGGCGTTTTGGCTAATATGCATGGATAAGCAGTTAAGAGTTGGCCAGATTTCAGGCACTCCAAGTGTCATTTTATCCAGTACAGTTGAAATCAACGTATTCACACAGGATGACAGAGCATGAAGTCACTCCATTAAATCAGTGTAGGTCTATGCAGTGCGGAGTTGCAGGCAGTCAGAGTGTGATTTTAACATGTGCAGTTAGAGGCAATAATGGTGATGGCGAGTATTGACCCATGTCGTAAGTGTTTGGTGACAATGCAGAGAAAGGCAGCCGATGTTACCTTGTTGTAGGACGAACACAAACGGCCAGGGGGTCTGGCAGTAGGCAGTCACGGCAGTAAACGGGCAGTAAAACAGGTGTCGTCCTTGATTCTGTGGTCCTTGGTGCTGGTGGGGCGGCTTTGCCTGCCGGTGACCGATGGGTGCCTTAGATGTAACGGCAGCCAATCAGGGGGTCGGATGAACCGAATTAGCCTAGTTAGGCTCTGGTAGAAGGCATCAGGGAACGGGCGGCCATCTTGGAAAGTGTACGATGCCGCATGTATCTTGATGGCGTTAGTGGACTTGCCTTAGTAAATCACCTGATTACAGGTCGCAAGGCAGTCTGCTTCTTCTTTACAGATAACAGGGCGATGGCTAGCACGGTTGCAGCTATGACAACTGTCGCAGGAGGTCATTCCCTAGTAAACAAGGGGTGCCCTCCGGAGTCACAACTATGACCGGGTGCTTCACCTTGTGTCGCCCAATTTTAATGTCCAAATCCGCAGTCTCCTTGACAGGAATTTCCTTCCCGTCAAAGTTCTGAAGTTGTCCAGGAAGAGAGGTGAGAGGAATTTGGTAATTCTCCCCCCTTGTTACGCTCACCTGATTCCCGCAAAGGCGCCGGTCTTGACTGGGTGAATGCCGTATCTTCAAAGGTGATGTGTAACACACGGTTGGCTCTTTGGGCTGGACCTCTGTGCACTGTATGTCTGACTCGAAGAGTAAGATGTCTGCAGATAGAAAATATGGGATTAATGAACTGGGGTTATTGGGTGCCTCTCTCCTCTTCCCTTTCTCTTCTCCTGTAGAACCCCAAAGGTTAACGCCCTCACCTTAGGTAAGTGAACGCCGAGCTCTCCATCTGCCTCGGGGCAGGGTGCCGTAACCAGTTTCTTCACTGGATAAGGGTGCAGGCCTCTTGACCTCAGAGGACTGCTGTCCGTCGTTAACTGCACGAACTGTAAGTTCTGGGCACTTCAAATGTCTTAAAAGTCTTTTGTAATGATATCTCTTGTTTTGCAGGGTTCCGGCGATGGCGGATGGCGGGCTGATGAGAGTTGAGGATCGAACCCGCGTGAGGAATAGAAGCGCCTGGAAGCACGTAAGTAAGCGCTTGTAGCCTGCTTCACGATGCGCACTAACTGTCCCTTTTATCTTGCAGGTACAAGTTCGGAGCTTTAGAGAAGCTGAAGGGTGCTGGAATACCCACTGGATTCGGCGTGGGAAGGAGTAATGGCACGTGAGTAATAAAGTTGCCCAATGTCTTTAAACGCACCTTCTTTTGTCTTTCAGATGCGGGATGCAGCGCCGAAGGCCTCCGGAGCGTGCGAAGAGCTGGTAAGCTTTTGTCTTTCAGATGCCGGAATGCAGTGCGAAGACCTCCGGAGCATGCGAAGAGTAGGTAAGCCTTTGTTTTTCAGATGCCGGAATGCAGCGCGAGGCGTTGGTGACAGCCGATGGACCAGGTAAGAGATGCGCTGCCACTGAAGACCGTAGTGCTAACCTGTTCTTTCTTTGTCTTTACAGGTGCTGCTGAAGACTGGATTCCAGGATGGTAAGCCTTTGTTCCCTTAGGCCCAGGATCAGAAGCAGAAGACACGATGAGCGTTCTGCTGCAGAGAATGCAGAATAACGCAAAGCAAGATTCATCACTCGGGTGTGGTTTAAATAGCCTCCTGTAGTGCTTAGGTGTCTCCTTCCACAGCCACGCCTAGGTAAGAAAAGAGTTCCTGCTTCCCAGAAGAGTTCCAGTGTTCTGAACCTAGGGAGTGGCTCCTGCCCCACCCAACAGGAAAAGTAGTCCCAAACAGAAGAGGATCAGGGGTTCAACTGGCAGGTAAGTAAGCAGCATGGTCTGCTGCAGGTAAGTCCACCCAAGCATTATGAGCCCGGCGCTTCCAGCGCTGGGACTGGACATCTTTATGAGCCTGGTGCCACTGGCGCCAGGACAGGGTCCAAAAGGTCCCAATTGGGACTGGCTGGCACTCGGAACCGGGGTTATGGGTCTGCTTCCAAGGGAGTCGGGCAAGTCCTGATCTTTTGGAAGCAGAGATCATGACAGCACCCCCCCTCAAGGCCCCTCCCAAACCGGGCTTCTCCGGGGGTTTGGGCTTGTTAGGAAATGTTCGATGAAATCTTTTGATTAGACGAGGCGCGTGGACATATTCTGCAGGTTCCCAGGATCTTTCTTGGGGACCGTAGCCTTTCCAGTCAATCAGGTAAAATAGTTTAGATTTGGAGATCTTGGAATCCAGGATGCTTTTGACTTCAAACTCGAGTTCTCCATCAACTAGAATAGGTTTTGGAGATGTAGTTAGTCGGGTTTGAGGTTGCACGGGTTTTAATAGAGAGAAGTGGAAGACCGGATGTATCTTCATGTGAGGGGGCAAGTCCAACTTGACCGCTACTGGATTTACTATGGTAGTGATGGAATAGGGACCAAGGTATCTTGGGTTGAATGTGCGTGGTCCTTTTAGAGGTAGATATTTGGTGGATAACCAGACTTGATCTCCTACTTGATATTGGGGGGCTTCCTTCCGATGTTGGTCTGCTCCTTTCTTGTATTGTTCTTTAGCCCTTTGAAGGTGAGAAACGGCTTCCTTAAAGGCATGGGTGATTGTAGAATGCAGGTGGTCTACTGCTGGTGTTCCAAGATCTGGAGTGGATCCAACTCCGAGGTTCGAGGGTGACTACCGTATAAAAGAAAAAACGGGGTCTTCCCAGTTCCCGAGTGGACAGAGTTATTGTAGGCATATTCGGCTATCCAAAGGATATCTTTCCAAGTTTTTTCAGTTTGTTGTAGCATGCAGCGCAAATACTGTTCCAGAGTTTGATTGGTCCTCTCGGTTTGTCCGTCGGTTTGAGGGTGGTGGCTGGTCGAAAGTCTCACATCAATTTGAGCCGACCGACAGCAACTTCGCCAAAAATGAGAAATAAATTGACTACCTCGATCCGAAATTAGAACTGAAGGAAAACCGTGCAGTCGGACGATGTTTTAGAGAAATTCTCGGGCCAGAGTTGCTGCTGTTGGTAAGCCTTTGAGTGGAATGAAATGCGCCATCTTGGAGAATAGGTCCACGATTACTAGGATCGTATTGTATCCGGAGCATGGAGGTAGATCGGTGATGAAGTCCATAGAAAGCGTATGCCAAGGGCGAGGCGGGATGTCAATAGGGCGTAAGAGGCCGGCTGGTTTTTCCTTTTGACTCTTCTTTTGGGCGCATACTCCACAGGACATTATAAAGTCTCTGATATCTTTTTTCCAAGACGGCCACCAGAAGTAGCGCTTGATCTTTTCCGAGGTCTTGGTCATACCGGGATGTCCTTCCATTAAAGAATCGTGATAACAAGAGATGACCTTTTTCTGTAAATCTGTGCTGGCAGGTATAACCGTTCTTGGAAATATAATAGGTTGTCCTTCACCGTAAAGTCCTTTCCCTGCAGATGCCAATTCTGTACGTCTGCTAGAGTTACCAGTAACCTGGCTTTATCCTTAACTTCCTCTATGGATTGTGTGGCGATTACACCTAGAATTCTTTGTTCGGGAATGATAGGTACAGGTTTAGGATTGATCAAATGTTCTTCCACTCCCATCCGAGAAAGGGCATCAGTTTTACCGTTTTTTGTACCAGGTCGATAGGTAATTATGAAGTCAAACTCGGCAAAGAATAGTGCCCAACGGAGTTGCCTAGAGGATTGAGCTTTTGCGGTTTTCAAATATTGCAGGTTTCGGTGATCTGTAATCACAGTAACGGTGTGTCGGGCCCCCAGAAGATAATGCCGCCAAGCCTTAAAGGCGGACTTGATAGCTAGAAGTTCCTTATCAGTAATAGTGTAATTGATTTCAGGAGGCGAGAATTTGCGGGATCAAAATGCCACGGGATGCAACTGATTGGTTACTGGGTCCTTTTGTGATAGAACTGCCCCCATGGCAAGGCTCGAAGCATCAGTTTCAACGATGTAGGGGAGTTCTGGGCGAGGATGTTTTAAGATCGGTGCAGAGATAAATCTAGTCTTCAAATTCTGGAAAGCTTGTTCCGCCTCGGTAGACCATTCAAAACGTTTGTTTTTCTTTAACAAGGCGGTGATGGGCTGGACTATTCGAGAGAATTCGGGGATAAACCTGCGGTAAAAGTTAGTGAAGCCTAACATGCTTTGAACACCTTTTACGGAGGATGGCGATGGCCATTTGAGAATTGCATCGACCTTCTTTGAATCCATACGCACTCCGCTAGGTGATAATATGAATCCCAAGAATTCAACTTCAGTCACGTTAAAAACACATTTTTCCAACTTAGCGAAAAGTTTGTGTTGACGCAATCTCTCGAGGACCATTTTCACGTGTTTCCGATGTTCAGTTTCCGATGAAGAATAAATGAGGATGTCGTCAATGTAAACAACAACACACACATCTATGAGCTCTCTGAGGACATCGTTCATAAAATATTGAAAGGCGGCCGGGGCATTGCAAAGTCCGAAGGGCATGACCTGATATTCAAATAGCCCATACTTGGTGCGGAAGGCCGTCTTCCATTCATCGCCCTCTTTTACTCGTACCAAGTGGTAGGCTCCTCTAAGATCCAGCTTTGTATATATGCATGCTTTTCTGACTTGGTCCAGGAGTTCAGGGATCAAAGGTAACGGATACCTATTCTTAACGGTGATCTGGTTCAGGGCGCGATAATCTATACAAGTTCTAAGGTCCCCTTCTTTTTTTGGAACGAAGAACAAAGCTGAGGAAGCAGGGGACTTGGAAGGACGAATAAACTCATTCGCTAGGTATTGATCCAGGTATTGTCGGAGGTGAAGATTCTCAGGCTCGGTGAGGGCATAAATTCTACTACAAGGAGGAGTAGATCCAGGTATCAGGTCTATCTGGCAGTCTGTGGTCAATTTGAACGACTAAGTCAATATAGTCCGAACAGTCTTGCGGGGGATTCACTACTTGGGCTAACGCATCTTTTGAGCTCTCCACGTAGACCTCTATAAAACAGCGTAATCCTTTTGTCCTCAGGCCATCGAGTTTCCACTATCAGTCTGTTGAAAGACGCGATATAAGCCAAAAGGTCTTGATTACCCTGTCGCAATGAAAGGAGCTCATTGTCCAAGGCCTGCCCCTGTGAATGTCTTGCAAACAGTTTTTCCATACTGAGCTGAAAAGCTTGAAAATCATGGAGAACCGGATCATCTTGATTAACTAGAGGGATCGACCAGTCTGCCGCATTGCCACTAAGGTACGAAAGCACGAAAGCTACCTTAGCTTGATCAGTTGGAAAGGCTGCTGGCCGGCATAAGAAGTGCAACCGGCACTGATTAATAAATACTGCAAACCTCTTTGGGTCACCAGAAAATCGTTCGGGCGGAGCCAGAGGTACATTCCCAGGTAGGTTGATCTGCACTGGGTTCGTAGAGGATGTTGAAGGAAGATTTGCCCCTGATGCGGGTAACGGAGTTTGTCCGGCTTGTGACTGTAGCAATTGTCTAGCGAGATTGTCTGTTCGCTCCTTGGAAATAATCAGTTCCCTTCTTAGAGCATTTGTTTCCTGACGGGCTGCATGCACTTCTGCTCTTAGTTCCCCAAGTAACTGGGCTAGCTGGTCGGTATCCGAGGTTTCCATAGCGCCTGGGTGGGAGTTTTGCGGTTGGCTTTGCGTTCTGTAACGCTCACCTGATTCCCGCAGAGGCGCCGGTCTTGACTGGGTGAATGCCGTATCTTCAAAGGTGATGTGTAACACACGGTTGGCTCTTTGGGCTGGACCTCTGTGCACTGTATGTCTGACTCGAAGAGTAAGATGTCTGCAGATAGAAAATATGGGATTAATGAACTGGGGTTATTGGGTGCCTCTCTCCTCTTCCCTTTCTCTTCTCCTGTAGAACCCCAAAGGTTAACGCCCTCACCTTAGGTAAGTGAACGCCGAGCTCTCCATCTGCCTCGGGGCAGGGTGCCGTAACCAGTTTCTTCACTGGATAAGGGTGCAGGCCTCTTGACCTCAGAGGACTGCTGTCCGTCGTTAACTGCACGAACGGTAAGTTCTGGGCACTTCAAATGTCTTAAAAGTCTTTTGTAATGATATCTCTTGTTTTGCAGGGTTCCGGCGATGGCGGGCTGATGAGAGTTGAGGATCGAACCCGCGTGAGGAATAGAAGCGCCTGGAAGCATGTAAGTAAGCGCTTGTAGCCTGCTTCACGATGCGCACTAACTTTCCCTTTTATCTTGCAGGTACAAGTTCGGAGCTTTAGAGAAGCTGAAGGGTGCTGGAATACCCACTGGATTCGGCGTGGGAAGGAGTAATGGCACGTGAGTAATAAAGTTGCCCAATGTCTTTAAACGCACCTTCTTTTGTCTTTCAGATGCGGGATGCAGCGCCGAAGGCCTCCGGAGCGTGCGAAGAGCTGGTAAGCTTTTGTTTTTCAGATGCCGGAATGCAGCGCGAGGCGTTGGTGACAGCCGATGGACCAGGTAAGAGATGCGCTGCCACTGAAGACCGTAGTGCTAACCTGTTCTTTCTTTGTCTTTACAGGTGCTGCTGAAGACTGGATTCCAGGATGGTAAGCCTTTGTTCCCTTAGGCCCAGGATCAGAAGCAGAAGACACGATGAGCGTTCTGCTGCAGAGAATGCAGAATAACGCAAAGCAAGATTCATCCATCGGGTGTGGTTTAAATAGCCTCCTGTAGTGCTTAGGTGTCTCCTTCCACAGCCACGCCTAGGTAAGAAAAGAGTTCCTGCTTTCCAGAAGAGTTCCAGTGTTCTGAACCTAGGGAGTGGCTCCTGCCCCACCCAACAGGAAAAGTAGTCCCAAACAGAAGAGGATCAGGGGTTCAACTGGCAGGTAAGTAAGCAGCATGGTCTGCTGCAGGTAAGTCCACCCAAGCATTATGAGCCCGGCGCTTCCAGCGCTGGGACTGGACATCTTTATGAGCCTGGTGCCACTGGCGCCAGGACAGGGTCCAAAAGGTCCCAATTGGGACTGGCTGGCACTCGGAACCGGGGTTATGGGTCTGCTTCCAAGGGAGTCGGGCAAGTCCTGATCTTTTGGAAGCAGAGATCATGACAGCCCTTCCTGAATTTAGTTCATCAAAGGCCTTTTTGGACAGAAGGGTAGCTTGGGATCCAGTGTCCACCAGTGCCAAAATTGTACGCTGCCCCTGTACTTGAACCGGTGCATAGTATCTTCCCTCCTTCTCCGCAAGGGGGCACAGATAATGCACATTTTTGGACAACTGGTGGGTTAATTTTCTAGTTTTGGCTATAGAGAAGAGAAGAGATTTGGTCAGAATTATGTGGGGAGTCTTGGGAATCTGAAAGAAAAAGGTAGCAACTAGAGATGGGAGAAGTTTTGAGTTCCCCTGGTTCTGGTTCTGGGCCACCCCCCTCCCCCTTTTTGGAGGCAGTCACCAGGATGGGTTTGGACCAGGGGATTTTGATGCTGTTGGTTCTTTGATTAGATGATGGGCGGCGCTAGCTCAGTCCCCACATCTACTCAGTCTGGATTTGAATCCTTTGGGACCCATTTTTCTTTGGGAGGAGTTCCCCCATCTCTGAAGGAGAAGATCCTTTTCCCAGGATCCTCTGAGGATCCCTCTCCTTCAAGTTGGAAGACTCATACCTCCTCCTCAAAATGGGTCTGTTTGGGTCCTTTGTTTCTCCTACCCCTCTCTGCTCCTTGGGTGGCAGACTTTTAGGGGCAGGAGATTTTGGTTTGGTTCCTGGGTTTCCAGGGGCTTTTCACAAGTGGGGCAGGAAGCTTCCTCCAAGGCTTTACACCCCCTTCCCCTTGTGCCTCCTCCCTGGGAACCGGTGGGTTGTTGGGGTGCTGCCCCCGTCATTGTTCTGGAGCACCAGGTCCAGAGTTTGGGGCATTCTGTGCCAGCATGCCCACCTGAGGGTTCTGTTGAGCCCTCAGCATGCGACCAAGATCCTGTGCCATATTTTAGACCTGGCGCTCTAACTGTGACACCCGCTCCAGCTGATACAGGGTTCTCATTTCTCCACTGGGCTGATCCCGGGAAGGGTAGCTATCCCTTCTTTGGTAATACCCTGGGTTGGGAAGATTTGGCTACCCCTCCACCCTTGGCCTCCCCTCTCCCGGATTAGGTTGTCTGGGCTCAGGAAAGTGGGGAAAGAAGGATGGATTGTTCTGGGATTGGAAATTTTGTGGATACCTGGGGAAAAAGTTCTGCACAGGATTTGGGGAATTTCTGCCCTCCTGGGGGAAGTGAGGAGGGAATTTCCCTGGGTGGTTAGGTGCTTGGTTAGATCCCCCACCCTTGGGCTGGAGGAGTCCACACATAACCCAGGATGGGTCTGTTCCCCTCGTAGCGGGGACTTACATAGTCAGGGGGTGAGGGATCCCATTTGTGGGACTACCTCCTTGGCTCCCTGTCAGTGACTGGCCCGAGGGCCTTCTGGACTTGGAATTATTTTGCTGTGCAGGCGGGTTTGTAGGCCCCCCATCCCCAAATCCAAAATGGGGGCAACCTTTACCTCTGCCACCTTAGCAGCAGCAGGCGTGTTGGTTGGTTTGGGGCTTTTCTGAGCATTCTTGTTTACTATGGGCTTTTGCACCTCATAGATCCGGGTGGCCTGTTCAATGACTGATTCTAGTGATCTTTTCTCATGAAAATCTCTCACTAGCTGGGTCATGATGTATTTTGGTGGAGCATGGAAAAAAGTATTGACAAATTCTTTGCTGTCCGTGCGCAACCTTCTGGTAGTCTGCGCAAAGGCACGCTTTAACTCCTGCACAAATTCTTGTGGGGCCTGATCCTCCCCACATTGCAAGTTGTCGGCTGCCTTGCAAGCCTCTTGGGGACTTCTGTGAACAGAAAAATGCTTCAAGATGGCCGCCCTATATGTGGACCATCTTGAATGATTTTGGTCCTCTAGCCCCGCAAAGAAACTGGAGTATTCTGGTGAAAAGGTCCATTTCACATAATGAATGCAGCTACTGCTATTTTTCAATTGGAAAGTTTCCATCATCTGCTCAAAGAGCTCTAAGTGCTCCCAAACAGAATACTTAGCGTTCTAATGATAAGGCGTGATGACGCTCCTTATTGCCTTGATCTGTTTTAAGGAGTCCTTAAGCAAGGCCCTTTTTGCCTTATTGGCCTTCTTGGTTCAGGTAACCCAGGTCCAATCATCCTCTGACTCAGAGGCACTGCTCCCAGAGGTGCCCGTCTTGTCTTCTAGGTTCTCCCGGATTCTGCAAGCCTGGGAATGGCTGGCAGAATATGGGGACCTAGTCTCCTGTGTCCTGGGGCGCTCAGAGGAGTCTTCTGATTCCTCCTTGCTCCCAGGATTTGATGGGTACCCCCCCCCACTGTCCTAACTGGGCAGAGGTTTTTAGGATGCCCTTAGTGGGCCTACTCTCCTGGAGTTCCCCACTAAATTTCACAGTACTTGGGTACCGATACCAGATGCCCGCCCATCCATTCCTGGGTGGTGCTGGTCCATGAGCCCTATGCTTCTGACTGGATAGTAATCTGCCATCCCCGTGGCCCTGGGCTCATGTGCGCCAGTGGACATGGGGGTGGCAGAGTCCAGGGATTGGGATAGACGAAGGCCTCTGGTCCTAGGGTTCCTGAGGTTATGCGCAGGTGTTTCCCTTTCCCAGCGAACCTCATCTCAATCAGCCCCTGCTCCCTGTTGACATGCAAGAACCTGAGCTTTCTGTTCCTCAATCAAGGCCTTACTAGTCTCTATCAGTCTCTCTTGCATGGCTACCTGCCTGTGAAGCCTATCATTTTTCTCACAGAGAGCCTCATTTTCTCTCTGTGCTTCCTGGTTTGTCTTTGAATACTGGGCCAGTCTTTGCTGCAGGAGGGTTACCTCCTGAGTCCTGTCCCTACTGGCCTGCTCCTTTCTTGCCAGAGCATCTTGCACCCTCCTGGTGTGCTGTAACAATCTATCATGCTCTTTTTGGAGGTCACCCAGTCCCTGGAGTGCCAGGTGATTTTCTTCCAGTTTCCGTTTTAAGTGACAGACTTCCTGGCCTAAGCTGTCCCTTTCCTGAGCAAGAGCCTGCCTCTGTGCCGCCAGGTCATCCCTCTGTCTTTGAAAGGCACCAGCTTTCTGGCGCTCTTCATCAAACTTTGCCTGGGTGTTCAGGTCTTTCAGAATTAATTTGTTGCTCTCTGCCTTCTCTCTATCTAGGTGGGTTTGCAGGGTGACTACCTGCTCTGTGCATGCCCTGTTGAAGTCCAGTTGTTGCTCCAGCTTTTTGTGGCTCTGCAGTCGAGAGTCAACACTTTCTTGGTACTCCTTCTGCAAGGCTATAATTCTGGTGTCCTGTTCTACCTTTTTTACTGTTGCAGGATAGCCATATCCTCTTTGATTTTAACTATATACTGCCTGCTTTCATTTTCTGACTCCTGGCTCCTCTGCAGCCTCTGCTCAGAAGAGTCCAGGTCAGATTGGGCCTTTCCTAATGCCATCAGTTGCCTACTTGCCAGATCTTGTCCTTCAACGTATTTGTCCTGTATGGCTCCCCTAGATAAATATAAATATGACGCTATCTTGGCAATCTTATGTTGCTCATCCTTGGCCTTAGAGGCCATATATAGTTCACTCAGGGCCACATGTAAGGGGCTCTGATCTCTCCAGATCTCTAGCCCTGTTGCAGTGATCTGTTGTGTGATTGCCTGCAACCACGCATTCTGGTCCTACTCAGTCCATTCACCTCTCACAAATAACTTATGTAAAAGGTGTTCTCTAGCCATCTTGATGTCTACCAATGTCGCCATTTTGGAAATATTAATTAACTTCCTGATTTACATGAGTTTATTATTTTGTTTTTGCAAAACAGACCATTTCCTTAGAGCGTTCCCTTTTGAGGGATGCTTTTACAGTGTAACACAGTGTGGTAGTCCAACAGTATTTATGTATCCTGTCAGTTAGCACACTGTATTAAGCTGCATAAGTGGTATATCTAATCCAGCAATCCCGGACGAGCCCCCAATCTGTAAGTGATTTCAATTCAGCACAAGTCAATGCCTAGTATGGGATGCCCAATGGAAACCCTTATTTATATATTTTTATGTCAAAAGTTCTTTTAATTCTGGATGATGTACCCTTATATAACGCCCCTCACGTTGAATCCCCCCGGTCTCACTGAACCAAGAAGGTTGTTTTGCAAAGTTAAAAGATTTATTTTAAGAATTGAACAATATATAGATTACACTTTTATGAATATGAATAATCTCTGGATATCACACTTATGAATATGAACAATGATCAGCAATGGGTAGTATTACAATAATCAACGATCTCTTTAATCAATTAGGAGTAGGAATAGGAAGAATAATGTAGCAGAGAATAACTTTGTATGGTTCAAGGAAATGCAATGATAGGAAAGAATGCAACACAGAAATAAAACTTGATATGAATTCAATCAAAGACAATGGGATTACTCTTTCCCTCTGTTACTACTCACTCCCCCCAATATGCAATATGAAGATATGGAATGAGGGCACACAGGTTTCAGGAATAACAATCAACAATTGCAGTTTCAATCCCGATTCCCCCCCAGCAAGCTTAGCGAGAACAGGTATGATTTTAAAACAGGTCAATTGTTTTTAAATGTAATATGAATTGAATGGGAAAATGCTAAACATGATTTTAATTCGCTAAATTGAATTCAGAACTAGTGAGAGTGGCTATGGATTGGTTCAGATCAACCCTAGCAATGATTGTAGAATGATTAGCAGATGGAAAACGAAATTCAGAAGTTGGAAGCAAGAAATAGCTATCTTATATGGAGTGAAATTGAGCCAAATGCAAATTCGCTGCAACTTTTCCGCGTGCGAGAAACGTGATTACGGAAGAACTATAAGGAATTGGAATGTCGTTTTGGGTTTGTTTGAAAGCGCGGGTGTTAGCTTCAAAATGACATTTAAATTTCTAGGACGTACGGTTCAAAAGTTAGAGGTTTTAGTGAAGGTCGATTTTTCTCAGAAGAGTCAAAATTTCAAAATGAAAGATGCGCTTTAAAGATTAGGAACCAAGATGGACTTATACTAAGGGGCTATGAAAGTGCAAGATACCCAACGGGACAGCCACCAGAGCAGGGCGCCTTCCGCTCTGACTTCTGTCCACCAGGACACTTGACTTTCTTCAGAAAAATATCCGCGCACAGATGATTATCACTACAATTATCACAGACTATATAATGAGAAGGATTCAGAATGGACACAAGATTCTATAATGCAGTTCTGGATAGGTTGAAATGGATTGAATAGGATTACTTTAAACTAAGAGATGACTATGGACAGTTCTATACTAAATACTCACTACTATGGCTTTGGAATGGAATGGGCCCGTCAAAGATCTGGTCAAGGGTTTGGGTGGGATTCGCTCGCCACCGGACAGGTCTCAGGCGCTGGGTTCTGCTCTCAGCAAGGCACTCTGGTCTGCACAGCGTCTTGGACTGGATCTGACAGGTTCTGGGTTAAAGCTCTGCTGGACAGTTCTGGATCTTGGGTTCTAGCAAGAGTTTTTTGCCAGAAGCAGCAAAACAGCTCAGCCTGGCTGTTGGATCTGTTAGGTTAGGCCCCGTGGAAGTTTAGGGGTTAAATCAGGTTGCTAGATTTTAAAGGCCTGCTGAAAAGGTTTAGCTTTGTGGGTTAGGCCTCTGCTTGAGGGTTCTGGAGTCTGGTTCTGTAGTCTGGATCTTCCTGCAGGTTGTTTCGCCAGTGGATCAGTTGATGAGTGAAAGTGTGTGTGGGTCCATCGGTCTGTCCTTGGCTTTACTATATGCTGATTGAATTATCAAGTTGAAACCCTCAAGTTCTGGTGTATTAACTAGCCAGGTTTCTTGTAGCAGGATCAAGTCACTCTCCCCAAATAACAAAGCTCTAATTTTATTGTTTATAAATGAGCTGGACCCTCGTGTAGTCCAACTGGTAATTCTTAAATTTTTACTACTAAAGAGAGGCCTGCACTACTCCCAGCTTCTGGCAGACTTGCATGATTATTTCTGGTAACACCAGCCAGGATAATGGTTGTAACCCCTCTTTGATTTGATCATCTTTTGTTTTTTGCTGCTTAGCTTGTACTGGTGAGCCTTTTCCCTGAGTGGCTCCATTTTCCTCAGCTCCTTCGACGCCTGTACCATAAAATGGCAATTTGTCATGCATTTCCAGACCCAAGCAACACAACTTTTCTGCCAAATTTAAGAAGGACTTAACCGCCAATTTGGATACAAATCCCACGTCAGCTAAACTTGTGCAGTCCGGTTTTGTAAAACGAACATATTCAATGTGTTTTGTTGAAAATAGATATAATTCAGGAACTTTTTTTTACTAGTAACAGGATCACTCTCCTATTCAGAGGTTTGCCAGACTGTCTGTTTTCTTCATTAGTGAACCAAAGTCTCGGGATAGCGTAAGGGGTTTGTTCTTCTTGGAAGATTGCAGATCTCTCAGCCGTAACTTCAGAAGATTGAATTGCAACTGATGGAATTGCGATCGCTTTACTTCCAACACCTGCCGATTGATCTGGTTTATTGGTCTCCAATTTGGGTACAAAGTCACGATTATTACCCTGAGTGAACTGTCTCAGGTTTCAATTATTCTGCTGGACATCCAGTCTTTGCTCTTAACATATTGAATATTGCAGCAATCCTTAAGCCAGTCTCGCTCTGTGTAGGGGCTTTAGGAACAGTTTTCTGTTTAGGCAAAAATATAGGTGCTAATTTTAACAACTTCCCTGTGGTCTTTGATCTGACGACATCATGTTGCTGTGGGTTTTTGTCTAGGTTTACTGATTTTTCTTCTGTCTGAGTGCTCATAGATTTTTTGACCGTTTGTCTCTCTTCCACTACTTATGGTACACGATCAATTAGTTTTTTTCCTTTGTTGTTTTTTTGGCTTATTTGATCCTGTTCTTCCCTGAACTTCCTGGTGGGGGTGGGGAGGAGCGAATCATTTTCCAGGTTCCTGCCACTCATTTCCAATTCAGTGTAATTTTCAAGATTTTTCCCCGGGTCTGAAATCCCCTTTACAAAACTGTTTACGTTTGATTTTCTTGTTTTGGAGTCTTTCATGTTTTTTGTTTTCTTGTCTTGTCTACACTTAAACTTGGATGACGGTTGATTTGATTTTTGATTTTTCCGCTTTTCCCTTCTCAGTCTCTTGTAAGATTGCTGAGTACTCTTCTTCCATGAATTTGCATTTTCAGTCACTTCTTCTGTTGAAATCTCACTTATTTCATCTTGGTTTTCTGTGGGCTGTTCCAATGATTAATCTGCAACCTTTGCCAGGCGGCAGAATTCTTCCATCACAGACTCGGATAGAGGAGTGTCATCAACAAATATACTCGGTCCAGGCGGAATGTCATCTTTTTTAGTTTCGGGTTCTTGATTTTTTTGGGGATTTGTTGTTTGTCTTGTGTTAATTTTTTATAACAAATCCTTGATCTCCAGATCTTCCATCAGCAAAGAAGTTAATTGTTGTTGAATTTCAGTTAGGTCTTTTGAGAATCCATCTTCCATCTTTGACAGTGTAGGCAATACTGAGCAGTTTATTTGGCCTACCACTGTAAATTCAAATTGTTGGATGTCCTTAGTTATTTCCATCAGGATCCCCGTGTGCGCCTGCACATCTCTTTTAAGGAGTTCAAAAACTTTCACCAATGAATTCAGAACATAGTTCAATGCTGGTAGAGTTGGATCCCCTTCCTTGGGATCTTGATTCTCGCCACCAAGAGCTACCCTTGGTCTATGGACTAAATGATCTATTTTTTTTTTAAACATATTTTTATTATTTTCATAGATAGTACAGAAGTAAACAATCCCCAACCTTCCCATTCCACAACCCCCCCCCACCCTCCCCGTTCGGAAGAGAAGTCCATGTTCAAATGTCCTCGGGATCGATTAAGAAGTGAAAAGGTCCTTCATTTTTATGGAGTGCGGGCACCACTTTGCCATATAGTCTGATTGGAGATATTCTAGTACTCCTCCCCATTCTTTTGTGAAGGAGCCTTGTGTTCCTTGGAGATTGTGTGTTATCTTTTCCATGACCATTTGGGACCAGACCTTATATAACCATGTGTATAGCAATGGTGGATCTTTCTTCTTCCATCCCTGTACGATCGTGGCCCAGGCCTCTATGACTAGGCCCATGAGACTCCTCCATTGCGCCTTAGTGAGTGTTTTGGCATGGTGCCCTTTAAGTCCGCAAAGCCAGATTTTCTCTGTAAATCGTTCCGCTTCTGGATATATCTTTTTTAGTTCGGATATTACTTCTGTCCAGAAGCCTTTGACCTTTGGGCAGTCCCACCAGATGTGTCTCCACGTGCCTGCGTCTGTGCAGCCTCTCCAGCAGCGGTTTGATGTGTGTGGGAACATGCTAGTTAGCCTCTCTGGGGTGTAGTGCCATTGTGTAATAATTTTAATCCACATTTCTCTGGTTTGGGCAGCTCGGGTTAATTTGGGGATATCGGCCCATAGCGACTGCCACTGTTGTAATGTGATGTCTTCTCCCAGTGTTTTTTCCCATTTTTTCATGTATGCCCACTTTGTCTTCCTCCTGTGTATTTATGAACTTGTAGAGAGTGGAGACTAGTTTTCTGTCTCCTGAGTTGGTAAGGAGAAACTTTTCAAAGGCGTTAAGTTCCCTCGTTGCTGCGTGTGTTATCTCGGGTGAGGACAGCCAGTGTCTGAGCTGTTCATATTTATATCTGTCCGCATTTGTGAGGTTCCATAATGTTTTGCAGTCGGCAAAAGATCTCATCTCCTTGTCCACGAACATTTCCCCAATTTTTCTGCAACCAGCTTCCTCCCAGTTCTCGTATGCGCCGTGCTCTGTCCCTGGTGGGAATTGCGGATTCCTGCAGATTGGAGTGAACGGGGCCGTAGCAGTGGTAATGTTCCCTTTCCGTGTCTGCTCATCCCAGGCATTCAATGTGGCCTTCATGATCTCGCTGATGCGCAGGTTTGGGTGCCTATGCTGCTTTGATTTCCATAATAGGTCCTCCAGTGGTGTTCTTGCGACTGCCCTGTCCTGAGTCACCCAGATCGTTCGCTGATTGTCTCCCAGCCATTCTTTTAGGATCCATAGTTGCGCCGCTTGGTAGTAGTTCTTAAAGTGAGGGAGCGCTAGGCCCCCCTCCTTGAAGTGTGACGTGAGAACTGATCTGGCTACTCTGGAGGGTTTCCTGTTCCATATGAATGACGAGACTGACTTTGCCAATGCTCTGAAAAAGGAATCTGGGATCACGATCAGGAGGGATTGGAAGTCATACAGTAGTTTAGGGAGGATGCTCATTTTTATTGATTGGATTCTTCCCCATCAAGAGATATTTAGGGGACACCACTGCTCTAGATCTTTTTGTATTCTTGCCAGGAGTTGGGGGTAATTTCTTTTATATAGTGCCTCTACCTTCTGTGTGAGAGTTATACCCAGATATTTTTTGCCTTCCTCTGCGACTTTTAAGCCAAATTGCCCTGCTTCTCTGTTCAGTGTTTCTCTGTTCCCGGTTAGGATTAAAATTTCTGACTTTTTTTTGTTTATTTTTAGGCCCGATATGTTCCCAAATGACTCTAGTAGGTGGATTGCCGCGGGGATGGACTGGGATGGGGGTTAGAGTGACAATAACATGTCATCTGCATAGGCAATTACCTTATGTTGTTTACCCGCCATCTCGATCCCCCTGATTTGGTCCGATTCCCTAATTTTAATTAGTGGTGGTTCTAGGAACAGCGCATATAGGAGCGGTGATAGCGGGCAGCCTTGTTTCGTTCCCATAGAGATTTCCACCCTCTCCGTGACCACCCCATTTACCGCTATTCTTGCCGATGGGGAGGAGTAGTTGGCCTTGATCATATTAATATATTGGTTCCCGAATCCCATATGTGCCATGGTTCTGAAGAGCATTGACCACTCTACCCGGTCGAAAGCCTTTTCTGCGTCTAAAGATAGTAGTACTGCAGGGGTGAGGGATATGCTAATTTTTTCTGTTAGATGAACTAGCCTTCTCGTGTTGTCGTGTGTCTGCCTCCCTGGTATGAATCCCTATTGATCTGGGTTAATTAAGGAGGGAAGCAGCGGGGAAAGCCTGGCTGCCAGGATTTTTGTGTATATTTTTGAGTCTAGATTGATCAGGGCAATCTGTCTGTATGAGCCTGGGAGGGTGGGGTCTTTCCCTTGTTTGTGGAACACCAATATTTTAGCCTCATTCATGGATGGGGTAACATTCCCACTATCTCTAAAGGTGTTTAGCAGTCTAGTGAGGAAGGGGGTGAGGAGGTCTTCATATTTTTTATAGAATGGGGCTGTGAAGCCATCCGGGCCTGGTGCTTTGTTGAATGGAAGATCTTTTATTGCCTTCTTCACTTCACTTTCCGTTATCTGGGCCTCAAGTTCCGTTCTGGTCTTTTCTGGTATTTTTTGAAAGGGGATTGATGTCAGAAATCTGTTTTGGTCTGCCTCATCTGGATGTTCAGTAGCATAAAGATTCTGATAGAACTCCCTGAACGTGTCCCCTATATCTTCGGTGCACGTCAGGGAATCTCCTTGTGCGTTTTTAATGTTCCAGATGGTCTTTGTTTTTCGCTTTGACGAGAGTAATCGGGCTAGATATCGGTCTGCCTTATTAGCTTTTATGTAGTATCTCTGTTTGAGGTATAGGAGAGATCTCTGGGCTTCCTTGCTACGGAGGAGTTCAAGTTGCCCCTCTGTGTGTTTAAGTGTCCTTTTTAAGTTCCTGGTGGGGTTTGCCAATAGTTCTTCCCGGATTTTGGACAGCTTCTTTTCCAGTTCAGTTTCCCACTGCTGTGTTTGTTTATCCCTTGTTGCTTTGAGGGCTATTAAGTGGCCCCTGATTACTGCCTTGAACGCCTCCCACACCGTACTCAGGGCAATATCGTATCGTTGTGTTCGAAGAATTCTGTGATCTTGTCCCTAATGGATTCTCCCATCACTGGGTCTGACAGTATCTCCTGTGGGAGTTGCCATCTGCAAATTCCTTTCTCTTTCCTTGGGGTCGACAGATCCATCCAGAGGGGTGCCTGGTCTGACAGAGAGATGGGTCCCAGCTCCATGTCTTGTATTTTACCCAAGTTCCCCACTGACTCCCAGAAGTAGTCAATTCTTGACATCGTATTGTGGACGTGTGAGTAATATGTGTATCCCTTGGTTTGACCTTTGTGTTCTCTCCATGCATCGCACAATGCCATACCATCCATCTGCCGTTTAAGTCGTTCCGACGGGGCGCCTTGGTGGTGGGGCCCACCCGCACTCCGGTCAATCTGAGGGTGCCAGGCCATATTAAAGTCCCCTCCTATGATTATTTCACCTTTCGCATACTCCTCAAGCCTCCCCATTGTGTCTCTCAGGAAGCCATCTTGGCCCGTGTTTGGGGCATATATGGAAGCCAGTGTCAGTGTGGCGTTGTGCAGTTTGATATTGGCGAAAGCGAATCTTCCTTCTTTGTCGGAGTGTTTGTCGATCAGGCTTGCTTCCAGACCATCCTTAACTGCGATCATCACCCCCGCCCTCTTCTCCACTGCGTTGGATTGTGCCATTATATCATAGCCTCTGAGGTGAATTTTCCTCCTATCCTGTGCTTTGATGTGTCTCTCCTGGAGCAGTAGCACTTCAGCCTTTTCCTTCCTTAACATGTTCTCCACTTTTTTCCGTTTCACAGGGGAGTTCAGGCCCCTTACATTTAAGGTTACGAATCTTATCTTCCCCATTTCAGTTGCCCTTTCTGGGTGCTCCTTTTGTCCGAGTTGAATATTCCCCACTCTCTTCCGGAACGACCACCCACCCACCCCTCCCCCCCAAACTGTAAGATTGTCCCCCAACCATTAACTTTATTCCAACTTGTGCTCCCGAGGAGGGCCCGGGTACCTAAGGTAGCTCTGGCGTTCCGCCTATCGCTCCCTGCCCTCTGTAGACTCGAGGCTAACTTTGCAGGGAGTCCTAAACCCCACGTCATCCCTTGGCCTCGATGTGGGTCGTTCCAGGTCCACACTGGGCCTACTGAGTCTGTTCAGTACGAATTCCATCATTGGGTACTGTTCCGCATAGCATGTTCAGCCTCTGGGCACCGATTCTCTTGAGCTGTAGATTCACGTCCTTTAGTTTGTTTTATTTGACACTTAATTTCCCCTTCCTTGCCATTTCCTTTTCTGGCGGACCCTTTCCCATCCCCCTGGTCTGCTCTGCTGCTCCCCCTTCTTTTTTTCGTTTTTGGTCGATGGCTCATCTCTCTGGATATCCATGATGCTCAGCCCCTCTTCCATGGTGGTCACCCTCCTTTGCTGGCCCTCCCAGTCGAACAGTAGACCGAAAGGGAATGTCCATTTATATTTTCTCTCTCTCTTGACAAGTTCTCTAGTGAGTGGGGCCATTTCTCTTCTTTTTTGGAATGTTACGGCAGATAGGTCTTGAAACAGCTGAATGTCCACCCGTTTCATCCTGATTTGTTGAAGCTGCCTCGCTCTCCGTAGTATGAGTTCTCCAGCATGGAGTCTGGCATGGATTCACATGCTCATAAATATTCCCCGTCGTCAGGCCGGGAATCCTCGGTATAGAAAAAAATCAGTATCAGTTTCGTTTCTGATCTGTCTTTCTTAGTAGTAACCAATCACTGGTCTCTGGGTCATACTGCCCCCAGCCAATGACTGCCCGCTCCCTAAGCCCCGCCTCTGGCAGCCATCCTCAGATTTTTACCGCACGTTCAAGTGTTGGGAGTCGTCGTGCTGTAGCTGTCGAGCTTTTGCTGCGTTTTCGCGCTTTTTTCAGGAGATTTTTCTCATTTTTCGGTTAAATAGAGCCTCAAGCTACACCGTTTCCACATCCGATCAACGGGGATCAGTTTCGGAGTTTTCTACGCCCCTCAAGGGTGAAGATTTCGTCGAGTTACGCTTTTGGAGGATTCCAGAAGTTCCGAGGCCTACCCCGGACATTGCCCAGGAGAAAGGAAGCTCGACACCTAGGAAGCTGTTCAGGACCTGCCCTGGATGCCAGCTTCAGAATGTTTTCGTTATGCCTCTACTGTCTCCATGAGGACAAGACGCACACGGAGAAGGACTGCGCGTTTTGTGGGAACATGTCAGAAAGGACCATGAGGGATCGCCACCTCCGTCTCGCCAACTGGCTGGAAGGGAAGAGCCGTCAGGCGAGAAGAAGAAAAAGAAGTCCGAGCGGTCTTCTAAGTCCTGTGAGGGCGCCCCGGCGACGGGGGCCCAACAAAAGGCTAAGCACCGCAAGTCCGCGGGCACCAGGAGCGCCGAACGGTCGGGCTCCTTTGCTGCCAGGCAGGGCGCATCCTCCCCGGCGCCATCAACCACGAGCCAACGCTCTGGCTCGGGTAAGAAGAAGTCCGAGAACCCGGCGAAGCTTCTGTAGAGGCCCCGGTTGATCTCGAAGATTCCGGCAGAGGGGTAGCGAGGCTCGGACCCTCCCCCCAAGGTGAAGGCCCCAGGCATCCAGAAGGTGACGATGGCCTTAATTCACCCTGCTAAGACCTCGATTGAGGATGTCGCCGCAGCCCTGGCTCAGCCTGTGAAGGGCGTCCGCGCCCGACGAGATTGGATCCTTTCATGCCATGATTTCCAGGGCATCCGAGCTCTTCCAGCTCTGCCCAGAAGAGAAGAAGGAAGGGTTCCTTTACCAACGGCGCAAGGCTAAAAGGAAGACGGTCGTCGCCGTACCGCTTCTTGATGACATCTGGGATGAGGGGCTCGCCCTCCTCAAGAACCCTGCCACGGCGCCGGCAAAGAGGGACCGGTACGAGAAGACGGATGGCGAGGGCAGGAAGTTGGACACGATGGGACGGCAGATCATCTCATCCGCAGCGACGACTATCAAGGCGGCCAACGCCCTGGCTATCGTAGCCCGCTACGACAGGGAGTTGTGGTTCAAAATCGCCCCTCTGTTGGACTTCCTTCGGGACGCCAAAAGGGCTGAGGCCCTTGAAATCCTACAGGAGGGTGAGATTGCTTCGGACCACGCCATCACGGTGGCAACGGACATCGCCGACACCGGTTTCCGTCAGTTGGGCAACGGTGTTTGCTTGAGACAATGAGGATGGCTCAAGGCCACGGATTTCCGCCAGGACGTACAAGCCAAGGTTTTGGACATGCCCTTCGACGGGAACAACCTGTTTGGGAAGGCGGTGGATGAGTCCCTTCAGGCCATCAAGACAGACGCAGAGACTGCCCGGGCACTGGGAGTGCTCCAACGACGACGGCCGTCCTTTCGGAGCTCCGGAGGCAGACAAGGTGCCTCCAAGAGATCCAGCAGTGGCTCCTCCACGTACCGCCAAGCTGCAAGATCTTCGTCCCAGGAAGCCTACAGGGGACGCGGCAAGTCAGGTGGTGCCCGTCGTCGTCGACAGGGAGGTCAAGGAGGCAAGGCGGCCTCCAAACAAGATTGAACCGACCGTGGGGTCGGGCCCCCGCCGAAGCACCCCGGTGGGAGGCCGGCTGGCGAGGTTCATCAGCGTGTGGGAGTCCATCTCCACTGACTGTTGGGTGCTGGACGCCCTGGCCCAAGGGCACGCCCACCCGTGGCCAGGAAGGAAAATCACGTCCCTCAACTACTGTTGGAAGTAAGGGCGATGCTCTAGAAGGGTGCCATTGAGCTCGTCCCAAAGAGGCTTTGGGGCTCCGGAGTTTACTCAAGGTACTTCCTCGTAAAAAAAAGAAGACAGGAGGTTGGCGCCCCATCCTGGACCTACAACGACTGAACAAGTACATCAAGGCACAGAAGTTCCGTATGGTCACCCTCCAGCACGTGCTGGGACAGCTGGAGGAGGGCGATTTCCTGTCATCGTTGGACTTGGAGGATGCGCACTTCCACATCCCCATTCTAAAAAGACACTGAAAGTTCCTCAGGTTCGTGGTCCAAGGGCGGCACTACCAGTTCAAAGCCCTCCCGTTCGGATTGAAGTCGGCACCCAGGGTGTTCACCAAGTGCCTCGCACCGGTGGCTGCGCGGCTGCGGCTACAGGGGATCCACGTCTACCCCTACCTGGACGACTGGCTCATCCGGGCAAGGGCAAGGGAGCTCGCCGTGGAGCACACTGCGGAGACTGTCCAGCTGCTCACGGACCTGGGATTCTCCATCAACTTTCCAAAATCCCACCTGGTTCTTTCGCAAGTCGCCCTGTTTCTGGGAGCCAAGCTCGACACAGTGGCGCGGCTGGTCTCGCCATCAGAGGAAAGGACCAAGACCATTCTGGGCAAGGTGCAGCGTCTGCTGGCCACGGACATGGCCAGGGTAAGATCTATCAAATCCCTCCTCAGGATGATGTCCTCCTGCATTTATCTGGTGTGCCTTTGCAGGCTTCGGATGCGCCCCTTACGAGAGTTCCTCGACGCCCGCTGGGTCCAGTCGACGGGCAGCTTCGAGGACAGGATCCCTCTCAACGAGACGTTCCGTCAGGCGATCCGGTGGTGGGGTATCCGCTCCCATCTGTCGGCGGGTACGGACTTTCAGACCCCAGCTCACCAGGTGACGGTGATGACGAACGCCTCCCTGGAAGGTTGGGGAGCGCACTCCGGAGATTTTCGCGCGAGAGGCCTTTGGCTCCCGGAGGAGAAGTCTCTCCACATCAACATCTTGGAGCTCCGCGCAGTGTTCTGGGCCCTCGGGTCCTTTCTTCTGTCCCTCAAGGGCAAGGTGGTGAGGATCTTCACCGACAACACCACCACGATGTTCTACATCCGGAAGCAGGGCGGAACCAGGTCCCCTGCCCTATCCAAGGAAGCCCAGGATCTGTGGCATTGGGCCGTCGCCCAAGGGATGTTTCTGGTGCCTCTTTATCTGGCAGGAATAAAAAACATGATCGCCGACTTACTCAGCAGGGAGCAGCGCTCGTGCCACGAGTGGGAACTAAGCCAGGATCAAGTGGATCGACTCTTCCGACGATGGGGCGAACCCCAAATCGACCTCTTTGCGACGGCGACGAATTCCAAGTGGCGGAGGTTCGCCAGCAAGTTCCCCCAGCCGAGGAGCATGGGCGATGCTTTCTCATTCCCCTGGGACGGCCTATTTCTTTATGCGTTCCCTCCGCTGCCGTTGCTGCTCCAGCTCATCAACCAGCTCAAGAGGCCCCGATGCAGGATGATCCTCGTCGCACCGGCGTGGCGGAGACGGATCTGGTTCCCGGACCTTCTGGACTTCTCAACGTCCCCACCAGTCAAGCTGCCGACGGACGCAGACCTTCTCTCCAGAGAAGGAGGCGCCATTCTTCACCACAACCCTGAGTCGCTGAACTTGCAGGCCTGGCTCCTGCAGCACTAGAGTTTGGAGGGTACGACATCCCGGCCGACTGCAGAGAGGTTCTCGCAAAGGCCAGGGCGTCCTCAACTCTCAAGTGCTACAGACATAAATGGAAGAGGTTCTCTGTCTGGTGCCGTGCACAGAAGATTAACCCTCTGCGGATTACAGCCCCTCAAGTACTGCCGTACCTACTGTCGCTGGCCAAAGCTGGACTGGCTCACGCCTCCATCAAAATACATCTGGCTGCAATCTCCCGATATACCAGGACTACAGGACGGGCGCCCTTGTGGTCTCATCGCCTGGTGAAAGAATTTATGAAGGGACTATTCCGATCATTCCCGCCGGTGAAGGCCCCTGCCCCGGCGTGGGAGCTTAATGTGGTGCTGACCAGGCTCATGGGGGGCACCATTCGAGCCTATGAATTCGGCGCCTTTGAAGTTCCTGTCATAGAAGACAGCTTTCCTTGTGGCCATCACCTCAGCACGACGAGTGGGAGAGATCCAGGCCCTATCTTGCAAGCCTCCATAATTGACTTTTGATGACAGGAGGGGGGTGCTGAGGACACACCCCTCCTTTATGCCCAAGGTGCCGTCGGACTTCCACCTCAACGAGCCCTTGGTGTTGCCAGTTTTCTTCCCGTCGCCTTCGTCGCCGGCCGAGAGTACTTTGCACTGGCTGGTTGTAGCTAGAGCGCTGAAGTTCTACGTGGACCGCACGAAGCGTTTTCGGAAGACGTCCAGCTGTTTGTGAACTTTGGGACTGTGAATCAAGGGAAGGCTCTCTCGAAGACTTCCATTTCCAGATGGCTCTCCGGCTGTATCATGTACTGTCATCGGTTGGCAAACCAACCGCTGCCTGGCCGTCCGAGAGCCCATTCCACCAGAGCAATCGCAGCTACCACGGCGTTCCTATCTGGTGTGCCCTTGCTGGACATCTGCAGGGCTGCTACGTGGAGGTTGACGCACACCTTCACAAAATTCTACTGCGTCAATCGGGATTCCAGGGAGGAGTCCAGGGTCGGCCAAGCAGTGCTGCGCAACCTGTTCGCCTAAGGTGAGCCTGGTGAGGAGGTAAGAATTGCTTAATGTTGAGTTTTGGATGTAATGCTTAATGTTGAGCCTTTGCCACCTCCCGTGGTTGTGCATGTGTGTACTGCTATGTATTCTTTTATTCATGAGCATGTGAATCCATGCCAGACCCCATGCTGGAGAAGGAACAAGTTACTTACCTGTAACTGTTGTTCTCCAGCATGGGTCTGGCATGGATTCACATGCGAACCCTCCCGCCTACCCCTCTGCGACTCTTCACTTGGTCATACTGCCACTTCACGTGCTACCAAATCTGAAGATGGCTGCCAGAGGCGGGGCTTAGGGAGAGGGCAGTCATTGGCTGTGGTCAGTATGACACAGAGATCAGTGATTGGTTACTACTACGAAAGACAGATCAGAAATGAAACTGATACTGATTTTTCTTTACCGAGGATACCCAGCCTGACGGGGAATATTCATGAGCATGTGAATCCATGCCAGACACATGCTGGAGAACAACAGTTACAGGTAAGTAACTTGTTCCTTTTCATAAAAAACATATTTCCAATATCACAAACTTGTTGATAATACATATACACATCACAGATTGCCTAAGGTACGTTTCTGTCAAAGTCTCATGTTCCTATGAGTGTTGGTTCACAAATGATAGTTGTTTGCGCTTTTGGTTGGTTACACATTTTCGGATCTGTACAATTTTTTACACATACATGCACATACCATCTGGGCATACTTCTGTAAGTTTTCATCTTCATAGCATAATCACAATAGCTACAATATTAAAATGTTCGTGGTTCAGTCTCAGAACATCACACAGATTCCAGATTAGTTTTAAACTGTGAGCGATCTTTTCATTTTAATAATCTCTAAGTTTCATATTTTTGTCAGTTCGGTACAATATTATATAAGTCTTTTCCTTAAACATATATTTACTCCAGTTTCAAATCCACATTTTCAGTCTGGCCTGCCTCCAAGGTCTTGGCTGATCCAGAGAGTAACTTGAGCTCCTTCCTGCCAGAGCTGGTTTCTATTGACGCCCCAAATTAGCATTTCCATTCAGCTCAAGGGAGTCCCTTGTCTACACTCAGAACAACATGCCAGAGTGCCCCTCCCAGTTCCTTTCACACCAGCATGCCAGTTTCTTAGCAGAGAGCAGGGGGAAGATTCCTTTGTTTGGGAGAAGGTGTGGAATGTCTTTGAAGCTCAGTGTGGCTAACTTTAACTTTTAAACACAATGTCTGAAATTGTCTTGTCCTAAAATATAAATTACATTCTTAACCAATTTCTTAATTCAAGCCTTTTTAAAATATAGTTTTGAATTGTATCCATCTCTTAGGCTTCTGATAGCAAGTCTTTCTTTGGCATATTTAGCTTTTGAGACATAAGTTTCACCTGTCAGATTTAGAGATCGCCAGCGTCTGACAGAGGCGAGTAACGGTATTGCACCCATTTTCAACATAATTTTCCAAGCAAGCAATCTTCAATGTGGTTTTTCTTCTGATAAGTGTACTTCTGTGGACATTGTATTTATGGGGATTCTTGAAGTAGAATGATGTTTAACACCCCACCAATGAGGTTGGATTTTTGGGTGGTTTGTGAGCCATGATTTTTTCAAATTTGACAACCAAGAAACAACGAATTTTCACACAGCTGTGTTTCTTTTGCAATCAGCCTCAGCTTGCTCTGTGGGCAGCCAAATGATGAGTTTTGGCAGTGGTCTCCTGTGTTACCACTGAGATAGGCAAAAGTGGATGGCGACCTATTTTTCAGATTTTTACTGCACACTTTTGGGTGATTTTTAGCGAGCAGCATGCTTTCCGGTGGCCATTGTGATGTTCCTGATGCAAGCAATGCACAGTAATGTTGCAGGGCCTGGACTAGTGGGTTGAAACATCCCACAGCCTACTACCCGTTTCTGAGAGTTATTCCTGATTCCTCTGCCACATTACCTGCCTATAATTGAGGTTTTCCTTTCTTTTTGGCTGGATGCTTTTACCCCATCCTAAGGTTAGTGGTTGTACAGCCCTCAACAGGGGTTTGTACCGAAACTGCTGCAACAGTGTATCTTTCAATCCCAACCTGAAAGAGTGGACTGTGACGTTCCACAGTGTTCCACCTCCCCCTCCCTTTTAATGATTACCTTTAGCCCATTGTGCAATATTCTGATGGATTTAGGTGCCTTTTTTCAGAATTACGTCAATGACATTCGTCAAACACTTGAAAAACAAACAGCATTTAGCAAAGTTGAGATGTGGATGAGAAAACATTTGTTGGGTCTGAATAAAGAAAAGATGGAGATCTTGCTCAACACCACCTTTTGCTCATTGCGTAAAGCGATTGATACCTATACAGATATCTCTTTATCAGGCTTTTCTATTCTTGTGCAGTTCATGGTGAAAGCTCTTGGCATGATCTTTGATTCAACCCTATCTATGGAACCTCGAGGCTTTAACATTAGTAGGTCTGTTATTTGCTACTTTATTATGTTAGTTCTGTGTGATATTTCTTAATAGTGAAGGCTGCACGCCAAAAAGACACTTTTGTTTGCTGATTTGGTACGGCCTTCAACTTAATTTATCACTATTTCAGGGGGGATTCACCACCCTGCACCCCACCGTCAACCGATCCCCCGCCCTCACACCTTAAAATGGGTGGTTTGCTCCATGCCAAATATATTACTAAGCAAACCCTCCATCACAAAGACACACACCAACAGAAACGCACACAGACATGCACTTGCTCTCCCACCCCCTCCTGTCCATGTCACAAACACTCCTCCTCAATCCCCACACAAACACCCTTATATTTCCCTTATCCCCATCCGTCCATGCTACATTCTCCCTCAGAGTACACACGGACACACACACTTATCTGATTCACCTTTGGCTTCCGGCACTTGTGCGGCGAGGGGCATGCCAGTTTAATATCGAATGGCCACTCTGTGCAGTCTCAGAGCAGTCTTTCTAAATTGATTTTTTGTATTGTTCATTTTAGAAAAAAAGATGTTTCAGTCGGGACCAGCATGTTAAAACAAGTAAGACCTTAATTATTAGAGTATCATTTTGCAGTAATTGTTCACTCTGTCATTGGAGACAAGCTAATCTGCCATCTCTTTATAGGCATTATCCAAGTCTACCTCCATCATTTGCAAGCCATTCAGAATGCAGTAGTAAAAATTCTAACTCATACACTCAAGCCTGATCATATCGTGCCTGTTTAAAAACTGCACTGGCTACCTGTCAAGGCAGAGATTGCCATCACGCTGTTTATTTTAGCACATAAAGCTCTTTATGTCTAGGCTTCTCTCTTTCTGAAATACATAGCTTAAATGGCAGACTTCTACACACCCTTAGTGTGCTCAAAAGTGTTGCACTTTGATTTTTCTGTGCTACCAGCTAGCTAGGACAACTGGGTAGGTCATTTGTGGTTGCTGCAGTTAGACTGTGGAATGCGTTACCTGACGAGCTTCAACAAAGAGAGGGCCATCTTCCATTTAGGAAGCAAATCAAGACCCTTGTTCTCTTGCTTACTTCCTGGCAAGCCTACCCTCTTATTGACATGCTAGGATATTTTCGGATCATTTGTGCTATACAAATATCAAATGGAGAAACAAACAAATAGGAAGTACTGTCAGTAGTTCAGCCAATTCCACATTAATGCACTCATTTTGCTTGCAGTAAAATTGGCACTCAATTCCAAGTCCAGATATTTGGCAAACATCATCTAATCAAGACATACTACAAATTAGAGAGGCACTACATGAACAAAACAAAGACATTTCCACTTTTGTTCAAACAAGCCCAGAACTGATGAAGATGATGTATCACAGAAGAATTTCTCTATTACAGAAAACATTCTGAGACCACCTCCGCTATCAAGAATTAGTGGCACAAAAAAAGAAATTGGACACAAAGCCCTAAAAAACATTTTAATCGGATGGGGGGTCTGAGGGGTTTGCCTGGTGCCAGCCAAGAGAATCCATCTTTCTAAGCTCTGTGGCGCTCCAGTGGGTGAGTGAGCCAACAGCTCTCTCTCCTTACCGCTTAAACGTCTCAGAAAGACATGGAAGAGTGGTTAATTATCTTTTTTGAAGCTGCTGAGCCACTCTGGGAAGGACTTTCCTCGGTTCCGTTTTGTAAGGATTTTGAATAAGAGGGCAGATGAGACTTTGTGATCAGAGGCGTCATCTTCTGCATTAATCCTAATCCATTTAGTGGCCTGGGATTGCACACCAGATCCTGCGAACACCCGCAGTGCAGTATGTGATCCCTCCCTCCCTCTGTGAGCCCGATGCTGTGGTGTGCAGTGCAGTAGTACTCTGCATAGCTCCTGGGCTAGGAGCTGGCTCAAACCGTCCTCTGGTTCACCTCCGGAGGGAGAAACCCACAACACAGAGTGGAAACTGTGAGAAACTTGGGGGTTTTCTCCCAGATAGACCCCATGAGTCCCTTATTCAGGTGGCGAGGGAAGGGCTGGCGCTCTCAGATCCCAACCCTGTGGGTGGACGAGCGAGGGAAGATCACCTGGGTAGGGGAGCCCGGGGTTAGGACCAGGGGAATGCCCAAAGGGAGATGCGGTATGGCACCAGAGAGGAAGAAGGAGAGGAGGACAAGAGCCCTAAAATCTTTATAGGTTCTAATACATCTTCCTCGCTTTCTCCCATTAAATCTCTCCTGCCCAGATCCAACAAGCCCTCTGTACATAACCGATCCTCTAAGATCCCAAACCCGGTTGCACCCAAAAGGTATATATCACAGAATCCCTGTTTCCTATCCGAATACTCTGAGTCATTCTTCTCCTGTGTATTTTCCGAACCCCCAGTCTGCTTTGGCAACACACTACCATTTCCACAAATCCACCATTTTCAGGTCACGATAAGAACTCCAGTCATTCTCGTTTGTTTCACAAACCCCACCAATGTCACCCAACGTTTCTCCATCCTACCCCGTAGGATACTCAAAAGCCCTACCACCTTCTTTTTCCAACACAAACACTTGCTTGCACGGTAACCGACAAAACGGCTAATGTTAAAATTGTTTACCTGACATGTCTCGACATCAGGGTCAGGCAGAGTCAGTTAATTAACAGAATCACCCTTCCTCCTCCCTAAAAGGATAAAAGATGGAGCACGAAAGCACAGGGAGAGCATGGTAGACCAGACGACGTAAGAGCTAACTCAGCACGGCAGTTCAAGAGGAGGAGAAAGACGGCGACCAAGCCCCGTGGAACCTTCGCAGAGGGAATAACATGTCTGCGAACAATGGCCAACATGTATTGCAACAGATGTCAACGGTACACAAGACCCTCTTCTGCTGATTACCAAGCCAGGGAGAGACACTTGTCTCTGTGGTACCGACCTTGACTCCAAGGAGAAAGAAAGCAAAATGGTTCATCACAGCCGATGAGTCGAGGGGAGCGTCGATAAGAAACCGAACTGTGTTGAACGAAAAGTAGTCGAAGGCTGAGCTGAACTTTTAAAAGCAAAAGAAACTATTAATTAAGGAGGTGGAAAACCAGCAACAGAGTCCAGCCCCACGTGGGTGCTCATCCAGGAAACTGGGCGATTACCCAACGGTAAAGACTACCGTAACCAGAAAGTCTTAGGAAGAGGTGAATAAATGTCAAAGTGGTCAGACAGGGGTCTTGTAAAATCCTCTGTACGGTCAAAAGTCTCTGACCAACAGATGATTGTGAAAACGAAAGGGAAGTGAATTCTGCATGGTGAAAATTAGTACATGAACTGTTTTTCGTAAAGGTTAGCAAGATTGATCCCGGCAGAGGGATGCTAATGAAAAGGGACAAATTCTAAAGTACTGTGAAGAACTGTTGGTAAAAGATGGCGAGAGTAAGCCCGGCAGAGGCAAGCCGACAACCAGAATATTGTGTGGAACAAAATGAACCCGACCAAGGAGTGTATACAGTGAATTGTCTGTAAAAGTCAGTATCCAAGACAAGACAAGGGGAGGGGAAGTTTCCCCCTTGTCATCTGCGGTCCGAGCCCAGCCAAAGGAGATCCAGGATGAAAAGTTATCACCCAAAGTTCACTGAGAAAGGAGCTGTCTTGATAATTTGTTGAATACTACTTCTGAGGGGTCTGCACCCAGAAGAGGGGGATCCAGGGATGAAGCCATCACCCAAAGTGTTCGTAGAAGATAACTTTGTGTTTGTTGAGAGCATCAGGCCTTGAAGCCAAGAGACTTTTATTGAAAAGTGATTTAACCATCGAATAACCTGATAGCTGATGCTGAACTGACAGCTCATGCTGGGAAGGCTCGAGCATGTGCTGTGCTCCAAGTCCCACGTTGTCCCGTGCTAAAAATGTGGGGAAGGGAGACCTCAAGGCAATCACATCCTGACTTATTATTTGTGAACACCTTTTCCTTTATTTTAATACCCCATCCCACACTCTTTCTGTAATTAGTTGTAAGGAATTGGCAATAGTTTTTTTTATTATAGGCTTTTTACTTTGGCAAGCCCTCTTTATTTTTCATTTGATGGTTGCCGTTTGCTCCCATCTTAGATTTAGGATTAGGTTAGGCATTTTTCCACCCTGCACTTACTGTTTAATAAACACCCTTTAACTGCGATCACTTGTGTTTGTCTTTACTGTTGTCACCATGAGTTCCCTACAAAGCACAGAGGTGAGTGACGAACTATGAGGAAGATGAAGATGAAACTGACACCATGCCGTCCTGTGGGCCTCAGTCAAATGTCTTGACGTGGAAAATAGTGTGCAAACGAACAAGTTTTAAATGTGTGTAGGAGTTTAAGGTTGGAGTAAAATAAAATAAACTGGATACATGCTTTCAAAGGAATGTTGTAGCCTGGAGAACTGAGCAGGAGCAAGGAATGTTTAGCAGGCTCAGTGCCAGTCTCTTTTAAGGATCTGGTCAGAATGGGCTTCTCTTCAAGTCTCAAGTTCTCACTGTTCCCTGTGTTTATTTTCCTGAGACAAACATCACTTTGTATAGATGTCTCGCCCTCTGTTCCAAAGGACTTTGATCAATAAAAGTCACTCACAGTTCATATCTGCACCCCGAGACTCACAAGCACAATGTACCCACAAGCACAATGTAGTAGTATACCCACAAGCACAATGTAGTAGAAGTAGTTTGTCATTTACATAGCACCTTTATCCCATTAGTATGCCCTCAATGTATTTGTGGGGGGATCGCCCTCAGGGGACAGAAGCCCAAGGTATGAGAACATTATCAGAGGGATTAGAATGCATGTATGGATTTGGCCGAAATAGGGATTTGGGTGAGATGGCCAAGCCCCAATAAGCAACCCATGATGGTCAGGTATGTGGATGGGTGCTGAGAGGTGGTCATGAGAATACTTGAGTACGAGATACTCGTTATGCATCCAGCTACACCAAATGTGTTGTCGTAGGACATAGCAGCATTCTGATGGCAGAGATGTTGTGCTTTGTATTTTATTCAAGTGTATGGAGGCAGATGAATGCGGGTGGGTGGCCATGCCTTCGGCTGGTGTCCACTTGGTGCGTAAATACGTACCTTAAGCCTCAGTTGGAGCTTTGCTTTTGATGTAGCTGTGTAATGCGATTGTCTGGTCTGCTCTGAAATTATACTTTACCTTGCTCTGGAGAATATATTAGGGACTTACTGACAGTGTCAAGGCCTAGGTGTCATGAAGGTAAGCGTGCATTTGGGAAAGCTAGTCGGGTTGCTGGAGGGAATAACCAGGTTTTGAGGGCCTTCCTGAAGGAAGGGTAGTTCTCGTTGCAGCAGATGCTGAGTGGCAGTGAGTTCCAGAGGGTGGGAGCTTGGACGGAGAAGGAGGATCCTCCAACTCTGGTGGAATTGAAAGGGGGGATCACAAGAAGGGGTGCAGAGCCAGATCCAATGGTTTTGATGGGTTGGTACTGTGTAAGCTTGTGTTGGAGTATTCAGGGCATGTCTTGTGGAGGGTGCAGTGTGAAATGCACACAGCCTTGAAGGTCGCCTGTCGAAGTAGAGCACTATAAGGGCAGGAGTGATGTGTTCTCAGGGTGAGAGTGCACAGAAGAGTCTGGCTGCAGAGTTTTGGATCCGCTGGAGCTTTCTCAGCCGATAGGCGGGAGCGTCCAGATAGAGGGAATTGGCATAGTCTAAGATGGCCAAGATTGCTGAGACTCAGTAAGGGTAGAATAGATTAGGGAAGATTTGTCTGAGGATGTAGAGGTGGTAATGACAAGTTCTGTATACAGTGTCGATGTGGTGAGAGAGTGTTAGATCGGAGTCCAAGGTGCATCCCAGGTTATTTACTGAGTTGGATGCTATGGGTGGAGGTCCTAAGGAGGATTGCCAGGGGATGGGTTGGTGGAAGAGTGAGGTTTTAACGCAGATCATGATTTCAGTTTTACCAGGTTTAAGAAGGAGGTGGTCATCCAGTGGATGATTTCAGAGAGGCATGAGGCGAGGTCAGGATTGTGGAAGGCCGGGGTCTTGGGAATCCTGAAAATGAGTATCTTCAGGGTAGTTGTAGCAGGTTAGGTCATGAGAGTGGATGAGTGCGGAAAGAGGGCTTAGGTAGATATTGAAGAGGAGGGGGGACAGGAGGCCCCCTTTGGAGACCGAGTGGGGGGAGGAGAAGGGAAGGAGGAGCATGACTTGTGAGCGGTTGGAGAGGAAGGAAGAGATCCATTTTAGGGTACAATTCCTGATGCCTAGAGAGTGGAGTATGTCAGTAAAGATGAAGTGGTTGATGGTGTCAAAGGCAGGATAATAAGAGCAGCACAGCCTTCTGAGTCTGCAGTTCCTGTCATGTCATCCCAGGTGGAGACAAGGGAAGTTTCCGTTCCTCAGAGGGGGGGTCTGAAATCAGATTGGGCAGGGTCGAGTAGGATTTTGTGTAGAGGCACAGTTGGGTGCAGTCTAAGAGTTTGGCTATGAAGTTGGTGTTTGAGATTGGGCAGTAATTGGGATGGACGAAGGGGGTCATGGATGGGCTATTTAAATGGGAGATTGACATGGGAGATTTTGAATGCTGCAGAGAAGATGTCTGATGTCAGTGAATGGTTAATTATGGATCTTGCGACGCTGCATGCACAAGTTGGGGATATAATGTTCTTTTGGAGGGGTGGGGAGAGGTATACAGGGGATCCAGAGGGGCAGATTTGGGATGATAGTTTCAGGCATTCAGGATGGGAAATGGCAGTGACAGAAGAGAGGATCGGGTGTGCCTGATGAGGAGGGGAGTAGTCAGGAAAAAGGGGAGATGAGGGGTGATGGATGCTTCTAATTTTGTGTTGATGGAGCGGTGTCTTTCAATAGCAATGTTGTAAAAGGGTTATATGTTAAAGGGTCGAAATACAAAGGATTGAATGCCATTTTTTTGAGTCAAAAGGATCGGGAAAAAAATAGTCGAATGCATTTTTTCCCCCTCCGCCATGTTTTCTTTAAAACACATTTTTTTAACTATATTAAATATATTTTTAAATAAAATAACGAAACATACAAAAAAATGCATTTGAAAAAATTGTTTTTCGATCCTTTTGACTCAAACTTTTTGTCATTCGATCCTTTGTATTCGATCAAATGACTGGACACCTTGTAAAAGTGGTCTGACAGGACATCGCAGAAGAATGGTGGAGTGATCAGTCCAGATTAGTGGATGGGGAGGCAAAGTGGAGATTGAGTCAGTAGAGCTAAATAAGGTGTTGAGGGTGTGTCCTGCTATGTGTGTGGGATTAGATATCAATTGGGTCATGTTAAGGGCTTCCATGTTATCAATGATTGGACGGGTCATAGGTTTAGAAGGGACATCTAACCAGATATTGAAATCCCCTAATATGGCAAAGGAGTGGTGTGGAATGAGAGTGGCTGAAAGGGCATCACTAAGGGAGTCTGCAATGTTTTTATTGTAGCCAGGAGGTCTGTAAAGGAGCAGGAAACTGTGGGTGTTAGGAGCGGGTTGGAGTTCACTAGCAATGATTTGCAGTGTTGAATGGTTGTTTCTCAGAGTGCAAGATTGTGAGGAGTTGCTTGTAGAGAATGGCTGTTCCTCCAGCTCTTCTGGATCTATTGTGCATGACCAGGAAGTAACCAGAGGGGAAAGTCTTGTATGCGACAGGCTCGAAGTCTTCAGAGAACCAGGTTTCAGTGATAAAGAGGAAGTCTGGCTTTACAATGGAGATAGTCGAAAATGGTGTGTTCCTTTTTGGGGACAGATCTGGCGTTGATGAGGGTGCAAGAGAGCGGGTAGGGTGTGTGAGGGTGGGTTGGTTTTGGTGAGTGGGGAGTAATGGGAGTAGAGGGGGAAGAGAGTGGGTGCAGGGGATGGGAACTTCTGGATGGAGTCCCAGAAAGGGAGTTGCAGTGGTCCGAGGTGGGCGAGGTGGTGGATGAAAGGTGGGTCGATGGAAGGAGAAAGGGATGCAGGGGGAGTTGTAGGGCATACATGCCAACATTCTGGGACCAAAAATCTGTAGGAATCTTAAAGTTTCAAAAATAGTCAGGCGAGGAGGTAAGGATAGGAATAGGGCACGTCAGCAGCCCATTGTCATTGAATGAGCCCGCCGCCGTGGGTGCATTCAATGACAATGAGGCGCCTGCCGCGCCTTCTCCCGCTACGCCAGCTCGGGGAACCCTTGAAAGAATCCCCGAGCTGGCGTGGTAGGGGGCTAATGGCGCCTTTTGTCAAAGACACCCATGGCGGAGGGGCACATTTAGCCCACCGCTGTGGGCGCCTTTTACATCAAAAGCCTGCATGCAGCGCCTTCTCCCGCTACGCCAGCTCGGGGAAGCCCTTGAAATACTCCCCCGAGCTGGCGTGGTGGGGGGCTAATGGCGCCTTTTGTCAAAGACACCCATGGCGGAGGGGCACATTTAGCCCACCGCTGTGGGCGCCTTTTACATCAAAAGCCTGCATGCCGCGCCTTCTCCCGCTACGCCTGCTCGAGGAACCCTTGAAAGACTCCCCCGAGCTGGCGTGGGCAAAAAAAAAAACTGTAAAAAAAAATATATATATATATTTTTTTTTTTACACAAAAAAAATCGATAGTTGGTGCCAATAAATCTGTAGGCGGTAGGACTGCTTAAAAAGCGGTATCCTACCGCCTAAATCGGTAGGGTTGGCAAGTATGCTAGGGCTAATGGCAAAGAGTGCTCCTGAAGGATGAGGGATAGAGGATGAGCGGGGGAGGCAGGTGAGGGGAGGCGGGAGAAGGAAAGAGTTGACTTTTGGTGTGGAGGGTTGAGGTGCGGCAGGTATGGGAGAGTTTGCATGTGAGGCAAATAGACAGTGGACTGGATTAGGAGTATGAGGGGATGAAAAGATTGTATGGTGGGGGAGCGGGGTGGGGTCTATTTGGGAGCAGAGGTGAGGATTGAAGAGGCGATGTCCTGCAGTGGATGTGCCCTCTGTGTTTAGGGAGTTTTCGGGGAGCCAATGGTGCAAGTTTGAGTGTAGGGATGTCTGTTGCTTGACAAGGCACCTCAAGCTGCACTTACGGATGGGAAATGTGAATGAGGAAGGAACCGTGGAGAGTGTAAGGTGGAGGGATGGTGAATGCTGGGTCGGTTGGCATGGAGTGTAGGGAGGGCTGGTGAGTTCAGTGAGGAGAAGAGGTGAGGTGTAATGGAGGGGGGAGGGAGAGGGTCAGAGATGAGCAGGGGTCTGTTTCCTGGAACACCACCATGCCCCTCTAATCTGGGAACAACTAGGCATAGTGGAAAGATGGTGCCTGAGGTCTTTAATGGGTGAGGAGAAGCCACATGGCTGGAGTTCTGAATGTGTGATTAGGCGTGGAGAGGGGGCATGAGAGAAGCAGGAGCAATGCACGGGCAGGTGGAAGTGGAAGAGTTCAGAGCTGGGAGTGGGGCAGTGTACGAAAGTGTTGTGTTGTAGCCGCACGGGTATCACTTTGATTCATGGCTGGTGAAATACTCAAATACAGCTAGAATTAATACAAGTTGTAGCAGGATTCAAAACATGCAACCAGATTCAAAACATTTGCAGTACCTAAAATGCAGCTGAAATCTACCTATGTCAGTCAAACAATGCTTTATTCTGCAATTTTTACCATCAGCATACACACAATGCATTACATGATTCACAATGGGGAATAAAACAACCTATAATTTAATTCACATAAAAATTAATTAGAAACTCTGGACTTTTAAAATACAGTCAAGGATTAGATATGGCCTTCCTACATAACCATGCGCAATAGATGTATTTGGCAACAAAGTAAATATCATTGATGGCAACAGTAGGCCCACATAATACAACCGCTACTTGGCATCTTCTGACAAGTTCTCTCTTGAACAGTGGGATTACGTATATTTTCCTTAGGACACAGTAACATTCACAGAATAGCAAAACGTGCATTACTGATTCCATAGCCAGGCCGACCGATGAAGAACCCCCTGTCCAAACACATGCAAATGCTCCCACCTGTTAGGTGCCCAATCTAAATTTGACAACAAGGTGCAGGCTTAGTCAGTTAGAATAAAATCCAAATTCAGTTCTCTCATCAAGATTGGTTGCAAAAGGAGGTAATAATGTCCAGATTTCAATTTAAGGCACGAACAAACAAGATGTTCCTGAGTATTATACTTAATGGAACATTTCACAACATTTTTGGAACCAATAGGCATTGGAAAAGGGTTATCCCAGAGATCTTCCAAATGTGCTACTACAAATTGACGCTTTACGTGGCTCAGCCAAGGGAGTGAATGGCCTCTCAGATAATTCAGCAAATCGGTAAGAGCTTCCCGATATTTGCCAGGTTCCGGTGTAGTAGCTAAAATGCACCCAGATTCCAAACATTTTCAGCAACTAAAATGCATCAGGATTCAACATATGTGTAGTACTTAAAATGCAGCCACATTCAAAACATTTATAGCACCTAAAATGAAGCAGAATTCAAAACAACAAACAAGGTCTATAATGTGGGATTTACCCTGATACCGCAGTAGATATATTGTGAGATTCAGATAGATGTAACAGTTGCTGTATTGTGACAATTCACCTAGAATTAATGGAGGCTACACTGTAAAGTGTACCTGGGTTTAACAGTGGCTATATTGTGGTATTCACCGATATTCCACAGAGGCTCCGTTCCAGCAATTTGTTAGAATGGATTTCTAAACTCTGGCCTGGTGGACAGATGTTTAGGAGGCCACCCTTGTTATATGAACTGGGGACACTTCTGAGAAGGTAGTCGGACCAATTCACAGTAACTTGGAGAGCAGTCAAGGCTAAATCTCAGGAGGTCTGAGGGTGATCAGGGGTCTCCAATGAGCACACACAGTGAAACACCAAGAATTACAATTAGACAGTAGTATACAAAAATACACTATTATAGGCTCAATAATAACGCAATGACTAATGAAATGCACTAGTAAAACACCACACAAGCAATACACTATGTAATATATATACACTCACTGCAAGAAAGTTATTAACTCCACCAAGGAAAAGGGTGAATAACCATTGTAAGACCAACAGCCTTCAGAGATGGCAACCCTAACTTTATACTTCCAGCCCTAAGATGAATGGAGACTTGTGCTTAATGCTGGTTAAGCACCCAGTTATGTGGTAAGTTCACAAATAGCTCGGTTTTGGTCCAGACTTGGCATGTCTAGAGGTGGTCATCAGAGGCTCGATTTCCCACCCTCTGTTCGGCTTCCAGATGAACAGCTGCTGCTGGTTCAGATGCAGGTCTGGTCTGGAACAGTAGCTGCTACTCTTGACTACGGTGAAGAATGAAGAAAACACCAGTGCAGTAGTACTCAGGGCACCGGAAGGAAGGCAGGAAAACCACCTTCAGTGATCATCACTAACACAGTGATGCAAGGGGACCCAACTCCCGTGGTGTGACGCAGCCTTCCATGTTGCTTCTCAAAAGTGTAGTATGGGGACCTCATGGTGACAACAAGTAAGACAGACACAAGTGACCACAGTTCAATTATGTTCATTGAACAATTAATTCAGTATGCAGGTTGGAAAACCACCTATTCTAAACCTAAATCTAAGATGGGAGCAAGCATCAACCATCAAATGAAAAATAAGGCGGTCCTAGTGGCGTGGTCAAATAAAAGGGCCTGTACTAAGAAACCTATTGCCAAACCTTGCAACTAATACAAAAAACGGTGTGGGATAGTTCTCAAGAAAAGAAAGCAGTGTGTTCTCAAATAATATGTCAGAATATGGTAGCCTGGGTTTCCCTTCCCCACGTTTTGAGCATGGGGTAAGGGTCGAATTTGGAGCACAATACAGTCTCTGGCTTCTCCAGCACAAGACGGCAGTTCTAATGGCAGTTTTCAGAACCATCGAAGGCAAAGGCTTGTTTCACTTGAAAGTCTATTGCCTTCGAGGACTTGATGTCTTCAACTAACAAAAACAAAAGTTCCTTCACCAAATGAAAGTTTATTTCCAATGTCCGCTGGGTGATCGGTTCACCCCTGGATTGTGTCCTCCCACGTATTCCTCATCCTATGATAAGTATCTCTCCAGCTTAAGCTGCTTCTGAATGTTTTTTCCGACTGAAGGTGCTGTGTGCAGTGTCATCGAGTCGATGTCCCTCGAGGGCCTCCGGTCGACGTCATCATCAGTATAAGTAGCGCACGCAGCACCCGTTGCTTTAGTTATGTTTTTCTGTGCCAACACTTCGAGAGAATTATGGCATGCTTCAGTGAAAATAGTGATTTTCGTTTGAAAAATGTCTTCTTCGCCCAAGTCAGGCTTTAAGAAGTGATTGCCAAGTGGGATGTGTAGTGTTAAAGAACTTCTTTAATAGTGTCCCAACCACACAAACTCCTTTAGATGTACATACTGCTTGATAATCTGTGCATATCATGTGAATTTATAACACATTGACACTTCAAAAATGTTACTTACCATAACAGTATTTTTACAGCTTGTATCTGTTTTAGAATCATATATGCCCTTGGCAAGTAAAAATATCCCAGTAGTCTAACATACACAGTTCATAATATTTAACTTAATATGAGCAGAACACCTACACAATGTTAAGATGACGTAAACTTTCAGGAGAATTGTGTTTAAGTAATTCTCTTACAAGCACCCTATAATTGATCTGCCCTTGGTGACGCCTAGTACAAAACATCAAGTAAACCAAGTGAAATATCTCAGGCTAATTAGTAGCTGGTAAACTATGCATACTTTGTGACTATAACAATGTATTAAAGTTTTACATTCTAAATGTAATAAACCTTTGTTTATATTTAAACAGTAGGTGCAAAGGTTTCCATCTGAAGATGGCATATTCTTGAGGGACCATTGTGGAGGACTATGGATTTTTAAAACTGGCATTTAGTTATTCATACTCCTTTGTCAACGGCCACATAGACAAAGAGGTAAACAAGTTGTAATATTCCAGACAAACCACTAGATGATTACCTATACACAATCTGTGAAAGTTAGTAGAGCTGCAAAAATACAGTTACAGGTAAGTAACACTTGCCATACAAGCAGTAACTGGTCTTGCCATGCTTTGTGTGCCAGAAACCATACAATGATTGTATTTGTGGTAAAAGGTACATAAGGCGTACAGAGGCATATCGCAAGCATGAGGTTTTTATTGGCATATGACAGTAAATGATCAATGTGTGAGGCTTTGTATAAAATATAGTAGTAGCTAGGCATATAGGACTGCCCTGAGTACATAAAAGCTTTATCTGGGCATGGGCCACAGTATATGGAACATGAAGCTGTTCCTTGGTAAATGGTATGGTCCTGGGCATTTGAGGCTGTTCTTGCCGTAGGATGGGTATTCATGGGTATCAAAAACTGCACATGTGCACTTGAGGCTTTCACTGAACGTGTGCTTGTAGCTGGACAGAGGAAATGGACAAATTAAACTATGCCTGGGTTTATGATGCTGTTGTGGGTGGGTATATGTGGCAATAATCAGACAAATGCAGCTCCACTGGAAAGATAATGCTTTACCTGTGCATTTGAGCCTTTAACCATCATGTGATGGCAATGACCATGCTGGGTGTTCATTTGGCATGCCATGACAGCATCACTCTAGTTAATGTGGTTGGTAACTAAAAACGCCATTTATCTGCTTAAGACCTTTTCTGTTAGTTTATTAATCTTACACTTATTGAAGGTTTTTTACTTTGTTTCAGCAATGATACTTTCTTTGAAGTCATTATGGGCAAATATCATATGACATCACTCCCTGTAATGTCATTGGGTGGGGCAAAAGTCATCTGATGATACTTCCTGTGATGTCACTGGGAGGTCAAAAGGTATGTTATGTCACTTCCTCTACCCCTGGTATTTTGGTGACTTAACCTCGCTGATTAGAGTATCAATGTCAAACCTTGATAAAACTTCCTGATTAATATAGCAAAATGTATCTGTTGTATTCCTCCATTCCTAATGTGGGGCAATACCATTTTGTGCTCAGTACAGGAAATGTGCATGAGCCCAAAAAGCCCTGAGACTTAGATGTGAACTGGGTCTTGAACCAATGTCACAATTGTTTTCGGACTATTTTTCAATACACTTTACATGAGCTGTCCACACTCGGGTATATTTATTCACTAAATAATGCTTGCTTGCTCTCAACCTCATTGTCTGAGCAGAGTTCATATTCCACTGTCTAAACTTTGCAAGGCTTGCTTTATTTGCGTTTGCTCCAACTGCCACCCAGCCCCCTGCTAGTGTTGCTTATTATCAAAGCTATCGAAACTTTCATTAGGTCTGCGGGCACAGCTTATGTAGGAAGCAAGTGCATTTTTTTATGTTTTGTTATACCACGTGCTTCAACTATGATTATGGAAAGTAAAAAAAGGAATATGAATGAGGCTTGGTACCAAAACCTGCAATGTCTGTCAGGATGGAGTTAAAGAGCATCCGTGCCATTACCTCTACCTGCACATTTAAATTTAAGAAAGGAGAGAGCATCTATTACTAGAACCAGATGACTTGTTCACAGGATCATGTAAACTGTGCTGTGAAGAAGGCCAAGATGTAGCTGAGAAAGTCAGCAGCTAGTGCTTACGTTGATCAGGCTTGCACCTGTACACGTGTATCCAGGGACAGTTGGGCTAAATGCCACAGAAAACATTACACAATGTCCAATGCATTTAATAGAAGTTTTGAGGTTTGGTGGACCTAACAAAAAAGCGAAAGTTATGTTTACTGGACCCACATGCTGATTACTTTATTATCCATGCACCGATGGTCAATGTAATTTGTGTTGGATACTCAGTAGCCAATACTAGTGCCACCCACCCATAACTGCAACACAGCTACTTTACAAGGGCCTATTATAAAACACAGTATGATCAACAAAAGGATCAATACTAAGATTGTAAATATCAAACATGTTTTTTTAGAGATCTTTATATGGTTGGGGTAATGGATAAATCGGCAAAATTAAAACATGCAGGATGGCTTCATTTAAGGACCATTGGCCAACAGTCCTTCCCTATGAGAAGTGTTCTGGGGCATTCTCCATTTCCATCTTTTCTCTAATCTGCTTGGGGTCTTCCCAAGCTTACTCTTATTGTCCATATTAACAAACTGAGGTGGGGTCTGTAAGGCCCTGACTGGTAAACGCCCATGTGAAAATCCCATGTAATAGACCTGTGGTAACCGAGGGATGTCCGGGGAATCCTCAATGTACCTCCTTGCACGGCTTCTCGTAGCGGTCTGTTTGCCCTGTGACCTCCCAATATATTTTGCCCAGGCTCAGACAGGGCACTTTCCCACAGGTCTTTGACCAGGGGCTGGATTGGAGATACACTTGCCTTTTAATGGTTTTGGAAGACAGCTAAGTTCCCACAGTACTTTAACGGAATCTGTGTGCCAACACTATCTTGCCTTTTAAGAATGCCTTGCCTTCTGTGACTGGAGGGACAGACTTCACTGTGTGCAGGCAGAACAGCAGACAATTGTGTGCCATACTTCTCACTGGTGCCGCCCCCTTTCAGATCTGCCACACCTGAAAATATTTGTTTAGAACCATGCAACAAGGGTATTGATATTCTAACAACGTAGTTTTTAGGACCACAATTTTTTTGCAGGAGGCATGCTTCCTGGTCTAATCCGAACATGTTTCTGCTTTAATGTTCATTTGTTCATTAGATGTTTTCTTTTATCACAGATAATTGTCTTGCAGTGTTAGGGCTCATCATATATAGAGTTCTTAAATTGTACTATTTGTATGATAGTGGTACATGTGGAGCTTGTGAATCTTAATCTGTTTTAGATTCACATGCTTCCCGTAGCCCGCCAGGTGTGCAAGGCTGACTGGATGCTTCTTTATGGCTGCAGAATACTCTAGAAGTGACTCGTCAAATAGTTTGAGTTATTCAGGGGGTCTTTTCTCTCTGGTCAACCGGCATCAATCGCAAAATATTTTCTGGCCATTTGTGCATCAGTGGATCATCTTCAAACTATTCCAGGGCTGTTGTGTGCTTTTTCCCTAGGCAGACCGAGACAATTAGTGTGTTAGACTATGGCATTGTTGGCTTGGTTGTGCCTTCTCTGACTCCCTTTCATTTTGGACCCTCAAGAACAGGATTTATAACTGACCAAAACCTATGCAGTATGTGTCCCAAAAACATCATAAAGAAATTTGGGCTGGATTCCGCTCCAATTTAATCTCTTTGCAGATGAAGAATAGCTCTAAAAATGACAATTGACTACTTTCTATTGTCAGTCATAATGTATGCTTGTGAGGTTATACTGTGATTATGGGCTGCTCTATATATGCTAGGAGTTGATCTTTTCTGTTTTTTTTCTGTAATTTGTTGACAATTCACACTGTTAAAATGTACTTGCAGTGATTCGTCATTATGCGAGAATAATGCATCTATTTCTTGACCATAAAATGCCAATGAAAAGAATTATTTAAAAAAAAAAACATGGTTTCACCGTTGCATGGGTGTCGTCGGCATCTAATCCCCATTGGTCATCAATGACTTTGTAGCTAGCAAACAAGGTAAATAAACCTAATTTCTCTAATCCAACAGTCCCCGAAAGGGTTAAGGCATTGCACATGTTGGTGGCAACTTTGACCGGCACCCTATGCATCGGCCATGATGGAACCGGCTTTGCAATACCTTTGTGTCTGTCATGACTCGCCATTTACGCCCCTTCTGGACTTCCTGGTCCATGGTGCATCGTACCACTGGAGCCGTTCTCCTCTCAACATGGCCGGCGCATCATCCACGCTGCGGTCTAGCGTTTACGCCGGAGCCCTGGCTTCTAGAAAACAGGCACACCCCCGCGGCGCTGTGCTTCTCAACGCTCTTTTTCGAGTTTGCAGCTAGTGTTCATCGTTTCCTTCTTTTTCCTCGTATCATTATCCGATACCTTCCATATTCTCTTTTTCATTCCTGGAGTATTAGAAGCTGCCTGTTGCCTTCTCCGAGGCTGTCCGCGCTTCCTTCCTGGGCCCCCCTTCCATGATTCTGCGCTCGCAACTTAATCTCAGTACTTGCGAGTAGTGCTTCCCTTCCTGATTCCGCACCTTTCCCGGACATTGACTGCTCTTATCTTCCTGGAATCCTGAACTCTTGTCTTCCTCTGAGTCTGCTCTTGTTCCATGCTGGATACGGAGGACCACCGGCCTTACCTGTAAAAGTCCTGGACCTCCCGGAAGACAGAGAAACCTTCAAAGAAGAAGACGACAAAGGACAAACAGGTAAGACCGGGGGTAGAGTGTGACAGTGTCCTTTGAAAGTTCTTGATTGGGGTTCAGCTGACAGGAGAACATTTCAAGAAGCATTCAAGATTTGCCTGCAGGGAGACTTTCCATGGTCCTGACTTGTGTAGTACCAGAAAGGCTTCTGATAGCAGAAATGTCAGCAGACTCTTCCTCTCCTTTCAGGCTCTATCCTGTCAGACTACTCTGTACCACAGAAGGCACTTAGCACCACACTTACGAATCTATGGAAAAGGAGTTTCGCCATTCCTTGAGAGACAGGATCTAGTTTTGCATGATGGTGCAAGGGACAAACACCGCTGAGAAGAGTATATAAGGCTCACAACATGTTGCATATAGAGTATCTGAAAGCATCACCCCAATATACAGATGCATCTTCCCAAGAGAATAAAAATTCAGTCTCTGCTTCCACCTCTATAGCCTCAAGTTTATTTGACGCTTCTATGACATGGCTATTGGACCACTCCGGTGCCCCGCTCTGGCAGATGTGGCTGGAACCAGCCACTTTTTCTGATGTTTTTAAATGAGTTCCTTGGGTCATTGTTGGGTTCATGCTGGAACACTTTATACTTTGCCATTTTGGGCTGATATCTCCAGATCCCAGTTTTCCAGAATTGCTTCCATGGGAGACCTCATCCTTTAATTTCGTGGAAGGAACAGTTAGTAAACGTATCCACTGCCCATCAGTAACATTCATCTATGAACCCCACACTCTGTCAGATTTCCATCACCAGTGATATACTTCAGGCCACCATTCTCTTCGCACCTTTATATCTGCCCACCTTCATAGCAGTTGTAACACTAGTACCATCCAGTCACTAGTGCCACCACTTCTAAACTGCCTTGAACGTGCCTCACTTCTGCGGGTTTCATGTAACAACTGGGGAGGGATTCTGCAAAGCGAAATCCTCTTTGACATTTGAGCATGTATTTTAGCTGCCCCCGACACCCCTGGGAGTCTCACTTGTGCCATTCTAGTCTGTGGCGATATTAAACATCTTCTACCTTATGCAAGCGAACAACATCCATTTTGGTGCCATCCCAGACAATTGTAAAAATGCCCCCACCATCAACGCCAAAGGCCTGCTGTCCGCTACCGTAGTTAGGTCAAGAAGCTAGTGTCTGATTCAATATCTACCTCTCAATCATTGTCATGTCTGGTGTCATACTTGATGTCGGCAGCAAAATTAGACAAATGTTCATGAAAAGCAGAAATCGGCCAGATAATACTAATAATAAGGCCAGACAAACATTTGAAGAAATTCAGCCTAAAACAAAAAGAAAACACTGGACAAAACGAAAATAATAGAGCAAAACAGCTTGAAAAATAGAAAGAACACTCCACCAGAGCGAGATTAGTGTAGCAGGATGTCAACCCATCCAAAAGAACAGCTGTCACTATGTCAAGAGCTGGAGTTCTTCACCACCTATGAACCTAACAAAGGTTCAATAAACACAGTTTAAGAAGCATAGGTTTTTGAAGTATACTCAGTGTTTTTAAATATTGTTATACATTTTCTCATGGAACGACAGAGATCAGAAATCCGACCAAGACATTTGGCTTAGAACTTACACTTTATAATAAAGGAATCCCAGACAAGATGGCAAACAATCAGAATAATAAAGGAAAAGTGGTGACCAAACTTAGGCTTTGGGTTAACACCATCTCACGGGTCCTGAAACAAAGGCCTGAGAGGAGTTGTTTGTTCCATTTGTTCCTGTTCCAAGGCCCTGCTGGTCATATGAGAGTCGGGCTTTGGGGTTCCTTCGTTTGGGGTTCCTTCGGCCTTTCTGTTTCCTATTGTAATGGACGTCCTGGTTTCCGCACCCATGTTGGTGTCTCTATTATTCTTAAGTTTAATAGCCTTCAAACCACAAGAACAGAGGAACTATTTTCCAGTGAGGTAAAGACTAGGAACATAGACTATCCTTCTTTTTTCAGTGATTCTAAAAAAGACCCCCCAAATCCGTGGGCCAGATAGTCATTTTGGTTGCCACGTGAGGCTGGCCTGCAGATTTCTTCCTCCTAGCTTACTCCCTCCTAGTCTCGAATGACATACTTCTTGTCTTTTCTTGCCTGGTCTTCGCCACGTTCTAATGCTTTTTAACCTTGGCTCTTCTCTAGTCAATTTCCTTGCTGCTCACCTCTACCTGTCCCCAAGCTTTCACCAGACCACTTTCACCAATGTCTTCCTGACTCCTCTGGTTTGTAAACTCTTGCGTTTTTCCAACTTTCCTCCTACAACCCCTCCTTTCCCCCTTCTCTGATATTCACTTGGCACCTCTGATCCCTCTTTCTTCCTCCTGATGACGCCATGGCTCCTCTTTACAATTTCCCTCAACATCTTTGTGATGTGACAAGGTCACCTCTTTCCTCCCCTTTCCTCCTCTGTTCTCCCTCACTCACGTCCAACCTCCTTTCTTTCCTCTCCTGGCTCCATTCTCCTTCTCTTCTGAAACCATCACCAGAGTGTTTCTAGTAGTTCCCTCCAAAACACCCCTCACCCCCAACTGAATTGGGCTTGGAGTTTATATAGTAGGGTGATCCTTGAGCTGGCACCTGGGCAAAGGTCTGCAGCTTGCTTAAAAAAGTAGAAGAGGTCTGTGATTGGCTGCCTCTAAATGGCGCACAATGGTTAGCTGAGGGTGGACCAAGCGTTTACCTGAAATTGCACATTCTTGAATGTATTTCTGTAATGTTTACACAGTCCACAAAGCTATGCGGCTTCTGGTATGGTGTTTTAACATCTGCAGATTCCCTCTAGGTTGGTCATTTTAACAGCAGTGATTTGCTTCACCCACAGACAGTGTGCCCATCATGATCGCTATCTGTAGGCCCTCCGATTTGTTACATTTTGTATGCATGTATGACCTTGTTCGGCAAGCTGCACCAGAACTTTTAAAGTATTCCCAACATCTGCACGGTTTACTAAGCAGTTACTCTGTGAAATGAAAAGAAATGTGTTGCCCAAATGGATGTTCTAGCTGAACAATGGAGTTCCTCTGTTGATGTACTCGCTGATTGTTGTTTCTGAACATCACATTCCCCTAAAGGGACCATGCTCTTTTCCGATCCTGAGCAAGGGTTTCCCAAGAGGACACAGCAGTGAGAGACTGGTTTCTAGTGGGACACAGAGGGTATTGTGCATTATTGGAATGTTGATTTTGGGGAGACCTCATACCACCCCTAAACCCATCATCCACTGGCTTGGGTAAAGTACTTATCCACCTTGTTCACCCCATCCATAATCAGCAGTGAAGTGGCAGAGCTTCATCACAATTACCACAACTGGACTAAAATCAGCCAGACAAATGTTACATCTAATGTTGTGCATATCCATATTCTTTGTTGAGTTAATCTTTGAGAAGCAGAAGCCTTTGTTACTTTAATAAACCTGATGCAGAGATTTTGGACTAATAATGTAGAAACATCCTGAAGATAAGTGGTCCGTCTTTGATCAAGAGTGAGAAGCTGAGAAAATGATTTACTACGCTTATGGAGCCTCATATTCGGAGCCATGGTATGATCCTTTCCAGGATCCATGCGCTGTTTTTGTAGCTCCAGCAGGAAATGACAAAATATTGTGACCAATCTAGGGAATTTGTCCCCTCTTCACAAGGGGTAGCCACCACCTTTGGGACTAGGAAGGTGAGCCCGCTAAGCTTAACACCCGCTGGGGAACAGGACCCCACTGGGGGTAGCCCCCCCACCCTCCCGGGATAGGAGTTGTCTAGTCACGATAGAAATACTCCCCACACACCCACTCCTCATTCCCAAGCCTACAATACGTTTATGGGTTGCATGGGTATCTCATTCTGTGAAAGACAAAACGTCCCTGTAGAAGTGGCAGTTTCTGATCCCTTTTTGACCCACCGTAGAAGGGACGAGTGGGACATCCCGTCACCTCCCCAAGAGAACGATACAGGGACTAACCTAGAGCAAATTCAGTAAGAAAGTGCAGCTGCGGGACAGGCAGGAGAGAAAATCCATCTCCAAGGTGGTGTGGCAGAGGAAAGCCAATGTCCTGGCATGGCTGAACCATGTGCATAGGCTCGCAGAATGCTGCCACCTCCTCCCAGAGCAGGAACCAGAAAAGCCAATGTCACAAATGACAAACAACGGGCAGTGTAGAGAAGCCCTCACTGGCAGCCCGAGGAATCTCACTGAGAAATCACGGAATGAGCAAGTGACTTTCCGGTGGCAAAGGGGTGAGAACCAGAAGACCCCAAGCTCAGGTGAGTGCAAGTGGATGCCACACAAGGGCGTGGGCATCAAGACCCCAAGCCAGATGAGAAGCCGAGGGTCCCAAGCTGGGGTGAGAGCAAGCAGAGCCCAAGTAGGGGAGAGAGCATCAAAACTCCAAGTGGGGGGGAGAACAAGTGGAGCCCAAACGGCCCCAAAACAGCATGAAAGTAACATGACCCTAAACATGGGTGAGCCTACTCGGGCCCCAAAGTGGGGTGAGAGCATGTAGACCCAAAGGATGGGTAAGAGTATCATGACCCCACAGTGGGGTAAGGACAACCCACACCCAAGGTGGGGTGAAAACCAAAGATATATACTATGGGCAGGTGAGGGGACACAAACCACCTGGCACAGTGAAAGCACCCCAAGGTGGGATAAATACAGTCCGACCCCAAGACGGAGTTGGCACAACAAGGCCTAAAGCTGGCAAAACAACCCGACCCCAAGGAGGGGTAAAGAAAGACAAAACCAAGAAAAGGGAGAGAGGCACCATACCTCAAGGCGGGGTAAAATAGGAACAATCGTCCCAGAGACCATGTTTTATGGGCTGGATAACGGAGAAAAGCAAGTAACAGAGGCCCTGTAAAGAGAGACGAGAGTGGGGGTCACTTATTTTCAGGCTCAATGCCTATATTGGTTTGTGTCATAACTTAAAGCTTTCTTTAGCAGTGGTAGGGTCAGGAGTCGGAGTAGCTTAGGTTTGGACTGAGGACTGCTCTACTGTTGGGACATTCTGACACATCACTTCCCAGGCAATTCTTTTCCCTTTCCTTTTCTTTAGAACAGGGCATCGAATACTAGAGATGCGGACAGGTTGGGTTTTTGTGCATAGATGGTTCATCGTCGTCGTCCTGATTCTGATTCACCAAAATATGGTGTTTTCCCTATGATTCTTCTCTGTGCTTTGGAGGTGTTACTGAAAGTGGCCTCCTGGATGTGGCAACATCTTTAAAGTTCTACCTGAAAACGAGTTCCAGAAATTAGACTGTCCATAACCATCTCCCTCACTACTGGAGCAGCAAACATTGCAGCACAAACAATTAAATATAAACGAGACTGATGGGAAAAATTTACAACAATTTCCCTTTCCTTCCTGAAGATGAGCATCAGGAAGCAAAGAAAATCATAATATTTCACAGTGCTGACATGTTTGGAGACTATGCCCTCAAGGAAGCCTAAATAGACACATACACGACAAAAGCAATGGGAGCAATCTCGCCAAGTATAGTTCTTTTAGGCCCCTCAAGGAGAACTGTTGTGGAAACAAGAGCTGTACTGCACCTCCTCCCTTTCAGTGATCACCATTATCAACCCGCATTGTAGCAGCATTCTACTAAAACAAGTCAATAGAAGCTCCACTTGTCTTATTGCCCCAGACAAGCAGGTGACCAACAAAGAGGATCACAATAGAAACAGGCTTGAATTTCCCCATCGTGCCACTGTAATTCCTACAGTGGGTAGAATGTAGACCATTACTACTCGAAAGCGTCAAGTATAATGTCGGACAGTTACTTTCAGAACTAACAGTAACCCATACAGAGGACACTATAATGCTCCTAAACCTACAAGAGGAGGATGAAGTGTATACAGTAGAGAGCTTTTGAGAAGAACAACATATTCCAATGAACCTTTCGGAAGTGACCGCATTGAAATCGAAATCTACATTTATACCGATCCTCTCACAAGAAAACATGATAGATCTTTTCTACATAGCATCCTCCATGGATCTGAGAGAAAATTATCTCTGGAAGAGATAGAAGATCAGCAGAACTCCATCTTCATGATACCAAATGCTATGAAATGCTAGCAACCAATCCCATACTGACACTAATGAGTGAATGGCATACTTAGAGACATAATCGGTTAGACAATGGGATGCTTACAGAGGAAATACATCAGTATATGAAAAATCCATTCCCAATAATGGCAACAACCTATTTTACTCCAAAAATCTATAAAACAATTCCACAAATTTCCCACCATGCAGAGCAATAATTAATGGCATAGGCTCATTAACAGAAAAAATATCTCAGTACATCGACCTGCATTTACAACCATTAGCCTCAGGTCCGACCTTATATATGAGGGATACGAAAAACGTAATACAACAACTGCAACTTATTTATTTTTGCATTTATTATCTTGTGGGAACCCAACTTCAGATTAGTTACACTAGATGTAACATCCTTATATACCAGTATACAACACAACAAGGGCATAGAAACAAAAAAACATTTTTTGAAATCAAGATCTATATCTTAAAATTCTCAAAACCGAATGATACTTGAGATGCTTGACTTTATGCTCAGTTACACTATTTTCTGTTTCAGTGATCAAATTTATCACCAGAAACGAGGCACAGCCATGGGAGCTAAATTTGCCCACCCAATGTGAATCTTTTCATGGGACATTTTGAGACGGAACCCGCTTGGCAACATCCAGCATTTACCAACAACAACAAATAAATTGGGGGCGTTAAATTGAAGATATTCTTATCATCTGGGATGGAGAAAAACCTTCACTCTTAGAACATGTCAACTACTTATACACAAATGCAACATTCAATTGACAAAGAATGAGAGCACAACAAAAGTAGGCTTTCTAGATTTGGAACTATATGTAGAGGACAACGCCATTCGGACGCCCCTATACACTAAACCCACTGCAGGTAATAATGTACTCCATGCAAATAGCAACTACCCAAGGCATATCATAAACAACATTCCCTTCGGAGAACTACTAAGAATCAAAAGGAACTGCACACAAAATGTAGAGTTCCTAAAACACGCAGAAATAATGATTGACAGATTCACACAAAGAGTCTGTGACAAGAAAAACGTCAAAACAGCTCTAGAGAAAACTAAAAGGTTGAGAACAGATCTATTGTCCAGCAAAATTGAACAACATTCTGAGGAATCTGCATCTAAAGTGAGATTTATCACAATCTACAGCTCAAATGCTTATAAAGTCAGAAATGTTCTCAAAAAATATTGATGGAACATAATGAAGAAAATATCGACAATATTTTTTTTTTTTAACAACTTTATTTATATATTTGCACACAGGTTATGAACATACCATTATACCATACATTCTGCTTTTTTACACAACCGAGGCTGGCGGGATTTCTTCAGAGATTGGGGTTTCAAGGTCATTTAACTCTGTTAGGTATTGTTTATATCTCGACCATATCTCGACCATATGTTTCTAGGTTTGGAGGGGGGTAACAGTCAATGTACAATCATTAGCCCACATCATGTCCTTATTCCAGTCTTCTCTGGTCGGGGGGCATATATTCTTCCACCTCATCAGTATGACCCTTTTAGCGATTAGTAGGCTCACATTTAGCAGTTTACGCCATGTCGGGTTCATCTTTCCCACCGCCCCCAACATACATATTTTCGGGGACCATTCCATTGGCTGATCTGCCATCATGTCCAGTGCTCCACATACATCTGCCCAATATTGTTTCAATTTAATACAATCCCAAAGCATATGAAATATGTTTGCGTTCTCACTGTTGCATCTGGGGCAGTTGCCGGGCAAGGTGGGATATATTTTCTTGAGTTTGGCTGGGGAGTAGTGTGTCCTATGTGTTATCTTATAATGAATCAGCTTAAATCTTGAGTTGCACAATATTTGTTTGGTTAGTGAGCATATCTGAGGCCATTCTTGATCCTCAATCTGTTGTCCCAGATCTTGCTCCCACTTGCCCCTGGCTGAATGATTCACTCGGTCGTGTCTGTATTATAATCTTGTATAACGCTGAGGCGGTTATCTTCTGCGTTCCCCCAGTGTAAATGTAGCCTAATGCCATGTTATTTTCCGGCTCCTTCGGGAATGAAGGGAACATACGACGTGAAGTGTCCTCCACCAGAGCGTATTGAAGTTTATGGGCCTCATTAGAACCCAGGCGTTAAGGGGTTAACGGCGCCGTAAAAGGTGTAGGCGCCGTTAAACCCTTAACGCCTGATTACGAGGTCCCTTTGCGGGTTGCACTTTAACGCCTGCTTTTAGCAGGCGTTAAAAAACCAACCCGCAAAGGGACCTAGGAGCTAATTACGGCACCGTAATTTACAGTGCCGTAATTAGCGCCTTCCCCATTCCCATTGAGCCCTATGGGAGCAAAAATGGGAATGGGGAAGGGCCCATGGTGAATGGGGAATTACCGCCCCGCCAACCTTGGAATGGGGCGGTAATTCCGCCATTCACCATGGCGGAGTTGGAAAAATACCAGCGTCAACCATGGCGCTAATAGCGCCGTGGTTAACGCCCGAGTCGTAATGAGGCCCAATGTGTATTTGTGTTACTCAGTACGTCTTTAATGTCTTCCCAGAGTACAAACTGCTTCTCCAGGAACAGCTGCCCCCATTGTGTTATTCCTCTCGAGCTCCAGTGTTTCGCTACTACGCTCTCCTCAGATAGAGATGTATAAGGGTCGCACCAGATTGGCATGCTTGGATGGTATAATTTACTGGCCCCAAACATTTCTGTGATTTTTGCCCATGCCGTGATTGTGACTTTGGTTGGGTTTATTGCGTTGTAGTGCTTGGGGGCCGGCCTAGTGATCCTTTGCAGCGCTGTCACTGCTTCACGCTCCTCTGATATGGGGGGTGAGGGGCCTGGGTCTATGAAGGATGTGGCCCAGCTCGTTGCATGGTGTGCCTGTGCCGCAAGGTAGTACACTTCCAGGTTGGGTGCCATCAGTCCACCCCTAGGATACGTGTCGGACATAACCCTCCAGCTTAATCTCAGGTGGCCACCCCACGCAAACGCTATACAGGCACTGTTTATCCTGGAAAACGGGAGCACGGCCTGGTCAGACTGGGACAGCATTGAAAAGGTAGAAGAGTTTTGGTAGAATAATCATTTTAATCAGTGCTATCCTTCCCATCAGAGATATGGGCAGGGCATTCCAACGCTTCATTTTGATGCATAGGTCTTCTAAAAGAGAGGAGTAGTTCAGGGTGCGAGACAGTTGGGCCGTCCTTGCTATGTGTGCACCTAGGTATGTGAGATGAACCGGACTCCATATGAGGCCGTGCATATTTCGAGATTGGGCTGTGTTTTCGGTCAGCGGGAATATCTCCGATTTGTTAGGGTTAAGGCGTAGCCCTGAGTACTCGCCGAACTTCTCTACTTCTGCCAGAACCTTATTGAGTGTGCGATCCGGGTCCCTTAGATACAGTAGGATGTCGTCGGCATACAGTGTTATTACATGAAGTTTACCGCCACTCCGGATCCCAAACGTGCTATAACGTGATCTAAGTATGTCTGCTATTGGTTCTATTATTAACGCAAAAAGGAGCGGAGACAGTGGGCAACCCTGTCTCGTGCCATCCAGCAGTTCCAGGACCTCTGTGAGTGTTCCGTTGATCCTAATCCTCGCTTGAGGTCGTGTATATAATATTTTGATAAATGTTATGAATTGCGGGCCGAATCCATAGTTTCGCAGCACCCCAAAGAGAAAGGGCCAGGAGACCGTATCAAACGCTTTCCTCATGTCTAGAGAGACTGCTACCGCTTTGGACTCAGGGGGAATGGTGGAGATGATGTGGTGACATCCCCTTATGTTAGTTGCTGTGGATCTGCCTGTTATAAACCCAGCCTGATCCTCATGAACCATATATTGCATCAGCGGTGTGAGTCTGATGGCCAGAATCTTTGCTAGGATCTTAGCGTCCGTGTTTATTAAAGAGAGTGGTCGATATGACCCGCAGTCTTCAGGAGGCTTCCCCGGTTTGAGTAGCGGTGTTATTATTGCCTCTCTTGTGGTTTCTGGGAGCTCTCCTTTTTGTATCGCTTCTATCCATGTTGCATGAAGTCTGGGCACTAGCAATTGACTGAATTCTTTATAGAACTCCGTCCCCAACCCGTCTGCACCCGGCGATTTCCCGCTGGGGAGTGCTTTGATTGCTTCTCTAATCTCAGCCTCAGTGATGGGTTGTTCTATCGATTCCCTAGTGGCATCTGCTATGAGGGTCGTGGGTATTTGGGAAAGATACTGTTCTATTTCGGGATCTGTGACAGTGCTCTGTGGTGAATATAGGTCGCTGTAGAATGCATAAAATGTGTCCTTCACTTTTGTCTGATCAGCGGTAACTGCACCGTCCGCCGATCGTATAAAGGGTATAGTTGTGGGGCCCCTTTCACCTCGCACTGTCCTAGCCAATAGCCTTCCTGGCCTTTCCCCTTCTCCATACCTAGGTGCTGCCACTGGTCTATTGAAGTATCTGATCTCTTGGTCTGCTGCCTCGATGTAATCATCAAGCGCGTTTTTGATCTCTAAGCTAATTTGGGGCGTTGGAGTGGTCGCATATTGGGCCTGTAGGACGGCAACTATGTGTGTCTCTAGTCGGGTTAACCGTCCCCTAATATCTTTCAGTATTCCACCTTCTATGGATATCGACTGCCCCCTAATGCATACTTTAAATGCCTGCCATAAAGTGGCCTGAGTGGAGACCGAGTTTTCATTTAAGTCAAAATATTCCTGTATGTGTTGTTCCATTGAATTCTTATAAACTAGATCCCTCAGTGCCTCCGGCTTAAATCTCCATGGAGGACGGGAATATGTCTTCTCTGGGATTCTCAGTGTTAGTTGTATCGGAGAGTGGTCAGAGTACGTCCTAGGGTGAATGTGGGAGTTTGTGACCCATGTCATGCTACCCGGTTCCAGTAGCCATAGATTTATTCTGGAATGCATATCATGGACTGATGAATAGTACGTATAGTCCCTCGTGTCTGGGTGTAGTGCTCTCCAGGCGTCCCTTAACTTCAGGTCTGACATATGTGAGGATTGACTGGGCAGCTTTAGTTAATGTCCTAGGTTGAGTGGATGTGCGATCAAGTTGTACATTCAAGATAGTCTTGAAGTCCCCCCCACAGATCACTTGAGCTGTTGGGAAGCTTGATAGTTTCTCGAAGATCGATAAAGAGAAATCTGGTTGGTCTATGTTTGGGCCATATATATTTAGGAAGACTATTTCTTCGTCATAGAGATTACCATGCAGTAGCACATATCTCCCTTCCGGGTCGCATTCTGCCTCTATTGGTTGGAATGGTAATGATTTATGCAGTAGTATTGCGACCCCTCTCGCTCGTCTAGAGTACGTGGTGAAGTATTGATAAGAGCCCCAATTAGGTATCACATGTTCAGTTTGTCCTGGACCAATATGTGTTTCTTGAAGGAAGATGATCTTAGCAGCTTGTCTGTTTAGATATGCTATGATCTTTCTCCTCTTAATCTTGGACCCAAGGCCCCGTACATTCCAGCTTATCGCATTTATATCATCTCTGCCTAGTTTACCCATTGTCTATTACGTATTCCTTTTGGTTTGCGCTCCGTAGCATTTTCTTGACCCCGTTGAAGAGTTTCCGTTCCTGTTGGACCGCCATCGTAAAATCCGGGTAGATGCGTATTATATTTGCCTCCCATCTCAACTCCTGTTTCTCTCTGGAGGTTCTCAGGATCAGGTCTCTGTCCCAGTAATTCAATATACGTGCAATGATCGGTCTCGTATAAGCCCCTGGCTAAGGTTTCGGGGCCGCTGATCTGTGTGCCCTCTCCACTATAAACGTCGGGGACCATCCAAGATCCCCTAGTAGCAAGCGCAGGAGGTCTTCTATCGGTTTTTCCATCGGCCCTTTAATTGCGTCTTCCGGGACCCCAATAATACGAACATTGTTCCTCCGAGATCTCGCTTCTAAGTCCTCACATTTGGTTTTCACAGTGCCCAGTTCAATAGCCGTAGTGGAAACTGTGGATTTCAATACTTCAAGGGCATCTTCTGTGCCTGATATTCTTGTTTCAGCCTCTGTCATACGAGAGGTGGTCTTGTCAAGTTGTGCTTTCATGGTGGCCACACTGGCTGTGATCCCGTCAAGTTTGTCAGTGAACGTTGTGAAGCCCTGTTGCATGGCCGTGAAAACTTCCTGGGGGTTCATCATTGCTGTGGGGGGGTTGATTGTCCTGTGCTTCCATCTCCCGTTCGACCTCTGGTGCCGTGTCTTTTTGGATTGCGGTTGTATATTTGTCTATTGTGCCTCTGTTCTTTTTGGGGCCAAAGTTCTTGGGCATCGTCGCCGATCCAGTTGAATTCAACGTTCGATTAGCCGGAGGTTCCGTCTAACTTGTGGGAGTATTTGCTGCGTTTATATGTCCTGTGAATGCTCCAATTGACAGTGCGGTTAGGGCGCGGGTATCGTTAACCAGTTTACCAGCAGGCCCTTTTCCCTAGACCTCTTTTCCGGGATTTCGTGGCCTGTCCGCCGTGAGGGTTGAGACGGGGTAGTGGGTTTGTATTAGTTTAAGATGAGGCAGCAGTCTATGTGTCTTGCATCGCGGCTTGCCTAGCGTTCGTGCTACTTCCTTAACTCCGGGGCATGTGTAAGTCGAGGGGGGGGACCTCACTCTGCACTGTGAAATTATGCTATACCTCTGCCGGTGCCTGTAGTGATCAGTTTATGCCCCCTTAGTGCCGTTCTACGTGGCTTTCGTACGTTCGGAGGGCGAGTCGCATGTATCGGCGGGGGGGGGGGGGTGGTCCGCCTTACCTCCCGGCTTCTGCGATGTGGTGCGAACCGGAGTCTTCCCCTCTCTCTTGGTCCATCTGGGCGACCGGGAGAGGGTCCGCAGGCGCTCCAGGTTGTTCGGGGCACCCGTGGTTCTCCCCCCGCGAGCGCACTCGCCTGCTTTTTTGCCTGCGTAGCTCGCGTAGGTTTGGATCCGGGCTCCTCCCCGCCGCGCTCGGTTGCTGCTCCTCCTCGTGCCGTGGGAAATTGTTGGGCTTATTACTCGGCAATCCCTTCTCATTCTGGCCTCAAATTTTCTGTGCGTCTTCCGAGGGTGCTACTGCAGGCTCCTCTCAAGTTTCATGGGGAATCGGGACAGTTACAAGCGATTATCCCGGCTTACGGCACTGAAGTCTGCCGGAGCTTACACAGAAGCCGCCATCTTCCTTTGTGCGCAACAGCGCCCCCCAAATAATATCGACAATATTAAATGTTATGGCATAGACAAAATCAACCCAGAGGAGGAAACCAGGAACTCATTTTGAGACACAAAGAAGCATATTGGATAAGCATTATGGACACCTGTAATTCATGTTTGAACTGCGACACAGAAATGAGCCATTATCTATGAGCTAGCGAGGGGCTCTATAGAAATTTGAAATATTGTCAATAATGTAATCATGACAACTAATATTCGCATTCCACAATGCGGATGCAAAATCATCTTCTGGACAACCGTATCCCAGCTTATTCGTGAACAACAGGTGAGTCAAAATGCTAAATATTGTTACTCTGCATCCCGAGCTACAAGGAATATAGTTTATTATCCTGACCTGAAGTTATATTACAATTAAGGTATTCCTCTATCCACAGGACTTGAATTTGCAACCAAGAAAACCTATAGATAATCCAATGAAGAGAGACAAGCCTGCCCAAAACATCAGGCTGAGTCGCCCTTTCAATAATTATTCAATATTAAGAAACATAGAAAATGACACACTGGAGACAAACTAAATTAATTTTAGCAAGATTTAAATATATCTAATTTGAAATCAAACTGTGCAATATCAGGAGCTGTATTCTGTTTCTCTTATAGTTTAAAATGAGTTTTATTTTTCTTTATTCGTTTTTTTCTTTAACCTAGAAACAATATCATTTAATATTCAAGACTAACCCTCCTGATGAACCACTAACATTTAAGTGAGGAAACACGTTTCGAGGCTTTTCACAAATAAACATTGCTAGCAGAAAAGAGACTTTTTCTTTAAATTAAAAAAGGAAGAGCAACACAGTGACTTGTATTTTGCATACCCATAACAACAAATGATAAACCGATTAACTGACAATTTATGGAATAAAAAATGATATTTTGAACAAATATTTTTGCAAAAAAATTCTTTCTTATAAATCAAAATGTTGGCGCAACTTGGATAATCCATCCCTAAACTACAATTTTATAAACAATACTGGCCAGTCACAATATTTGGACATCCTTCTTGCTGACAACAGAATCCAAACTTACCAAATCAATTTAGGACTCGCCAAAGGCTGACCAAGACTGCAGCTCTTTTAAACATATGTCGGACAAGTATGTTCTGCAATTGATCCAGCATGGCCAGATCGTGGCGTTTGTGACCAAACCCTCTATGGAACCTTAAATACAGTCAATACTGCTACGTCCCGTCCCCTTTCCTCCATACTTGTGGGACATCTCTCCGTCCTGTGGGACGGGACCAGAGCACTTTGTAAAAAGCATCCAAATTTTTTTAACAAAAATGTGTCCCTCCTCTCTTTCCTGCGCGGGGCCCGGCACGCGGCCGTAACCCCGCCTACCTTGGCTCCGCCCCGCGCATCACCCATCAGTCCTTTTTTCCGCACGATCTGGGCCAGACACACTTGCATCCTCGGAAGATTTTCTTCCCTGTTTTCCTCTCTGGCTCTCGCTAGCGTTCGTTTACTAGTCTGTCTATGTCTTTTAAACTAGATTTTCCAGACTGTTCATCGTGTCACCTTTGCATCCTCTTTGTTTAGAGTGTTTGGGTCCGGAACACCGTTGGGACTCCTGTTTTTACTGTGACTCCCTTTCGGTCCGGGGACTTCAACGTCGGTGGGAGGAGGTGTTCGGACAAACTCCTCCTTCTCATTTTTAGGCGTTCATCGACGAGAAGAAGAAACGCCCAGTAAGTTCTTTACTTTTCAGAGCACCCCGACCGGTGGATACCTTCCCAGGTTCCTCTCGGGCCGGGAAGGGCGTTGATCGCTCTGTTACCGGGGTTCGCCCTGAGGTGCCTGTCGGGCCTAATAATTCTACCGGAGTTTTCTCCGAGGGTCTCTGTAAGGGGCCTGTGTTCACCGGAGTACGCTCCGAGGCCCCTCCTGTGGGGGCTGTTTGTAGGCCCGGTTCTACTGAGTCGTGGGGTACCGGAGCTTGCCCTGAGGCCTCTCTTTCAGCTTCCCTCAAAAACAAAACCGGGGTGTGCCCCGAGGCCTTGGCTGGGCTTGTGGTTACCGAACGGATGTTCGAGGCCCGTGCCGATAAGGCTTTTACCGGGCCTAGGTCCGAGGTCCCTCGTACAGAGGCTAAGGCTACCAACAGTTCTGAGGGGCCGGGCAAGGCCCTGTCGGTGAAAGCGGTTGCTCACCGTTCCCGCTCTTGTAGTGACACCGGATCTGTTGAGGGGGCAAAGAAGAACGGTTCTTCATTTACCGGCAGTGCCGAGGCCCTTCCTTCGAAGGCTCAGTTGGCGGTTGGTATGTCGCAGAAACATTCCAGGCCTCATAGTACCGGCTCTGCCGAGGTTCCTTACGTTAAGGCTAAAATTAAGACCCCTGACCCATCGACTGAGACCCCTGCCTCACTTCCTCACGTGCCGCAGTTCCCCTCAGATGAGGACAAAATGGCGGCTGTTCCCGCCACGACCACTGTGGCCATTTTAGGTACTACCCCTACAACTACGCCATCGGCCCCTGGTGTAGGGTTCGGTCCTTTGAGTGAACCTAAGGTCCCTTGTGCGCATCCTTACCGGCCGAATTATGATTGGAACGCCCGGATGCCTCTTCCGCACAATGTTTCATTGCCCGCGGGGGCGGCTCCCTTGATTTATGTGGATACGTCGGTGGAGGGGCCGGTGTGGCACCCTTCTCCGTTACGTCCCTGGATTTGTCCACCTCATGAGAGGCCTCCTCAGGTTCCGAAATAATCTCCTGAGCACGCCTTTCTCTGTAAATTTCAAGCGCTTATGCGCACCGACGCCATGAGGGAATATTTCAAAGGGCTTTTCAAGGAGATATGTCCACCTGCGCCTCCGGCTCTACCTGTTCCTCCGGTGGTTCCGCCGTCGCCTCCCTTGCCCGTGGTGCCTCCCCTGCTCTTCCGCCTTTGCCACCATTGTCCCCAGTGGACAAGGCAGTGCCTGACACGGCTCAGCAGGATCCTGACCTGTCAGATGACCCTCAAGGCGATCAGGACAACGAGGACCTTCCCCGCTCTATCAGAGCTTTCCATGACCGGGTGCCGGACATGATGAGTTTCTTAGATGTTCCGGTGCCCGAGGCACCCTCTCCGCAGGAGGGCGTGCTTTCTGGGGCATTCACCTTGTCTCCCTTGGAGCGGACCGGCCTGTTCCTGCAGAAGGACGTTTTGGCCGAGGTCCGAAGAGTTTGGGAAAAGCCACACTCGGGACTTTTTGTCAATAAAAAATTGACGCGAGGTACAGGCTGCATTCTTCGGAAGAAGTGGCCTTGTCGTCTTGTCCGCCTCCCTCCTCCACAGTGGTGGCTGCGGCTACGTTGCAATCCAGACCTGCAGCATCCTCTTCCGCAACGGCTACTCAGGTCTTGGGAAAGGAGGACAAGCTCCTGGACTCCCTAGGGATGAAAATCTTTGCCAATTCGGCCTTGCAGCTCAGGCAGGCCAATGCAGAATTGATTTTGGCGGGAGCTAACATGCGGATGTGGAAAGGTCTGTCGGAATTTGCGGAGCACATTCCGGTCGAGAAGTTGGAAGATTTCAGAGGGGGCCTTTGCGATGCCAGGGTCTTGGCCCAGAATCTCCTGGAGGCTGTGGCTCATCACGTAGACACCTTGGCTCGGGGCCTGATGCTTGGGGTTGCCACTAAGTTTTCGAAGGAAGTGCAAGACAAGGTACTGGACCGTCCATTCGATGGTAAGGAGCTTTTTTCACTCTTCTACTGATGTAGAGCTCACCAAAACCAAGGATAGCAACCATACGGCTAAGTCATTGTCTGTTCTGGTTAAAGCTCCTTTCAAATCCCAGAGACCGTTGTCGCAAAGTCGACCTTCTGGTTTTAGGGGCTTCCTCGACCGCAAATCTCACAGAGTGGATACTCCTGCGGGGAATAACCGCCGTAGACAAAAGCGTACGCGGTTTTTCTCCCGCTCCTCAGCCTCCTCGCCAGGCTCAGGTGGCACCGCCACCGATAAGCCTGCCAAATGAGGGTTTTCCGCGCTCGGACGAGACCCCGGTAGGAGGACGCATTGCGTCTCATTGGGAGGCGTGGCAGACCATCACAGAAGACAGATGGGTCTTGTCAGTCACTCGAGCAGGCTTCCGCTTGCCTTTACCCCTTACCCCACCCCTCAACCCTCCTTTTCAGCTGTCGGGCTCACCCTCCCTCAAGGCTGAGGTTCAGAAACTTCTGCACCTCAGAGCTGTGGAACCAGTTCCCCTTGGGGAGCGAGGGGAGGGCTTTTTCTCCCGGGTGTTTACGGTGCCCAAACCCAACCAGGCTGGCCTGCGCACCATCCTAGACCTTTCCCAGTTCAATCTTTTCCTACCCCAAGAGAAGTTCAAGATTATCACGCCCGGCCAGATTCGCTCCTCTTTGCAGATGGGCGATTGGCTCAGCATGGTGGATCTTCAGGATGCGTACATGCATATCCTGATTTGGAATCCACACAGGAGATACCTCCGCTTCTCTTTGGGAGAGGAGCACTTCCAGTTTCAGGTGCTTCCTTTTGGCCTCAGCTCCGCGCCGTGTGTCCTCATGAAGATGATGTCGGTGATTGCGGCCTATCTTCGTCTCCAGGGCATCCATGTGTATCCCTATTTGGACGACTGGCTCTTACGCAGCCCTTGTCCGTTGGCAGCAGCGGGCAACCTCCAGTCTCTCCTTCAGCTCCTGTTCCATCTTGGGCTGTCGGTGAACTGGCGGAAATCCTCCATAATGGTCTCACAGGACCTGACTTTCCTGGGTTTTTGTTAGAACCCGATTGACTGCCGAGTGTATCTGACCGGGGACAGAATGGCGGATCTGTTGGCCATGTGTCAGATGTTTGCGCAGTCGGAGAGCATGTCGGCCTGCTGTTTCCAGAGGCTTCTGGGCCTCGTGGCTTTGTGTGTACTGGCTCTTCCTCTTGCTCGTCTCAAAATGAGACGGACCCAGATGGCTCTTCGGAGTTCCTGGCGTCAGGCTGTGGACCCGGATTCCAAGCGGATAATGATTCCGGATTCCATGAGAGTGGACCTGGACTGGTGGTCATCTCTCAGCAACCTGTCGGTGGGCGCGGGGTTTCAGGACCCAGCCCCCATGGTGACAATCACGATGGACTCCTCCCTTTTGGGGTGGGGAGCGACGTTAGATCTTCTTCAGGTCTCGGACCTTTGGTCGCCTCAGGACAAGCTCCTGCACATAAATCATTTGGAGCTTCTGGCGATCTTTCTGGCGCTCAAGGCGTTCAGACCGCTCATTGTCAACAAGGTGGTCCGCATAAGAACGAACAATGTGGTATCAATGTATTACATAAACAAGCAAGGGGGAACGAAGTCTCCCCCTCTCGTGGACCTGTCCATCCAGATTTGGGAGTGGGCCGTGCTTCATGGGGTCTGGCTGCTTGCAGTGCACATCCCGGGCCAGCTGAATGTCACAGCGGATGCCCTCAGCCAGCGGACAGTGGTCAGCTACGAGTGGGAGTTGAAGGCGGAGATCCTCTCATGGATTTTCTCGCGTTGGGGCACACCAGAGGTGGGCCTCTTTGCCACGGCGGTAAACAAGAAGCTTCCTCAGTACGCCTCCAGAGGGGGGCTGGGAGCTTCCTCTCTGGGGGATGCTCTTGAGATTCCATGGCACAACATGAGAGCTCACGCCTTCCCACCTCTGCCCCTAGTTCATCGAGCAATTTGGAAGTTGAAGAACTCTGTGAACTGTTCTCTTCTACTGATAGCTCTGTGGTGGCCGGCCAGGTTTTGGTTCTCAGAACTTCAACACCTGTCGGTGTGTCCGCCGATCAGGTTACGAGTTGTTAGGGAGAATTCTCTCTTTAGGCTGAATTTCCTAACCTAGTGAGTCCCCCAGCAGCTTTGCTGGATTTCTGGAGTTTGTTTTTTTCTCCTGCCAAGAGTGAGACTCTTTTTCTCCCACTCTTGGACATGATTTATGGTATTCCTTTGACTGTTAATGTGTTTTATGGGCTATGGGGTCCTTTACTCCATAGGGTCTCATGTGTTTTTACTATGTGTGTTACACAGCACCCTCCGTGCAGTAACACAGGGGTGTCATAGTGACACCCCACCATAGACTCCATACCCTGGGACTGACTACTGTCTCCCAGGGAATGTAAAGTCACCATTGGCTTTACTAGTCCCAAATTATTAACAGAAACCAGTACAAACCATCATATTGTGGACATACTGGTCGGGGCAATTTGATTGCCCTGGGGTCTGTTAGTCGAGGGGGCACGTCTCCGTCCCCCCTGATCGAGTTTTTGGCTGGTGGCAGTGGTACTACGACCGCGAATATATCCCTATGGGATTTTCCCATTGTTCGAGGCTACCAACTTTAATTATTTAATTCTCATAGCCTCGAACATACCGCCGGTTTATTTATTTAATATTAATTCGCCGATTGGTATTTTTTGCCAAGACTCGATTCTAAAATGGCGTTTGTGTTCTCTTCTGTGACTCCAACCCAAGTCGAGCCCTTTGTTCCCCTTTTTGGCGGGCTTCTCCACAGAAGCCTCCAAAAGTGGTGCCACTCTGTCTGGGTACCACAGGGAGTGTGGGAGGGGGTTTAGGCACCCTGGACTGAGTTACCTTGGTAACTCAACTCGCACTCTTGTGTGATTGGCCCAAGTGGTGAGCCGGCCGGCTCACCACTTAGCATGTTTGATTGACAGCTAGGCTGAGTGAATGGGGGTATGCTGCATAAAAGCAGGGCTTTGGGGACTGGAACTTCAGAAGTCGCCACAGGACCTGAGAATCCGACGAGGGAGAAGCTGAGCCGACCTACCATGACGACACCACCGGTGGAGCCCTTCGTAACCGACTCGCCACTTCCCGACGACAGAGAAGATCTCCCGGCTGGAGAGGCTTCTTCCCCTGACTGGTGGTCACAACCAGTTTACCTTCTTCTCTTCGCACCCCAGACCAGCTTGTGGTCGAATTGCTCGTGCCAAGCACCCCGGCAACCGGATAGCCACTTACCACTGGACCGCGAATTACAGGGCCGCTCCTTTTACCTGAGAAACTCTGCGGCTGGTTTCTTCCCTGGCAGTGTAACGGATTCCTGTCTTCCTCCCCGACGAGATCTTCTCTTCCCCCGGGCGAAGCAGCGACTTGCATCCGCTGCCAGGAACAACTGCCCCCGCTGGAGTATTCTCGCCACTTTAAGGTACCGTGTCCGCCAGGCCTCCCTTTCTAAAGATTGCAACAAGGTAATAATAACCCCTTAACCTTCTGGACTGGGCTGGCCGCCTTGACCCTCTAACTGGTCCCTTTCTTTGGTCCAACTCCTTTTTGAACCATTACAAGACTTTTGTGCACTGCAACCGTGTGACCTTGGACACATTTCGTTTTCATCCTCTTAAAGTGGATCCAGCCTATTGAACTCTAACTTGACGGTTTTACTTTGCCTTCCTCTCTTGTTGTGTTCTTGTAAAAGTGTTGGGACCTGTTTCAATTTATTCTCTGTATTTCTCTCCCTTTTAAAAACGAAATATTATAGTGCCATCTACGTTAAGCGCTCACCGCTGTCTGAAAATAAGTGGGGCTTTACTTAAGACTTGTCTAAAATTCTTTTAAGGGAGTGTATATCTTTTAGTGAACGTGTTTGTGGATTGCTTACTATTAGTGCCTGTGTTTTTTTCTAGATGTGGTTTTAAATAAATAATTATATCTCTTTTACACCAAGCCCTGGTCAGTGTTTACTTGTTCTATTGTGTTCTTTTGTCCTATTGTGAATACTCTGTATACTGCCTAACTCTTCTTGAGGGAAGTCTGACTGCTCAGCCACAGCTACCAAGTGAATCTGTGGTACAGACTGCTACCAAGTGGGTTTACTGCCAAACACCTGTAGTCCTAAATCTTTTGCAGTAGTCCCAGAGGGAACTGCAGAGGTTTCTGCCTAACACCAGTAACTCCCGATCTTCTTTACCAAGCGGAACAACAGATGTGGCACCCTCCCCCAATCGCTCAACTTGGCGGCATGGTGCCTGAGTTCAAGTCCTTAGAGCATTTGAGTGTGTCTGTGGATAACATGCACATTATCCAGGCAGCCAGGAAACCCTCGACCAGATCTCAGTACAAGAGTAAATGGCTCAGGTTTTGTCATTGGTGTTTGGAGAAAGAGTTGGATCCGAGGGTGGCAACGATTGACACGGTGCTGTCCTTCGTATCCTCCCTAGCAGAGTCAGGGGTTCATGTTCTGTCTTGCAGGACGTATCTCTGTGGTTTCCGCTTACCTCTCTACAGACCTGTGTTCTTATTCTCTAACTAACCCGGTGGTGAAGAGACATTTTGCTGGCTTGACACACCTCTAGCCTCCGGTTCGTAGTCCGCACCTGCCTTGGGACCTAAATGTAGTCCTGACGGCGCTGTGCCATAAACCCCTTGAGCCAATGGCTACGGTTGACCTCAAGTATGTGTCCGTCAGCGAGGAGAGTGAGTGAGCTCCAGGCATTGTCAGTGGAGCATCCTTTCTTGGTCTTTCACAAGGACAAGGTAGTCCTTCGGACAAACCCGGCTTTCCTACCAAAGGTAGTGACCGAATTCCATCTGAATCAGTCGATCTCCCTTCCGGTCTTTTTTCCGATGCCTGCCTTGTAGACTGAAAGGGTTCTACACTGTCTGGATGTCCGAAGAGCTCTTAAGTTCTACCTGGATAGGACTTCCGAGCTTCGGAGTTCTTCTCAACTTTTTGTGACCTTTGGTAACCCTCAGGGCAGGCCGGCATCTAAGGCCTCTATTTCCAGATGGATTGCCGCCTGTATCACGGAGTCTTTCACCGTCCAAAAGCTGAAACCTCCTAAAGGTATCCATGCACACCTGGTGCGGGGCAAGGCAGCTGCGGTTGCTTTTCAGAAGTATGTTCCCTGGGAGTCCATCGCTAAAGCAGCTACTTGGGCCTCCCCATCTGCTTTCTGTAAGCATTACTGCCTCGATATGAGCTCTAGAGCTGACGCTCAGTTTGGTCAGGCTGTGCTAAAGAACCTGTTTCAGTAAGGGGTATTTCCATCCACCCATAGTTCCTGTAAGTAGTGCTTGGGAATCTCCCACAAGTATGGAGGAAAGGGGACGGGACGTAGGAGTATTGCCAGGTTACTCACCGTAGTGACCACCTTACTCATAGTCCATAGTCCCCTTTCCTCCATACGCCCGCCCGCCGTCCCCTCTAATAAGGTTCCTCTGTTATTGCTAATGGGTCTTGGACCCTGCGATAGAAAAGGACTGATGGGCGATGCGCGGGGTGGAGCCAAGGTGGACGGGGTTACGGCCGCGTGCCGGGCCCCGCACAGGAAAGAGAGGAGGCACACATTTTTGAAAAAAATCTGGATGCTTTTTACAAAGTGCTCCGGTCCCGTCCCACAGGACGGAGAGATGTCCCACCAGTATGGAGGAAAGGGGACTATGGACTAGGAGTAAGATGGTCACTACGGTGAGTAACCTGGTAAAACCTTGACATCCTCTCCTCCTCAGTGAGAAGTGCACAAATTACTCCGCAAACATCTCACCGGGTCAGTGCCCGAGGAGAAACATGGTTGAAGAGACAATCACAAGGCCCATCGAAGTCTTGAACTTCGGGGTGCTTTGATCATTTGACATGATATCAAACTTATAGCCTGGAGAGTTCCTATGCACCCTGCACCTTCAAGATACTTAGTTGCATACCCCTACACTTCCAAATCTTTAATTTTTCATGAACTTCCCCAGGAGAAAACAGATATTGTTCATTTGCAGTCCTAGTATTGAGAATAAGGTCCATCCCATGTGTTTTAGCCATATGCTTTGCACCTGTTGCTGTGCACCAGCTCAGGCCAAGTGGGCCATTTTCCAGTACAATGTCCATTAAATCTAGAAAAAGCCATAGGATTTACAAACTATTGTCCAATACTACAGATGCTATATCCGACAGTACACCTGAGCATCCTGTGACAACAAATCATGTGTGTTCCCCTCAGAACATTGAAATTGTTTAACCTTCCCGTATTAGAGGGATGCATATCAGACCATTTTGAAAACCTTGAAACTATTACCATCCATATATGCCACTGTGAACGTCTATGCAATCGTAACCATTGCCAAAAAAAGACAACTTTTGCCCCCATTTCAAAAATGGCTGTCACCATTTACTGTATTCATGTCCACTTTGAAACACTTTGCTCTGATTCAGGCAGACAGTGTACAGAGGAAGGAGAGCACAGTCCATGGTAAAAATAAATATAACTGATAGTTGCATGATTTATAAATAGAGCGTATTGCCCTTACCTGCTTCAGACCTTTCTCCCTCTATTCAGGATTCTCAAACTCGGGTGTGTATTTCCCCCTGTTTTTATAATTTGCACTGTATCAATATTTAGAATTGCATTGTGAAACCTAGGTCTTTCTCCCTCGATTCAGGATTCTCAAACTCGGGTGTGTTTTTCTCCTGTCTTAAAACGTGTATTTGGATAGTTCTTTAATCCTGAGTGTCGTCGTCTTGTCCTATTGCTCAACCGTCTTGCCTCTCGCTGTCTCATCTGCCTGCACCCTGCCCTGTGTCCTTCCCTAGTGTTCCCCCCCTCTCCTCCCCCCTCCCCTCCAACTCTCATCACCCCTCCTACTCTATGGTGCTCTCTGTCTCTCCTATCTTTTCGAACTGCTTCTCTATTGACTATTCTGCCCTCCTCACTAAATCTGGTAGGAAGAAGTTTAGAAAGGACATCCTGGTCTCCAACCCAGGCCTCCCTATTGCTGACACCTATACCAGTGCCTCCTCCAAGGAAACTCTCACCAACATCCACTTTGTCGTTCCCTCGCCAGACCTATGGACCCTACATATGGCCTTTGTGCTCACTCCTTTCTCTTCTTCTCCCATTAATGGTGGCACCCAGTGGGATGCCCTCCGGGCATTCTTCCATTCCTCTAAGGTCATCATTACTGTTTATTCGAATGGGACCGTCCTGGTCCAAGGCCCTCAGGCCAACCTTCACCTCTTTGATCGACGCTTCCAGCACCTCATCAATTTCCTTTCTTCTCCTGCTGTCCCCTCTCCCCCCTCCACGGCTTATTTGCCTCCCCCTGCTGCCTCCTCCTCGGCCATCTTGTCCTCTCATTCCCTCTCTGCCACCCCCCTGCCCCCGGGCTCCTTCCACACCTCCGCAGGGAGTACCTCTGATCTGTACCCCTCCTCGGAAGTCCTTCAAGGATGGCAACCTTTTCCACATTGCCACTCTTAACTCTTGTTAGCTGTAAAACACTCCTCCGACATCTGCCGCCTTCTGAAAGAACTTGACCTCAATGTCCTCGGTCTCACAGAGACATGGTTCACGACCAGCTCTGTCACAAGCTCTGACACGCTCCTCCCTGACGGCTACAAGATCCTCTCCGTGCCCAGGTCCAACCGCTCTGGAGGGGGTGTAGCCCTGATCTTCCCCGAGTGGATTCCTGCCTCTGTCATTCCTACGCAGGCCTACTCTTCTTTTGAATGCCTTGTCTGCAGACTCACTCTCTCCCGTAACCATTCCCTTACTGTGGATACTATCTATCGGCCACCTGGTCAGATTTCCTCCTTCCTCTCTGAGTGGGCGGACCTCTCCTCTTCACTCCTGGCCTCAACCACTCGACTCCTTCTTGGAGACTTCAACATCCACCTGGATGCCTCCTGTCCTCCCTCTGGACTCTTTCACAACCTCTGCAACTCTCTCTGACTCACTTTTCTCCCCTCTGGCCCGACTCACTCTGCAGGGAACACTCTGAATGTTCTGATCTCCTCGGACCTTCCCCTTTCGGTCCCTCTCACCACTCGTCTCTCCTGGAGTAATCACTTTCTCCTTTCCTCCCATCTCATCCTCTCTACCCCACAGGCCAAGCCACTTCTATCACTGCCACCCACCTTCTCGGTCATCAGACTCATGAAGCGCGTATCAGTTGAGGCTTTCATCGCCACTTTCTCACCCTCCCTGCCCCTTTGGCTGACTCTCACCCTGACACAGCCCTCGCCACGCTCCACTCTGCTATATCTGATACTCTTGATATCCTTGCCTCTGTCATGAGAATCCGCCTGAAGCCCAAAGCCAAGTGCAACTCCTGGTACGACTCAGATCTCATCACCCTTAAACGCAAGTGCAGGGTGGCCGAGAGGAAATGGCCTGCTTCATGTACATCCTCTGACAAGCTGGCCTGCCGCCTGCTCCAAAGGCAATACCGGCTCTCTGTCCTCACCAAGAAGAGAGCTCATATCCAAGCCTGCGTCTCTGCAGCATCTAACAACTCGGCTGAACTCTTTAAAATCTGCAAGGAACTGGCCAATCCTGCCGCAGTCTCTACCTCTCCTGTCCCTTCCCGGGCCCTCTGCATGACACTGGCTTCTCACTTCATCTCCAAAACTCAGGACATCCTGTCCTCACTCTCCTCCTCTCCGCTCCCTCTACTCCCTGATCTTCCTCTGGCTCTTCTGCAGCCACCTCTCCTCCACCCTTCTCTGCCTTTCCCCTGTTCTCCGCAGATGAGGTTTCTAGACCAGTCTGATCTATGAAGGTGTCGTCAAAACAGGTTCAACCCTGTTCCTCCAAAACCATCAAGGACCACATTGACTCCCTGGCTCCTGCCCTGGATGACTTCTGCAACCATTCCTTCGCTACTGGAGTCTTCCCATCCCCCCTGAAGCACTCCCTTGTGCACCCTCTTCTTAAGAAACCCTCTGCCGATCCCTCCTGCCCGGCTAACTATCGCCCAATCTCCATCACTCCCTTCCTGGGCAAGCTCCTGGAGAAACTGGCCATCTCCCAGCTTAATCTCCACACTGACTCTGTCGGTTGTCATCATGACCATCAGTCTGGCTTCAGAGCTGCCAGAAGCACTGAAACTGCTCTCCTGAACATCTTTGAAAGCCTGATCTCCAACCTTGACTCTAACACCCCCTGTGTCCTCATCTTGCTTAATCTCTCTTCTGCCTTTGACACTGTCAACCATGCCATCCTGCTCAAATGTCTCCGTGATAACCTCGCTATCACCGGTCAGGCCCTGGCTTTTCTGACTTCCTTCCTCTCTGACCTACCCTCCCAGTTCCAAATTGGGTCCTTCCTTTCTGCTATCTTTTTTTCTACCTGTGGTGTCCCCCAGGGGTCTAACCTCTCTCCCTGGCTGTTCAACCAATACATGGCACTCGCTGCCCACCGCATTGCCGCTATCTGCCCCAACTTTCAGTGCTATGTGGATGACACTCAGCTCATTTCCAGGCTACCTTCAGCCACCTCTTCTCCGTCCCTAATCTCCGACGGTCTGCTATCCAGAAGTGGTGTGCTGCCAATGACCTCTGCCTTAATGCCAGTAAGACTGAGCTTCTCCTCATCGGCACACCCACTCCCTCCTTTCCTGTAGCTCTCTGGCCGGCCTCTCTTGGCCCTCTTCCTGCTCCCACATGCAAGGCTAAAAACCTCGGGGTCATCTTCGACTCCACACTCTCCTTCGCTCCTCACATCTCTGACGTCTCTAAGAAGTCACACTACCAGCTGCACCTCCTCAGAGGTATTCTTCCTTTCCTCTCCTTCCCTCAGAAGCTCACTGTCTCCAGAGCTCTGGTTCTCTTTAGGCTGGATTAGTGCAACAGCCTCTTTCTAAATCTGCCTGCCTCTACTCTCCACCCTTTGCAACTCATCCGGAACAGGACTGTGAGACTTGTCCTTGGCCCCAAGCCCAGGGATCATATCTTCCCAGGACTGAAATCTCTGCACTGGCTCCCAGTGGCTGCGAGGATTAAGTTCAAAACCCTATGCATGGTCCACAAGGCCTTCTGGGGCACAGGGCCTCAATACTTTCAACTCTCTCTTCCTAAATATCATCTCTCTCAGGGTCAGTCGCTTCTCCAAGCAATGAGTTGGTGGTAGATCTCTTTCTTCGGCTGTGCCCTCCCTCTGGAACAGCCTCCATGCCCCCCTTAAACTTGAGGCGAATCATCTCCAGTTCCGGAAGCACCTCAAAACCCTTCTCTTTGCTTCTGCATTTTCTCCACCTCTCCACACTGTCTCTTCCCCCATCCCATGCACTTGCACGATCTGAATACCTGGCCTAGTAGGATCGTTGTCTGTCCTCCCTTTGTTCCCCCTCCCTTGACTCGTTGCGCCTTGAAATACTTGTGTATAGGTGCGTTATGAATGCCATATCATATCATAACCAGTGTTCATTTTAGTGATTGTAAGGGCCCTTCTGGCTTTTGGTCGTGTCATCAGAACAAAGGTGGCTGCTCTGGCCGATGTACAAACCAATAGTTGTCCAACTCTACTTACATGTTCGACCTTTGAAGAATGGATTGTTGAAATCTTTCTCTGCAGGGAAATGCAAATTCACACCGCCGTCTGATCTAGCGGATGTTTAACACAGTGAGCTATCAGGTTTGTGGATCATGTTATGTCTCCCGATAAACTGTGCAATGGCAGATAAATATGTGTTAGCCATAACAAATTTGGAATTGCTTGCTTTTCTTGTTTTATCAATTGATGTTATTGCTAAACATATCACAACGTAATTTTTATTTGCCTTATTTTGTTTGTTGGTATGAACAGTACTCTTGCGTCCCGTCCCCTTTCTTCCATACTGCAAGGGAGACAGAACCTTTTTCACCAGAAAAAACCTTCTTTCCCTTTAAATTTAGAGGCGTGCAGGGGTAGCGGCCCTGGGAGCATGAGCTGCCCTGACTCCGCCCTCCGGTGCCACACCCCAGTCCCCTTTTCCTCATCGACGGGAATGGCCCGAATTCAGCAGCGCTCTTGGGTTTGGCTTCGGCCATGTAATACCACGATCGGATACTTCTTCTCTTCTGTCTTTTTGTCTTTTTATCCAGGTACTCAGTCCTCAGGCATCACGCTCCTCCCCGGCGCATATCCACTTCAACAGGGTTCAGCAGGTGTCCATCCTGCGACTGACTCCTTCCAACTTCAGACCCCCACGCCCTCTGCCTACGTTGCCTTGACCCAGACCACGGCTGGCAAGCTTATACCGCATGCAGCGCTCTTTCCTCAAGGTCTCTGAAGAACAGACCAGCCAGGTGGAGGGAGCTCTTCGAGAGATCACCTCCAGAGGACCTGACGGACTTTGTCAATCATCGATCCAGGCCCAAGATAGGGCCACTCTTTTCCAGTGCACCCCGCTAAGGAGACTCTTTTCCAGGGACTTGCCCGCACGGGAGAAACCACTCAGGTTCTCAAACCGGCACGAGTACCGAGGCTAAATCAGCCACTGGCCGACAGGCCGAGGGGTCAGTTGATCCTCCCGGTGACAGTGCTGAGGGACCGGAAGGTTCTTTTACGGGGTCTTCACCCGAGGGGCCATGCCCTAGTACCGGCAACATGTCCGAGGGGGCGCCTATATGCAGTTCTACGGGCAGATCCGCCGAGGGTGAAAGGCCTACCAGATCTCGGCCTGAGGAACAGGGTAGGCCTCATGATCCACACTCAAGAATCCTGGGCGGGGCTGGGCCCAGTGAGCCAAGCAACACGACACAGGCACGTAGAAGGCAGCTTGACAAAATGGCAGCGGTACCAGACATTTCAGATATCTGCCCGATACCGCACCAAGGCAGGGAGCAGGTGGAGGAACGTGTGTCAAGGTGGGACTGGTCTCAACCAGGTATGTGGCCTACAGCCTACCCTTCATTTGCGCAGGGCAAGTTTCTGCTGCGTCCGTATGGGATGGGCAGGGAACTCAATGGCTCCAGCAGCAGCCTGCTACACCGTCAATATCGCCTACCACCCCTCCGGCCTGTGAGGAGTTTTTTTTAAAGATTCCTCTGGCTCATGAAATCTCCTCGGATGGTGGTCATCCTCAGGGACGCCATCGGGGACGTGCTGCAGTCCCCAGTACAGGCACCCCTGACCCCTGTGCAGCCTCCGCCACCGGCTCTTGCACCCCAACAGATAGTGCAGACGGTTCCGTACCAGCCTCCGCTGCAGCCTGCGGCTCCGGTCTCCACACTCCAGCCTTCGGCTCCCAGCACCCCTCCACCGGTGCCGGAGCAACCGGACCCTCAGGTGGACATAGATGAGGAGGAGGAGGAGGAGGACCCTGACCCACCGTCATCAGCCAAGGCCTTCCATTAACGTCTTGCGGGGCTGGCTGAGTACTTGGGTCTTCCTCAACCCGAGGTCGAGCAACCATCAGAGGGGGTCCTTGCTGAAATCCTCACGCTATGTCCCGCAGCGAGAACGGGCATCCCGATGCAGAAGGACGTAGTCGCCTTGGCCAAAAAGGGCTGGCTCAAGCCCCACTCAGTCCAGCCGGTCAATCGACACCTGGACGCCAAGTACACTCTTGCTATCGGCCAACTCTCAGCCGCACTCTTCGGTGATCGCTGCAGCATCACTATACTCCAACCCTCAGTCGTCCCCGGCCTCGTCCCCGGCTGCTAGCCAAGGAGGAGAAGATCTTGGAGGCGTATGGGAAGAAGCTGTATTCCACCGCATCCCTGCATCTTCGTCAAGCCAACACAGATGCCATGCTGGCAGCCGTTAACCAGAGACTTTGCCAGGAAATTGCTGATTTCCTCCCAGAGCTTCCGGTGCAGAGCCAATCATGATTCAAGGCGGGACTGGCAGAGACCAAGATGGTGGCACAAGACATCATGGAGTCCACCATGGCCCACATTTACACCTCTGGCCGGGCCATCTGCATTGCCATGGACGTGAGACGAACAGCCTGGCTCTGTGCTACTAAATTCAACCTGGATGTCCAGGAACGCATATTAGACCTTCCGTTCGAAGGGGGTGGCCTCTTCCACTCCACCACGGATGAGGAGCTGGACAAAAAGGAAAACGGCTCACAAACGACCAAGTCTTTATCCATCCTTACAAAGACCACACCCAAAATGTGCACCCAGTCACAGCAGCCATCGGACAAGGGGCGTACGTACGGAGGGTTCCACGGCTTCCAAGAGCAGAGGTCTAGGCAGCCTGACCGTTCGCCAACCCAACATTTGCGCAAACAACAAAAAGGGGGGTGGGGGAGTAAGGGCTTTTTCCAGTCCTCCTCCTCCGCATCAGCCTCAGATCGAAAGAAGGCATGACACGCCCCTCCGGGATCCACGTGTCTCCAGTGGGGGGCAGGCTTGCTCTCCATACACAGTTCTGGCACCAGAATTTTTGCAGACCCCTGGATCCTCTCGGTAGTATCCATGGGGTACAGCCTACCCATCCCAGCCTCTCCTACCTCTTCCCCTCCACTCCCACAGGTTGGGACAGCAACTCTTTTGGTGGAGATCCGGTCGCTCATCCAGAGCCAGGCAGTGGAGGAAGTCCCAGCCTCCCAGCGAGGCTTGGGCTTCTACTCCAGAATTTTTGCCTTTCAGAAAAACTACCAGGAGGGCCTGAGAATTGTGCTGGACCTTTCCACCCTCAACCTCTCCCTACCTCTACAAAAATTCAGATGGTTATGCCAGCTTTAATAGCGGAGACATTGTGCAGGGGAGACTGGATGTGCTCCATGGATCTGAAGGACGCGTACGTGCACATCCCAATTTGGTAGCCGCACTGTTCTTTTTTACGATTCAGGATCATGGGCTACAATTTCCATTACAAGGTGCTTCCCTTTGGCCTCAACTTGGCCCCCAGGGTCTTTACCAGGCTGATGAATACAGTGGCGGCCCGCCTCGGGGCTCAGGGCCAACACATCAATCCGTACCGCTACGACTGGCTCGTCGGGGCTTCATCTCTGGAACCGGTGCACCGCACCTCTCACACCCTCATGAACACACTTCACGATCTGGGCTTTTCGCTCAATCTCAAGAAGTCACAGCAGCAGCATATGCAGACTCTGACTTTCTTGGGCCTCATCTGGGACACAGGCTCCAAGAGATTTTTTCCTGTGGAGGACAAGATCATGGCCATCAAGAGGGCCACTGCGCACTTCCTCAATAGAAAAGTGACATTGTCCTGGTGGTACCAACTCCTACTGGGCCTCATGACAGCGATCCTTTTGGCCACCCCCCACATGAGACTCAGGATGAGGAGGATACAGCTGCACTTCACAGCATCATGGTACCGGGAACGGGCCTCTCAGGCGGAGATGATCATCGTTCTTCCTTCTCTTCACCCGGACCTCACATGGTGGTCCAGAGACTGCAACCTGCGGATGGGCAAGCCCTTCCGCAACCTACCTCGCAGGTCACCATCACTACGGACTCCTCCCTCGAGGGATGGGGGGGCCGCCCTAGACAACCATTGCATCCATGGCACCTGGACCCAGCAGGAGTACCACATCAATTAGCTGGAACTGAAGGTGATCTGGCTAGCGCTCAGAGCCTTCCTTTTGGTTATCGAGGGCAAGGTTGTCCTCATTCAGACAGACAACTTGACCAGCATGTTCTATGTCAACAAGCAGAGAGGTACCAGGTACCCTCCTCTGTGCAGACTTGCAGTCAGCATGTGGGAATGGGCCCTGGAGAACAATATCTACCTCACGGCCACACACCTTCTGGGGGAGTCCAACTTGGAGGCGGACAAGCTCAGCAGACTGGGAGCAGACAATTGCGAGTGGCAGCTAAACAACCTTGTACTGCAGGAGATCTTCAGCAGATGGGGACACCCCCATGTGGACCTCTTTGCCTCCTAGGACAACAGGAAGTGCCAACAGTTCTCCTCCTGGCACGGGCAGGGCCCCAGCTCCCTGGACGACGCATTTCCGAATCAGTGGAATGGCATAACAGCATACACCTTCCCGCCCACGCCGCTGATACACAGGGTGATATGCAAGATCAAGGAGTGTCACCAACTCAGCGTCATTGTGATAGCTCCATTGTGGCCAGCCAGGCCATGGTTCTCGGAGCTGCTCAGCCTCTCGGAGAGACCTCCCATTCGCCTTCTGATGGCCCAGCACATCTTCTGGCGCAGCAGGGGGCCAAGATCATTCACCCTGCGCCACAGAAACTAGCCCTCACAGCGTGGTTCCTGAGCAGGTCAAGCTAGGACACCTTTGCCTGTCCCAGGCTAATCTAGAGATCATACAGGGCGCTAGGAGCAAAGCTACCAGGGCCCAGTATAAGGGCAGGTGGACCGGGTTCTGACATTGGGCTGACTCTAAGGTTATCAACCCCCTTGCATATACATTGGACAACGTGCTCTCCCTCTCGGTGCACCTCGCCCACTCGGTAGTGCAAGTAGACACTTGCTGCACTTACTTGGCAGCCATTGGGGCCTACAGAAACTCAGAGGAAGAGGTCTTCTCCTCTTGCAACCCTTTTGTCAAGAAGCATCTAACGGGACTCCCCAGACTCTACCCAGACATCAAGAGGCCACACCCTGTGTGGGACCTTAATATAGTGTTGGGTGCCCTGGCACACAAACCATTTGAGCCAATGGCGTCCGCAGACATCGGGCTGGTCACCATTAAGACGGCCTTGCTCTTCGGCCACACCTCGGCTTGCAATATAAGTGAAATCCAGGCGCTGGTCGCCTCAGAGCCCTACACTACGTTTCACAGAGACAAAGTAGTCCTGCGGAAACACCCAGCATTCCTACCAAAGGTGCCTTCCTCATTCCATCTAAACGAAGAAATAATGCTGCCTTTTTGCTGAGCCCAAATTCGAGGCACAGAGTTCTGCACTGCCTGGATGTTGGGCGTGCCCTGAAATTCTACTTGGACAGGACCGCAAGTCGGACAAACTTGATCACCTTTGGTGGATCAAGACCGGGATATCAGGCCTCCAAGGCCTCCATAGCCCATTGGATGGACTCGACCATCAAAAGAAGCTTACGAGGGACAGCATAAGCCACTGCCGGCCGGCTCTAGATCAGACCCGGCTTTCGGAAAGGCGGTTCTTATAAACCTCTTTGCTTAAGGAGGGTCTCCTCTCCACCCTGGGGCTACACTCAGTTGTAATCGCCCATGCAGAATGGAGGAAAGGGTACAGGACGTAAGAGTAATTATAAATTACTCACCGTAGTGACTAACATACTCTTAGTCCCCTTTCCTCCATACGTCCCACCATCCTCCCCCTCTAATAAAACTGGTGTCATTAGGCAATGTTAACCTACTGTCAACGTGTCTATGGGGACTGAGGGCGGAGTCAGGGCAGCGCATGCTTCCATGGCCGCACCCCGGCGCACCTCTAAATTTAAAAGGGAAGGTTTTTTTCTGGTGGAAAAGGTTCTGTCTCCCATCCCTAGGAAGGGACACCCTTGCAGTATGGAGGAAAGGGGACTAAGGACTTCACTACGGTGAGTAACTTGTAATGACCCATTACTGGACTGCATTGATAAGGTGCCAGTTTTCTTAGCTGCAGATTGCGAGCCATGGTCTGTGCTCCTTGTTGCAGCACTTGACGCCGACTTTGAGACCCTTTGAATGTTTCTCCATGCTCAAACTGCACTGCAATTATACAATGGGGAAGGCCCACCCTGGCCTCCCCATGCTCTTTTGTCATGTTTTGTTGCGCCATGAAATGTGTAGTAAGAGAAAGAAATCTCATTTTTTTTCAATGCCATTTCTCTTTATTTGTGAGCCTCATTACAAGTTGGATCACACCCATGCCGCACCAAATGGACCTGCATCCCCTGATGGGTGATGGGGACATATTTAGATTTAGTGGCCAACAAGATTAGCTTGGCAGAGCACAAGATACAGCCCCTGCAATTAATGTCAACATAGTTTCTGTCCTGAACATATTGCCACAGTCGGGAGGTAGAAGTCCTTTTTATGATATTCTTCTTATCTTAAGTGGGTACTGTCATGAATCATTTCATTTTTAAGCATTGACACGTGTTTAACCAGTTGCATCATAACAAAACGGTTCCTGTTGGATAAATTACAATCATGTTGTAATCAATCAAAAATTGGTTGAAAAAAGTGTCAAGCAATTGACATCTGAACACCAGTGAATGGTGTACGTTATTGTTACGAAAGGCACTCTTGAAGACACATCGTCTATATTTTAAATGATTTTCAGGGTCAAATGTATTCAGTGAAGTAGAAGGACTAGTTGCACCTTGAAGAACTCAAACAGACTTGTAACACATGTTAAATTGCCCTAATGATGAACCCTCGAGTATGCTTCTGGCGGAAGCCACCTTTCTCACTTCCTCGGATGGTGCCTCGCTCCTTTTACAAGTAGACGATTGATTAATGCAGGACAGTTTCTACAACAAAGAGAGACAACGGCTGCTGTTACAACATATTAAAATGGACTGGACTAATGGATTACTATTTCTATTTTCCTAAACGTGCACACAAAGGCTGTTTTTTTTGTCCATAGGGACATTGCATTGAGGGATTGCGTAAATGTTCTTTGAGAAATTATCTTTTCTATTGCAGCTGTTGCTCTTCCGGGATATGGTTTACCTGCGGATAGGGGGTCACTTGAAAAACTGGGCTCACAAACCATGACCTGTTCAACCCCAAACTCCTCATCCCCCATTGTGGTTGGAATAAATGGAATGTACAGGGGAGACTGATGAAATGAAAGTTGAGGAGAGTTGAGAGTGTGTCGGGCGAGTTGATCCCACTGTGGGCTACAGCCTCAGGCAGCCCCGTCCTGGACTTGGCAGGCCTTCCCAAGGTCTTGTCCTGGGGTTCTCAGTGCTCCTGGGAACGTCCCTGCTCTCCACGTATTGGTGAAACAATATAGTGTGTTGGTGTACCAGTCCTCACTCAACAGCCTGGGAACCTTTTCACCCAAATGATGCCAGAAAAGGAGCACAGACATTGAAAGCCTCCACAGGACCCCCATGCTTATGGGGAGGGGAGATCCCATGGTTTTCGACTCATTGCTTGCACTCTACAGTGAAGTGGAGAACCGGATGTGTTGCAGTCCTATGTGAGAGTCCTGCTGGTTTACAGTGCTCTGGCACATAGAGAAGAAGAGCAGAGAGGACATATTCGGCGCCTCCATGTTTGAAGGGGTGTCTCACCTGAAGCATGCATGATCCAGGCTGTGCCTGCGAAAGTAGGGAGCACCTGGATGCTGCTCATAATACGCCTGGAGGCTGCTCGTAATACTCCAGTCCAGGAGAGTTATGCTCCCTGATGCTGGAAGAAAAAACCCAGCATGATTGTGTGTTCCCTGCTGGAATAGGGGACATGTGACCGAGAAGAACATGGAGGCAGCCCGAACCTGGGCTTGCATGTATGTGCCCCTCACACCCTGTTTGAAAAGGGAAAAATGGGAAGGAGCGCTGAGCACATTTCTGACTTCAAATCTAATGAGCTAATGCTGGGCTCTTTCACTAAATGTTTCCACTGGCAGTGGGCCTGTGAATAAGACTTCAATGGGCATCCTGCCAACTCCCCCTGGCAGAACAGATGTGAGAAGCCATGCTAGAAAGTCAAGCATATGCCTAGTAGAAATTGACGGAGGAAGTGTACCCCTACATAGGACATAAGTAGGCTGACGGGCATGTAGTTGTTTCGGCCCCACTAGGTATTTCTTGTGTGAGCGAAACCCCTGGCGGACTGCAGCTGTCCCGGGGTTGAATTTATTATTGATGCACAATTTATTGTGCTAGAGTTATATTTTTCTTACGGTACAAGTTCATATCATTCCCTCAGTTGGGGGAAGTGAGTGAAACCATCCTCTTGTCGTTGGGTAGATGGTACCTCCAGAAAGAATATATTGAATACCTAAAAAGATGGCCACCTCTTGTTACTATATTTGTGGGGAAACAAATTGAGATTCTCTCAATGGGTCTGCTATGTTCTGTGCTTATTTTGCTCTTAAGGGCAATTTACAGGTGATACTGGGGAAGTGTTTTTGTTTTTCCCAGTATCAGGCTCTCTGGTAAGGACTTGGATGCCACTCTGGTGGCAGGGTAGGCCTCTGCTGTACCCATATTATTTTGCAGGGTGTTCTAACCTGCTTTATTCTTATTGCAGTTGGACTGGGACTGGGTCATGGGTGATTCCTTTCTGAGTAGGTCCTAATTTATGTGCCTAGTACCTGAGCACTTTTTTGCTCTTTCTCCTTTCTTCAGTCTTTACTTTTATTCTTTTCTTATATGCCTTTCTTTCCTTTTACTATTTCCTTTTCTTACTGCTTTGCTCTGTCATCATTTTCTCTTTTTTGCTTCCCTTTTTGTTTCTGAACACTAGCTTCACAATGTTCAATTACTTTCCACTTGTCATCAGTGCAGTTATCTAATTGATGATGCATTTGAAAATCGGATACATCGGACTAAAATTACGGCCAGTTTTGTTCCTGGAAAGGAAGACAAACCTTTAAACACTGCCCCTAAACTTTATAATCAGTTTAACCATGTATCAGCACTTCTTACACCCAACAGTAAAGTGCTTGGACTCAACCAACCTGGAATAAGCCGGGCTTGCAAAATCTATTAGCCCACTCGCATAGGTGAGCAGATTTTATGAAGGGCGAGTACTATTTAGGTCGTACTTGACCTTGTTGGCAACTGTGAAAGGTTTGAAACCTTTATTTGATACTTACTGCAAACAAGATTTGTTTACAGAAAATGGCAAATAAAAGATTCACTGTGCCTGGCTGGCCTTTAGTTGGCATAATTGCACCAAATATGAAGTGTGCTTATGTTAACATGATCCATTTTACAGAAAGCACTGGTCAATATTTTAGCACCCATAACCATGGGGCAAGTGCATTTCTCTTAGGTCGAGTATGTTAAACAAGGAGCTTGCCCTGCAGGTCTAGTGGGATTTTTAAGAATTTGACAGGCCTGATTAAACATATATGTCTGATGGAACTCTAGTAGTGCAGTGGTACATACTTTAACACGACCCTTCCCTATTAACTGTTATTAATCTTTTCATTTAGGCACAGTGGATAGACCTTTGTCACTCGATGTTATGAGATAGGACAGGTCCTCTGCTAACCAACATATACCACCAGCCACTGTCTACAGAAACCAAGTTTTGAAATGCCACTGAAGGAAGTTTGGAAAAAAACTCAATGTACATCTGTGTGTGCTTTGACTACATATATAAGGAACATATAAAAATGCAATTTCCTCAAAGCTACTCGCCCATCACTAATGAAAGCTCTTAAAAAGATGATATAATAGTGCCCATAATGCATACCACAAATTAAAGTCTTTAATACGTAATGAGAGAAAGAAAGGGAAAAGGGACTAGTAAAGGTGTTATAATTAATTAGAAAGGATGTTATGGTGGGAAAACCTCCTGCCGTTTTGTTATTCCAAGTTGGAGGACTTCAAAGAATATGATTTGTTGCCAATCTAATATACTATTGCTCAGATCATGATATTTAGTCACAGGAGAAAAGATTGGCAAATATGTCCGTTCTATTTGTAAGATGTTCTAATTCATCATCCACCAGAAAATTACATTGATGACCAATGGAAGAATGTGAAATGTGGTGGAGCATGTATTGCTCATCAGTTTACAAAAGAAAAGCATTAAGGAGCGAGAGAAAGGTGGAAATAAGGAAAGATGGTGTGAAGAAAAAACAATGGAGTGAAGGAAATAGTAAAAGAAAAAGAAAAGAGAAAGAGAATGATGGAGAAAAGTAAAGAAGGTATGATGGAATAAAAAGTCAGAAGAAAGATGAATGAAAGATGGAAAGAGATGTAATGAAGAGCAAAAGATGAAATTAACGACAAAAAAGAATGAGAAGAAAAGAGGGACTAAAGAGAGAAAGAGGAAGAAAATTCTTCTCAACTATGGTATGAGAAGAAAGAAATGGGCAGTACAAGTCTGGTTCTCAAAGGTGCCACCAGTAATTACTTCAATTATTTATGTTGTTTTCCCTTTAACATGAATATTCACACCAAATTATTTTTCTTTCAAGCCTGCTCCCATTATTATTTCATAAAACCCTTTTTTGGCATGTTGAGACAGAGGCGTAGCCAGGATTGTCTAACAAGTGGGACCTGAAGCTAATATAGTTGAGCCCACTGCAGTAACATTAACATATGTAAATGCCCACTTAGCCGCGATGGGTGGGCATTTACAGATGTTAATGTTACTGCAGTGGGCCAATCTACATTAGCTGCTAAGTGAGAATTTGCAGATTTTGGGTGGGCCTTGCCCTCTCAGGCCCTACCTTGTCTACGTCTCTGTGTTGAGAGCGTATTGGCAGACTTCAAGCGGAAGAGTGGCCTGGAGCTTCTGGACTACTTGGGAAACATTTCCACATTGGATGTTCACATGGAAAGATGTCTCGTCCTTGGGCAAATGTAGAAAGAGCGATGATCCAACCTAATTCGCCAAGCGACTTGATGCCCGACTTGCTGGGCCCCAGTGTAAATATCAATGCTGTTAGAAGAGTGCTTTACCCTTGAGGACATTGGCAACAGATCATGACTGAAACAGAAAGAGACTACCCTGAAGGCAAATCACTCTTTGTATCTCAGTGTCTCCTCTCCAATGTGAGAATTCGGTCTGACCGGTGTTTCTGTAGCTGGGTAATCTATTGATGGGAGATTCTTTAACAGAAGAATGTGTTTTGCAGTGAAGGGTGTGTTGGGCAGTTTGAAATTGCAACAAAGGGAGTAGTTTTATGCTACTTAATGCTTGAGCGCAAGTGGCATTGTAGGCCAGACCAGTAGATTATAGGTCAACTAAAACGGAGAATATTTACAACTCTATATCCTTGGGCCCTCTGCCCTTAAACCTTTATCCACACAATTGTCCGGTATTTCAGTGGGCATTATAGATATTCAGTTGTGGACACTGTGAGCAGGCACTGGCTGAACCCACAACACATCTTTTTAAAAGATTGAGGTGGTGCTACTGATTCAAGGAGGTCTTATTTAGCTATTGTCCTCAAATCAGTAGCATTCCAAACAGCATTATCGTGCCAGCTGGAAAAAGGCCAGGTCTACTGATCAGAACAGCTATAACCTGTTTTACATTTCAATTGGAAGGATGCCAATTTATCATCGTCCACACGTCGTGCTCAAAAGTTGGAGCATGCAGCTCTGAATCATGATTAAAGACCGGAGCGGTGTGCCCCTACAAAAGCTAACCTTGACAAAGTTAAGGAATCACTTAAAAAAAATAATGATGGTTAAGAAAAACAGGTTACTGACAAAAATGATTTACCCAAGACTTAAAATAAATACTTGACAGTAAGAATCAATTTTTGGTTTCAAATACCAAAACCTACTTAAGTCCAAAAAACACATTTTTAGAAAGTGCAAACCACAGGAGATATTTGCCAAAGAGCTTTTAAAATGTTCAATACAATTAAACATATTTATTTTACATTAAAATGGTTCACAATTAGGCCAAGCTTTAGATGATATTTAGAAAGAATTAAACACAGAAACATCTTTTATTCCACGACAACTGCAAGGAAAAGAGGATTATTATGTTGAGCAAAAAACAGACCCTAATAACCTGGCATATTACTAAAACACAAATTGGCCAAACAAGTAACTATTCAGGTTAGAAATAGTTTAGCAGACACATGGTTTTTAGGAGCAAGGCATACAGAAGTTCTGAGACCAAACTAATCACTTAACTGAACCAAGAATTTGCATAATCGAACAAGGTGTGAACCATAGTAATATTTGCTTTCCTTATCTGCTGTTTAATACTAATCAAATAATGTACCCCAAATCCTTGCAAAAAATATTTTAACACACAGACAAGTTATTTTCCGTACAAAGTACATAATCTTGTCAACAGCATTGAACAGCCCTACTCCCAAGTGGTTGGGCCCAATTATGGCTGTGGGGTTTGTGCAGATTTGTACTTTATTTCTTTGCAACTACTTTTCCAACAATTTAAGTTGATGGTGAGTTTCTTTTGCAACCATTCAATTTATTGGTTTTGCACATGTTTTGTGTATGACTTGTGGTTGGATACCAAAGGATGACAGTCAGAGACTTGCCACTTTGATAACAAAGGGGAGAAATTCGTAACGGTTTAATTAAGCATTGTCTGCAGCTGTGGGCAATGTGGGATGTTATTTTCCTGGAAGACTTTGCTCAGGAATACAAGGCTTTTACAACCTGGTCAAAGCCTGTCATTGTGCAATAAAATTAGTTGAGAAATAAAGAAAGAAAAGGAAACAATTCTAACATGGCCGGCAAGCAACAGGCACTTGGCTGCCTGTGTGTGGCAGCACCTTTTTTTTATTTCATCTCTGTGCCAGGGACGTATTGGCCAGAGGCCTCAACAAGAGCAGGAGCCACCCGGAGAGATGGCAAGAGGGGAGCAACAGGGAAGTCGGATGCAAGTAAGATGAGGCAGGTCTGGGCCAGAGTGGCACTGAAGCAGAAATTGATTCCTGTGGGCCAACAGGAACATCGTCATACAAACGACTAATGCCCAGAAGCTCTTGTTCTCGATTGGCTGCAGGAACTCCACTTTCTTTTCTGGGTGCTAATTACTGATGTTCATTACACCAAGTTCTTTTCTTTCTCATCACAGTGCCAAAAGTCTCTTTTCCGTCGTCATGTGTGATGCGTCTTTTATCAATATGATAGTGCTCAGGTGAGAGGTCAAGTATAAAAGTCATTTCAATAAGCAAAATGGCTAAATAAAACGTGATCCATTGAAATTGTTGGTAGTTTCTTGGATATGGACTTATCTTCGTGACATAAGGATAGCAAGGAGGAAGAGTGAAGTGGTGATAAAATATGAGAGTATGGACTAAGAGATCTGAGGTAAATTAGGTGAGTAACTTTTCTTTGAGTGGATTGTGTCCTCCAACGTATTCCTCATTTTAGATGTATTCCATCCAGCTTTAGCTGCTTCGGAAGGAATTTTCCTCAGAGGGCGCCGTGCGTCAATGTCATCAATTCGATGGTCCCTCGAAGGCCTCCGTTGAGAGTGACGGCATCAGTTATACAAGAAGCACGCACAACGCCCGTTGGCCTCAGTTCTGTTTTTCGCCGGTACACGTTGCTTTGGAAATTCGGTGCGCCTCGAGTTCTGTGACGCAGTGAATATTACTGATATATGTCGATAAGTCTTCGTCATCAACGCCAACTACGACCCCGAGATCGGGTTTCAAAAAGTGCAAATCGTGCGGTTCGAAAATGTCCATCACAGACCCGCACCGAGAATGTTTGTGGTGTCTCAGGGAAGGCCACGACATGGAGGCCTGTACGAAGTGTCAGGCGATGACGGGGAAGGCCTTGCGAGAGAGGAGGGGAAAACTACAGGTAGGTCGTAAATCCAATAGCAAAGCCTCTAGTGTCGAGTCGAGGTCCTGTGAAGAGAAGTCTCGTCGACGCAAAAGGCATCGGTCCAGGTCCTGAAGCGATTCCCATCGCTCGTTGTCTTTGACAAAAAAATCGAAGAAAAGACGCCACAGGTCCCCCTCCACCTCGTCCTCGGACGAATCCCCAAAAAGGATGAAATGCCCCACAAAACATTCTTTCTCCGAAGAGTGGGAAGCATTCAGAGTCAAAGTGATGGAGGTGTTTGAAAAAGCAAAGCCTCGGTCCGTGCCTTCTTCAGAAGCCGGCCATGAGCGTCATCGCTCCGACACTCGTGTGCCCTCAAGCCCGGGTGATCGAAGAAGGAACGATAGAGAACCTTCCAGGACGCCGAGCGAGAAAGACTGGTCGAGTCGGCCGCTCGAGGTCACCGACGCCATCCGATACCCAACGCACCTCGAAGGGCAAATCTTCGAAGAGCGCCTCGCCGCCCTTGAAGCCGGCTCCGTCGACGGCCACTATTACGTCGACGCCTCTGTCGACGTCGACCCCGAAGCCCTCTGTGCCAAAGGCTCCAGTTCAGCTAATTCAGCCAGAAAAGGGGAAAGAGAAGGCTGCAAAGCCTGTAATGCCCTCAGGGCCCACTAACACACCTCTCCCAGAAAAGGTTTTTAAACCTCTTCCTAGGAAGGAATTTTCAAGTCCCTGACCTCAATTTTCGAGGAACAGGAGAGATCTGATGAGGACAGTGTACCCTTTGGACTGGAATATGGCACCCCAAATGTCCCAGAATGCCTGATTTCGGATAGCATACGATATTTTGGGCCTCGCTGTAAAATCGAATCCAGTTATTATAGAAAGCACCTTTTGGCCATTGCTGGAATGCATATAGCTGTTGTATAGCTGGAATGTATATAGCTGTTAACACTGTATTTTTGGCTACACTGTGAGAATCTAATCTAGTCATTGCAGAAAATGCCATCTGCCCATTGCAGAAATGCTTATAGTTGTTACCATACTATATTTTTGGCCTTGCTGTAAAATCGAATCCAGTCATTATAGAAAACACCTTTTGGCCATTGCTGGAATGCATATAGCTGTTAACACATTGTATTTTTGGCTACACTGTGAAAATCGAAACTAGTCATTGTAGAAAATGCCTTCTGCCCATTGCTGAAATGCATATTTGGCTTCACGGTGAAAATCGAATCTAGTCATTATAGAAAGCACCCTCTGGCCATTGCTGGAATGCATATAGCTGTTAACTCACTGTATTTTTGGCTACACTGTGAAAATTGAATCTAATTATTGCTGAAAATGCCTTCTGCCCATTGCTGAAATGCTTATAGCTGTTACCACACAGTATTATTGCCACATTGTGAAACTTGATTCTAGTCATTGTAGAAAGTGCCCTCTGCCATCCCACCACTGGAAGTGACCTAGTCATAATACTGTGACCACTGCTTCCCATTGCTGAAACTGCATCTAGCAGTCAGTGCTCCCCACAGCTGAAAATACATATAGTCGTTAGCTTAGAGCATCTTAGCCAATATTCTCTTTTGCATCCCTTGCTGAAATCATATATAGCTTAGTATATAGCACCCCCTACCTATACTACGGACACTGAAGCTAGACACAGCTCATAATATTATCCGACTGCTAAACCTCAACTTTCTGATAGTATAAGCATTTGCCGTCTGCTATCAACCTACCTAACATGAGTAAAAATCAGATGACACAGACCCTCCTACTCACGCTTGGTCTTTTCACAATCGTGGCCACTGCCTCTACCAGAACAATCCCACCCAAAGACAGAAACATGAGACTTGGATCTAGACTCCCCTGTCTATACGAACCTAAAAGAAACAAAACAAACAGCCCCCCCAGACTCCTCACTACCCAACACAATGACCACCTGCACCTGTCTAAGCGAGCACACGCTACCATACTTAATACCTCAAACTCCACTCTTACCCATATCTCCACAAAGAATCATATGAGCCAAGTTACCCCCCATAACCAAACTCCCACCTATACCTAAACCCAATAGCACCCTGACGCTAACTGGGTCACTCATCAATGCTAGAACAATGGTAGCCCACATTACCGAAATTGCGGACATTCTAAACAATGACAGCCCGGACCTGCTCGCCATAACTGAGACTTGGCTCCACAATGCAGCAGGACCTACCCTTATGATAGCCGTACCTGACAGTCACCAGATACTCAGAGCAGATCGGCCTAATGCCAGAGGCGTTGTTCTAGCCATTATCTCCAAAACCACCGTTCCCATAAGACTCGCCACCTCACCACCCTGCTCATCCTGTGAAATAATCACAGCTAAACTGATGTTATCCAATAATCGCACACTGACTCTCCATCTGATATACAGGCCTCCGGGACCACTAGGAACCTTCGAAGATGACCTAACGAACCTCATAGTTAATAACACCAAAGACCACTCACAAACCCTGCTGCTGGGTGACTTTAACCTGGGCTTTAATGGCATGGACAACAAACACGCCCAATCAATAGCAGCCTTACTAAATGATCACGGACTTGCCCAAAAAGTCCTCTCTCCCAACCACATTAAGGGCAGGACCCTCGATTGGGTATCTGATCGCAACTGCAACGCTGCTATTACTGACACTGTCCCACAACCCTGGACGGACCACTACTTAATAACCTTTACCGCTACACTAGATCTCCTCAGCCCCAAAATCATTAGTATGGCATCCCCCCTACCTACCAGAAGTAACAAGGATATTACAGTGGATTAACTCATCCCCCTCCTCTTTCCATCCATCAACAAACTGGAAAGCAATGCCGATCATGACATTCTAGTTGATACCTTCAACTACGCCATGACTAAAGCTGTAGACACCATCGCCCTACGCAAAGGTAAACAGGAAGCGCACTTAAACACCTGGTTCACACCCCAACTCAAGGATCTAAGAAAACAAAAAAGAAAGCTCCCAGCTATATGGCGCAGCTCCCCTACTGACACTAACAAAGACAAATGAACCAAACTATCCAAACTCTATAAAAAACAAATAATCAATACTAAAATAATATTTCCAATGACAGAATCACAAAAGCTAAATCTATCACCAAGGAACTCTTCTCCATCCTCCAGGAAATGGAATCCCCCATCCAACTGGTAGACAATATCCCCAAGGACAAGTCATGGTGCACTAACATACAAAATGCCCTATCGAATAAAATCTCTACTCTCCAACTCAAAATAGCTAACAAAAAGGCCACACTACCCCTCTCTGATCAAAAATCAGCTCAGCCTACTGAGACCAGAACTATTCCATCCTTCAGCTTCAAGACTATCTCCATCATTGACACTGAAAAACGCATACTCTCCTTCAAACATTCTAACTGCAAGTATGATAACTGCCCAGTGCAAATAATAAAGGATGCAGCCAGGGACCAAGCCCCCTCCATCTCGAAGCTCAAAAATTCCTCCTTTAAGTCAAACACAGTGCCCACCAATCTAAAAGAATCATGGGTCCTTCCCCTACTTAAAAAAGAAACCCTTGATCCCACCATCCCTACTAACTATAGACCTATTACCACCGTGTCATTCCTTCTTAAAATGATTGTATGAGTTGCCTATTTTCAAATTCAGGATTATCTGGAAACTAATCACCTGCTAGGCTCACGGCAGTCAGGCTTCCACCCCCTCCACGGCACTGAAACAGCCTTGCTAGACCTCAAGACACAAATAGAGGAGCCAAAGGACAACGGGAAAACAGCTTTGCTACTCCTATTGGACTTGTCGGCAGCCTTGGACTTGTTGGATCATGCAGTCTTATGCAACCATCTCAGGCTTGCCGCCAACTTCACAGAGGATGCCATAGCATGGGTCCAATCCTTTCTTGATAACCGGACTATGAGAGTCTTCTCCATCTCAGCCTCTGCTGATCCCATCCAAATAACCTGCGGAGTCCCACTGGGGTCTTGTGTCTCACCCACTATGTACAACGTTTTCACCAAACCGTTGTTCGACAAGTTGGATAGACTGGGCGTCACCTACACTAACTATACAGATGACACCCAGATACTCATACCCCTTTCGGGCAACTGTGTAGCGGACTCGGCCTTGGTGAATAAGATATAAATCCTCATTCAGGCATGGATGGCCTCACATGGCCTCTGCCTGAACAACGACAAAACTGAGATACTGATCCTAGGCTCCGACACCAACATAAAGAAACTAAGCCCAAACTACGCATCCTTCAACATTTATAACAATATCATCAAGGTGATGCCCGTAGTAAAATCCCTAGGATTCTACCTGGACTCCTCTCTCACCCTCACGAAGCAAGTCAATTTCCTTGCCTCTAGAACAGCCTATACCTGCAAACTTATCCGAGCCTCTACACCGTTTATGTCCAGTGCTAGTTGTATCACCTTAGCCAATGCTCTCATAATGCCCATATTAGATTATTGCAATGCCCTATATTCTGGAGCCAACACGTATGTCACAGACAAACTTTAAAATTTGCAAAACAATGCCTTGAGAGCAGCAGTGAATATCCCCTACAGAGAGCATATCACTAAATTGAGAAAAGAGACTCATTGGCTAAACATAAAGGAAAGAATCTTCCTTAAAACAGTCTCTCACACTTCAAAATGCCTGAACAGTTTAGCACCCCCCCTAACTGTCTGAAAAAATCACCATGAAAACAGCCACCTGACCTACAAGATCTGCCAACACATCCTTGCTGGAGATTCCTAGATTTAAACGGGCCACGGCTGGAGGAACTAGTTTCCCAGTCAAAGCTGCGCACTCGACCTCAGACTACCACAACCTTGCGCCAAATTTAGACATAATACACTCAAATGGCTTTGCATCAATGACTCATAACTGTCTCCATCTTCTCCTTACTGCTACCCGACCCACTAGACTCGACTTCTGCAACCTCGGCGCCTGACCTGCATTCCTTAACTGCAGGTTTGCATATATAGTATACGCAATCATATGTTCTGCACTGTCATGTATGTATCTATGTAGATCTATTTGTTCCTTGACACGCAAACTACTGCAGTGTATGTATGTATGTATGCAGGGGCGTTGCTAGGGGGGGGGGCCAAGGGGGCTATAGCCCCTGATCTTTTGGTTGTAGCCCCGGATAGAATCTCAGGAGCTACAGCCAAAAGACTAGGCAGCCCCCAGTCCCAACAGTTCCGACATCAGCTTAGCCCCGGGTCTTTTCCAGACCTAGCAACTCCCCTGTATGTATGTAATGTTATTTTACCTGCGGTAAGCACTGTAACTAAGCTTCGAGACTTCTTGTACTGCTGCGCCCAGCTACCAAGGGTTTGGTGCGCATGATCAAATTAATAAACAAACAAACAAGAAAGCAGGATGAGGGACCTGGGGGAATCCTTGCATAATGCAAGTGGCTTTGATACATCTCCTGAAACAGACTTTGGCATATCAGATCCAGGAGAGCATGCCAGTCTCTCATACCGTCAACTAATGACAAAAGTGGTCTATTTAGGATGGGCTAGACCACCAACCCAATTCATCCAGGATGATTTGACTGATATATTGGACCATGGTCCCACTGAAGATCCAATACTACCCTTTCATGTAGCCTTGCAAAATAGAGTGGCCAAGAATTGGGAGACTCCGGATTCTATTCCTCCAGTGAATAAATCCCTTACTTCAAAATACTGCCCTGCCAGTATCGACCCCTGGCTATCTGTCTAAACATCCCACTCCCGAGAGTCTGGTGGTACAGGCAGCCACAGCTTCAAACAAAATGGCGTACCCTTCTATCCCTCCTGACAGGGACGATAAGCGTGTGGATGGCTGGGCACGCAAGGTATTTTCAGCTGGGAGTATGGCATTAAAATCAGCCAACTCCACATGTGCCTTGGCAAAGTTTTCGTACACTCTGTGGGAGTGCATTGCAATGGCGGCGGAGCACACACCAGAAGGGGATGAAAGGGAAGGATTCCTAGCCATTGTTAGAGATGGAAAGGAGGCCATGCAGGAATCCCTTCAATCTGGAGTGGACACTGCATATAGTGTGAGCGGGTCCATGGGCACTAGCACGGTAAAACGCAGATTTGCATGGTTACGGAAGTCGGGTTTTGCACCAGACATATAGAACCGCCTTCTGAACATGCCCTTTGACGGGTCTCACCTTTTTGCCAACAAGGCTGACGAGAGCCTTGAGAGGTTGCAGACCTCAAAAGCAGCTGCCAAGTCTTTAGGAGCTGCTATTAGGCAACCTCAGCCTTTTCGTGCGCCAGGACAATCTTGGAGGGGACGATCCTATCGTTGCTACTCCTCATATGGAAAGGCGAGAGGAATGGCCAGTCAAAGGGGCCAGAAAAAGGCCACTTGTGGTGGATGAGGAAAACGTGCAAAGCCAGCTCCAGCTGCAGCCTCTTTGCCATCCACGGCCACAGTAACTGCCACAAAACCACTTTGTGGACTTGCATCACAAGAACCGGTGGGAGGCAGGCTGTCGCAGCATCTGCAAGAATGGCGAGCCATTACTTCAGATGTTTGGGCTCTAGAAATAATAACCCATGGTTACTGCCTTCCTTTTCTACCGCAACCTCAAAACAATCCACAAGGGAGACACCCTTTGAAGTTTTCAGACCCGCTCCTACAGCAGGAAGTTCTAGCCCTGCTGGAGAAAGGTGCTATAGAGCCAGTACCTGTAGCGGAGAGAAACAAGGGATGGTACTCCCTGTATTTTTTGATTCCCAAAAAGGACGGAGGACTCAGACCCATCTTGGACTTGAAACTTGAACAAGTTCCTCAGGAAGGACAAGTTCAAGATGGTCAATCTTTCTCAGATCCTTCAGGCCCTTCAACTTCAGGATTGGTTGGTGTCACTTTACCTCCATGATGCTTATTTTCATGTGCCGATTCATCTCAAACACAGAAAATACCTGAGGTTCGTAGTTGGCGACTCACACCATCAGTTTCGAGTCCTGCCATTCGGATTGACCTCTGCCCCGAGGGTCTTCACCAAGTTAATGGTAGTGGTGGCAGCGCAACTCAGCAGAGGGGGGGATTCACTTATACTCCTACCTGGACGATTGGTTGATCAGGGCATGTTCTGCCGAACAAGCACTGGATCATCTGAAAGTCACCTGCCACTTCCTCCACAAACTGGGCTTCTCCCTCAATTTCAAGAAGTCACAAATGACACCTTCCCAACAGCTCCAATACATAGGGGCTGTATTAGACACATCCTTGGGAAAGAGCTTGCCTCCCAAGTCGAGGGCTCAAGACATTCTTCAGATGGTTTCCAAATTCCAAAATTCCCAAAATCTCCAGGCCTACGACTTCTTAAGGTTACTCGGCCTCATGGCATCCTGCAGCTTTCTAGTGCCAGAGGCACGCCTGAGAATGAGATCCCTTCAATGGGCTCTAAAGACTCAATGGTCACAGTTCTCAGGTCAAATGAAGGATTTTCTCCAGATTCCGAACACAGTTCGCAGGATCTTTTGTGGTGGACTTGCACAGAGAATATCCTAAAAGGAGAGCATTTTTGGCAACTATGGCTGGAGATTACAGTAGTGACGGACGCCTCACTAATGGGGTGGGAAGCTCATACCAACAATCTGACAATCAGCGGTCGCTGGTCTCCATCGGAGTCCAAACTACACATCAACCTTTTAGAGCTGCGAGCAATCAGACTAGCGCTGAAGGCTTTTCTACCGTCTGTCAGAGGAAAACATGTCTTGATAATGACGGACAACACAATGGCCATGCATTATCTAAACAAAAGAGGTGGTGTAGGGTCACTACTCTGTGCAGAGAGGCAATGCAGCTCTGGTATTGGGTGATTCAAGAAGGAATCTCCTTAACGGCAGTTCATCTAGCCGGGGGGGAGAATATGACTGCAGACGCTCTGAGCAGGCAGAGCACGGTGTTCCACGAGTGGGAACTGGCTCAGGAAGTCATTCAAGAGATCTTTTCGCCCTTTGGTGAACCCCTCAAGTAGACCTATTTGCGACCGGAATCAACCGGAAGTGCGAAAAGTATTCTCAAGGGAATTTCCCCCGAGAGGATCCCTAGGGGACGCGTTCATGGTGGAGTGGAATTTCCCACTATTATACGCGTTTCCTCCGATTCCCGTCATTAATCAGGTCATCAGGAGACTGAGACGGTTCGGAAACCGCATGATCCTAATTGCCCTGGATTGGGCCAGTAGGAGGTGGTACCCAGACCTTTTAGACATGTCCCTCTGTCCTCCGGTACGTCTTCCTCAGAGAGAGGACCTTCTCTCACAAATGGAGGGTCAGGTTCTCCATCCAGAGGTCAAGATACAAGGATTGCAACCTTCCAGATGACGTCATGGAGGTGTTGCTTTCGGCAAGAAGGCCTGCAACAAAATCTCTATACCATTGCAGTTGGAAAAAGTTTTGCAACTGGTGCAGAGAAAAGAATGTTGGTCCTTTTCTATGTTCGATTCCGGTAGCACTGTCCTTCCTCTTGTCCCTAGCACATAGAGGTCTAAATGTTGGGACCATTAAAGGTTATCTTGCAGCGCTTTCCATCTTCAAGCGCTCGTCGGAAGAATGCTCCTATTACAAAATTACTTTAGTAGTACAATTCTTAAAATGACTCACCAATGGGTTTCCTCCTTACCCTTTCCAAGTACCAATTTGGGATCTTAATCGGGTTCTAAAATTCTTAGTGTGCCCCTTTTGAGCCCTTGCACGTTTGTCCATTAAGATTGCTGACATGGAAAACTGCTTTCCTAGTTGCTTTAACTTCTGCAAGAAGAGTGAGCGAATTGCAGGCACTGTATTCTGGGCCACCCTATACTGTGTTCCATAGGCACAGAGTGGTATTAAGGGCTAAACCCTCATTTTTACCTATAGTTGTGTCTGATTTTCATTTAAATCAGAAAATTGTTCTACCCGCATTCTACCCTCCACCTCATCCTAGTAAGTAGGAGGAAAGATGGCACAGGTTGGACCCGAGAAGAGCTCTAAGCTTTTACATCTCTAGGCTTTCCAAGCTTAGAGTGGATAATCAACTGTTCATTGGATACACCGGAAGGAATTTGGGTCAATCGATGTCAAAACAAACCATATCACGTTGGATTGTGCTTTGCATTTCAGAATGCTACAGATTAGCAGAGAAAGACCCACCGAAGGCATAAGGGCCCATAACACCAGAGGCATCGCCTCTTCGACAGCCCTTCAAAGAGGTGTTCCCATAAAATCCATTTGTGAAGGAGCAACTTGGTCTTCGCTGCATACTTTTTCAAAATTCTATAGTCTGGATGATTCCCAGTCTAAGGAGATGAATTTTGGTAAAGCAGTACTATATTCAGCCATTTAAGGGCATCAAAAAATCTACTCCCTCCTCCAAAGAAATTGTCCATACTGCTTTGGGAGTCTATCTAAGATGAGGAATACGTTGGAGGACACAATCCACTCGAAGAACAAGTTACTTACCAACTGGTAACGTTCTTTCGATTGGATGTTCCTCCAACGTATTCCTAATCGCCCTCCCAGCCTACCCCTCTGTAGATTTTTCCGGGTTATTGCCACTTCAACTATCGCAAGGTTGATACCTGACTACCGGCACAATCTACTCAGTAGAACAAAAGTGAGGAGGGAAAACAGAACTGAGGCCGCTTGTGCTACTTGTATACCTGATGACGTCACCCTCGACGGAGGACTTCTGCCGAAAATGTTTCCGAAGCATCTTAAGCTGGATGGAATACATCTAAGATGAGGAATACGTTGGAGGAACATCCGATTGAAAGAACTTTACCAGTTGGTAAGTAACTTGTTCTTTTTATGTAGAATCAGTATAAAAATAGTGCATGTTAGGCAGAAACCTGTGCAGTTCCCTCTGGGACAACTGCAAAAGATTTAAGTCTACAGGTGTTGGCAGTAAACCCACTTGGTAGCAGTCTGTACCACACAGACTTCCCTCAAGAAGAGTTAGGCAGTATACAGAGGATACATAATAGGTACAGAGGCCCAGTAGCACAAGCAAACACTGACCCGAGCTAGGTGTAAAAGTATAGACTTATTTATTAAAGGTACACTCATAAATTACACTAGCACGATAGAAAAGATAGGAAAGTCAAACACAGTTACTATTACTCATATGTACATCCCTAATCATTTGTTGGACAATTCTAAGTTAACCCCACTTATTTCCAAACACAGGTGAGCGCTTAACGTTAGATGGCACTCCAACAAGTATTACCAAAAGGGAGGGAAAAGGCAGAAATAAAGAGAGCAGTAAGGTAAAACACTTTTCACATAAGGTTAGCAAAGACAGTTAATGGTGGAACAAGGAGAATTAGTTCGGGGCCCGCTTTAGAGGGAGCCAGGCGAAAAAATGTGCCCAAGATCACACAATGTCATCAGTCTTTGCAGGTGAGAGAAAAAGGTTTTACTACGGTTCTGGAAAGTTTAGTTAGGGTGTCCCAGACCTACCCAGGTTCGAGAGCCGAGGGCTAAATCTACCCCGTACAATCGGTGGCAAGGGAGGCCGGGCGGAACACAGTACCTTTAAAAGTGGAAAGGATCCTCCAGCGGTGGTAGTTGTTCCTGGTAGTGGGTGTAAGTCGCAGCGTCATCCAGGGGAAGAGGTGCTCCCGGCGTGGAGGAAAGCTGCAGATCGTTGCACTACCAGGGAAGAGACCAGCCGTGGAGTTTTCCGGTCACAAAGGATTTGTACCCCTCTTTCGCGGTTGAGGTAAAAAGTGGTATCCCGGTTGCCAGGGTGCTTGGCACAGGCAAGGCGGCCACGAGATGCTTCGGGACGGCGAAAAGAAGGCAGCAACTGGTTGTCCCCACCAGTTAAGGGAAGAAGACTCTCCGGCGGGAGATCTCCTCTGTCGTCGGGAAAAGTGGTGAGACGGTTCTGCAGGGCTTCACCGGTGGTGTCGTCTTGGCAGGTCGGCTCGGCTTCTCCCTCTTCGGCTTCTTAGTCCCCAAAGCCCTGCTTTTATGCAGCAAACCCCCATTCACCCAGCCTAGCTGTCACTCAAACATGCTAAGTGGTGAGCCGGCCGGCTCACCACTTGGGCCAATCAGGACGGAGTGCGACTTGAGTTACCAAGGTAACTCAGTCCAGGGTGCCTAAATCCCCCTCCACCCCTCCTAAGTACCCCAGACAGAGTGGCACCACTTTGGAGGGCTTCTGTGGAGAAGCCCGGCAAAAGTGGAACAAAGGGCTCCACTTTGGGTCAGAGTTACAGAGGTGAACACCAACGCCATTTTAGAATCAAGTTTTGGCAAAAATTACCAACCGGAGTTATAATAATAAAGAAATAACCCGGCGGTATATTCAAGGCTACCGTAAATAAATAAATAAAGGTATTAGCCTAAAACAATGGGAAATCCCATAGGAAAATATTTGCGGTTGAATATAAAAAGTAGTTTCCACTGCCACCAGCCAAAACTCGATGAGGGGGGACGGAGACGTGCCCCCTCGACTAACAGACCCCGGGGCAATGGAATTGCCCCGGCCAGTACGTCCACAATATGATGGTTTGTACTGGTTCTGTTCAGGATTTGAGACTAGTAAAGTCAATGGTGACTTTACAGACCCTGGGAGACAGTAGTCAGTCCCAGGGTATGGAGTCTATGTTGGGGGGTCCCTAGGACACCCCTGGGTTACGGCACTGAGGGTGCTGTGTAACCCATCTCACAAAAACACATGAGGCCCTATGGAGTAAAAGACCCCATAGCCCATTCAACACAAGGCAAACCAAAGAAACACACTCCAAACATGTCCAAGAGTGAGGGTAAAAGAGTCTCACTCTTGGCAGGAGAAAAAAAATAAACCCCAAAAATCCAGCAAAGCTGCTGGGGGACTCACTAGGTTAGGAAATTCAGCCTAAACAGAGAATTCTTCCTAACATTGCAGCAGAGACAACAATGTGTATGGGTTTATGTGAAGTTTAGTAAAGGTTAGGACTATTTTATTGTGACTAAATGAGAAGAATATTTGTGTGCAACCCCTTCAAGAGTTTCATCAATGACTGGTGTGAGAAACCAGAAGGTGTCTCACCCACTAGTCCCCGGGGATTTGTCATCCAGGTGGTCAGGACATGGCCATCACTTTTGGATCCAGTTCCTGTGGGTGCACCAGTGCGCGAGGATCACCAGGGTGAGGGGTCTTCGGGGAGTGGGAGTGGGACACCGGATGGTGAGACGCGCTATACCCTTCCCTATAACACCTTCACTCCATCCTACCATTAGGATATTTAGGAACTCTACCCCACCCCCTTTTACAACGCAAACACATTCTCACGGGCAGCCCGCTATGAGAAAAAACAGACTAACACCCGAGCCATATACCTGACGTGTCCCAATAAAATGGTCAGGCGAGGTCAGGCAATTACTGACCATCACACACACCTGACTTCCATTGTTTCCCCATTCAGATAAAAGGAGGAGCACAAGAACACACGCTGGGCGAGGCAAAGCACACAAGGAAATCGCAATTTTCGAGATGGTAGCTGAACGAGAGAAGAAAGACGGCAAAACCAAAGGGGGATTGCAAGAAGGGAAGTTCCCTTGACCTTTTTTCGACATGGAAACGTTATTTTCCAGAAACCTCAAGAATAGAAAGCGTAAGACTAGCAAACCAGGCTGAAGAATCCTGCATAGTGTGTCGCAGATACCCGGGTCCCTCTTGCATCAATGATCAAGGTGGGGAGAATCACCAGCCGCTGTGGTACCGTCATTGGCTCCAAGAACAATGCCGAGTCTGTGAAATCAACACAGCCGGTGAGTTGGGAAGACCGATAAAAAAGTCTGTGTTGAAGCCAAGCTTGCAAGCAGCAACATTGTATGGCGAGCGCTGGAACAAACATTACTAAAACGCGTGTGAAAAAAGACGCATGTAAAGTTGAATTGCTGATGAGTGACTGAACTTTCAAAGCAAGATATAATACCTTTGACAGAGTGGTCCGGCACCGCGTGGGTGCTCACTCAAAGGTCTCTTTAAGGTATTCAGCTGAGAAGTAGCAAATGTGAATGTGCGAAAGAGGTCATATCGAGACGAGAACGAGTAATTGTGAATCAAAGTGGTCCTGCGACGGGATGAGCAAAATCCAGCGCAGTCGAAAGTCTTCAATTTTTGAAGTAAAGAAAGCTTAGCAAAATAGATAAAGTTGGGAGGGAGAGAGGGAGGGCAGGAGATCAATTGAAAGCTTTGTATTAAAGTGGGTCTGAGCCCAGTGGAGGGGGACCCAGGGTGAACAGAAAATCACACGGGAATTTGGACATGTGAAATCCTAAGAAGAACGTTTGTAGTGTCTGAAATAAGAGACTTTGAATGGCCAAGAGACTTTGGCACAGGAGGCCCTGATGTTGATGTTTTGAACTGCATCCTCGTGCTAGAGAAGCCAGAGACTGTGCTAAACTTGAGTAGGCCGCCTTGTCCCATGCTGCATACGTGGGGAAGGGAAGCCAAGGGCTTGAATATCCTGACATATCATTTCTTGAACACTTTTCTTTTGCATAACATTGTTTCCCACACTATTTGTATTTAGAAGTAAGGATAGGCAATAGGTTTATTAGTATAGGCCCTTTTATTTTGACAGACTTGACTAGGACTGCGCTATTGTTATTTGATGGTCATAGCTTGCTCCCATCCTTGGATTTGGGATTAGATAGGCGTTTTTCAAACCCAATTGAAGTTCAATAAACACCCTTGAACTGTGTTCGTCTTACTGTTTGATACCATGCCTACTCCTACGCTACGTCGCGTCCCCTTTCCTCCATAATATGTGGGCATCCCTCGCTAGGAACGGTACACTGAACCTTTTTCACCAGAAAAAAATCTTCTTCCACTTTAAATTTAGAGGTGTGCTGGGGCGTAGCTCTGGGATCATGCACTCCCCTGACTCCACCCACCGGCGCCACTGCCCTGTCCTCTTTTCCACGTTAACGGGAACGGAGCGCTTTCACCAGTATTCCTGGGTTTGACTTTGGCCCTGTAATTCCACACGCTCTTCCCTAGATACTGTCTTTAGTCCTTTGTCTTTAATTGGGTACTCGGTCCTCTGGTGCCACACAACTTCCCGGTGCATGCCGATGTTTTTTGGGTATCAGCAGGTGTCCAGCCTGCGAAGGGTTCTTCCCTATGTATGACCCTCACGCTCTTTCCCTCTGCTGCCTTGGACCCGATCATGGCTGAGAAGGTTGTTCCGCGAGTGATGCGCTTACACTGCTCGCTCTCAAGAACAGGTTAGCTCTGTGATGGGAGCTCTTTGAACAATTGCCTCCAGAGGACATGAAGGACTTCGTCAAGCACAAGTCTGATAGATCAGCAAGGAATATCGAGGCTTAGTACCACCAAAGATGAAATCTGCCAGTCACAATGTCAAAGTTATAAGCATAACTTTTATTCTGTACAGATACAAATATGAAAGCAGATAGCTATCTGGCTCTCAAGCGCCTTGCAGTGTGTACCAGCAGGCACTGTGGGGGGAGAGAGTACTGGACATTACAAAACTCAATGTATTTATATTTTCTTCCCCAAGCCCGGTTACATTGTCCAGCCCCTCTTCAAGTTACACAGTTGCTAGTTCATGCCCAGTTCACATAGCAAATACAGCACTGTGGTTATTTCCAGGTTTAAGACACAATCCTTTATTCACGAAATACAATGATGACAAACTTTGCTTTTCTTGGCCATGTAGACTCTTTCTTGTTCTTGAGCTCTAAGGTAAGTCTAGTTCCAAGAGATGAGCACAAAGCGTTTCTCTCAAAGCACACAGCTTTAGTTGCTTTGCATTGTGTTCCATTGTTTGAATGAAGATGAGACTTGTAGACACAGATAACACTTTGAATGGCAGTTCATTTTGATTACAAGTTCTCTTTGCACTGAACAAACATTCTGCTCTCAGCAGCCATAATGTTGACATGGGCTGAAAGTTCACTCTGCTCAGTGGCAGCTGAAAACACAGTTAACCATTCCAGGAAAGAAAGCAGGGGTTAGAATCAAAATGGTGGATGTTTCCAAGATGGCGGCAAAGTCAACTCTATTTAGATCTGTTTAACCGTGATTTTTAATACAAATCTGAATGCGCTTAGGCCAACATTCATAATCGGATGGTATTTATGCGAACATGGTTTAACAAGTCAGTCAAGGCCCATGGTAGGGGTGCATTTTTCATCTGTATCCTGCAAGGGCGACTCCTTCCCAGAGAAACGTCAGAGCGGGAGGGACTGCCCAGGATCTGTCACCAGCCCGGATCCCGAGGCTACTTCAGCTATCGGCCTCCAGGCCGAAGGGTCTCTAGATCCTACCGGGGATGTTACTGAGGAACCTCAAGGTTCTTTTGCCGGGTGTCCACCCGAGGGGCTACGCCCTACTACCGGGCAAATGTCTGAGGGGGTGCCTGTATGCAGCACTTCCAGCAGCACAGAGAATGGCACAACGTCTACCAGGCCTTGACCTGAGATGCAGGGAAAGGCCTCAAGCTCCACCGCCAAGAGTCCTGGAGGAGGCTGGGCCCAGCGCAGCAAGCACCATGGTGCAGGCACATGGCATGCAACCCGATAAGATGGCCGCCGTGCCAGACAAAATGGCCACTTGTCTGATACCGCCCCATGGTGCAGAGCAGGTGGGAGAATGAGTTTCAAGGTGGCACTGGTCTTCACCAGGTACGTGGCCTATTGCATATCCTTCAACATCGCAGGGCAGATACACCCCACAGGCGACAAGGCAGAGAACGCCCAGCCCTCGGCAACCTCAGGGTCCTACTCCTACGCCACCAAGCTCCCCACCGGCCTGTGAGCCGAAATTCTTTGAGAAATTCCTCACCCTCATGAAATCCCCTCAGATGGGCACCATCCTTCTGGATGTGATCAGGGACATGCTGCCTCCTTTCGCGCCAACTGCACCCATAGTCATTCCTCCTATGGCTCCAGCGCCTCAGGCCCCCATACAGCCTCAACTGCCCATGCAGACCCCCCTGGTTCCGGCTCTGCTGCCTCCTGCACCTCAGGCGGTTCCCTACCAGACTCCGCAGCAGCCACCGGCCCCTGTCGCCACACCTCAACCTGCGGTGCCCAGTACTCCGCCACATGTCCCTGACCAACCGGACACCCTGGTGGACACACCAACGAGGAGGAGGACCCCAAAACACTGTCTTCAGCCGAGGCTTTCCATGATCGACTTGCAGGTCTAGCCGAATACTTGGGTCTTCCACAACCCGAGGTTGAACCACTGGAGGCGGGAGTCCTGGCGGAAGTGCTCACTCTATGACCCACGGCTAGAACGGGGATTCCGATGCAGAAGGACGTTGTCACCTTAGCCAAGAAAGGATGGCTTAAGCCCCATTTGTCACAACCCACCTATCAGAGCCTCAACGCCAAGTACAGGAAATTGGAGGGGGATACACTCTTGTTGTCGGCACACCCTCAAACGCACTCTTTGGTCATTGCTGAGGCCTCCATCTTCTCTAAGCCTCAGTCTTCCCAAGCAACCTTGTCTTCGGCCCTGCTAGGCAAGGAGGAGAAGATCTTGAAGGCGTATGGGAGGAAGGTCTACTCCAATGCCTCTCTGCAGCTTTGTCAGTCTAATGCGGACGCCATGCTCACAGCCGTTAACCAGAGGCTTTGGCGGGAAATAGCCGACTTCCTGCCAGAACTTCCAGTACACAGTCAGGCGCTCTTCAAGGCAGGGCTGGAAGAAGCAACTTTGGTGGCCCAAGACATCATGGAGTCTACAGTGGTGCATATAGACACCACAGGCAGTGCCATCTGCATCGCCACGGACATGAGAAGGACAGCCTGGCATTGGGCTACCAAATCCAACCCGGATGTCCAGGAGCGCATATTGGACCTTCTGTTTGAGGGTAGCAACCTCTTTCACTCCACCACCGATGATGAGCTAGATAAGAAGAACAGTTCCCAGATTGCAAAATCCTTATTAATACTCACAAAGTCCACGCCCAAGATGTACAGCCAGATGCACCAGCGTTCAGACACAGGGCGGGTCTTTGGCGGGTTCCGGGGCTTCCAGGAACAGTCTCCAAGTCAGCACCACCACAAACAACACAAGGCGGAGAATAAGGGCTTCTTTCAGTCCTGCTCCTCAGCCCCAGTCTCAGAGGGGAAAAAAGACATGACACTACCCTCCAGGTCCACGTGTCTCCGTTGGGGGGCAGGCTTGCCCTTCACGCACTTTTTTGGCACACGAGGTTCACTGACGCCTGGAGCCTGTCAGTAGTGTCCACAGGCTACCACCTACTAGTTTCTCCCTCTCCTCTCTCCTCCCCTCCACTCTCACAGATTGGGACAACAACTCTGTTGGCGGAAATTCGATCGCTCATAGAGAGCCAGGCAGTGGAAGAAGTCCCAGCCTCCGAGCAGGGCATGGGCTTCTACTCCAGGATTTTCACCATGCAAAAGAAGAACCAGGCTGGCCTGAGAGTTATGTTAGACCTTTCCACTCTGAACTTTTCCCTCTCTTCAAAAGTTCAAAATGGTTACCCCAGCGCTTATTGCGGAGACACTGTGCAAGGTAGACTGGATGTGCTCCTTGGATCTGAAGGACGCATACCTACACGTCCTGATTTGGCAGCCTCATTGATCCTTTCTGAGATTCAGGATCATGAGCTTCCGTTTCCAATACAAGGTTCTACGCTTTGTCCTCCATTCATCCCCCATGGTCTTTACCAGGCTTAGCAATGCATTTGCACCCCTTCTCAGGGCCCAGGGTCACCATATCTATCCATACCTAGACTAGCTCGTCAGGGCGAAATCCCTGGAGGCTGTCCGTGACACCTCCTTCGCCCTCATTACTACGCAACACAATTTGGGATTCGCCATCAATCTGAAGAAGTCACAGCTGCAGCCGACACAGAGTCTGGCTTTCCTGGGTCTCATTTGGGACATGAGATCCGAGAGAGTTTTTCCCTCACAGAACAAGATCACAGCCATCAAGAGGGCCACGGGTCATTTTCTCAGCAGAGCAGCGACCTCAGTATGGTGCTACCAGCACCTCTTGGGTATCATTGCAGCATGCCTACTGGCAGTGCCATACACAAGGCTCCAAATGAGAAGATTACAGCTGACCTTCTCGGCCTCATGGATTCAGGAGCGGGGTTCCCAGGTGGAACTCGTAAGCATTCCTCCTTTTCTCCAGCAGGACCTGATCTGGTGGAGCACAGACTGGAACCTGAGGAGCGGCAGACCCTTCCGGCAATCAGCACCACAGTTTACCATCACCACAGATTCTTCCTTGGAGGGCTGGGTGGCTACCCTGGACAACCACAGCAGCCATGGAGTTTCGTCTCTTCAGGCATCCCCAGATGGATCTCTTCTCTACCCGGTACAACAGGAAGTGCCCTCAGTTTGCATCCTGACAGAGGCTAGGGTCCCTGGGCGATGCGTTACAGTTACAATGCAACAGCATGAACGCATATGCATTTCCTCCCACTCCCCTGGTACACAGGTTGATCTGCAAGATAAGGGAGTCCTGACCCCTCAGTATCATTCTGATAGCTCCGTGGTGGCCTGCGAGACCATGGTTCTGGTTCTCGCAGCTGCTCAGCCTGTCAGATCAGCCTCCGATTCACCTCCCATTGGGCCCTTCCCACCTACGATCGCAACAGGGGGGCAGGGTCATCCACCCCGCCCCTCAGAAGTTAGCCTTCGCAGCATGGTTAATGAACAGGTAACATTGAAGCTTCTAGGGGCTAGGAGCGATGCTCCTAGGAGCCAGTACAAAGGCAAGTGGTCTAGGTTTCGCCACTAAGCTCAGTCTAAGGAGGTTGATCCTCTTATTTGCACATTGGACTACGTGCTATCCTTCTCTGCTGCACTCCTCGTCCATTCGGGGGTGCAAATAGAGACCTGCTGCACTTATCTGCCGGCCAACAGAGCCTACCGGAACTCGGAGGAGGAAGTTTTCTCTTCCTCCAACCCAGTGGTTAAGACATTTGGCAGACCTCACCAGGCTCTACCTGCCTATCAAGAAGCCACACCATGTGTGGGACCTCAACATAGTGTTGGGCGCCTTGGGCCAATGGCGTCCGCGGACATCGGGCTAGTCTCCATCAAGACAGCCCTACTGGTGGATCTTACATCTGCATGCCAGGTCGGCAAGGTCCAAGCTCTTGTGGCTTCGAAGCCTTACACTACCTTTTACCAGGGACCAGGTGGTCCTTAGAACGCATCCTGCGTTCTTGTCTAAAGTAGTCTCTTTGTTGCACCTAAATGAAGAGCTAGTGCTAGCCACTTTTTTTGCGGACCCCAAGGACGATGCTCCGAGGGTACTGCACTGTTTAGCTGTTGGGCGTGCTCTAAAATTCTACCTGGACAGAACCAAGAGCTTCCGCAAATCTGAGGCTCTCTTTGTAAACTTCGGGGGTCAAAGCCGGGATATCCGGCTTCTAAGGCCTCCATGCAAGACGGATGGTTTCGGCCATCAAGGAGGCCTATGAGGGGCAGCACAAACCGCTTCCGGCAAACATGCATGCCCACGCTATCAGTGCCAAGGCCACGGCAGCCACATTCCATGTTCGGTGGCAGGTTATCAGCAGGGCGGCCACATGAGCCACTCCTTGGGCCTTCTGCAAGCACTGCTGTTTGGATGCCAGCTCGAGGTCAGACGCTGCATATGGGCAGGCAGTATTAAGGAACTTGTTTTCTTAAGGAGGGTCACCTCTCCTCCCTGGGACTACATTCAGTTGTAATCCCCCATACAGTATGGAGGAAAGGGGACATGACGTAGGACTAATTATAATTTACTCACCGTAGTGACTACCGTACCCCTAGTCCATAGACCCCTTCCCTCCATACTTCCCACCATCCTAGCCCCTAATAAAACTGGTGTCGTTAGGCAATGGTAATACTGTCAATGCGTCAATGGGGACTGAGGAGTGGCGCTGGTGGGTAGAGTCAGGGGAGCGCATGCTCCCAGGGCCGAGCCCCCGTGCTTCTCTAAATTTAAAGGGGAAGAACATGTGGAAAAGGTTCCGTCTCCTGTCCCTAGCAAGAGACGCCCATACAGTATGGAGTAAAGAGGAATATGGATTAGGAGCACGTTAGTCACTATGGTGAGCAATTTATAATTTCCTTACACTGACCACAATTGTTAAACTAAAATGACCGTGGTTACCTCTAGGCAACATTACACAAAACTTTACTGAAAACATTTCAATTTGTCATCATCTTCTGACCTTTCTATGTAACAATGAATTAAATAAAAACGATTACATCTTTGAAAACACCTCATTTTCATTTTTTGTTTAAACCATGTGAGCAAAGACTTGTCAGTACAATTAAGGCTGCGAGGTTAGCTAGCTATGTGGCAAAATAAGGAAGAAAATAACTGAGAGGAAGTCGGACAAGTGGAACATTGTGTAGAGTGCAGATTGAAGTAATCCATGGTATCAATCAAAACTTTCCAGGACAGCCAGGCCGATATTCAGTACATGCTTTTAATATGTCACATTATCATTTAAAAGGTAATTATTTTATTATTAAACAGACATGGAGCAAAGGTTCTGTGACTCTTACATAAAGTATTTTGTTAAACTGTTCTCAACCATTATTTATTTCCTTTAGTGATGCATTAAGAAGTTTAGGAGCCAGAGCATGCTTTTCTAAATTACCAGAAAGCTTGCATGTCAAAACAATAAATGTATTTTCAATAAAGACAGTAGTTGCTCCCATGTTTTGATACGTGGGGAATTGTATATTTCTGCCATTGGGATGAATTCCCAGACTGATGTAACTTCTTTCGCTCCATAGAGTCACTCGTCCTACCTCCCTGGCATGTACGGATCTTCCCCTGTTGGCACATTCCCACATCAGCACTCAGTAAGCGCTATACTTTGTTACCTGTTCACTGCTGTGTCCTTAATCGTTAATTCGAATATACAGTGCTTTTAGCCTGGTCAGTGTCATGCCACTAAACTTGTCGGTTTCTGTTGTTTAAAGAAAGTATTTCAAAATTGTGTTTATATTTAAATTATCATAAGTAATGTACATTTTTGTAGATTTTATTTGTAACCTGTTCAAAAATGATTCACATTGCTTGAATGTGCGTCCAGAAAAGGCTTAGTAGACTGTAGCTCTCCGAAATCCACAGAATTTGAATGCCTATAGGTCGCTTTTTAAGAGGGATTTCAGGGCCTTATTTTTGGGAATATTTTCCCAACTTTCCCTATATTACAAAATAAATTAAAATGTATTTAACCAAGGTTGATATATTTTTCAGACTACTTTTGAAAGCTAGATATTTGTTAGGCACTGTATATTTTTAGTTGGCCTGCTTATGATAGCATGACGACGCTGCAGTGTCTCGTGCTAATATGGAGAATTGCATGGAATAAACTGTATTTATTGGCATCATAAACATGCTTTGTTTCGCCTACCACCAAATCTGAAACATTTCAAAAGATCACATTCAATAAATGACGTGGAAATACTACAAGTAACTGTATGCGCCTACTTAGTTATTTACATCGAAATTCGTTTGTTTCTACGCGCATGTTAGTTTACCTGCTTCTTTTCTTTTAGTCATTTTCTGCTTTGCCACCTGGATACAGTTGTATTCTACAGATTTTACTTATGAGAGACAGGCCTTATTTTTGGATCTAATGTGATTAAACATGTTTATTTTTTTTTTAATGCCCCTGAAAGCATTCCGTCAGATTTGCCTGTGTTGTATAGGCCGTAAGTAGTTGTGCGTTATTGCATCAGTAGACTATTGTTTCAAATTTTCTAACCAACATTTTACTTTGATTATATTTGAGTAGCACTTGGACTTGTGAATATATTTTGAGATGGATGGGCACTCATCATTTAGAGCACATTGATTCTTTCACATGGTTTAGTATGTTTGCCAAACATCCTGAACACCAATGGAAATTGGGCTTTACTTAAGGAACGCATTGGAACTAATGTCTCCTTTGCCACCACGTGTTTTACGTAATTTGTGAAACCCATTTCTCCCTGGGTCTCCTTTAAGAGAAGAGTGTGGTTTGCTTTTATAGGTTTCAGATTCATTTTGATTCATCCTTGTTTTATAGATGTTATGTCACCCCATAGGTTTATGGTAACAACGTTCAAGTTCTAGGAAAAAATCTCCTTTTCTGACTTTGTATTTTTTTGTGTGTTTTAGTAACTAGAATTTAAGCTGTCATTGTTTGTATATTGGTGTGTATAGTGACCTATCTATAATAGAGCAACATGCCATCTATTTGGCCCTATTCCAATGCATCAGGTATCACATTAAGCATTGAATCATTCAGGTGAGCATTGCAATGATAAATTGTCAAACTGTCACTACCATTTGCAGTAACCTTTTAATATAATGTTCTTCTTCCAAAGACCTGTCCTACCTCCTTGTTTTACCCTTATTGAACGTCACATCCACATGACTGAGCTCAAACCATGAGAATTTGAGGCATTTATCTAATTCCCACTTATAAAGTACATATAATTTGTGAACATGACACCAAGGGACGGGACGGTACTTGAACAAGTTTATCCATGAATTGCACAGACCCGCCTTTTCCTCCACAGTAGGTAGGGTCTGTATTTCTTCTCGGGGTTAATATGTGGAAGCTCCTCTCTTATTGGCTTCATTGCTGTTGTACTCTCTGAGGTTCTAAATGTTACTTTGTGTTAATGGCCTCAGGCCCATCTCATTTGGAAGCTCAGGTTCTAGTCTGCCCAGTTCTTTGCTCTCCTCTGTTCTGGCCTCTGACGGAACACCCTCTCCGAGGTCCACACTATTATAATTCCTCTGAAAAGTTTTTCCGTAGCAAAAATGAGCTTATATGGCATTTCCCACCCTTCTCCAAGAACGGAAGTCAGAGAAAGGACATTACAACCTGGTAAACTGAATCAATCCATTACTCAAACATATGTTGATTTTACCCCAAGTAAACAATTTGCCTCATTTGGTGTGGCCGAGCTGTAGTGTTTCACCAGTTGTGTGGAGGATTGCTAATATAGTTTGGTAGTGTTAAACGTAAGTTTAAAAAAAGATGAGAACGTCCAGATAGGTCAATATCAAAGTAACAAATAAATCAAATTAATGGGATGGCAAAAGACAAAGCCTTGTTCAATGGGGCAAGCTGGGATAGGGCATTCATGAGGGAAAGGATTGGGAAGGTAAATGGTGGAAAAGGTTTTTTTTTTTTTTTAAATCAAAGAATCTTACCAAACCATTTTTGGGGTAAATAAGCATTAAGTACCTATGATCAGAAGGTTGCTAGTGAACATCTCTTGTTATGGATCAACAAAGTACCTTGATGCAGTTGTTCACAGCATTGTGGATTTTCTTCAGTGGAATCTTTCAGGTCCAGATCCTCTCGGTTGCTCAGGAACACCTCACCTGCCCCTCTTGCTAGTAGGTAAAATGCAGTCCAAGGTGTGTTACACGGAATACCATGCCATTTCTTGTTAACAATTCCTGACACCTTCAATTCATGCTCGCAGCAAATGTGTACAGCAGTACCAGAGATATACAGGTACAGCTCTCAGCAGCCCTTGTTTTTCGCAGAGATGGGAGCAGCCACTTCTTTCCACCACAGAAACCTATGCCCCATGGTGTGGAGTATGGGGGAGCCGGCCATCAGGCAGCATAGAATGCAGGCTTTAACTGGTAGTGTCCGCCCTCGTTACCAGCCACCTGATTGGCTGGCTCCCCTGTCCCGGGTGCTAATGCTGGTTCTTTTGACCCAGTGATCCTGTACTATCTCCCCGTTTTATGTGAAGAATAGCCGGATTGAGATCTGTGCTGGTGTTTTTGGGATTCCTGCCAATGATTCCGATTCTTCATATTGGTTTATGTAAATATGCACATAATCCTTTATGCCATGTGATATATATCGATGATGTATGTTTTAAAAGGAACCTATGAGATTTGATGTGCTCTGCCCAAAGTAAATCTCTTGAATGACGGAGTGATTACAAGGGGTCCACTCTTGCAAATTAAGATTTCTGTTTCAATCACCAGCACTTCTAGAATTTTGAAGAGTGTTTGGGGCCTTATGCTCACAAAAGTCGCAGCAACACTGTTGTTTGCTGTAAGGTTCCTTCGGTGTAGGATCTTCCCAGTCATATTCATACAATTGATGTGATGTATTTCAACATAACATATATTATTAGGTTTGTATATGTTTAGCCTGCTACAGTGGGCCCCAACAAACTACTCAAATAATGTTGCCAACTTTCAAACCCTATTACGACATGTTGTCAGTTATTAGGAGTGACCAAAAAGTGGAATTCAATTTTCATGCAATCAACACTATTTTAAAAAAAACAATCATGTCGGAGTTATTTGTTAAAAGTGTGAAAAAATATGGGAAATGTTTGCATGGTCATATGGCTGGTCATGATCAGTATCTCAGAACTGAGAGGGTAGTTTGAACGCTGCAAAGGTGAAACCACAGGAAGAAGCTGAAGACCGGCAAAACAAATCTGCCGTCTGCAGAGGTGCTTAGATACAGGGGGCGGGGGGTGTCCTACCCTTAGTGTTTTACTGTTTTCCTATCAATTTGGTAAACAGACTTATGTCTTTGTCAGGAGGCGTACACTGTAAGGCGATTTAAGTGTAACATGCACATTATTTTCAACCATACTAAACAATAGAAGATACAGGTTTTTATCAAATTGACCAGTATTTATTGGCTGTCTTGTTCTGTTTATAATCTGAAAAACAGTATTTTTGGTGATAAGAGCAGCAAGAACTCAATGGTATAAAGTGCTATTTGTGAACAAATCCTTCATCTCCATTGACTTGTGTAGTTCAACAGTCATGTTACAGCAATCTATATGAGTACATAGTTGCAAAAGCCGGACACAAAAAGGGTGGCCTAATCAAAGGTCAATGTCTGGGTTTGAATCGATGGTTCAGATGTAGTAGGGGGTAGCCTAAATGGAGACATTAGTAGGCCCCTGGACGTTTCGGCAAGATTAAGTTCAAGAACCTTCTTCTGTGGACTGGGAAGGTCTCCCTACAGAAGGAACATATAAAAGGGCAGGCATTAGCCATGTTGTGTGTGTATTCACGTATGTGATATAAACTCAAATGACATTAAAAAAAGCAGGTAAATCTGCTGACACATAAAGACAATACGTGTGTGGTGGAAGGGCACTGACCTTTGTGTTGGGACCTGGATCTCTCTGCAGGGGTTGTAATACCATTTTCTTAATTTGCTCCTGGGGTCAGGGAGTCTGAAATAGACTGGCTCTGGGATGGTGGCGCTGTGGAAGACGTGTGGATAAAATCTATACAGGTTTGTCAAACAGTAAAGTAAGGTCTGAAACCTGCCAGTAGTTACCATGCATCTAGGGTATGAGCAGATTCCAATTTGCTGGTTAACGCTCTGATGTCCCCCCTGCAGAGAAGATGGAGAGTTATAGTCGAGATCTGTCACAGGGCGCCTAGCGTAGGCAGAGTATAGTTGGCAAGTACGAGGTCCTAAAAAGAGGGAGGGACCAGATTACTTCCAGATCATGCATGGACTCTGCAGAGTCTTACGAAAAAATGGGTAAGAGCGGGTATTGGTTCATACCTGGGCGGGCTGTATTAAGTAGCCGGACGAGTAGCTGGAAGCAATGGCTGCTTGCCGCTTCTAGCGAGGTTCATGTTTAAATTAAAGCCGAGCTGGGTCATGGAAGCGGAGTGCACATGCATCGCGAGAGAAGCCATTCTCCCTGCGTGCATGCGTACAGCACGCTTGTACGTAGTGCCAGGGGCTACAATGAACGGGTGGATAGCGGCCCCTAGGGCTGTGTTCTGGATGTGACCCGCCCTGGAAATAAACCCAAGCCTACTATAGTGGAGGCGGGGGTGCTCGCTGCAATTACTGGTGCAGGAGCATTGTGCGTGTGAGCAAAAGCACATGCGTCGGAAAGTGTAGGATACCCTCTGTACACATCATACGCGTTAGAGCTGGATTTGGTAACCAAGGAGATCTAGAAAACTGTGCACGACTGTCCCGTGGTCACAGGGCATAGTTCCAGGGCTTGGGAAGAAAGCTGTATATAACTTCAGGGTACATCAAGGCTAGAAAGCAAATGCTGGTATTCCTAAAGGGTAGGGAAAGCAGCTAGGAAAGCGAATAGTGTTGTATAGTCATGTTCAAATAGGTGACTGGCATATTTGACTAGATAGAGGGACAGGAACAACTTGGGAGGATAAGCAGACGTGCTGTACCCATATTATAGGGTGCCGGTCTCGGGGGTGGGTGGGGAGCTACCCATATGGGCCATTGGGTGATGCCTCATTGAGACCATTGGTTATAGAGTTTAGTTTGAACATCCACCAGGCCTCTTTATGGTTGAGTATTTTAAACAATACGATGTTCCCCTTTCCATAGAATGCTTTAGTGGTGCCCCTCTTCTATTTAGGAGAGGCACAAACTTATTCCTTCCTTGTCCTTGCTTTGAAAGTCAAACAATTGAGGGCAAGGGAACTATTCAAGGAACTTGTCACACTTAAGTAGAATCATTTAGCCTGAGTCTATAAATTCAAACAACTTCAGCCAAACATATACTTGTATGTATTTTATATATGCATAAAAAGATAAAGCAGAACCAATGAGACAAAAATAATGTGCAGTACAACAACACTTATTCGCAGTGGTGCATACATTAAATATAAACAAAATATCACATTCATCTTCTCATGCTTGAGGGCTTAGTCTAAAAGAAAAAAATATATATATGTACAGCCCTAATTATTTACAATGACATATTTACAGTGACATATACAAAAGTGGAAAAATAAAGTAAAATAAACAATCCACATTCTTTTTGCGGAAAGATCGCCTAGATCTTTTCAGGTGTGACAAATTTGTGACTGAAACGAAAACCAAACCAATTCTTTGTTGTTTTCATAAATGCTGTCTAAGTTGCATATATTCCTACAGTCACTGGCCTCCTAAATTACATGATCTTTACGTCTGGGTCTTGGATTTGCAAAATATATTTATGCTTGCCGGCACCCCAGATGGGACTCTTTATGGTTGAGGGCACTGGTAGTGTTGGAGGAGGTAGATACCATGTCAAGGACCCACCATAGTAGATCGTCAGGGCCATCTTGGAATTCGACATAGTGTGGCACCAGGGGGGGCTGATAGAGTTCTGCATCGAATTCTGAACCGATGCGCCCCCTATTCTTTTGTAGACATTTCTTTTTGTTTGTCCAACATATCTTAGTCCACAAGGACATTCTATTGCATAGATTACATTGGTTGTTTTGCAATTGGAGAAGTGTCGAATATTCCAGACCCTATCTTGAATCAGAAAGGAGGACATTTTTCTGGTAAACCTGCAGCATGAGCACATCCTGCAGGGATAGTGGCCTTTTAATTTCCCTCATGTCCCAAGTTAAGGATCTGATGTTCTTTTTGCTCATTCCTTCGTTGGTCAGTATGTCCTTAAGATTTTTTGAGCGTTGAGTGCCATTCTAGGAAGTTTCTCTTGTGGTAAGCTGAGCTGTACCATTGGCCAGAACTTCATTAGTCCTTTCAGTTTGGTAGTGGTCGGACCAAATGTGGACACACAGGTCAAGACACCGTCGTCTTCACTGCTGCGGTTCTTGGGTGTCAGCAGGGATTCTCTTGGTGTATACTTGTCTCTCTTTTTAGTATGGCTGAGAAGTTTTTTGGGATACCCCCTAGCATGTCGTTTTTCTTGCAGAATGTTGGCATGTTTTTGGTACTGTGTCATCTCTGTGCAGTTTCTACGAAGGCGAAGAAACTGACCATATGGAAGATTATCCTGAAGATTCTGTGGGTGGTTGCTTTTATAGTGTAAGATGGTGTTCCTGTCTGTTTCTTTGGTAAACAGAGTACACGTGAGGACCCCGTTTGATGGTTTATTAACGAGGTGTCATGATGCCTACCCCTGGGGACCCAGAGCAAGTCCAGCAATCCCGGAAGCAGGCATCAAGTTACCCCAAGCAAGCCCAACAACCCCTGCTAGGGGCTATTTGGGTGCAGTCCTGGCGCCTATGGCGCAAGGCTCATATGGAGAGTCAGTCGTGGCGCCATAGGCGCCAGGCTCATAGATTAAAACTTACCTGATGCAGACCATGCTGCAAGAGCTCCAAGCCAAAAGAGGCTTGGAAGAGACTATTTTACCCATGGACTATTTTTTACTCGGGTGGGGCTGGGGAGGAATACTTACCTGGGACTACTTTGGAGGCTATTTAAACCACGCCCGAAGAGCAGCATATGCTTCGCGTTATTCTGCATCCAGCAGCGTAACGCTCACCGTGCCTGCAAGCCTGCATCCAGTCTCTGCCACGCCCGCCTCGAGTTTGGAGCTCCTGGAAAAAGGGAGAAAGAAGGAGAAAAGGTTAGAACAAGAACAATACCTTTTGATCCTGACCTGAATTCCCGATCCATCGCGCCCTCGAGCTGGATGAAAGAAGTTATTTTATGCGAGTCGCCTTGCCTGCTGCAGCACCGTGTTGAACTCACCGGCCTTCACAGCATCTTCACATTCCACCGCATCCTCCTGCATGTTCCTGCCGCACTCCGGCACCTAAGGAGAAGACAAGAACAGCAAGGTGAGCCAAGGTAATACACAGAGGAATACCCCCCATAGACTTACCTGATTTTACCACCGGGGGTACTATTCCGCTCACGGGTCGGCGCAGCTTCCACTGCATCCTAGCCGAACCCCGGCCCCTAAGGGGAAACAAAAGGACAGCAAGGTGAAACAAAGGGACTAACAAGGGGAACCCTCCTCACCACAAAAGACTTACCTGATCTTACCGCCGGAGGCATTATTCCCCGAGACTTCATACTTTCTCTCAGCGCCTGAATAAGGGAGAAAGCAACAGGTTACATATGGACATTATTTTATCGAACTGTGTTGGATAATACAAATCCTTACCAGAATATTACCGGTTGCCACAAGGAACTCTTCAATAGGGTCAAGCTGCAACCTGCAAGGACTCGGACAAGAGTGAAAGTCAGGCATTTGAACTCTTACGAACTACATACTTACGGCGTCTTGCCGGGAATATCGGAGTCAATATTGTCCTGGAACTCACCAATTTCTTCGAGCCAATGAAGCAACTGGTTATCTACGCGCCCCTGCGCTCAATGCAGGATGGAGAGCTCATCTTTTCAAATCATCAGGTGAGACTATAAGAGGGGACATCCAAGGTGATCAGTGGGGAGAACAGCGGGTGGGGGGGATTTACGCTCAACTCCACGGATGGTTAATTCCCTTTCTCCATTTGCAGAAGAATATTCCTACAGGCCAAGCAAACGAAGGTAGGTGGGCAGTCCAGTCCGTCATCTCGGCCCTACGCGTCACATTGGAGACCGCAGCAGTCCAGTCCAGATGGACGCCTCTGTGGGAGCCAGGTGAGCTTAACAGAACGCGAAGCCAGCCTACAAATTCCCATCCGGGCGTCATGGATACCTCAGAGACTGACCAATTGGCCCAATTACTAGGGGAACTGAAGGCTGAAGTGCATTCCGCCCGTCAAGAAACCAATGCCCTTAGGAGAGAAGTGATTTTGTCAAAGGAGCGAACTGATGACCTTGCTAGGCAGCTATTGCAAAGCCAGGCTGGACAAGCACCCCTACCTGGTTCCGGGGGCAATTCAGCTCCTGCGTTATCGAGTAACCCTGTGCAAATAAACCTACCTGGAAATATTCCATTAGCTCCACCCGAACGCTTTGCTGGAGATCCCAAAAGGTTCGCCGTCTTTATGAACCAATGCCGCTTGCACTTTTTATGCAGACCTGGAGCCTTCCCAAACGATCAAGCCAAGGTAGCCTTTGTATTGTCATATCTCAGCGGCAGTGCAGCTGATTGGTCAATTCCACTAGTTACTCAGGATGACCCAATTCTTTGGGATTTTCAGGGCTTTCAAATGAACATGGGAAGACTATTTGCCCGGCATTCCCAAGGACAGGCCCTGGATAACGAACTTTTGTCCCTACGACAGGGTAACCAGGACCTTCTATCTTACATCGCGACCTTTAGTAGGTTGATAGTGGAAACTGGATGGCCTGAGGTAAAATGAATCATGTTATTTCATCGAGGGCTTCGAGGAGAACTCAAGGATGTCTTGGCTCAAGTCGTGAACCCACCTCAAGACTGTGCTGAATATATAGACTTAGTGGTCCAGTTAGAGCACAGACTTCAGAACAGAAAGGCTGATCGAGCCAAGTTTGAGAACAGGGTGTTGGTCAAAACCCACGGTAACCCCAAAGGAGCAGATGCTTCAGAACCCATGCAAATCGGAGGGGTTAAAGGACCCTTAACCCAGAAGGAAAGAGAAAGGAGACGGCAAATGCAATTGTGTCTATATTGTGGAACTTCTGGGCATTTTCTATGGGATTGCCCTGTAAAACCACCCAAGAAGGTGGTAGGAGCTGCTTATAAAAGCCATATGGAGTCAGACTCGGGAAACGACCACGCCCGACAAGCGTAGAGGTCCGCTTGCCGAGCTTGAAGAAGGATACTCAGACCTCGCATTTCATCATATCAATGGTCCTCGTAGATCCAGGGCAGCCATCGCGTATGCACGCAGTAAGGGCATACATTGATAGCGGGCCATAAGAAACTATGTGGACTACGAATTGGCTTCCAGCATGAATCTGCCTCTCTGCCGAAAAACCACCTCAGATGTCATCACCACAGTCGATGGAACTGAAATTGCCTCTGGGCCTGTAACTCATTCCACCGCAGAGATGACATTATTGGGTCCGGATGGGCATCGAGAGGCTATTGTGTTTGATCTAATCAAGGCCCCACATTTCCAAATAATACTGGGGATACCTTGGTTGGAAACGCATAATCCTTGTATTGATTAGCAAAAGAAGAGAATAACCTTCCCAGATTGTGCGCAAACCTGTTACCCAAAGAAAAATCTGAGCGCAGGCCTGGCCACAGGAACCACAGCAGTCATGCAACTACCTCCTGAATACTAAGAATTCCAGGATGTCTTCCAAAAAGAACAGGCAAACACCTTACCTCCTCACAGATCGTACGATTGCCAAATCAATCTCATCCCCGGTGCACAACCCCCTTGTAGCAGGATCTATGCCCTTACGGAACCTGAGAACCTTCACCTACGACAATACTTAGACCAGTACCTTGCCAATGGCTTTATTCACCCTTCTAAGTCCCCTGCATCTTCAGCTTTGTTCTTCTTACCCAAAAAGGAAGGTGACCTCAGAACATGCATAGACTACCGCGCATTGAACCAGATAACTGTTAAGAACCGATACCCATTGCCTCTGATCCCTGAGCTACTAGACCAAGTGAAGGACTTTTTCATATACACTAAATTAGATCTCCGGGGGGCATACGATCTGGTACTTGTAAAAGAGGGCGACAAATGGAAGACTGCTTTCCGCACTAAGTATGGGTTATTCGAATACCAAGTGATGCCTTCCGGGTTGTGCAATGCACCTGCAGCCTACCAATACTTCATGAACGATGTCCTTTGTGAACTTATTGACGTTTGTGTTGTCGTATATATCGATGATATTCTAGTATACTCCTCTTCAGAATCTGACCATGTGAAGCACGTCCGAGCAGTCCTTGAGAAATTGCGCCAGCACAAACTATATGCAAAACTGGAAAAATGCGTTTTCCATGCCACAGAAGTTGAATTCCTTGGGTTTATCCTGACCCCAAAGGGAGTCAGAATGGACTCGCGAAAGGTGGACGCAATCCTTAAGTGGCCATCACCAAGTTCAGTTAAAGGAGTACAAAGTATGCTCCGCTTTGCCAATTTCTACCGCAGATTCATCCCGGATTTTTCACATGTTGTACATCCCATCACAGCACTCTTGCGAAAAAATAAACGCTTTATGTGAACTGAAGAAGCTGAAAATGCCTTCGAAGAGCTGAAAGCGAAATTCACGTCTGCACCTGTATTAAAGCACCCGCGCCCTGAACTTCCATACATAGTGGAAACTGATGCATCCAGTCTAGCCATGGGAGCTGTCCTGTCTCAAAAGGACCCTGAAACTGGCTAGCTTCGCCCAGTAGCGTTTTGGTCCCGAAAGTTCTCGGCACCTGAGTTAAACTATGCGGTTACCGATAAGGAGTTATTAGCCATTAAATCCGCCTTCAAGGCTTGGCGGCACTATCTTCTCGGTGCCAGGCATACCATTACTGTGATCACCGATCACCGGAATTTACAGTATTTAAAGACAGCCAAGGCCCAATCGTCATGTCAACTCCGATGGGCATTGTTCTTTGCCGAGTTCGATTTCGTGATAACCTATCGAGCAGGTTGTAAGAATGGGAAAGCAGACGCCTTATCCTGAATAGGGATGGGAGAGGCAGAAGTGAACCCTGAACCAGTACCTACAATTCCCGAACAAAGGATTCTTGGCATGACTACTCTACAGACTGTAGAGGACATTCAGGTAAAGATCCAGCAACTCTTTGATCCTACAGCCTTGCAGGACTGGATAAAGAAAGGCCCAGACTACTCTGTCACCAATGATCTGCCTTATTACAAAGGACGGCTATTTCTGCCACACAAGGAACTACAAGAGCTAGTCATTTCCCGTTATCATGATACCCTAATGGAGGGGCACCCAGGTATTGCAAAAACTGAAGCTAAAATTAAAAGACAATTCTGGTGGCCCACCTGGAGAAAGGATATTAAATCATTTGTGATGTCTTGTGGCATTTGCGCTCAAAACAAAAGTCAAAAGAAAGAACCAGTTGGACTCTTACAACCTTCAGACATTCCGCCTACACCATGGCACTCCTTATCGTTAGACTTTATTACTGATCTACCCCCATGCAATGGATTTAACACCATTCTAGTTATTGTGGATCTTTTTTCCAAGATGACCCACTTTATTCCTTCAAAGGGATTACCTTCTTCAATCCTGGCCAAGGAGTTCCTCGAAAACTTTGTTCGCATACACGGATTTCCGTCCGTATTGGTCTCTGACCGGGGCAGTCAATTCATTTCACATTTTTGGAAAAAATGCTGTCAATTGGCGCAAATCGATGTGAGGTTATCGACCAGTCACTACCCCCAGACCGATGGTCAAACGGAGAGGACCAACCAGACTCTCGAAGAATACCTGCGTTGTATGTTACATCAGACGGAGAGTAATTGGAAAGGCATTCTTTGGATCGCCGAATATGCATACAATAATTCAGTACACTCTGGAACTGGACAAAAGCCCCTTTTATACCTTATATGGGCACCATCCTCGATCCTCAGACCTTGACTCACCCCAACACTTAGAAATGCCCGCAGTGGACCATCTGCACGCTAAGATTACACAAGCCTTTAAGGAAGCAACTACACATTTAAAACACGCGAAAGAAAAATACAAGAAAGATGCTGATCGGCATAGAAGTGATTCTCCACAATACCAAATAGGGGACCAAGTATGGTTAGCCACAAAACCTATACCTCTAAAGGGAACACAGACCTTTAACCCCAGATATTTGGGACCTTGCTCTATTAAGGCCATTATCAACCTGGTGGCTGTCAAGTTGGGCTTACCTGCTAATATGCAAATTCATCCCGTCTTTCATGTGTCACTTTTGAAGCCAGTGCAACCAGGGACAAGACTAACCAAGCCACCAGACCCCATCCTTGTAGACAGAGAACCCGAATTTGAAGTTAAGAACATCCTGGACTCCAAGCTGATAAAGTCAAAACTTTTTTATTTAATCGACTGGAAAGGTTACGGACCACAAGAAAGGTCATGGGAACCTAGTGACCATGTTCATGCACCCCGATTGGTGAAGAAATTCCACCGAAATTTCCCAGACAAACCGAAACCACAGGGAAGAACGATTTTAGGAGGGGCCTTAGGGGGGGGGGGGGGAAGAGAGTGCTTTCATGATGCCTACCCCCGGGGACCCGGACCAAGTCCAGCAACCCCGGAAGCAGGCATCAAGTTACCCCAAGCAAGCCCAACAACCCCTGCTAGGGGCTATTTGGGTGCAGTCCTGGCGCCTATGGCGCAAGGCTCATATGGAGAGTCAGTCCTGGCAGCATAGGCGCCAGGCTCATAGATTAAAACTTACCTGATGCAGACCATGCTGCAAGAGCTCCAAGCCAAAAGAGGCTTGGAAGGGACTATTTTACCTAGGGACTACTTTTTACTCGGGTGGGGCTGGGGAGGAATACTTACCTGGGACTACTTTGGAGGCTATTTAAACCACGCCCGAAGAGCGGCATACGCTTCGCGTTATTCTGCATCCAGCAGCGTAACGCTCACCGTGCCTGCAAGTCTGCATCCAGTCTTCTGCCACGCCCGCCTCGAGTTTGGAGCTCCTAGAAAAAGGGAGAAAGAAGGAGAAAAGGTTAGAACAAGAGCAATACCTTTGATCCTTACCTGAATTCCCGATCCATCGCGCCTTCGAGCTGGAAGAAAGTTATTTAACGCGTGTCGCCTCGCCTGCTGCAGCGCCGCGTTGAACTCCCCGGCCTTCGCAGCATCTTCACATTCCACCGCATACTCCTGCATGTTCCCGCCGCACTCCGGCACCTAAGGAGAAGACAAGAACAGCAAGGAGAGCCAAGGGAATACACAGAGGAATACCCCCCATAGACTTACCTGATTTTACCACCGGGGGTACTATTCCTCTTCACGGGTCGGCGCAGCTTCCACTGCATCCTAGCCGAATCCCGGCCCCTAAAGGGAAACAAAAGGACAGCAAGGTGATACAAAGGGACTAACAAGGGGAACCCTCCTCACCACAAAAGACTTACCTGATCTTACCGCCGGAGTCATTATTCCCCGAGACTTCATACTTTCTCTCAGCACCTGAATAAGGGAGAAAGCAACAGGTTACACATGGACATTATTTTATCAAACTGTGTTGGATAATACAAGTCCTTACCAGAATATTACCGGTTGCCATGAGGAACTCTTCAGAAGGGTCAAGCTGCAACCTGCAAGGAATCGGGCAAGAGTGAAAGTCAGGCATTTAAACTCTTACGAACTACATACTTACGGCGTCTTACCGGGAATATCGGAGTCAATATTGTCCTGGAACTCACCAATTCCTTCGAGCCAGTGAAGCAACTGGTTATCTACGCGCCCCTGCGCTCAATGCAGGATGGAGAGCTCATCTTTTCAAATCATCAGGTGAGACTATAAGAGGGGACATCCAAGGTGATCAGTGGGGAGAACAGCGGGGTGGGGGAATTTACGCTCAACTCCACGGGTGGTTAATTCCCTTTCTCCATTTGCAGAATAATATTCCTACAGGCCAAGCAAACGAAGGTAGGTGGGCCAGTCCAGTCCGTCATCTCGGCCCTATGCGTCACATTGGTGGAGACCGCAGCAGTCCAGTCCAGATCGACGCCTCTGTGGGAGCCAGATGAGCGTGACACGAGGTCTAGGAAGTTTATCTCCACATTGCTGCTGATTTCCTGAGTTTGTCTGTTCAGCCATGTCAGAAAGTTGACCAAGGTTTGTTTGCCACCTTTCCAGATTAGGATGATGACATCAATATAGCGGTGCCAGTGATGTCTTTTGTAATGGAAGGGGTTGTTGCTGTTCAGAAAATGGATCAGTTCATATTGAGCCATAAATATTATGGCCATGCTCGGGGCGAAGGCTGCGCCCATGGCTGTCCCGCTAGTTTGTACTTAGAAGGTGTCTTCAAATAGAAAATAGTTGTTGGTCAGGGCTAACTCGAGCAGTTCTATTATGAAGATGGTTTGAATCCTCCTCTATTGCATATGGTGTGTAAGGTATTGCCTCATGCATTCCACCGGAGCATCTTGGGGTATGCTGGTGTAGAGGCTGACAATGTCCATTGTGACTAACAGCTCCTCGTTCATATTGAAGATTTTGTTTTCAAACAGAGTAATAGTGGCCATTGTGTCTTTGAGGTAGGTTGGGATTTCTTGGCAAAGCGGTTTCAGGAAATGTTCAATACATTTATGAATCGGCTCCAGGATGGAGCCGCATCCTGATACTATCGGCCTGCCTGGAGGAATGAGTTTATCTTTGTGTAGTTTGGGGAGTGCGTAAAAAGGCAGCGTTCTTTCTTCTGAAGTGGTCAGGAAGGCTGCCTCCTTATCAGTAATCCTGTTGTGTTCACTGTCAAAGATATCGCTTCCTGGATCATGTTCTTTATTTCCAGTGTCGTGTCCTTCTTCAGCTTTTTGTAGTTAGCTGCATCATTTAGGAGTTTTAGTACCATGCCTTTGTATTGAGTGGTATTCTGGACCACTATTCCTCCACCTTTATCCGCTGGTTGTATCACCAGTTTTTTATTTTCTGCAAGGTTTTTGAGGGCAGTGCGCTCTCCTGATGTCATTTTGTGGCATTGGTTGCGTGGATTATCCGGTAATGTTTTATTCCCTTGTTTGATATATTTTTCAAAGGTAATGAGGGCTGCTGGTATTTAGTTGTCTCTCGGGTTAAAGTCTGATTTGACTCTGAGGCCAGAGTCAGGTGGTAGAGAGATGGCAGGTTGTTCTTTGAAGAAGACTTTGCTGACACGAGCCGACAGACCAAGGGAAGCGAGAGAGAACCCAAGCACGAGAAACACTGGGATGCCTCCTGAAGCCAAGCCATGCAGCCTGACATGCTGAAATTGAAGGGGGCTCCTCAGCCCGCCACGCCGAATGGAGCTGCACAGTCTGACACTCTGAAAGCAAAGCAGGTTCGCAAAAGACAGAGTGAGCAGGAAGAAATGAAGCAGAAAGTCGTCCAGAGAACCGGAGGAGCCCGAGCAGGACATGCAACTGGAGCCCGGAATCATGCTATGGGTGCTGCCTGGGTTCGTGAGAAAGGCTGGAAACTTAACGGGAAATCTGAGAAGGGTCGGGGACCCAAAGAAGATTTAAGCTAGTGTCACGTGGTTCAAGGACCCAAAAAGGAATATAAGGACATAGCAATGTGCCAGTCCAGTGATCACTTGGCAGGGCAGTGAAGCAAGTGTCCTGAAGGGCTGATGTGAAGGGGTCTGGGACCCAAAGGAATTACAGAAGCTAAATTGGGTCAGATTCCCGAGAGAAGTACAAGAGGAAAGACAAGTTGAAATGTATTGTGTGATACATCATATGCAGAACCATACCTGGCAGGAGAGTAAACATGGATGTCATTTAGGGGTCGCCAGAGGTCGCAACTACGACCTCTGAGGTCTCCCTTGCAACCTCTGTGGGTCACCCTTACGACCTCTAGAAAAGAAAACCCTTTTTTTTTTTTTTGGTCATGTAAGCTCACGGGCTGTGGCCGGCACCATGTGGCTCTTTAGTTCTGGAGTGGCTGGCTTTCTTGTTAAAGCCCCTTAAAAAAATGAAGAAAAGGAGTGATGCAAGTCTAACACTTTCAGCACTGACCCTAAATAAGAAAGATTAGGAATACCAAATAATGTGTCTTTCTGGAATTCTATCCAATAATTGCTAGACTCATTAAAGGTTTATTTCAGGCACACTTCAGGAGGTGAGTCAATGATTTAATCTGTTCTTAAATTCCTCAGCTCAGCCTTTCATCCTTCTGAGGTCGGCAAATGAGTACCAACACAGGTTGGGTGATATTGGGTCTTATTTTATAATTTTATATTTTTTATTTCTGGTTATATTTTTTCTATATAAAGCGCTTAAGCGTAAGTGCTATATAATAACACATCATTATCATTTGGTCATGGACGTCTGCTTGCATTCACAGTAATTTGGTAATATGGACCTATATACACTGATCTTAACGATACATATGGCGATCCATTCTTGTATGAAATGTACATCACATTATAGCGATAGCGTAACCATATTTTTTGTAGTGTGCAATGCTATGTGCTGGCACTTCCTGTTTTGTCAATGGGTGAAAGGTTGCGTATCGCATCCCGCGATATCACTTCTGAGTGGGGTCAAATGACATCACTTCCTGTGATGTCACCAGGGGTCAAGGGTCGTGTTACGTCACTTCTGCTACCCCAGGCATTTTGGTGAAATGACGTCCCTGAGAGTAAACCAGGTCTGTCAGTTGGACAGTGCAACACACCTTGGTCTGAGACCCATATGAAGGTGGGCAAGTTCCACACAAGCAAGCCACAGGGTACAGACACTGGCATAAAAGGAAGAGACGCTTAGAAGGGGCTGAAACCCAAAGCAAGTGAGAGAGAAACTGAGCGAGTGAAAAAGGGTCTAGGACCCACATAGGGATGGCAGAAGAAGTCAGGGAAACCCCAAGTCAGCCCAGAGGGATCTGGGAACCATGTGAAGAAGAGCAAGAGGATAAAACAAGGGGCTGAGGACCCATTTTAGAAGAAAGAGAAATTAACATGAGTGCTGAACTCTTCGTCCAAGTCTGGCAGGGGAGTGTACCAGACGTGGCGCTACAGTTTTGAGTTGGAAACAAGGGGTAGGGACTCCCCCTTTTTGTATATTTTAGAATGTTCAGTCGTGGTTTCACGTTATGAACTGAACTTAAAAAAGGGGTCGCATCCGGAGAGAGAGAAGCCTCCCCACCTGGATTAAGAAGACGCCCTGTTTTCCTTAGTTAATTTAGTGTAAGGGTCGGAAATAGGTTTGCACAAAGGACAGTGGACCTTTTACGTTACAGACATCCTGACCAGATTCCTTAATATTTTTGTTGAGATAGGGCAACCCTTCATGGACCTTTGGCAAGATATGTTTTTTGCATTTTCTTTTATATTTATAAGTCTTTGCCAACAAACATGCTACCACTGTGTCAGACTCATACTTATGCACCCTTACAATTATTACAAAGGATCACTTAATTCATAGTCTCCTGCACTTGCATAGCCTGGGATTTTATCTTTTTTCTAAAGTCTTATAAGCTGCTTGCTCTGCTTTTGAAACAGTTCAGCTAGATAAATGAAAAGTTAATTGCATATTACATCTTATAACTCTATTTAGTGTCTGATTCTGCAATATGTGGGGTGGTATTTATGCTAAAACTCCTAGACTCTCATTCGGACAAAGGGTCCAGACAGAAATGAAATTGAACCTTATAAGTTTGTTAGTCTAGAAAAAAGGGCTGGTAACAACAGTTACATGCATCTTTTCCAGACCGGCAAACTACAAGTCTGCCGGTAGGGGGCAGTGAACTACTGGCTGGCCTAAGCTGCTGGAAGCTCAAGCCCTTACCCGCAGATTTTTCACTGAAGCATTGTGACAAACAGTGCCAGTGCTTCAGTGTTCCCATTCCTGTGGAGTGACTCCACGGGAGTGGGAACTTACTGTTCCTCCGCCGCCCGTAATATCCCAGTATTTCCAGGATATCAGGGGGCGGAAATGGTAAGGTGAGTCTTGCGGTAACCCGCTGCTGCTACGGACAGACTCATAATGACGGCAATTGAGTCCAGTAAAATGCTGAGAAAGAGCTGAATGTGTTTTAATGCAAACTTTATAGAAATATGGAAATGCTTGTGTGGGCTATGATCTAATGTCTAATGTGACCCAAAGAGATACACTGCTGCATCCACAAAATGTTATTAATAAAATACTAGATCTCCACTTCAGTGTTTTTATAGCAAGTTGAAAATAAGCATCGGTTTCAAGCCTGCAGGCAGCCGTGTTACCTGGGATCAATTGTCTCTCTGTTTCTCCCCATTTGTGAGAGAATTCATTGGGCTCCACCACAAGGCTAGGCTAATAAGGTTGGTGTAACCAGGTGACTTGTCAGTTGCCTTCCTTTTGGTTGTGACAACTAATAGAACTGCTTGAGTCATGCTCATACTGGGAAGGTGGTTGAGTGAAGCATCCTCTTTCTGTGCCACACTAGAACCACATAGAAGGCCCCATCAAAGCAGCATGGCCATAAATAGTTAGTACAGGTCGCCATGCATGTGCAATATCACTTGGCACAGTGAATTCTCTGAAGTGATGTTCTACATGGCCAGACGTTTGTCCTTGCTGGGTAGGGACCGTGGTCTCCACCCACAAATAGATCTCTCTGAATAGATGGTAAATTGGATTGGACTAAGAAGGCTAGTCTAAGAAGATCTTATTGTTTGTCAGAGACCACCAAAAGGACATGGATATGTTCCTACTATAGATCACTTGACTTCACCAGCCAAAATGTTGTTCTCCTTTGTTGGTAGCTAGTGGCAGTATATTCTGGCAACCTTCCATCACCCTGCCTAAACCAATCAAGTCCATAGGTCCCATTTATGATTGATGGGTGGAAAGGCCTGACTAGCAAGCCACAGTACTATAGACCGTTGGTTCATCAAAGAGGGTCGGAGGGAGCAATGGCATTTGACCCCATCTGAACATTGAAGGGGCCGAGGGGTACAGGAGCACACAATAGTGACCACAATCCCCCAAATAGGAAGAAATCACAAGTTAAATGTTTACTCTTTTATTATGCTAATATTTGCATGAACTAGTCTGTTATGAATAATATAGTTAAATTGACATTGCCAATACATTTACGTATAGTTGAGATCGGAAGGGTTTCAGGTACCTTGCCTAGTCACTTGTAGTTTTCTATTAATTCCTGCCTGTGCTTGGACTTTATTTGCCTTGTGTACTGTTGGCAAATCTCTACCAGTCTTCGTATTCTATTCATGTGGTAGCAATCTGCTAAAAGGACTATGGAAAAGAACACAGATGTCTGAACTGTGCAACTAGTTTTATAAACATTTGAAACAAAATGTGTATTAGTATTTATGGTTAAAATTCAAACCTTTGTACATTACAATTCATCCAAAAATACAATGAATACCTTTTAAAACAAATGTATATACATAAACTAAATAAAAAGAAAAGAAATGAGTAATAAGTAACAGAATGAAAGATGGCAGCACAATTGTCACAATGTCCTATCGTAGGCTTGTAAGTACTGACCAATTTCTATAAAGTGCTAGTAAAAAAGTAAGATGAGTTGATGAAAGGTTTGTTCAGTAAGCAGTCACAATATTAATTTCACAAAACATTATGACGCAATAAGTGTTGTAGTCCCTCTTATTCTGGTGGGGTCCTTATTTACACCCATCACCTTTGTTGCTATGGATCAGTATCTTAAAAATACCTTTAAACTCGTATCTAGACATTCTCGTTATGTGGGAGTTCGCCCAAAATGTTAAACCTTTCTTTCAAGAATTAAATGAACTCTAGAGATAAGGCAAGATGTCTCGCCGTTGGTCTCGACCATAGTACCTCTGAGCAGAGCACCCTTGCAGAATGTACACATTTCTCAAGTACAATTGTCGTTTCTGCACTAAAGTCAGGCAATCTGTTATTAGATGATGCAGTGTTTCTTCAGAATTGTTTTTGCAGATTCTATATGAACGCTCTTCTATGTATTTTTAGTCTCAGGCTGAGTACTTCCAACATGTGTAATACATTAAAACGGAATTTTATAAACCACATTCTCAACCTCATAGAGGGGAATTTTTAAATATATTCCATTGATGACTGAAGTCCTGGAAGTGCCTCAGAGTATGCTTTGTACATTTTGAATTTGGTTAGCTGCTCACAATTATTTATGTTATCGAGTTCCTTTCATTTTCTTGTTAGCAGCGGGGAATTTTCTAGAACTAAGATTTTATTAATATTCATATCCCACAATATAGTTTCACATTTTCTCGTGAATTCCTGAAGGGGAGATTCCACTAGTCCATCTGTTACTTTATTCAAAGCATAGAAAAGAGTATTGTGTTCACCCTTTATTAGTTTATCATATAAATGTGATCTATTCCTTAAAACTGTTTATCTCCAGGATCGTAGACCAAATTTAAGTCTAATAATCACCATCGGGACTGAGGTGGGTACATTTAACACGGCTCGGCCTAATGACCCCTCAAGCACATTTAGCCAATTCAGGTCTGTGTCGTTAATTATTGCTTGAATTATTTTCATTTGTGTCAAAAACAATCTAGATTTGGGTTTGAATCTATCTTTAATTATGGATTGTTTTTATTAGTTATTGTGCACCTAAGGTAAACCAGATTATCCACTTCCTCGATCTTATTGTTGATCGACCATACAAAGTTATGTGTTTTCCATTTCCTTGTAAAGGACATTATTTTTGATTTTTTTTTAAATTAATTTCCAATCCACTATTTCTTGCAAAATTTTCAAAGTTATTCAAGCTTCTTTGTAGGCCTACATGTGTCCTAACCAGTAGGATGTCAACATCTGCAAAGGATAGCCACCTATCTGGTATGGAGCCTATTTTGGAAATAAATAGTACAGGCCTAGACAATGACCACTTCATGTCAGCCATGTGTAAATTAAAAAGACAGGGGGCAAGTGTGCACCTGTGTCAAAGGCCAAAATGTGCCTTAATGGGTTTCAACATGGTACCAGAAGTGTCCCGTCTTACCTGCAGGGCATTGTCCGTGTGGAACATTAATAACATATTGGAATTTTCCATGCAAGCTATTTGCTTCAAAGATTCTTCCTTACAGATTATTTGAAAGAAAGCCACAGTCATATCCAAGACAGCTGTATATAGTGGGGCAGAAGATTTAACATAATGTTTTTTGTTGGCACAGACCATGATTAAAGCCATTTAATATTGTCCCCATTTTCTGTCTAAAACAGTTTTGAAACATGGATACACGCCCCCATTTTTTCACCTAATCAGTTAAGTCCTTCAATACAAATGATGCAAGAATTTGGCAAGAGGTGTCTATCAAACTGATTGGTCTGTAATTTAACGGTCAAAATTGGTCCCCCTTTTTATAAATGGACACCACTATGGCTTTAATCCAGGTCGGTAGAGATATCCTGGTTTTTATTATCTATATGTGAAGTCACCATAATATTTTAGACCAAAGAAAAGGGTCCAATTTATAGACTGCTAGGAAAACCAACTATTAGGGAAAGAGCATAGTGGTCCCCTCAGATCGCAATTGGCAGTTAGCACCCAGGTCGACATAACAGAGTAACATACAAAAGTTGACAGAGAAATAGATGGGCTATACTAAGAGGATAAAACAAAGAAGTGGACAAGATTAAGCTATCCACTTGATGGTTGGACTTTATGGAAGTATAAACGGGACCTCATTGACAGTTGATCCCTAGGAAAAACCTATAAGAAGACAAACACCATTGTGCATTTCAATTAAATGTGATAGATTTTTTACCCCTGAAGAATTTCCTTGTGAATTGTATGAAAGTGTGAAAGGAATGAAACATGTCGGGTATAGTATGAATGCAGTATGAGAGTAAGCATGGGTGATATGAACATAGATTGAAATGTTTTATGGACTGGGATGTACTTCTCTATGAGAGAGGAGAGCAAACAGATCCCTATGACATTTTTATTCTAAATAATTGTTAAATAATGAAATACTACATTTTATTGAACGTGCATATTCAAATTGAAAATTATTGAGATGTTTGTTGTGTATACATTTTGTGACAAATTTCTACAATTGTATAACAAAATATAAAAAAGGTTTTTTATTAATAATATGCTAAAAAATAATAAATGAATATTTTTGATCCAAACTGGTATGGTATATGACAATATAATGAGTATAAATCATATGTAAGAAAGGAAAAATCATAATAGGATTGTGGGGAAGCAAGTGACCCTGTAAACATAGTGTAATGTTAAACAAACAAAATTTCGGTAGAGGGCTGTTTACTAGTGGTCGTTAAAAATAATACCTCTGGTCTCTGTTTGTTGTGACCATTTATGTGTACCATGTTTAGAGTGTGCAGTAATTAGCAACACTTCCTACATAATAGACTTTCTGGAAGTGCATCGCCCATTTGTTTTTTGCCATCGAGTTAGCTTGAATTGTATGCTGCCTCATCATCCCTACTAAGGGGACTCGATATTCCACTTGTGTGCTTCTCGATGAACAACTTTATCATGTGTTGACTAACCACAATTTTCCTGCCAGCATTGTATTGTTTCAGCCCATTTTTTTGGTTTGTTTTTGTTTTGATTCCAGCCCATTTTTGTATTGGTTTTTCGTCTGTTTTCTCCAAAACGTGGTGTCGCACCAGTTGACCTCCATATCCCTTTTAAGGTTACTTATTAACTGCTTCATCTCTCCTTTTGTTCTAAATGTTTGTCAAAAGGATGTTAATGTTGGACAGTGAAAGTTTGCAAGCAAATGGAGTTTCTATCAGTTAACATGATAATGTGCTCGGCTATATTGTTTTATTAAACATGTCCGGGGAGCTTCTCAGAGTACTTTCACTTGAATCCCACGTCTCCTGTTGAGTACTTAAGTTAGAATCTAATCGCTGAGCAGTTGCCTGAGAGATCTTCAATCTATTTCTGGAGTTAAACCAAAACCATTTAACATTTTGGCAAATTCATACAAAAATTGTTCATCACCATTGGGTTCTTATTTTCTTAATTCAAATGTCTTCTTAGTTTAAGTCTACAAAACATACATGTGTCTGTGATATATGAATGTGTTTTCCGCAGGGCGACACTAACTGTAAAGAAGAGAGAGCTGTAAATAAGGCATGCACCCAAGGTGTGCAAGTAAGGGTGCAGAGGAGGGGGGAGATAGATAGGAGGAACAGGGCAGAGGAGGAGTTCCAGAAAGGGAGAATTATGTTTGAGTGGAATGATCCAGGTTTGGTGAGCTGTCATTTAAATGACAATGGAGTTCAAGTTGCTTGGTGAGATTCATGCACTTATTTGTTAAAGCAGATCAATGTGGACTGTAATATTGTTCTCTAAGAAACTAAGCCACTGATATTGCTTATTTAAAGAGACTGCTTCAATGTACAGTATGTTCACATGCTTATATACTCGTACATCCCGTCCCCTTTCCTCCATCCTCGTGGGGCATCCCCCAACATGGGGACAGGTCCAGAACCTTTTGCTTCCCCTTTAAATTTAGAATCGCGCTCGCGGGCCGTGGCCACGCCCTACCGAGACCCCGCCCTCTGGCGCCTCACCTCAGTCCGTTTCTCTGCACAGACGGTGTCAGACCTGGCAACTAGCACAGATACCTTTTTAGCTTTCCGCTTGCTCCCTGTTTTTGTTTTTCAATCTTATTTAACTCCTCTTGCCAAGATGTGCCTCATCAGACCGCTTGTTCCCCAGCCTCAGACCCCCATGCACTCTGTCCTGAGAGTTTGGGGCCCGACCACCGCTGGGACGCATGTTCGGCTTGCAGCACTCTCGGTCACAGGGCATTGAAGAAATGGTTGTCGCGGTGGAGAGAGATCTTCCCCACTTCTCTTCCTCCCCACCTTAAGGATTTCGTCTCCAGGACCTCTCAGCAAGACAAGGTAGGCCCTCTGTTTAGCACTGCTCCACAGTACAGCCACTCCTTCCCCAGGGTTCCCACGGTTTGGGGTTCCTCAAATTCAGGTTCTGGCAGGCCCGAGCGGCTCTTCCAGGCAATCTGGGGACAGACCTGAGGATGTTGTGGCTACCGACTCACGAGCTAAGGGTCTCAGGGGCCCTACCAGTCTGTCCTCGGAAGGACGAGCACGTTTGTCCTCTTCTTCTACCTCAGGGGGTAAGGGATTGTCACTTGACACCTCCAAGAATCTATCCTCGGCAGAATCCAGCATGGCTACCGGCACAGGTGCCGAGGGCGTCCAGCCTAGCGGAGCTCCCTCTGTGGATGTGAGTCAGGGTGTTTGGACTACTGGTAGTCCAGCCGAGGGCTCAGTGCCTACCAGAGTGATCTGAAGTTGATGCCTCTGCTTCGGGTGCAAGACCCAAGCTGTAGCCTCCCGTGTCTGAGGCCTCTCTTGGCTCAGGGCCTCTGCGCCCTCCTGCAAGGCTTCAAAATAGCAGAGAGGCCCGTGGCAGAGCCTACCAAGCCAGCAGCCAGCTTGGATCCATCTCAGGGCCTGCCAGTGCGATCACCCATCGAATGGGCTTTTTACAAGATGACCCCACTCATCTTCCTTCTGGAAGCGGTCACCGATTGTACGTTGCAGGCTTCTGGTCTCCTTAGGGAGACGTCTACCCATCACAGCCTTACTGCTACACACACCAGGCGCCTTGCCACTTTGACCAGGAGCGAAGGCCCAGTCACTCGGCGGGCCGGACCCCAAGGGATCCAGCGGCTTGTGAGGACCGCTTCTTCGAGCGCTTCCTTTTCCTCATGCGTTCCCCCTCCGATGAAGGGGCTCCTGGTGGACATGGTGAAGGAGCTAATCACGCAGGTGGTGCCGCCCCAGCCCCCTCCTCTGGTTACACCTCCTGTTCCTCTAGTGCTGCCGGTCCCATAGCTGGTCCCTTCCCCAGTCCAGGCTATACTGGTTGTTCTGACCCCTCCACCTCCTCCTGTACCACCAATGCATCACCCGCAATAGCCGTTGGACCTGTCTGCGGCTCCAGTCCTAGGGGGACCCTTCTGGCACCTGTGTCCCTGTGCCCGGATTCCCATCTGTCTGTAAAAGGGGGGGACAACGATGAGGACGATGACGCCCAGGACGAGGAAGCCTCTGCATCCGTTAAGGCCTTTCATGACTGCCTTCAGTGCCTGGCGGAGTTCTTAGAGTTCCCTCTGCCCAAGGAGTCGGGAGTGCTGGCAGAGGTTTTGGGGAAGTGCACCACGATCCGATCTGGCATCCCTCACCAGAAGGATGATCTGCAGGTGGTGCGAAATGTCTGGGAGAAGCCCAGGGCGAATGCCCAGATGAACAAGAAGTTGGACAGCAGATTTAGGCTGATGGACTGGGAGCCAATCCTCCTTTCCTCCCACCTGCAGACTCATTCTTCAGTGAAGGTTGCGGCCTCCTTGTATTCTAAACCATAGTCTTTGTCGTCTTCCTCCACAGGAGCCACCTCCAGTTGTCTCTCCAAGGAAAGAATCTGCGGCAAGTTAACACAGACGCCCTCTTAGCTGCAGCTAATCGGAAGCCGTGGCGGGAGCTCAGGGAATCTCTGCCCGACCTCCGCTGGGCCAAGCAAGCGTCCTTCAAAGCCGGTCAAGCAGATGCCCATGCCATTGTTCAGGACCTCAGGGAGCAGTTGATCTTCCACATTGACACATCCAGCAGAGGACTGTGACTTGGGGTCGAGATGAGAAGGACGGTGTGGATGCACGCCACTAGGTTTTCATCTGACGTGCAAGAACGGATTCTGGATCTGCCCTTCGAAGGGCGTGGGCCTTTTTCATTCGTAACTGATGACGAGTTGACAGAGAAGAAAACCTCCACTCAAACCGCCAAGTCCTTGGCCATCCTGACAAAACCAGGTCAGAAACACTTCCTTCAGTTTAAGGGAAGGTCCACACTTTCTCCGGCTTCAAGGTGTTCCGGGACTGCGGTAAACGGAGGCCACACAGGTCGCCAACTGACAACGGAGGAAGCAGCAGAGGACATTGCGCAGGTTTTTCTGCTCCCCCTGCTCTGCCACCAAGAAACAGTGATATCAAGGTAGGGGAACACAGCTCGCCTGTGGGGAGCCATTTGGCTCTGTTCCAGGACACCTGGAAGCGTCTTTTCAGCAACCCGTGTATCCTATCCGTAGTCTCCACAGGCTTCATTCTTTCTCTTCCTTTGCCTCTACCATCCTGTCCTCCTCTTAGTCAGATCGGGTCCCCGGCTCTTTTACGGGAGGTCCTTTTGATCTTGGAGATGCAGGTGATCTAATCAGTTCCTCTTGTAGACGGGAGCTCCGGTAACTATTCCTGGATTTTTGTGGTACCCAAAAACAACCAGGCTGGCCTGAGGGTTGTCCTGGACCTGTCACTTCTAAATTTGCCTTTAATGCTGGAACGCTTCAAAAGGATTACTCCTTTGCACATAGCTGAGTCTCTGTGCGCAGGTAACTGAATGGGTTTCCTGGACCTCAAGGATGCATATCTGTATGTTCCCATCTACCAGCCACATTGGAAGTTTCTGCGGTTCACGATTGTCGTACCCCTTTCAGTACAGGGTGCTGCCCTTCGGCCTGAACTCGGGCCCTCGTGCCTTCACGAAGTTAATGAACACAGTGGCAGGCCTTCTTTGCTTGGAGGGCCACCATCTGTACCCTTACTTGGATGACTGGCTGGTGAGGGCGTGGTCCCCCGAAGGGGTGGTGCACTCCTGCCAGAGATTGGCCGATATCCTTCATCAGCTGGGGTTCTCACTCAACCAGAGGAAGTCACATCTCACGAACTGGTCTGCTTAGGGTTGTGTTGGAACACTACCATTCAGCAGGTGTTCCATACACCCAAAAGGCTTCTGTCCCTCCGCAAGGTGGTGGGGCACTTTCTGGCCAACACAACCATCTTGGCATGGTGGTTCCAGCACATTCTGGGCCTGATGGCCTCCTACATGCTCACTGTACAGCACGCTCTCTTCAGGATGAGGCGCCTCCAGCTCCACCTGGCAGCCAGTTGGCATCAGCAGACGGGGGTCTCAGTCAAATAGGGTCCCAATACCACCGCTCCTACTGCCCGATCTTGGCTGATGGATGGCAATGTTTCAGTGGGAGCCCCCTTCACCCGGCTGGAGCCTTCCCTGGTAGGGACGACCGACTTCTCTCTTCCGGGCTGGGGAGCTACTCTCGAGGGCTATGCGATTCATGGAGCATGGTCCAGGATGGAAGCCCGCCTGCATATAACTCTGCTGGAGCTCAGAGCAGCGGGCCTGGCCCTTAGGGCGTTTTTGCCCCTCATCAGGGGCAGCTTGGTTCTGGTCAGGACAGACAATTCTACCACAAAGTTTCAGCTGAACATGCAGGGTGGCACCCCCCCCCCCCCGCCTTTCCCCTCCTCTGCATAGATGCGGTGTCGATCTGGGAATGGGCCCTATCAGAAGGAATCTGGATTTCTGCCTTGATGTCCTCCCAGGGGACATCAACGCAGAAGCGGACCAGCTGAGCTGCTTGGGGTTCAACACCTATGAGTGGGAGTTACACAACAACTCCTTGTTGCCCCTGTTCCAGCTTTGGGGGTTCACGGACCTGGATTTGTTTGCATCCCCTCTGAATTTGGATCTGCGTGATCCGACTACAGCCGATTTTCCTGCGGTCGGAAAGTTTGCATGAGAAATGTGCGAACCACCAAAGGTTTGCACATTTCCCATGCGAACACACATACACAACACCTACATACCCATACCCCACACCCACGACACACCCCCCACCCATTCCCCCACCCACACCCCCAACATAAACATACCCTACTTACCTTTTCTTCGCACACTGTCCCTGTGGCGCCGGTTTCCTTTTACTTCCGTGATTGGGAACCGGCGCAGCAGGGTCGTTTTCTGTTCTTTTTTTCTTTTTTTTACGGGGGCTCTAGAGGTTTCCCCCGCAGCCCCTGCAGTCTTTTGTTCTTTTTATACTTACCTATAATGCTACCACCAAAGGTTTGAACTTTTGGTGGTTCGAACCTTTGGTGGTAGCATTTTTAGGACTTTTTATCCATGCGAACATTTGGATACGGTCCGTTCATAAAATTCCCTGAATTCCAAGTGCCACCAGTTTGCTTCATGGGCAGGACAGGTTCAGGGGTCTCTGGGAGATGCCTTCCGGATCTGTTGACACAGCCGCAGGTGTTATAAGTTCCCGCCCAACCCTCTGCTCCAGCGGACCCGCCGCAGGTTTTGGGCTTCGGTGGGTTGTAGCCTCATCCTGATTGCCCCCACTGGCCTTCGAGACCTTGGGTTTCGAATCTGCTTCAGTTGGGCTCCCAGGGTCCCGTCCACCTTCAAATCTCCAGCAAGCAATTCCTGATGCAGCAGGGCGGGCAGTGGAACATCCAGCCAAACTGGCACTGGCGGCCTGGTTCCTAGCCAGCTGAGGCTTTATCATGCTCAATTTTCGGATGACAACTGGGACATCAGCAGGCCAGGAGGCCCTCGACTCGGTCCCAGTATAAGAGGAAATGGACTAGGTTCTGCCATTAGGCTTGTGACAAGGGTCTGGCTTTTTCAGCGCACCTGGCTTGTTCTGGTGTTCAGGTGGATACTTGCTGCACTTATTTGGTGGCCATTGGGGCTTACATGAATTTGCATGAGCATGTGTTTTCTGCAGCCAACCCGGTGGTTAAGGCCCACCTTAAGGGTTTGTCTAGGCTTTTTCTGCCGGTGCATATGATGCATCCGGTTTGGGACCTCAATGTGTTCTTGCTGCTTTGCAGCACAAGCCTTTTGAGCCGATGGCCTCTGTGGACATCCCTTGATGAAACTAAAGACAGTTTTACTGGTGGTTTTCACCTTTGTGCGCATTGTTAGACAGCTGCAGGCGTTGTCCTTGTGCGAACCCTTCTCCACGTTTCGCACCTATCTATTAGATTCTTATATAGCGCCATACGCCCGTGGGCCTCAAGGCGACAAGGTCATCTTGCATCTTCACCCAAACTTCTTGCCCAAGGTGTTCTTTCCATTTAATCTGAATCAGATCATCTAGCTGCCGGTGTTCTTCTCCTACTCACAGTCGGAGGCAGAGAGGGCCCTGCATTCCTTCGACCCCAAAAGGAATCTCATGCTTCCAAGGCTTCCTTCGCCCGTTGGATGGTTTAGGCCATTTCAGAGGCGTACACGGCCATGGCAGACCTGTTCCTGATGGGATTCATGCCCATGCGGTCAGAGCCAAGGCCACGGCTGTCGCGTTTCAGACACATGCTTGTCATCAGCAAGGCAGCTACATGGGCCACTCTGTCAGCTTTCTGTAAGAACTATTCACTGGACACCAGCTCCAGGCGTGATGCAAGAGTTTGGTCAGGTGGTTCTGAAGAACCTTTTTGCTTCGTCCTAGATATGAGGCCGGTTATCACAGCTCCACCCTTTGTTCTTGTTCGATGGAATCACCCACAATGATGGAGGCAGGGGGACAGGACGTACGAGTAATTAAAATTACCTACGCTAGTGACTGGAGTACTCATAGCCCTTAGTCCCCTTTCCTCCATACGTCCCACCCATCTTCCCCCGCAAGTAGGCCAGTAGCTAAATGTAATAAGCGTAGCAAGGTATTTAAGGGTCAGATTTGTTCAAAGTGGACTGAGGTGAGGTGCCGGAGGGCGAGGCCTCGGCGGAGCGTTCCCATACCTAGGGCCGTGCACCTGCGTGCTATACTAAATTTACCGGGCAAGCTCAATTTATCGCTGCCAAAGGTTCCGGTACTGTCTCCATGTTGGGGGACGCCCCACAATGATGGAGGAAAGGTGACTAAGGACTATGCTGTAGTCAATTTGGTGAGTAACTTACATTTTTTGACAAATCGTATCCTTTGAAATGTCTTTGATGTGTGCTATTTTATTGGCGTTTTCATCCTCTAGGCTCCAGAACAAGAGATTGTATACTTGTTTATCCCAACTCAGGCTGTGGGAGCCATCATTGGAAAGAAGGGACAGCACATTAAACAGCTGGCACGATTTGCTGGAGCTTCAATTAAGGTAAAATTGGCCATGCTTGCTTCACAGATAAATATGCTCCTGTTTTTTTTGTATGCAACTTTCTCGACCCGTGGTCCATGGTCCTAAGAGTTATGAAGAAAATTGTGTCACAGGTTCAAGAAATATTATGCTACTTTATTCTTGTACTGCACCTAGTGAGGGCACGTAGTTGTACAGGACAGTGAGGAAGGAGAAACCACAGTTTTGTACCCTGTCAAAAGCGGACATATACATTTAATAAAAAGGCCCACTGCCGTCTTCAAACAAGCATTTAGATAAGATGTCCTTGGCAAGTGCTTAGTACCTTTTTCGTGTGTACTTATTACCCTCTTGCCTTTAAGAAGATTAGAGATGTGCAGAAAGCAGCAGCATGTACAATTTATCATTGGCATTATCAAACGTTGTGTTAGCTGAAATACCTCTGAAAACGGGTCAGTGCTGTTTTCACTGCAAAATAGTAGCCTTTGATAAAACTTCAGTCATGCAAGATTCTCTGTATTGTTATCTTTCCCATTCAGTATCTCTTATCTATTTTGTGAAAGCAGCAACTTAATGTTCTTTTCAAATGTTCTAGTCCATCCACATTGCATTGCTTGAGTGAGTGCTTATTGAACTTCGTTGTAAAGCCCACTAAATGTTTGAATCATGTGCTCTAAAGGGTTGTCTTCCACCTACTGTTTTTTTTTAAATGTTCAAAGTATAACTTAATTCCTGAGTTCAATTTAATAGTTTTTATTTCATCAGCCATTAACTAAGACTATGTCCCAGCCGGAAGACAACGTCCCATAACTGAATTATGTAAAAATATGTGACCTATTTTGACACTAAGTAGGTGGGCATCTATGGAGATATCAATGTATTTTGCATTTGAGTTATTAAAGACCATGCATGGTACTTCAGATATAATTTTGCCATGGACTGGGTGCTACTCAAGTTTTTTGTTTGCCTGATGCTGATTACATTGTGTTAGGTCCAGTGAAGCGATGTGCTTCAGCGATTTGCACATACTGGAGACTGGTTGTCAGATAAGTCTGCATAAAGTGTGTTAATGTAAGAAGGAGTTTATGATACCACCAATTACCAGAGTGTACTACTCTGAAGGATAAAGTAGATGTTTTTGCAGCTCCAGTTGATGGAAAGTATTCTTGATGGCTGTACCTGGGAGGTTATGGTCACGTCTGTGTTCCAAACGTAGCCTAGCAGTCTCACCTAATACTGCTTTAGCACTTTATCACTAACGAATTTGACGATTTTGCTAAGGGTGTGTTTAGTGCTTAGAGCAGAAATCTTGGTCTTGGATCTGTAGTGCTTGAGGTTGTTGCTTCCCATCCAATATAAACCTGTTCCAGCCCTTGAACACTGTGGAGAAATGTCCCACCTTGCTTAGGAGATGCACGTATAAGTAGAGGTGTTTCTCAGTAGATTCACCTTTGCTTTACATGAATACTAAACAGGGTGACAGCAGTGATCCCAATGGTACTCTGTGGTTTGCGTAGATTAAATTCCTCAGCCTCACACTCTTCTTCTCTCTTGGAAAAAAAGATGGGAACTACCTCCAGGCTTTGATACTCCTGCTACTGCGTGGAGCTGTGTAATCAGATGGCTGTGGTGCACAGAGTCAAATGCTGCTGATAGGCCAAGCAAAGGTCTACTTGAGGAGGTTCCCCTCATCAGCTGTGTGCAATTTGGTATGCAAAACCATGACTATTGCAGATGGTTTTGCTTTGGCACTATCAGTTTCCAGGTTTGTGGTGGTCATAAATCTGAAGTTGGACGGGTTTTGTCTTCCACCTCCGTGATCGCTTTGTTTTTAGGCCGGCTTCCCCTTTCTTGCCTCCCTCCTCTCCCACCGCCCGCCCAACCAGTGTGGATTGGTGAGTCCCGCACCCACGTGATCGGAACAGGCCTGCGGCATTGGAGATGACTCTCTGTGTCCAATGCTCCAAACTCTGTTTGCTCGCTTGGACCATTTGTTTAACATCTCATGGTGAGTGCTTTGCGTGCTGCTTATTTCATTTTCCCGACTCTCCAATCCCGTTCCCCTGTGTGATTGATTTATTGTTTTGAACCCATCCTCAACCTTTCCTGCCTCCCCTAGAATTGAGTTACCTTTTAGGTACTGCAAATTTTTTGAATCTGTTTGCATTTTAAGTGCAGTAAATGTTTTGAATCTAGTTTTTAGGTACAGCAAAGGTTTTTGAATCTAGTGGCATTTTAGGTGCAGTGAAAGTTTGTATGTAGTTGAATCATAAGTGTAGCTTATGTCTATACATCTAGCTTGTAACCGAGTACTACAATTGTCTTTGAATTCAGTGACACTCGTATAATTACAGCATCGCAGCTACTTGCAGCACTCCCACACACCCTTCTCGGAAGTCAGCCCTGCCTCTGTCCCTGCTCTCACCCACCTTAGACTCCTGCTACCCCTTCTTCAGGCCGGAGTACACAGATGGGGCCACTAGCCTTTAGCCGTGTCCCCATCCTTTCAGGACACAGAAATCAACCTTTCACCATGCCCAGCAGGTCCAAGGTCAAAGGGACACTTTGATGTTGCAGAAACCAGACCACTACCCCTACCTCCCTTCCTCCCTCCCCACCACACTACCACACTCACTCCTCACAGCCCGGCTCTGGCAGGCCCCCCACTACTCTCCTACTAACTCCTCAGCATTCTCACCCCTCACTACCATCTCCCCTAACCTTCCCAGCTCATCCCCGCTCTCCCTCATACACTCTCCTCCCCATCCCTACACACCCTTTCCATCCATAAGCGCAGCTTGGTCGCCCTAGCAAATATAACCCCTTTGGCAGCTCCACCAACACTCATTCATAAACAATTGGCACCCGCACACCCTTCAAAACACAGAAGCCACAACCACCATAGGCTAGCATCCCATCAGTCCTTACCTCTTCTCCCACCCAGATCCCATTTTGCACCTCTCTTCTATACCATCATGTCCTTCCCCCCCTCTCCCAACCCAGTCCATCCACTCATCTCCCCTGCCAACTCTCCCAGCTCTGCACCCCCTCAACCCACCATTTTCCCCACTGAACATCAACTTCCTTTCCTTTCCACCCCTTCCTATCCTCCCATCTACAGCCCCCCTCCTCTCCAGCTACTGCTCCGTTCCCACACCCTCCACACGATATTGTAGCATGCTCCTCCCTCCCCCTCACGTAGACTTCCGCCCCTCTCCACACCTGACTTCCTTCGTCCACGAGAACTCTTCCCTCACTGTCTTAGACCACTCTGAGCATCACCTCCCACACCCCTAAGAAACACCCCTTCCACCTCCCCTTCTCCTACCCTCGATTTCTGCTCTGCTGGATCTATTGTGCATGATTAGGATTAGCCATCCTCCACAAACTACACCTCGGTCTTACAATCTGAGAAAACAACCCTGAAATGCTGACTGCAAATCTTTGCCAGTGAAACTCCAAAATCACTCCCTCACCCACAGCTTCATACTCATACGTCCTGTCCCCTTTCCTCCATCCTTGTGGGGGCTTGCCCAACATGGGGACGGTACCGGAACCTTTGGCAGAGAAAAATTGAGCGTCCCCTTTACATTTTGTAAAGCGCACGGGCATGGGAACAGACGGTGTTGGACCTGGCAGCCAACGCTGACACTTTTATTTATTTTTAGCTTTAGTTTTCCGCTTGCTCCCAGTTGTTTTTTGTCAATTCTTATTTCACTTCCCTACGGTGCCTCACCTGCCCCAGTTCATGTCAACTGCACGAGGCTTCACGGGGTGTGCCTCGTGCACTTTTTCGTTCTCTGCCTCGGAGCCCCTTGCATTCTGTCTTGAGTGCTTGGGGCCTGACCAGCGCTGGGACTCATGTTCCGCCTGCAGCACTCTGTCACAGGGCATTGAAGAACAATTTGTCGTGGTGGAGAGAGACCTTACACACTTCTCCTCCGCCCCACCTTAAGGACTTTGTCTCCAAGACCTCTCGTCAAGACAAGGTAGGCCCTCTGTTCAGCACTGCTCCACAGCGCAGCGACTCCTTTCTCGGGGTTCCCACGGATCAGGGTTCCTCATATTCAGGTTCTGGCAGGCCTGAGGCCTTCCAGGCTACCAACTCCCAAGCGGAGGTGCTAAGGGGCCCTACCAGGCTGTCCTCGGAAGGATGATCAGGCTCATCCTCTTCCATCCCAGGGGGTTAAGATTGTTGAGTGCCATCTCCAAGAATCTGTCCTCGGCTACATCCAGCACGGCTACTGGCACAGGTGCCGAGGGCTGCCAGCCTACTAGAGCTTGCTCTGAGGCTGTGAATCGGGGCATTTGTACCGGCTGAGGGCTCCGCACCTATCGGAGGGATCTCTGAGGTCGATGTTTCTGCTTCGGGTGCAAGACCCAAGCTGTATCCTCTCGTGCCTGAGGCCTCTCTTGGCACAGGGCTTTCACGCCCTCCCGCCCAGAGTGTGCTGGAAAGCATCAAAATGGCAGAGCAGTACGTGGCAGAGCCTGCCAGGCAGGCGGCCATCTTGGATCCAGCTCAAGGCCCGCCAATGCTTTCTCCCATCGAATGGGCTTTGCAGGATGATCCCAAACCCCTGCAGGTGCAGGTTTATGGTCCCGTCAGGGCAACATCTACCCACCACAGAGGCCCTGTGCCTCGGGAGGGCCGGGCCCCTAGAGATCAGATGGCTGTTGAGGACCGCTTCAAGCGCTTCCTCCTCCTCATGCGTTCCCCTCAGATGAAGGGGCTCCTGAAGGACATTGTGAAGGAGGTCATGCGGCAGGTGACCCTGGACCCTGCCTCGGCCCCATCCTCTGGGTACACCTCCCGTTCCTCTTGCGCTACAAGTCCCGTTGCCAGCTCCTCCTCCACTTGAGGCCCCACCGGTTGTTCTGACCCTGTCTTCCCCCGCACCTCCTCCTGTACCACCAATCCCTTCCCCTTAACAGCCATTGGACCTGCCTGCGGCTCTGGACCTGGGGGGTCTCCACTGGCACCTGTGTCCCAGGGCCCGGATACCCCTCTGTAAAAAGTGGGGCTATGGTGATGATGAGGACAATGAAGCCTCGGCATTGGTTTAGGTCTTTCATAACCACCTGGCAGAGTTTTGGGGGGTCCCTCTTCCCAAGAAAGCCCCCCAGGAGTTGGGAGTGCTAGCAAAGGTCTTGGGCAAATGCACCACGTTCCGGTCTGGCATTCGCCTCAAGAAGGATGTCCTGTGGGTGGTGCAGGTAGTCTGGGAGAAGCCTAGGGCCAACACCCAGATGAACAAGAAGTTAGGCTGATGGATGGGGAGCCAGTCCTCCTGGCCTCCCACCCGCAACCCCATTCCTCTGTGGTGACTGTGATCTTGTATTCTAAACCATCATCTTTGTCGTCTTTCTGTATGGGAGCAGCCTCCAGTTGCCTCTTCAAGGAAGACAAGGTCCTTGAGTCCTTTGCAAAGAGCTGTTAGTTCATCTCAGGACTGCATCTGCCGCAGGCCAACGCAAAAGTCCTCTTTGCTGCGGCTAACCAGAAGCTGTGGCCGGAGCTCGGGGAATTCCTGCCCGACCTCCCTTCGGACAAGCGAGCCTCCTTCAAGGCTGGTCTGGCAGATCCCAGGGCATTGCGCAGGCCCTCGTGGAATCCTCGGTCACCCATATCGGCAGTCAGCAGAGGGCTGCGCCTTGGTGTCGAAATGAGGAGGGCAGCGTGGATGCACGCCAAAAAGCTTTCATCTGATGTGCAGGAGCGAATCCTGGATCAGCCCTTTGGGGCATGGACATTTTTAATTCATCCACTAATGACGAATTAACGAAGAAGAAAACCTCCACTCAAACCGCCAAGTCCTTGGCTATCTTGACAAAAACAGGCCAGAAATCGTTCCTGCAATCCGAGGGTAGGACCAGGTTCAAACCCTGCAAAGTCTGACAGGTCGCCCAGCGACAACAGGAAGAAGCAGTAGAGGACATTGCAGAGGTTTTTCCGCTCCCCCTCCTCTGATGCCAAGAAACAGACACATCAAGGTCAGGGAACAGAGCTCGCCTGTGGGGGACTGGTTGGCTCTGTTACAGGACACCTGGAAGTGTCTTTTCAGCAAACCGTGGATTCTATCCGTAGTCCCCTCAGGCTTCAGACTTCTTTTACCTCTAACACCCGCTCCTCCTCTTCAGATTGGGTCCCAGGCGCTTTTACGAGAGGTACTTTTGCTCTTGGAGATTCAGGCGATAGAACCAGTTCCTCTTGTAGACAGGGGTTCAGTTACTATTGCAGGATTTGTGCAGCTTGCAAGAACAACCAGGCTGGCCTGAGGGTATTCCTCGGCCTGTCATTTCTAAATCTATCTTTATCACAGGAACGCTTGATGATGATTACGCTGCACGTAGCTGAGTCTCTGTGTGCAGGGGACTGGATGTTTTCCCTGGACCTCAAGGAGGCGTACCTGCATGTGCCCATATATCAACCACATCTGAAGTTTCTGCGGTTCACGATTGTCGTACCACTTTCAGTACAAGGTGCTGCCCTTCGGCCTGAACTCGGCCGCTTGTGTCTTCACAAAGTTGATGAATGCAGTGGCGGGCCTTTTTCGCTTGGAAGGCCATCGTCTATACCCTTTTTGGACGACTGGTTGGTGGGGGCAGGGTCCCCCAAAGGGGTGATGCACTCCTGCCAGAGATTGGCAGATACCCTTCATCAGCGGAGGTTTCCCCTCAACCAGAGGAAATCGCAGTTATGCCCATCTCAGGAACTGATGTTCCTAGGGGTGCGTTGGAATGCTACCATTCAGCAGGTGCTCCCCACGCCCAAGAGGCGTATGTCCCTACACAAGGCGTGGGACACTTTCTGGCTAACTCAACCTGGAGGCCAGTTGGGATCTTGAGACGGGGTCTCAGTCAGTTAGGATCCCAATACCAATGCTTCTGCTTGCCCAATCTTCGCTGGTGGCTGATGGAGGACAATGTCTCAGTGGGAGCCCCTCTCATCTGACCGAAGTCTACCCTGTTTGACAACTGACTCCTCTCTTCGGGCTGGGGGGCTACTTTGGATGGCTGTGATTCATGGAGTGTGGCCCAGGTCCGAAGGCCTCCTGCATATCAATCTGTTCGAGCTCAGGACAGTGGGCTTGGCCGTGAAGTCATTTTTGCCCCTCATCTGGGACAAGTCGGTTCTGGTCAGGAAGGACAATTCTACTACAATGTTTTACCTGAACAAGCAGGGTGGCACCCGTCCCCCCCTCTTCTGCATGGAGGCTGTGCCAATCTGGGAATAGCCACTGATGGATGGGATTTGAATCTCAGCAGTCCCCTCCCTGGGACAGCAATGCAGAAGCAGACCAGAAGAGTTGCTTGGGGTGCAGCACCTACGAGTGGGAGTTGCACAACGACTCCTTATTGACCCTATTTAAGAATAGGAGGTTTGCAGACCTGGATCTGTTTGCATCACCTCTCGGAATGGCCAGTGCCCCAGTTTGCTTCATGGGCATGTCAGATCGGTTGGCACGGCCGCAGGTGTTATGCGTTCCTGCCCACCCCTCTGCTCCAACGGATTCTCTGCAAGTTCTGGGTCACTGTAGGCTGCAGCCTCATCCTGGTTTCCCCAAATGGCCTTTGCGACCCTGGTTTTTGGATCTGCTGCAGTTCTGCTCCCAGGCTCCCGTCCATCTTCTGATCCCCAGCAGGGGCTTCCTGACGCAGCAGGGCAGGGCAGTGGAACATCCGGACCCATCCAAGCTAGCCCTGGCAGCCAGGTTTCTGATCAGCTGTGGCTTCAGCACGCTCAATTTTCAGATGACAACTGGGGCATCATTCAGCAGGGCAGGAGGCCCTTGACTCAGTCTCAGTATAAGAGCAAGTGGATTAGGTTCTGCCATCAGGCTCGCAACAAGGGTCTGAACCCTGTCAACTGTCCTCTGACTGATGTACTGGCTTTTTCGGTGCACCTGGCTCGTTCTGGAGTCAAGTTGGATACTTGCTGCATGTATTTGGCAGCCATCGAATTCCCCTGAGCATGTGTTTTCGGCAGCGAACCCGGGGGTTAAGGCCCACCTTAAGGGGTTGTCTAGGCTTTTTCCTCCGGTGCATAGACCTCATCCAGTCTGTGACCTCAATGTGGTTCTTGCTGCTTTGCAACACAAGCCTTTCGACCCGATGGCTTCTGTGGACATCTGCTTGTTGACACTAAAGACTGTTTTATTGGTGGCTCTCACCTCTGTGCGCAGGGTTACTGAGCTGCATGCGTTGTCTCTGTGCGAGCCATTCACCACATTTCACAACAACATGCTCATCTTGCGCACTCACCTAAATTTCTTGCCCAAGGTGGTCTCTCCATTTCATCTAAATCATGAAATCTGCCTGCCAGTTTTTTTCTCGAACTCGCAGTCGGAGGCAGAGAGGGCCCTGTATTCCTTAGACCTCAAGAGGTTCCTCAAGTTTTCACTCTGACAAAATCCTTCAGGAAGTCTGAGGCATTGTTTGTGACCTTTGGGGGCTCTTCCCCCGGCTCTCAGCCTTCTAAGGCTTCCATCGTTCGTTGGATGGTTCGGCCAATTTCAGAGGCGTACACGGCCATGGGCAAACCTATATCGGAGAGGATTCATGCTCATGCGATCAGAGCCAAGGCCACGGCTGTCACGTTTCAGAGACACACGTCTTGGGATGTCATCAGCAAGGTGGCAACTTGGGCCCCTCTGTCGGCCTACTGTAAGCACTACTCACTGGACACCAGCTCCAGGCGCGATGCAGAGTTTGGTCAGGCGGTTCTGAAGAACATTTTTGCTTCGTCCTAGTAATGAGGCAGGTTATCACAGCTCCACCCTATGTTTGTTGTTCAGTGGAATCACCCACAAGGGTGCAGAATTTCTCCTTTACAGACCTCTGTGCTACTATAGAAACTTTGCAGACACCCTTAGTGACTTCTTAGCGCCCATCCTGATCTCTCACCCTTCCCTCACCATGCTAGGGGACTTCAACATCTGGTTTGATCCCTATCCTAACCCCATGACCTGTCTACTCATCGATGACTTGGAAGCCCTCAACATGACCCAACTAATATAAAGCCCCATGCACATAGCAGAGCACACCCTTGACGCAATATTCAACTCCACCAATTTGATCTCCACACTCCCTCCCCGTCCACTAATATGGACTGATCAAGCTGCCATCTTCTTTTAACTTATGACCGCATTCCCTCCACCTGACCAGTTCCAACCCATCCTCCTGTGTACCTCTTTGGAACAAGGCAATTGTAAACCCTGACCTGGGTGACTCCCTGCTTTCCTTCCTTCCCACCCTCCCTCTCCAAGGAGGGCTTCCCTTTATTGATCATATCGACAGATGGCTCTCTAATGCCCTCATCCCTCTCACCCTGACTAGATCAGCTTCTCTCAGATTAGGCCCTACTCCCAAGTGGTTCGCACCCTCCCTCAAATCCCTGCAAACCTTTACCCACTGCCTGGAGTGCAAATGGCGTGCCAACCCATCCTCCCAGAAAAGAGCCACTTATGCAAGTTAGATCAGGGGATAAGGGGCAGAAATTAGGATCCTTCCATGGAAACCGAATTGCCAACACCCATAACTCCAGCAGGGAACTCCACAGGATCATCGCAGAATTCAATGCCCCTCTGTTCTTCCCCCCAATGCCCTGTTGGAACCTCGCTATCGAAAGAACCCACACCATCAGCACCAAATTAGCACAATCGCACGTTTTTCGTCTCCTCCTTCTCCTGACTGTTAGCTCCTTCACCTGCACTCCCCCTCCTCTCCTCCTTCTCTGACCATTTCCCATCCAGAATTCCTGAAGCTACTTTGCAGTAAGTGCCCTTCTGAATCCCCTTGAGACCCTTGCCCCCTCCCTCCTTAAGAATAATACTCTCCTCAACCTGTCCACTCAGCTTTGCAAGATCGATAATTAACCATTCACTGACATCAGGCATTTTCCCTGCAGCTTTCAAAACCGCTCACGTCAAACTCTTGATCAAACAGCCCTCTCTTGACCCCCTCCTTGCATCCAACTACCACCCAATCTCTAAAAACTGCTTGATTGCCAAACCCTTAGACTGCCTGGCATACTCCCAGCTCTGCACCTTCTGAGAATCCAATTGCCTACTCGACCCTGCCCAGACTGGATTCAGACCCCTCAGAGGAACTGAAACGTCCCTCATCTCCATCTGGGATGACATGTTAAGAACGGCAGACTCAGAAGGCTGTGCTGCACTTATCATCCTTGAAGTTTCGTCAGCCTTTGGCACTATCGACTACAACATCCACACAGACTTGAGATGAATCTGAACTTTCCTTGCCAAACGTTCTCAAATCACCCTCCTTTCTCCTCCTCTACCTCCCATCGCCCAATCCTGTCTCCAGCGGGATCCCACAGGGGGCCTCCCTTTACCCCCTTATCTTCAACCTCTACCTAAGCCCTCTCCCCGTGCTCATCTCCTCACATGACCTAACCTGCTACAGCTCTGCCGATAACACACAGATCATTTTCAAGATTCCAAAAACCCCAGCTTCTCCCCATCTTGATCGTGCCTCCTGCCTCACAGAAATCAACCGCTGGATGGCGGCTAGCCACCTCCTCCTTAATCCTGGTAAACCAAAATCCTGATCTGCTGTAAAACAGCACTCTTCCCCCAACCCACCCTTTGGCCCTCTGCATGCAGCAGACAGCTTGTAAAGAACCTAGGATGCATCTTTGAATCGTATCCAACACTCTCACCACATCAACACTGTATCTAGATGTCACTTTAACCTCTGCATCCTCAGACGAATTTTCCCCTATCTCTCCTACCCCACAGAGTCACGGCAATTTTGGCTGTCATCCTCTCCCGCCTAGATTCTGCCAATTCCCTCTATCTACGCACCCCTGCCGATCAGCTCAAAGCTCCAACGGAATCAGAACTCTGCAGCTAGGCTCCTCCTTGCCCTCTTCCCCCAGGGAACACATTACTCCTGCCCTCGGGGCGTTCCAGTGGCCTCCTATTGGCCAACAGGGCACTTTCAAGGCCATGTGCATTATCCGCTGTGCCCTTCACAAGACAGACCCTGAATTCCTCCAACATAAACGTACATGCTACCAACCCAACAGAAACCTCAGATCTGGCTTTGCACTCCTCCTTGTGATCCCCTCCTTCAATTCCGCTATAATAGGAGGATCCTCTTTCTCTGTCCAAACTCCCATACTCTAGAACTCCCATCCACTCAGCATCCACCTCTCCTTCAGGAAGGCCCTCAAAATCTGGCTCTTCCCTTCTGCAACCTGACAAACCCATCCCCACTTCACATTTACCCTCATGACACCTAGGCCGTGGCACTATTTGCCTCCCCAGAATACCTCCAGAGCAAGGCCAAGTATAATTTGGAGCAGACCTGATGAACAGATTTCATGGCCACATCAAAAGCAACTGAGGCTCAAGGGTACGCATTGGTGTCTAGCAGCAGTTATGGCCGCCCACCCGCATGCATTTGCCTCCATACACCAATCTAAAACACAACGCACAACCTCTCTGTCATCAGAATGCAACTGAGTTCCACGACAGAAGTTCGGTCTAGCTGGACAGCTAACAAGTCTCCTGCTCTCTCACAATCTCCTGACTACCTCTCAGCACCCATCCACATGCCTAATCGACATGGGTAGCCTGGTCATGGGTAGCCTGGTCATCCCACCCAACTTTCTTTTGGCCAAATGCACACACATTCTAACTTTTCCGACAATGATCCCGCTTTGAGGCCATACCAATAGGTTAAATGTGCTTTTCAAATGACAAACTAATACTATTAACCAGTGGAAGCAGGCAATCCAGGACCTGATATCTGTTGTTTTGGTCTAAGCAGGTGGTAATACCTAAACAGATCGAGGAAGAAAAGACCGAAACTCAAAAGACCGAAATTGGGATGCCCAATTTGACTCTATATATATGTTGGGGGTGGGGGGATGTTAATAAAAAAAATGTAGATTTAAGAGGGCTCTGCAGGGAGTCTCCCCCTGCATATCTATGTGGTCAAAGGGGGAGAAACAAAAATGTGGTCTTTTGGCATTCATTTTTTTTTCGGACAATAAACCTAGGCAGATGTGTCCCAAGTCCGTAGCTGAGGTCAGGGACTATAGAATGCCAATAATGAATGCCTTCTTGGATTGTGAGCCACTTATCTGGGTGCTGGAGAAATGGACGAGGATGCTGGTGAGACTCACCTTCATGTTTGTGGTGTGAATTTGTGAAATTTCCTTTTTTCTTTGAAGAAGGAGGAGTAGAAGTTGCAGAGTACCCTGAGTTTGTGGGCAAGGCTGGGAGGTTATTGGAAATAAAAGGGCTGGATGTTCCCAAGCATGGTGGAAGGCTCTCGTGACTTTGGAGGTATAAAAGACTTACTTGGCCATGAACATATTGCTAGTGACTTTTACAGATTTTACTTGGCCGGCTCTTTCTTTGTGCCAAACCATTTACCGTTTGCTCTATGGCTATTGTGACGGATTTAAGGGTATCCATTATTCCATACTAAATGAAAATGCAGGCAGGAATATTCCACCCACATAATAGGCTGGCATATTAGTGTGGGCAGTGGACACACTGATCTGTCAAACGCTGCTGGTGTGCGCTGTATATCCGGGCATGTTTGGACCAGGAATAGATTTGTGTAACACTCACCTGGTTCCCACGGGGGCGCTGGTCTAGTCTGGATTGCTGTGGCCTCTTCTAGCGTGATGCGCAGGACCCGGAACACCGATTGGACAGGACCTCCAAATCGTGCTTGCCTGGCCCGTAGGAATATCCTTCTTATGGTTTGGAAGGATGAACTCTCCATCCTGCTTCTGGTGCAGGGGCGCGCGTTCGTCCAGTTACTTCACTGGTTTTCAGAATGGCGCTGGCAAAATCCACTTGACTTTCCTGAGCGATGCGCCGTAAGTATGAAAGTTCAAAGTTCAAGTGAGGCCCCCTTTATGTTGTCTTTCTAACCTGTGATCTGTCCTTTATTTCAGGTGCAGAATGAAGGCGATGCGTCGAGGGGTTAAACTGCCGAGGTGAGTAGTGATGAGGGCGATCCCTCTAAATGTCCTTATCATTCCCCAGAAATGTCTCTTGTCCTTTCCCCATAAGGGCCGAGGTACGGTACCTGCCAACGGGGCGGCGCCGACCCGAAATGTGGAAGAAAAGCCGGTAAGTATTATGGCTGTTAATCAGGCTTTCCTTCTGTGTTCCTTCCGCTCACCTTTTGTTTCTTCCTCTCTCCCCTAGGTGCAGAGATGTGGCGTTCAATGCTGACAGCCGCGATGGAGCCGGGAGATGTCTCGAGGACAGGTGAGTGAAGCGTGGCGCTGCAGCGAGCAACGCAATGCTTTTAAATGGAAGTCTTTCTTCAGGGATGCTGGCGAGAAGATTCCGGATGCAGGTAAGAAGTTTGAAATAGTCCTTGGTTTTCACCTTTCTCTTCTCTACCTTCCTTGCAGGTCTTCCAGGTTCGAGGCGGGCGTGGCTGGAGTCCAGGAGCAGGAGCAGACACGGTGAGCGTTAAGCTGCAGGAAGCAGAACAACGCGAAGCATGAGCTGCTGTCTGGGCGTGGCTTAAATAGCCTCCAAAGAAGTCCCAGGTATGTATCCTTCCCCAACTAGGTATGTATCCTTCCCTGGCCACGCCCGAGTGAAAAAATAGTCCCTATGAAAAAATAGTCCCTTTCAGGTCTCAGGGAGGCCTGAAGCGTGCAGCATGGTCTGCATCGGGTAAGTGCACAAAACACCTCCCTTTATGAGCCTGGCGCCTATGGCGCCAGGACTGATGTCCAACATGAGCCTGGCGCCAAAGGCACCAGGTCTGAGTCCAAAGAGCCCCTATAAGGGGCCGCTGGGCTTTTACCCGAGGGCATGATGCCTGCTTCCGGGGGTGCTGGGCCTGGCCTGGTGCTCCGGGGGTAGGCATCATGACAATCTGAGGTGCAATAGGGAGTTATACGAGTGCCAAATGTAAGGTAAACTGGGTCAGCGTTTGGTAGGCTGAAGTTATTTAGTGGACGTGTGTCGCCTCCCCTCCTCTCCCCAGAAGATAGGGGGAGAAGGTGACCACATGCACTGAAAATAAAAAGGCATCAAGAATCCAACAGAATGACACTGTTATGAAGTGTTACTGGCATTATTGCACTAGCAGTTTCACATACATCCAGTTTCTGTTGGGAGGTCTAGACTTGCCTTTTTGTAAGGTGGTGGTTTAGATGGCAAGTATATGTAATTAAATAAAGTTTTGAAAATCGAACATAGTTGTTTAAAGCTGCAACAGATTAAGTTTTTGTTGGGGTGTGGTATGGCTGGGAAACAAAATGGCCAGTGATCACCAGGGATTAGGATGTGATATAACCCTCCTTCTTGAGTCCAAGTCCCAGGAAAGAATGCAACATCAGACGGAATACTTAAGGTAATTGGTGTAAAGGCGGCAGAAAATTTGCTTAGCTGTGGGGGCGAGTGACTGACTGATCTCATGACCCTTGCCCCATGTGACACACTAGGTTCTGGGCATCCTTGTTACTTGACTTGGTTCCTAGCACGGCCTGCCCCCTTTCCTCCATATTGCATGGGCGTCCCTCGCTAGGGACGGGGGACAGGACCTTTTTCACCAGAAAAAAACCTTCTTCATCATTAAATTTGGATGCGCGGCTGTGGGAGCATGGGCTCCCCTGACTGCGCCCACTGGTGCCACTCCCCAGTCCTCTTTTACGTGTCGACAGGAATGGGCCGATTTCACCAGCGCTCCTGGGTTTGGCTTCGGCCATGTAATACCACACGCTCTTCCCTGGATACTTTCTTCTATCTTTTTGTCAATCAGGTAGTCCTCCGGCGCCACGCCACGCTCCTTCCCGGTGCATGTCAACTTCAGCGGGCTTCAGCAGGTGTCCAGCCTGCAAGGGGCTCTTCCCTACGTCTGACCCCCACGCTCTTTGCCTCCACTGCCTTAGCCCCGACCATGGCTGGTTAGGTTGTACCGTGTGCAACGCACTTATTCTACACGCATTGAAGAACAGGCTAGCTCGGTGTAGGGAGCTCTTCAAAGAGGATCTGAAGGACTTTGTCAAACAGAGATCGAGGCCCAAAGGAGGGGCGCTGTTTTCCATCGGATCCCGTAAGTGCGACTCCTTCCCAAGGAACCACCCGAGCGGGAGGAACCACTCTGGTTCTCGTACCAGCACACATACCAAGGCTAGTCCAGCTACCAGCCTCACGGCTGAGGGGGGGTCATCAGATCCTTCTGGGCACAGGGCTGAGGGACCGCAAGGTACTTTTTCCGGGTGTACACCCGAGAGGTAACGTTCTAGTACCGGCCAAATGTCTGAGGGTTGTCTGCACACAGCACTACCAGTGATTCGGCCGAGGGCAATATGCCTTCCAGGCCCAGACCTGAGGTGAAGGGGAGGTCTCATGCTCCACCGCCAAGAGTCTTGGAGGAGGCCGGGCCCAGGGAGCCTAGCACCACAACTTTGGCATGTGGCACCCAGCTCCACAAAACGGCTGCTGCGCCAGATAACATGGCCGCTCGTCTGATGCCACTCCTAGGAACGGAGAAGGCAGGAGAACGAGTTTCAAGGTGGGACTGTGTCAACCAGGTACCTGGCCTACAGTCTATCCATCAGCAGCGCAGGGCAGGTTTCCCCTGCAACCGAGGTAGAGAGCGCTCCGGCCCCAGCAGCCACCATCCACTCTGTCAATATCACCTGCCACCTCTTCAGCCTCGGAAGACGGGTTCTTCGAAAGGTCCCTAGCACTGATGCAGACTCCTCAGATGGGGGCCATCCCTCGGGATTCCATCAAGGACATGCTCCCTCCGGTCACTTCACTGGCGCCCATGGTCATTCCCCCTATGGCGCAGGCGCCACAGGCCCCAGTTCAGCTTGTGCTGCCCCAGCCGGCTCCTTCGATTCCGGCTCCCCTACCTCCCACAGTACCGGCGGCTCCGCTCCAACCTCTGCAACAACCACTGGCTCTGGTTGCTACACCGCAGTCCACAGCCACCAGTACTCCACCCACCCCGACCAGCCGGACACACTGGCGGACAGAGGAGGACCCAGACACGCCATCGTCAGCCAAGGCCTTCCACAAACGTTTTGCAGGTTTGGCGGAATATTTGGGGCTTCCCCAACCAGAGGTCGAACAACCGGAGGAACGGGTTTTTGCAGAAGTCCTCACTCTACATCCCCCTAAAAGAATGGAGATCCCGATGCAGAAGGACGTTGTTGCTTTGGCCAAGAAGGGGTGGCTCCAGCCTGTCAATCAGCGCCTTGACGCCAAGTATAGGCAGATGGAGTGAGATCCACTCTTACTGTCGGCTCATCCTCAACCACACGCCTCTGTGATTGAGGCTTCGAGTAGAGTGATGCCGCAGCAGTCGTCCTCAGCCACCTCATCCTCAATGCTGCTAGGCAAGGAGGAGAAGATCTTGCAGGTGAACGGGAAAAAGCTGTACTCTAACACCTCTCTGCACCTGCTTCAATCCAATGCTGATGCCATGCTGGCAGCCGTTAACCAAAGGCTTTGGTGGGAAATGGCTAACTTCCTCCCAGTGCTTCCGGTGCAGAGCCAAGCACGCTTCAAGGCGGGGCTAGCGGAGGTCAAACTGGTGGCGCAGGACATCATGGAATCCACCGTGGCCCACATCGATACCTCTGGCCGGGCCATATGCATTGCCAAGGACATGAGAAGGACTGCCTAGCTTCGGGCTACTAAGTTTAACCCTGACGTCCAGGACCGCATATTGGACCTTCCATTTGAGGGTACTGACCTCTTTCACTCTACCGCCGATGGGGAATAGGATAAAAAGAAGAAAAGCGTGCAAACTGCGAAGTCTTTATCTATCCTAACGAAGGCCATGTCCAAGGCATACACCCAGACACATCAACACTCTGATAAGGGGCGGACGTTTGGTGGGTTCAGGGGCTTCCAGGAATGCAGGTCGAGGCAGCCTGACCGTTCTCTGAGTCAGCACCAGCGCAAACAACAAAAGGGGGCGGCAAGGGCTTTTCCAGCCCCCCTCCTGTGCAGCAGCCTCAGAGGGAAAGAAAGCATGACGTGTCCCTTCGGGTCCACGTGTCTCCGGTGGGGGGCAGGCTTGCACTTCACGTGCATTTGTGGCGTTGGGACGTTTTCAGACTCCTAGATCCTGTCTGTAGTATCCTCAGGGTACCGCCTACCGGTCCCTCGCTCTCCTCCCCCCTCCCCTCCACTCCCACAGATTGGGACAGCAAATCTTTTGGCGTAAATTCGGTCGCTCGTCGAGAGCCAGGCAGTGGAAGAAGTCCCATGATTGGGCTTTTTTTCCAGGTTTTTCGCCATACAAAAAGAAGAACCAGGCTGACCTGAGAGTTGTGTTGGACCTATCCACCCTCTTCACAAATTCAAGATGATTATGCCAGCACTCATTGCAGAGACAATCCCAATTTGGCAACCACATTGTTCCTTCCTTCGCTTCAGGATCATGGGCTGCCATTTAAAATACAAAGTGCTACCCTTTGGCCTCAGCTCAGCCCCCAGGGTATTTACCAGGCCCATGAATTCAGTGGCAGCCCTCCTCAGGGCCCAGGGCCACCACGTCTACCTGTACCTGGACGACTGGCTCGTCAGGGCGAGATCTCCAGAGTCAGTTCTCCACACCTCCTCCGCACTGATGAGCACACACCATGACCTGGGATTTACTATCAACCTCAATAGGTTTCCGCTGCAGCCTACGCAGAGCCTAACCTTCTTGGAGCTTATCTGGGACACAAGCTCAGAGAGTCTTTCCCTCAGAGGACAACATCACAGCCATCAAGAAAGCCACTACTCACTTGCTTACCAGAGCAGTGTCCTAAGCCTGGTGATACCAACACTTATTAGGTATCATGGCAGCGGTCCTACTGGCCGTGCCCCACCAAAGACTCTGGATGAGGAGATTACAGCTGCACTTTACAGCCTCATGGAATCAGGAGGAGGACTCCCAAGCGGAGCCGGTCAGCATCCCTCCTTCCCTCCACCCGGACCTCCCATGGTGGTCCAGGGACTACAACCTGCGGACGGGCAAGCCCTTCTGGCAGCCGGCCCTGCAGGTCACCATCACTACAGACTCCTCCCTCCCCACCCCCCGGAAGGCTGGGGAGCCACTGTGGACGGCTACAGCGTCCATGGAGTCTGGACCCGGCAGACTGGCTGGAGCTCATGGCCATCTGGCTAGCTCTCAAAGCTTTTCTTCCGCTCATTGGGGGTAAGACCGTCCTTATTCAGACCGAAAACTCCACCAGCATTGTACTGTAATCAACAAGCAGGGGGGTACTAGGTCCCCTCCGCTGTGCAGCCTAGCGGTCAGCACATGGGAATGGGCCCTGGAGAAAAACATTTACCTCATGGCCGTCCACCTCCTGGGGGAGTCCAACTTGGAGCGGACAGGCTCAGCAAAATGGGAGCAGACAATTACGAGTGGCAATTGAACAACCAGGTGCTGCGGGAGATCTTCAGCAGATGGTTGCATCCCCAAGTGGACCTGTTTGCCTTCTGGAACAACAGGAAGTGCCACCAATTTGCGTCCTGGCAGGGTTCCGGCTCCCTGGGCGACGCATTCCAGATACAGTGGGATGGCATGACAGTGTATGCCTTCCCTCCCACACCCCTGGTCCACAGGGTGATCCGCAAGATAAAGGAATCTTGTCACCTCAGCGTCATTCTGATAGCTCCATTGTGGCCAGCGAGGCCGTGGTTCTCCGAATTCCTCAGCCTCTTGGACAGACTACCCATTCACCTTCCGATGGGGCCAGCTCATCTTCTGGTGCAGCAGGGAGGCAGAGTCATCCAACCCGTCCCACAGAAGTTAGCCCTCGCAGTGTGGTTCCTTAGCCAGTCACGCTCAAGCCCCTGAGCCTATCTCAGGCTAACCTGGAAATTATTCAGGGTGCAAGGAGCCAGTATAGGAGTAAATGGACTAGGTTCTGTCATTGGGCGGACTCGAAGGAGATCGACCCCCTTACCTGCATTGCTGGACGATGTGCTCTCCTTCTCGGCACGCCTTGCACATTCAGGTGTACAGGTGGACACATGCCGCACCTATCTGGCAGCAATAGGTGCCTACAGAAATTCGGAGGAGGAGGTATTCTCCTCTTCCAACCCGATAGTCAGGAGACATTTGGCAGGCCTATCCAGGCTCTACCCGCCCATCAAGAAGCCACACCCCATGTGGGACCTCAATGTGGCGTTAGTCGCACAAGTCCTTCAAGCCAAGGGTGTCTGTGTACATCAGGCTTTTCAACATTAAAATGGCTTTGTTAGTGGGCCTCACCTCTGCTCGCAGAGTCAGCGAGATCCAGGCTCTGGTGACCTCAGAACCCTATAGAACTTTTCACAGGGTTAAGGTGGTCCTGCTGACACACCCCACGTTTCTACCTAAGGTACCCTCCACTTTCCATCTAAACAAGGAAATAGTCTTACCTACATTTTCTTCTGATCCCAAGTACGAGGCTCAGAGAGTCTTGCACTGTCTGGATGTCAGTCGCGCTCTGAAATTCTATCTGGACAGGACCAAGGGCTTCCGCAAGTCAGACGCACTGTTTGTCACCTTCGGGGGATCCAGGCTTGGGTATCAGGCATCCAAGGCCTCGATTGCACAGTGGATGGTTCCGGCCATCAAGGAGGCCTACGAGGGGCAGCACAAGCCGCTGCCGATGAACATGCATGCCCACGCTGTCGGAGCCAAGGCCACGGCCATTGCATTCCAACAGCAGGGTCTGTGGCAGGTCATCAGCAGGGAAGCCACCTGGGCCACCCCTTCGGCTGTCTGTAAGCATTACTGTTTGGATGTCGGCTCGAAGTCTGACACCGCGTTCGGACAGGTGGTTCTAAGGAACCTGTTTGTAATCGCCCATGCAGTATGGAGGAAAGGGGACGGGACTTAAGAGTAATTAATAGTTACTCACCGTAGTGACTAACGTACTCTTAGTCCATAGTCCCCTTTCTTCCATACGTCCCACCATCCTCCCCCCCCCCCCAATAATACTGGTGTCATTAGGCAATGTTAAATTTTGTCAATGCATCAATGGGGACTGAGGAGTGGCGCCGGTGGGCGGAGCCAAGGGAGCGCATGCTCCCAGGGGCGTGTACCCGCGTGTCTCTAAATTTAAAGGGGAAGATGGGTTTTTTTCTGGTGAAAAAGGTTCAGTCTCCCGTCCCTAGCAAGGGACACCCATGCAGTATGGAGGAAAGGGGACTATGGACTAAGAGTACGTTAGTCACTACGGTGAGTAACTATTAATTTCACAACAAAGAAACGACAGTGATCATGTTGCAGAACCTGTTCCTCGAAGAGGATGTTCACTGGTATTTGAGAGTAATAAAAGCATGAGACATGAGCTAGTCCAGACTATCAATGACAAGGAACTGCCGGCAACAGTTACTAAGGCCAGCAATTAGGAGAAGCATGGCGGCTCAATTTAAAGAAGCTGCTGTGGGGCAGCCATCTTTATTAAGGGAAAAAGTGACTGAATGATTCTGGAGTTCCCCTTGAATAAATAATATTGAAAAATAATAAAATAAGTGAAAGATAAGTTGCATATCACCTGCATTTCAGGAGCATGAATATGGTTGGCTAGAGATGCTCTGCAGCATGTGCATAATGATATATATTCAGTGAACTGGATGATGATTCCCTATTGAAGGGGTGCAACCTCTGCTCTGTCCAGTAGTCTCATCAAGAGCACTCAGATCTTTTGGAGAATAAAAAGCAGGTGTCTGCGACCGAAATCTAGGAACCAGACTTACCCAAGTAATTATATAACTGCATTTGCACAGGAGTCATCTATAAGTAGCAAGTCCTAGAAGTAAATGTATAGCACTATGCCCCTGACACTTCTGAATCAGACTCTGGCAATGTGGCCAGTCGTTAGAAGAACTCACACTCAACAAGAAAAAAGGCAAGTCATTGGGTGATGGAGCACCCAGCAAAGGAAATCAATTCAATGCGCTGTGTGATGAATCGGAAGTATTCGTCCCTTCTCCAAAGGGGAGTGGGGAGGGACCCCCTTTGAGGCTAGGGAGGAGAGCTCACTAAGCAAGACTCTCCCTAGCTGTCTAGGCAAGTGGGACCCTAGTGGGAGTGACTCCCTTCTAGGGGACAAGGGCTCCCATTCCCATAAGGAGCTCCCTTCCATGAAGACTGTATCTGCTCTATGGGAACTGCGAAACATAGTAGTAACACTATACTCCCCATAACAAGCAGTGACATTGAATCCTTCTTGTTGACTTAGGGCAATGCTGGAGCAAGGAGGAACAACATGCAAACACAAAAGGATGAGGAACGAGAGAGAGAATCCAGCACATAGGCGAACCTCTGACGATACGACAACCTGGAGGGGCACAGTCATGCAGTACTGTGGAGCCAGAGGTAGTGCGAGCACAGGGATCGGAGTACAAAGGACGCCAGAGGACCAGCAATATGTGTGGTGGTTGAGTCGCAGCAGAGACAAAGGCAGAAAAGCCATCTCCACTGGTGGCGTGACCCCGCTGACGCTGTGGTGGGCTGGGAGCCTGCTAACAAACTCCGACACCAGAATCCTGTCGAACAAAACCTTCACTCTGTGCCGAGACATGACGACTCCTGGAGGCAGTAGCAGAGGAGGATCCATCAGAGTGGTAACCACATGGAGAAGAGAAGGTTAATGAAGTCGTCTCACCGGCCCTCGCAAGCCGAAGAGAGACCCAGACCTGAAGTGTCACCCCTTGGAGACGCCAACCCCAGGGAGCAGACTCGACGCAGATACAGTTGGCATGGGTGCTCGGGGGAGGGGAAGAAGAGTGAAACAAAGAGAAGTAATATGTGTGGTTACGGGAAACCAAGAAACCCTAAGTAAACAGTATTGGATACAAAGCAGTAACAGGGTCTGGCGGACCTCATTCAAGTAACAAGTGGGGAACGAACTAGGAGGATTCAAATATATGAAACGTAATTATACAGAGAAGCATACAATTGGACAGAAAAGGGAGAGGAGAAGAATCCCTTGAGTAAACAGAACTTTAAGTTTAAACCATTATCAAGAATTGAAATAGCTCATGAGTGTGAAGGGGCAAATTATAGAACTTTGTTGTGAGATAACAGATGAAGACATTTTCGCCTAGAACAGATAAAAGAATTTTGATATTTTTCTAATGAGTACTTTTTTTCTTTCATGGAACTGAGAACGGCTTTTGGAGATCAAAGCCAGTGATCTTGGCCCTTCAACCAGTAGCAGAAGCCTCTGGTTATTTAGGTTGTTTTGAATAGTGGTAGGGGTAGATAGAAAGTAGGTTTTGATGGAGGACAATTTTTGATTTCTTTAGAGGACAGACAAGCACCCTTTATTTTAGTTTCGTAGTTAGTGAATGCTCATATATTCTGGTTTCATTACTCATCTCTTGCTACAAAGAAAGGCCTCTCTATTGCAGCCTTTATCTGTCATTTAAAACTAAACCTCCTTTGAATGTCTGTTGGTCTGCCTCCTTCTTCTGGTACGCTGCAACTGTAGCAAGAGATGAGTAATGAAACCAGAATATATGAATCCAGTCAGTCCATAAACAACACAATGCAACAATTGAAGGATGTCAACACATTAATCAACAAAACTGTCGCCTTTAAGATAATGAGCAATGAATCAGTGCATTTGTAGACAAAAATGGCACTCTGAGCTCAACATGGCAATCAAGAAAATCCAATAACTAACATAGTGAGTGGAGGATCTGGAAAGCCTTTCACGTCTAAATAGTATTTGCGTAGTATGGGTCCCAGAGGAAGCAGAGGTACAGGATCTACGCACCTATCTTATGGCCACATTCCTAGAGGAATATGGGGATTGAAGATGCCTTGAAAATGCTAAATGAACGGGCCCACTGGGCACCAGTACCTACCGCAATGGACGACTGAGACTTATTACAATAAAATTATTGCATTTCCAATTCAATGACAGAACAAAGGGGTCTATAAAGGTAAGAATAGTGCATATAAAGGCTATTTTACAACTAGAGTAGAAGTCCCTTAACTGCCATAGATAATTTAATGATATATTTTAAGCTGTCAGTTTCCTCGGTACAATACTATCTTAAGTTCCCAGTTGTGTTCCACCTTCGTGTTGATAGTACCTGGCTTAACTTTGATAGTCCTGAAAGTGTTTTAGCAATTCCTTTTGCATAATGATATTGTCCGCAAAGAACGATTGCTGCTGGCTTGCAAGAATCCACAGCCTGTTGAAGGAACATCTAAAAAATACATAAACTTCGTCAGCATCTATCTCACGCAGAAAGAACGCAAGAAAACAATGAAAACACCCAAGGAAGAAGTTTAAAACTAGTAGAAAAACTCAAGATGCCTGACCAAACATAGACCATCCTCATAAAGAAGGCAAGGATAAAACTGTGATATCCTAAGTTACTGCATTGAAGCCTGATAAAATGAAAAACTGTAATAATCATAATTGATGCATTGGTCAAACTGAAAGAATGTTTCAACTGCTCTTTCAAAATGCCTTGCTTCCATGCATATATCTAGGATGTCTTCTTTATGGTAGTGGGCCCAGGTTGCGGTCTGGGTGAGAATGGAGAAATCAAACTTATGGCTTCCAGAGCATGCCATGATATGGTGGTTGATTTTTTTCTGTGTGTACATTCAAAGCTGAGAAGTGTTGCAAGCATCTGCCTTGTCCTTGGTTAAGTTCAGAGACTCTGCCACTTCCCACCAAGGAAGCTTGCTGCACAACCTCACATACTGGGTACTGGTTCTGGAACTGCTGGCGGGTCCTCTAGATTCATTACCTCCCTCTGTTCCCTGGAGATATTTAAGGGAGGTATCTTGCTTCCCTCTTGGAGGACCTGGCCTTCCTTCACTGGCTGAAGATGTAAGGCAGGCTGTACCTTCAGCCAGTGTCCAATGCTGAGTTATTCTTGCTACTCCTTGCAAAGTCTTCAGATTATCTGCCCAAAAGAGGGGCTCAACCCTCTTTTAAAGCCAAATCTGCCACTGTGATTGGTGTAGGCTAAGCCTACCTTAATGAACCAATCCTGGGTCCCCACCATCAATCTCCTGTATGCATGAGGTCATAACCAGAGGGCTTTGCAATAGAAAAGGTAAAGGGGTGAAAACATGTACTAAGTCCCATCCATCTTCCTGTCTGTTGTAGATCAAAGGGTCTCTAGTAAATGGATCTCTCTGTGGTTCCCGATTAAAGCGCAGGTCTCTGTCAAATCATATTCCATCTGACTGACCCCCTGGTATCGGATGACACTGTAACACGCAGTCCCAGACATGATATTTCACTTTATCAAAGGTTGTTGGGTTTTCCCGGAATCCTTTGTTAGCTTCTGCAGCCTGGCCCCATGTGGGCCAGTTTGAATTAAACTCTGAATAGTATGCAAAGCTGCCCCCAGCATCAAGGCCAACTAAAGGACATTCCATATCCATGTAGCCTTTGTTAATTAGGTTGGCCATGGCAGGGAGAATGCTTTGCGCTCCTGCTTCTGAAAGGACATGGTGTAATCCTGGCTGTCCTATCACAACTAAATATGACAGGGGGGATGGCACCTGTAGGCTCTGTCCACCCAGAGGGCACAAGTCTATGTGTATGTTGTGCGTTGAACATAGGAAAATGTGTGTTGATTAGCCCCACACATTTTACATGGTTTCGTCTACCATCATTCCATTTTTTTTAACATTTTAAAAAAAACTGCTGAGCGCACACCCATCGTGCAGATGGTCGAATTCCTCACAGTACCAGCCACTTAAACTCCCTAAAACCAAAATACAACTTGTAATGGATATCTCTGCAGTCATTGGTGCACTTTCACATCTATGCAAATTAACAAGGGGGGTCCTGGGAGTCCCTCTGCCAGACATTAGTCCTGGTTACGAGAGACTTACCCATAGCCTTTAGCTCACTATCTTTCACAGAGAAGAAATATCCCAAACATATCAGTCTTTGGGCCTCATTACGACTCAGGCGGTAAGGGTTTTACGACGGCGTAAACAGCGCCGACCCTTACCGCCTGAGTACGAGGTCCCTTAGCGCCATGGCGGATTTAACACCTGCTTTTAGCAGGTGTTAAAATCCATGGCGCTAAGGGACCATGGAGTTAATTACGCCACCGTAATTTACGGTGGCGTAATTAACGCCTTCCCCACTCCCATTATGCCCTATGGGGCAAAAATGGGAATGGGGAAGGGTAAATGGGGATTGGGGACTTACGCCCCGCCAAGGTCGGAATGGGGCGGTAAGTCCGCCAACCACCATGGCGTAAACGTAGTTTACGCCATGGTGGTAAAGTCACGGCCCAGGCGGTAACTTACCGCCTGGGTCGTAATGAGGCCCTTTGTCCTGCCCTGGGGCAGTCCAGCACTGAAATGCTAGGCAATTGTCCTCTGAACAGACACAGCAGTAGCTCCTGAATGACCTGTGAGAGCAAACAGCATATTTATACTAAATGGGGCAGAACATATGCCTCCACTGTCTTGAACATTACTTCAGTCAATATGATATATACAAATAACACAACTATGCCAATCAGGTTGTATACCCAGTTGGCAGCACAGTTTACCTAGTGTTATCATTCCTAGCACTTTTTGGTGTATATTGTCAACAGTCGAGCTATGGCATGTAATTCTTCAAAAAGGAGTGACCCAGTAAAAGTCTTGCTTTTCCTCTGAAGAAGAGCCAAAAGTCTTGAGTGTAAGTGTAGCCATGCAACACAAACAGTGTTACTAAGCACTAATTCACTCATAATGCAAAATTGGAACCAAAGGCAAACATTTATTACCTTATACAAATGCCTATTCTTGTACGCGGCAACAAACGTTTGGCCATTAGTCTCAGAGCATATGGATTGTACCGCAGCCCGAACTAGTTGGGATTTACTTTAATCACGTGAGTTTGCCAATGTAACATGCTACGTTACAACGCTCAAGAGAAAATGCCTAAACACTGGTGTGACTAGGGTCACAATCTTAAAGGGGAGGAATATGCAACCCGAAAGTTCACATTTGCTCAGAAATAGTTCTAAAGCAACCCACAAAGTGAAAAAGTCTTCACTAAATCTAGTTACTTTGGGCTATAAAGTCACACCTCAGATTCTGAATGATTATTCAGTATTCCAAACCTGTTCTTATGCAGTTCACACCTCACTAGGCAGAAATGTTTATGGTCACTATACCCGTACGCACAAAGTTGTCAACAAACTTTATATTTTTTTTGTGAGCCACAGCGACTTTTTCATCATGCACCTGATAGTATATTCAATATAAATGGGGGAAGACTCAAGCCAGTTATGGTACATGGATCATCAAGGATTGCTTCCCTTACCACCATTGTCCATTCAGCAATCAAATATTTTAGAAATGTATTAATGGGATGCATAGCCACCATTCTTAAGTCCTGCATTTAGGGTGGCAGCGTAGCTAGATCGTGCCACTGAATCTCCTTGTTTAGCCCATATGGGTCCTTAAACGAAAAATCCATTGTTCTTTTTCGAGTAATTTGGATGACAAATTGCCTTGAGGGGCGCAGACTAGCCATATGTCGGAGAAGAGTTCTGCTTCATGTGTGAGCTGCACAACCAGATGGGACCGAGGAAAGGAAAAGATATGGGTGGGAGAGAGAGGCAAGTGAATCGAAAACTGGGAATGAGGAACACTATAAAAATGCTAAAATAACTTTTTTTTTACATGGTGGTCGATGCAGCAGCATTTGAGGTTTTGTGCTGCTCTACAAATCAAAACAACAAATGTTAGTTACCTAAGTCGATTATGTAGTGTTAGAAAAAGAACCAAAGACTTGTATGATTCATAACACCCTTAATCTCCACCTGCAGCAAGTCCACCCTCCTGCTGTCTAAACAACTTCTCAACTGCATGCGATTCAAACGATGCACAGTCCATGCGCTAAGTCTAGAACCTGGAATCTCCTCGCTTGAATCGAGAATACAATACATCTTCCACCCAAAACCACAATATATAAAAGTTCTGATGCATGATTTATGCTTAATTATCCTCTTATTTACAGACCTTTCCATCAAATGACATGGGCATGTGATCAAGTAAATGACACCAGCTGTGTTACAGTTGGTCAACTATTTTTGAACCTAAGAGTACTTCCAACCTATGTCTATACGGGTGCATGCCCTATTGTAGGTCCACTGGCCATTGGCAAGTTCTGCACTCCGGTTGGTATCCAGAATTGTGTTTATCAGTTTGTCCCGGATGTTAAACCTTCTAGTAATCTCAAAGCGATATGTACTGAGGGTGTAATTACTCGTATTGAGAGTGTCCCAGAGTTTCAAAATCTCCTTTTTCAGTTGATAAAATAATGGAGAACAACTGAACACTGCTGTAATGGTCTCAGCTACTACAGGTTTTTGTTTTTGCATCAAAGCGATGTCTCTAGGGATATGTTGTGCCCCTTTGGCTGCTTGTCCGATGGTCTTCCTAGGGTAACCCCTCTGGGTTAATTGGTCCTTAAGTTTATTTTTTTTAATTGAATTCTATAGTCATATGTTTCTGAACAAGATCTTCTTTATCTTAGAAATTGCCCAAAGGACAGGTTATCTCAAAGTACTCTTGGGTGGTAGCTACTGTAAAGAAGTAGTGAATCATGATCTTTAGGTTTTCTGAAGACTGTTGTTCTCACACCACCTTCCTGTGCTCTAATATATGTCCAAAAAGTGTATCTCATGTGGGCTTGACACCAAGTAAATTTCAGATAAGGATTCCTCACATTGATCCAAATGCAAAAAATCTCTAGTTCTTGGCAGGTACCCTTTGAGTATCATGAAGACATAGGGCCTCGTTACACGGTAGGCGGTAAGGGTTTACCGGTAAACCCTTACCGCCTTACTACGAGTTCCCTTTGCGGGACCCGACCTTAGGGTGCCACAAAGGGACCTCGGTGCTAATTACAGTACCGCAATTTGCGGTACCGTAATTAGCTCCTTTCCCATTATGCCTTATGGGGCAAAAATGGGAATGGGGAAGTGCCTTGGTGAATGGGGAATTACCGCCCCCGCTCACCTTGGAGTAGGGCGGTAATTCCGCCATCCACCAAGGCGGACACAGTAAAATACCAGCGGCAACCATGGCGCTAATAGCGCCATGGTTACCGCCTACCGTGTAATGAGGCCCATAGTCTATATAGCGTTTCCATATGTGGATTAATGCCTTCACTGGATTGACTTCTGAGCAGACATGCTCCCTTTCAAATAGTTCCACGTATATGTTTGCAAGACTAGGAGCAAATGTTGCACCCATGGCATGCCAGATATTGTTAAAAAAAAACCTCATCCTGATATATAAAAAAAAGTTCTTCTTTGGGGCAATTTCGGCCAGTTCTAGAATTAACATGACTGGGACGCCTCCTAAACTTTCTTTGGACTCAAGAAGCCTCTGTGTGGCTGATAATGTATCTTTGTGTAAATCGTTTCAATATCCATGTTAACTAATATTTGGGTGACTGGGTCAAAGCCCATTGTTTTTACTAATTTTAAAACGCCGTTGAATCCTTCACATAGGCATCTGCAGAATTTCATCCCAGTGAAAATAGTCCACAAACTGGGACAGTTTTTCCAAAATTGAGTTGCTGCCAGAGTCAATAGGGCAGCATAGTACTGGGAAAATGCCTTTGTGTATTTTGTGTAGAGCATACAGGGCTGGAAGTCTTGGAGATGTAGGCATCAAAAACTCAGCTTCTTTGGCACTTATATATCCCACTGATTCTGCTTCTTCAATAACCGCGGCAATCATAGCTCGAATAGACGATTAGAGTATGTAACCAATCTCCTGTAAATCTGTTGATCCAATAACAAACTTTTAACCATTTCGTGGTAATCTTGTGTTCATCACTAAAACTGCCCTGCCCTCATCCACAGGTTTAACTATCTCAGAGTTGTCAGATAGTGCATGGAGTACTTCCAGCTCAGCTTTAGTAAAGTGTGAACGAAGGACACAGCCTTCTCGTTGTCTTCCAACTTCTTGAAAATCGCTTGTTCAAATCTGATATTCTGCAATAATGCTTTGTGGGGCAGAGTAATATCTTGATGCCACATGCAAACTTGTGGTGTCTAGCGGTTGTCTGGACTCATGGTCTCTGAAGGACTACTTCAGTCTGATCTTCCTCAATAATCTGGTAAGTTCGATCCGTGTCTGGAAAGCATAGTATCGCGCCGTTGGTATAAAAGAGGCCTTTTTGTACAATTTGGCATTCTGCTTTGGAAAGAGGATGAGAGGAGAGGTTTAAGAGTAATATATTTTCTTTGTAAATACTCCCGTATGCCCCCTCCACCCCCTTCGCCTGGTGATCCTCGCCTGAAAAATTTCCCACAATGGGGTAAAGGTAAGGTGTGGATTGGCTAAAGGCTTCTTCTTTTTGAAACTGGATCTGGGGTGTACCCAGAGAATCTTCCCATTCTAATAGGATGGGAGATGTAACAATGGACTAATGAGCGGCAGCTTAGTTTTATTACAAGCCCAGTTAATTTGTACAAGTTTTGTGCTTGCACCTATTACCCACTTGTTAACATCCCTCTTCCAGGTTAAGGTAGACCTTGAAATCATTGTACATGTGTTCACAAATGCTGTGAATTCCAGGCCCTGGGCAGGCTGAACAATGTAGATGTTAATTAGTATTTACAATGGAACTGGTAATGGTGGTACTCTGCATGTTTCTAAAGCAGTTCTAGAAAATATTTATCCCAATGCCAGCTAGTATAGGGTGTTTCTTTTTATACCGGCTGTTGCTTTGAGTCTGGGAAATGGCACTAAGTGATCATTGCTGTTGAATGTTGCTGAGTAGGTGTAGGATTTAGGTTAGTATTTGCCCCGATCATGGGCGATTGGTTATTCTTTGTGTACAGTACATTGCGCAAAATTCTTCTGATAAAATGCCAGGGTTGAAATTGAAACTAATATGAAATGTTAGATGAGTGATCGGTGCAGAGGTGAGCCGAAGATGTATGCCCTATCTTGGAGCTCCACCGGTGGCTACACTGCAGGCTTCAACTAGTTGGCTCAGGCTTTGAAAAACCTTCAATTGAATGGCAACCACTGGGGAAAGGATGTTTCTGAGTTAAAGAAAGTGGCAGATAAAGGACCCTTCAAGGAAAGCAGTCAAGGAGGTGGGAGTCAGAGTTAGAGGCTAAAGTCTCTGATGTAGAATAATCCTCTAAACATACTGCTGATGTACATTATACCTTTGCTGAATTGAACACCCACAAAACCACTCACAAAACGTCAAACATATAGTTCAGTGTGGATCTTCGCCAGATGACAATTGAAATAAAAGCGGTTTAAGACAAAACTTGAGCATCCCTCGCTGCTATAAAAGCACCAAACCCCGGTACTCATTCTGCCCTACTAGAGATGTGCAACACTTGTGGTATCGTAGCCACCTCTATCAAAAGTGTTCAACCTCATGTATTTGTTTAAAAAAATTCCAAAATGTCTGCTACTCTGCATATTTGTCTGTCCAAACCTACTAAATAACAGGGAATGTCATTGGTTAATACCACTTTCTACAGGAATAAGCCCCTCCCCAAGCTTAACATAGGTTTATTCACATATAAGTCACATGCTGGACAGGCAAGCAGACTAATGAGGGAAGTAGGCAGCCCCAGTAGAGCTCACAGGTGGAGGGGAAGAAAACCTCTACATAAACAGTACAAATGTAGAATTGGAAATGGCGGCTGCCCTTTGCACAGCCTCAGGCCATCCACCTGCGGACCACATAACCCTGAGCACCCTTTGGTAGTAATTTGGGTTATGACGTGGACCTGTCAAACAGGGCTGTTTCCTGCATCAGGAGACAGGGCCACATCATAACTCAAATTACTACCAAAGTGCTGAATGGAATCTGCAGCTGACCCTGGATGACCCATGTCCTCAAGACTCTATACAAGGAGAGGGCAATGGAGGAGAATAGGGAGGAAGACATTCTGTTGTGGTAAGGAGGCAGACCCATGGAGTAGAGGAGGGAGATGCTGGCATAAACAAAGAGTTTGTTGAATTGGAATAGGGGCTTAATAGTTGTGTGGAGCAGAAACATGGTCCTGGCTTGTTAGAGAGCAAAATTGTTTAGGAGCAGAGGTACAGAGCATCTGGCTGTCAAAGAACCATGGATTTGCAGGTTGGAGAGAATCTACGACCTGAGCCAAGGGTCAGGGTATCGGACGAACTGCACCGGTCTAGCACTGCGGGGAGAAACGTATCCTCCATGGTAACCTTTTCATTTTCACCTTTATCTTTTGTCGGGTCTGGGAGGAGCTTTTGATTGTTTGGCTTGTTTTTACAACTTGATGGGTTCTGAACATTTATGTGAGAGACCCACTTTGGGGCAAGGGAGGGAACTCTATTCTTTTGACCCATTGCTATAAGGACTGGCCCCCTTTCCTCGGAACTAGAACTACTGACTCCTGTAAAATTTAGACCTAATTTAACGAAAGAGGGACGGAAGGTAGCTAATGAATTTACAATGGCTGGAGATAGTAATGGTGTATCGAACTGGGCTTGGATGTCAGGATTCTTACTGACCATATCTGCAAAAAGACCATGATTGTGCAGTATAAGTACATGGAACACCAGGTGTCGTACACACTATACAAGTAGCAGTGGGGGCCATCATCTCCTGAACTCCACAGACGTATTTGTCATTCAGGAGAGCTGACTCACTACTCAATTCTTCATAGATTGGTAAAAGAATAACCAAAAATTGGAATCAAGGGGAGCAGGAGGAAGCCTGCTGGTGGCCTGCTAATTGGAGTGAGTAACTGTTTACACATCAATGAAGTCAAAACAAATGATCGTAACTTTACTATTTTGGCTGTGTAGTTGCTTTGTCGAGCCGATATAGGGAAACAACTAGTGCCTGTGAATGTGTATGATCCCCCAGGTGGCCTTGAAACAGATATCATTCAAATTTCAGTCTATGAATTGTTGTTGATTGGTATGTTTCCAGTGGGAAGGATTTGATCAAGATTGATGGGGATTTAAATGCACAATGCACAGATAAGCAGGAAATAACTCCCAACTGCTGGCCAATAGTGTAATATTTCAGAAATGTGACCACAAGTAGGGAAGAAGTTAATTAACTTGTATGGATGATTGAGAAATGATTGATAAATGGAAGACTAAATGGTGATGTACCTGGCAATTAAACATGTTGACATGGTAATAAAAGCCGACTATAGACTATATATTTGGTAACACTGAAGTGGCAGAGTGTGCCGTCTCTCTAAGGCACACATTCAGCTAATACAGTGGCCATGCAGTGCTGATCATTAATTTAAGTCTGGAAGCTCCTGTTGTAAGCCAACTGAGAAGTGGTGGGATGAACATGATCAGATTAACTGAAAAAAGCCTAAAAAGAATAAGTAACGAAGTGAAGGATGAGAATCGACCCTTCTTGCTGCATTATAATGAAGCTAATCCGAACCAGATAGTGCATTGGATATCAACATTAACAAATACTGCTATGCCTATTGATTGAGCATACACCACTCTGGCTCATAAGAGGCAAAGAGAAAATGAAGGCAAATAATAAGACACATTAGTAAAAATTATAAACGAGTGGAAGAAAAATTTATTCTTTTTTAAAAATAATTTTATTGGTTTTTACAACAAACTATAAATAACCATCAAACCCAACATTACAAGCATTTTGGTAATCATTTACATGTTGTTATTTACTGTCTTCCCCCCTACCCCCCATTTAACTCTGTCTTGCACCTCAGTTCCTTGGGTTACCTTTCTGTTGGGGCTAGTCCCCTTCGTCGTTCTCGGACATGTCATATTGGCTGGAGTTAATATGGGAGGATCCCGGCAATGTGGCTACCATTTGTCTCCAAGCTATCTGAGAGCCCACGTCCTCATCCTCCCCTCTATTGGCTGCCTCGTGCCATACCACTGTCTCGGCATCTGCCCATTTCAGAAGGTCGTTCCACCACACCTCTAGCCTGGGTCTGTGGGCTGCTTTCCAGCGCATGGCTATTCTCTGCTTTGCCAGAATGTAAGCCAGGTCCTTGAGTTTGCAGACATGCTTCAGGTTGCGTGGTCTGGTGAACCCCCCCAGCATGCATGCCCACACAGATTCCACGTCTAGCTTAATTCCCTTTTCAGATAGTCGCAGCTTGACTTGAATTTCCCAACCTCTGCGCACGCCCAGAACATATGGATCATCCCGGCATCCACCTCCCTGCACTTGGGGCATTTTTGTACTTCAGTACCACCAAATCTGGCGATGCTTTGGGGGGGGGGTCATGTACGCTCTGTGGGTGACATATAATTGGATCTGCTGCAGCCTCGCGTTCCTAGACACCTTTTTATGATCTCTTTGGGCTCTTTCCCACTGCCCGTCCCGCATTGGTATCCACGCTTCCTCCTCCCAGTCCTGCCTTAGTTGGAGCAGCTCCGTACCCACTTTAGACATCACCAGTTCGTAGATCCGGGATACCTCGTGCCCTCCCTCTGAGATGTACATCGTTTCTATGGCAGCATCAGGTTGTTCTGCTAGTGCTATTTCGGACCACCTTTCTTTCACCCGTTTAATTATTCTGTTGTAAGTGATGTATTGCCCCGAGTGTACCCCCGTTTCATGAACAAGCGTTTGGAAATCCAGTGCCTTCCCCTCTTGCCATATATCTCCCAGGGTCACCAGGCCCACCGACTCGCTGTTTACGGATCCCTTTCCTCAGTTGTTGATCTATTTTGAGCCATATCAGTTCTTTGAGGAAGTAAGGGTTGCATCCCCTCCTCAACAATCTTGATTCTGCCGACTCGCCTTCCGACAGCCATTTTACGACATATTGTAGCTGCCCTGCCAAGTGATATATTTCAAAGTTCGGCAGGTTTATTCCCCCGTGTCATACGTATTCTATAGTTTCCATAGGGCTACTCTGTTTCTAGAGTTGTGCCACAGGAAAACTCTACACAAGTTCTGAAGTTTAGTAAAGAAACGTTTGGGCAACATGTAGGGGATGTTTGCAGAAAAGTGCAGTAGTTTGGGCAGGACCACCATCTTGAGCAAGGCCGCCCTTCCTACCAAGGCTAGGGAAAGCTTTGCCCAGAACCCCATGCTGTTCCTGATGCCTTCCACCGCCCTCTCTGTGTTATATTTATGCTCGTCTATGGCCTTATGATATATATTAATCCCAAGGTATTTGAATGTGCTAGTCTGCCAGGCTATCTCCAAAATAGGCAGAGTCTCCTGTGGGACTCCTCTGTACCTCCCCAGGGGGAACATGCATGATTTTTTGGTGTTCACCGAAAATGCCCGACAGCGTCGCATTGCACTCCATTACCTCTAGGATATAGTGCAAATTTTCCTCTGGGTACCGCAGGTATAGCAACATATCATCCACATACAGTGATTTCAAATGTGGTCCCTCCTTAGTGTAGACCTCTATTTCTTCGTACTGCTGTCTCAAGCAGATCGCTATCGGTTCTAGTGCTAGGATATATAGCATCGGGGACCATGGGCAGCCCTGTCTCGTGCCTCTACTGAGTTGCCATTTTTCTGAAATGATCGCTCCCGTTTTGACCCTGGCTGTTGGGGAGCTATACACCATCCCATATTCTTTCAAGGCCGCCATCATCCATGGCCATCTCACAGAGTCAAAGGCTTTTACTTCATCAAACGAGACTATTGCTATTTCACTTGGGTTATCCTCTGCCTATTCAATGATATGGTGTAGCCTCCTATGGTTATCGGATATACTTCTTCCTGGGACATATCCGGTTTGGTCAAGGTGTACGAGTTTATTTATGACCCTCTTCAGCCCATTCGCCAGCACTGCCGAAAGAATTTTACTATCCTGATGAAGCATGGATAGGGGTCTGTACGACCCACATTCCGTGCTTGCCTTGTCAGGTTTCAGAAGCGGAATAATCACTGCTTCCCTAAGGGATTCCGGCAGTCTCCCTTTCTCAAAGGCCTCGTTTAGCATTGCCAATAGCGGGGGGAGCACTTCTTGTCTATATGTTTTATAAAATTCGCTGGCGAGCCCGTATGTCCCTGGGGCTTTGCTCGTGGGTAGTTGAATTACCACTGCCTCTAATTCCTCTATGGTGATTGGGGAATCTAGGACCTCCCTGTCTTCCTCATTCAATTTAGCCAATCCTATGTGTTCTAGTGTCTCCTGAGACTCCTGCTCTATCGTCTCGCCTGCATCTTCATAGAGGCGTTTATAGAATCTAAGGAATCCCTTGTTCACGCTCTCCTGGGTGTTCCAGACCTGGCCTGCCCCTCCCACTATCTCTCTAATTGCTGATCTCGGTGTCTCGTTCTTGTATAGCCATGCGAGGAGCCTCCCGGGTCTGTCCCCCCCTGCATGTTACCTTTCAATGCATTTTTTGTAGTTCACGTTACATAGCCTCTCCCAGAGCCCTTCGCAAGTCTGTTGTAATTGGCTTGCCTGTTTGGCGTCTTCTTGTGAGGTGCCCCCTTTTCCTCATAATTACTTCTATTTTCTTTTCTGTCTCCTGTAGCCCTCGCTCTAACCCCTCTGGAGCCCTTTAGATTTAGCAATGGCCGCGCCTCTCACCACCACCTTAAAGGTTTCCCATAAGGTTCCCTCTTACTCCACACTTCCCGTGTTGTTTTAAAAATACCCGATTATCTCCTCCCTTAGGTCCTGTCGGAATGCTGTATCCTTTGATGCCTCAGCTCTAAGCCTCCAAGTTGGATTTCTGGCTCTGGGGGGCTGGTGTCGCCACGCCAGGACTAGGGGAGAGTGGTCCGATAATTCTCCAGCATGGGGTCTGGCATGGATTCACATGCTCATGAATATTCCCCGTCGTCAGGCTGGGAATCCTCGGTAAAGAAAAAAACCAGTATCAGTTTCGTTTCTGATCTGTCTTTCGTAGTAATAACCAATCACTGGTCTCTGCGTCATACTGACCACAGCCAATGACTGCCCTCTACCTAAGCACCGCCTCTGGCAGCCATCTTCAGATTTTTACCGCACGTTCATGTGTTGGGATCCTCGTGCTATTGCTCTCGAGCGTTAGTGCTATTTTTTCGCGCTTTTTCACAAAAACTTCGATTCTTTCGGTCAAAAGAGCCTCAAGCTCCACCGATCCTACATCCGATCAACGGGGACCCGTGTCGGATTCATCTGTGCCCCTCAAGGGTGAAGATTTCGTCGAGCTACACTTCGGAGGACTCCAGAAGCTTCTCAGGCCCGGTCTCGGAGATGGCCCAGGAGAAGGGAAGCTCGACGCCCGGAAAGCTGTTCAGGGCCTGCCCTGGATGCCAGCTGCAGAACGTCTTCAAGGAGGACGAACACTCTTTCTGCCTTTACTGCCTTCATGGGGACAAGACGCACGTGGAGAAGGACTGTGCGTTTTGCGGCAACATGTCGGAACGGACCATGAAGGACCGCCATCAACGTCTCGCCAGCTGGCTGGAGGGTAAGAGCCCGTCTGGCGAGAAGAAGAAGAAATCTGAGCGGTCTTCTAAGACCTTTGAGGGCGCCCCGGCGACGGGGGCCCAACATAAGGCCAAGCACCGCGAGTCCGCTGGCACCGGGAGCGCCGAACGGTCGGGCTCTACGGGCGCCAGGCAGGGCGCACCCTCCCCGGCACCATCAACCACGAGCCAACGCTCTGGGTCGGGTAAGAGGAAGGCCGAGCACCCGGCGAAACTCCTGGAGAGACCCCGGTCGAGCTCTAAGGCAGAGGAGGAGCGTGGCAGTGCCCCCTCCCTCAAGGATAAGGCGGTGAGCGCACCTAAGGTGGTGAAGGCCTTGATCCATTCGACCAAGCCCTCTATCGAGACGGTCGCGGCGGCCCTGGCCCAGCCTGTGGAGGCTGCACCAGTGGTGGCGGCCTCGGGGCCCAGAATCTCCCTGCCTCCTCGGAGGGAGTCTTCTTTCGTGCCCATCGATAGGACCCCCGTGAAACCCTCCGTGGGGAAGAAGGGGGGGCAGGGCGTCGTCGTAGATTCGGCCTCAACCTCAGAAGAGGAACTGATCGAGGTCTTAAGCCACGGCCTAGGCGTGGAACAAGACCAGCCCGTCGGAATGGGCCCCGACGCAGGTGACGACGACGACATCGTCGAGGATACCGACGGGGCCCCTGCTCGCCCGTCGGATTCCCCTCTGCCAGCGCCGCAAGACAACTCAGCGGCCATTTTGTTGGCTATACAGTCCTTATGCTCCGAGATAAGGACGAGACTACCGTTACCGACGGAGGAACCTCTCCCGTCGGGGGATCCAGAACCGGGACCTTCTGGTGTTCCCCCTACCAAGAAAAGAAGGATTCATCCAACGCCTCCTTTTCAACCGTCGCGCCCCGTCCAGCCCTCCTCCCCGTCCACCCGAGGGGATGATACGGGGACTGACACGGCAGCGACGGGTACGGACGACGAGGCATACGACGAGGATTTTCCGTCGTCGCCTCCCACCAGGGCTTCTCCGCCCGACGAGATTGGATCGTTCCACTCAATGATCGCCAGGGCATCCGAGCTTTTCCAACTCTGCCCTGAGGAGAAGAAAAAGGAAGGCTTCCTTTACCAACGGCGCGAGACCAAGAGGAAGACGGTCCTCGCAGTGCCTCTGTTGGACGACATTTGGGATGAGGGCCTTTCCCTCCTCAAGAACCCTTCCACGACGCCAGCGAAAAGAGACCGGTACGAGAAAAAGTACCGGGTCCCGGACTCGGCCCCCCTATGCCTCCGGGCACAGCCTACCCCGGACTCCGTCGTCTCCGCGGCGGCCAGGAAGAAAGCGGGGGGGGGTGCGGCCTCCACGTCGACTTCCCCGCCGGACGGCGAGGGAAAGAAATTGGATGCCATGGGACGCAGAGTCATCTCGTCGTCGGCGGCGACGACGATTAAAGCGGCCAACGCCTTGGCTATCGTGGCCCGCTACGACAGGGAACTCTGGTACAAGATAGCTCCCCTGCTGGATTTTCTGCCGGACGACAAGAGGGCGGAGGCCCTTGAGATCCTGCAGGAAGGTGAGGTGGCCTCGGACCACGCCATCACCGTGGCGACGGACATCGCCGACACTGGGTTCCGCCAGATGGGCAACGGCGTTTGCCTTCGACGTCGCGGATGGCTCAAGGCTACGGACTTTCGGCAGGACGTCCAGACCAGGGTCCTGGACATGCCCTTCGACGGGAACAACCTGTTTGGGAAGACAGTGGACGATTCCCTTCAGGCCATCAAGGCGGATACTGAGACGGCCCGGGCCCTTGGAGTACTGCAGCAACGGCGGACGCCCTTTCGGAGCGGCGGAGGCAAGGGCGCCTCCAAAGGTTCCGGCGGCGGTTTCGCTTCCTACCGTCAAGCGGCCCGCTCGTCGTCGCAAGAGGCCTACAGAGGACGAGGCAAGTCTGGCGGACCCCGCCGTCGTCGCCAAGGAGGCCAAGGCGGCAAGGCCGCGTCCAAGCAGGATTGAACCGGCCGTGGGGTCGGGCCCCCACCGAAGCACCCCGGTGGGAGGCCGGCTGGCGGGCTTCGTCAGCGTGTGGGAGTCCATCTCCACCGACCGTTGGGTGCTGGACGCCCTGGCCCGGGGCCACGCGCTCGAGTTTCAAAGAAGGTGCCCGCGCGTCCCCCCCGTGGCCAGGAAAGAACTTCACGTCCCTCAACTTCTCCTGGAGGTAAAGGCGATGCTCAGAAAGGGCGCCATCGAACTCGTCCCAAAGAGGCTTCGGGGCTCCGGAGTCTACTCGCGTTACTTCCTCGTGAAGAAGAAGACGGGAGGATGCCAGTTCAAAGCCCTTCCCTTCGGACTGCGGTCGGCACCCAGGGTTTTCACCAAGTGCCTCGCACCGGTGGCGGCGCAGCTGCGCCGCGAGGGGATTCACGTCTACCCCTACCTGGACGACTGGCTCATCCGCGCCAAGACGAGGGAGCTCGCCGTGGTCCACACGGCAAGGACCGTCCAACTCCTCACGGACCTGGGATTCTCCGTGAACTACGCCAAATCCCACCTGGTGCCCGCGCAAGTCGCACTGTTTCTGGGAGCGAGGCTCGACACAGTGTCCCTTCTGGCCTCCCCGTCGGAGGAGAGGACCAGGACCATCCTGGGCAAGGTGCAACGGATGTTGGTGGCCGACGCGGCCAAGGTGAGGTCCATCAAGTCCCTCCTCGGGATGATGTCTTCCTGCATCTACCTCATTCCCATGTGCAGGCTCCGGATGCGCCCGTTGCAAGAGTTCCTGGATGCGCACTGGATCCAGACGACGGGCAGCTTCGAGGAAAGGATCAAGCTCGACGAGAGTTTCCGACGAGCGATACGGTGGTGGGGCACCCGCGCGCATCTGACGGCGGGCATGGACTTCCAGACCCCAGCCCACCAGGTGACTGTGACCACGGATGCCTCCCTAGAAGGGTGGGGAGCGCACACCGAAAATCTGCACGCAAGGGGACTCTGGCTCCCGACGGAGAAGTCCCTGCATATCAACGTCCTGGAGCTCCGTGCAGTGTTTTGGGCCCTCAGGTCCTTCCTTCCGTCCCTCAAGGGCAAGGTGGTGAGGATCTTCACCGACAACACCACCACCATGTTTTACATCAGGAAACAGGGCGGAACCAGGTCCCCAGCGCTGTCCAAGGAGGCGCAGGACCTGTGGCATTGGGCCGTCGCCCAAGGGATTCTTCTGGTGCCGTTTAATCTGGCAGGGATGAAAAACACCATCGCCGACTCACTCAGCAGGGAGCTGCGCTCGTGCCACGAGTGGGAACTACGGCAGGATCTGGTGGATCGCCTCTTCCGACGGTGGGGCACACCCCAGATCGACCTGTTCGCGACGGCGACGAACACCAAGTGCCGGAGGTTCGCCAGCAGGTTTCCCCAGACGAGGAGCATGGGCGATGCTTTCTCGTTCCCCTGGGAGGGCCTGTTCCTCTACGCGTTCCCTCCCTTGCCTCTGCTAATCCGGCTCGTCAACCAGCTCAAGAGGTCACGGTGCAGGATGATCCTCGTCGCACCTGCGTGGCCGAGGCAGATATGGTTCCCGGACCTTCTGGACTTGTCGGCGTCCCCGCCAATCAAGCTGCCGGCGGACGCGGATCTACTCTCCAGGGAAGGAGGCGCCATCCTCCACCACGACCCGAAGTCGCTGAACTTGCAGGCCTGGCTCCTGCAGCGCTAGAGTTTGGAGGATACGACATACCGGCCGATTGCAGAGAGGTTCTTGCAAAGGCCAGGGCGTCCTCGACTCTTAAATGCTACGGACACAAATGGAAGAGGTTCTCTGTCTGGTGCCACGCACAGAAGATTAACCCTCTACGGATTACGGCTCCCCAAGTGCTGCCGTACCTGCTGACGCTGGCCAAAGCTGGTCTGGCACACGCGTCCATCAAGATTCATCTTGCTGCGATCTCCCGATACACCAGAACCACGGGCCGGACGTCCTTGTGGTCTCATCGTCTGGTGAAAGAGTTCATGAAGGGACTGTTCAGATCGTTCCCGCCGGTGAAGGCTCCGGCCCCGGCGTGGGAGCTCAACGTGGTGCTGACCAAGCTCATGGGACCTCCGTTCGAGCCTCTGCACTCGGCCCCGTTGAAGTTTCTATCGTGGAAAACAGCTTTTCTCGTGGCCATCACCTCCGCACGACGAGTGGGAGAGATCCAGGCCCTTTCCTGCAAGGCCCCGTACTTGACTTTCCACGACACGAGGGTAGTGCTCAGGACGCACCCCTCCTTCATGCCCAAGGTACCGTCGGACTTTCATCTCAACGAACCCTTGGTGTTACCTGTGTTCTTCCCGTCGCCTTCGTCGCCGGCTGAGAGGACTTTGCACTCGCTGGATGTAGCTAGAGCGCTGAAGTTCTACGTGGACCGCACGAAAGGTTTTCGGAAGACGTCACAACTCTTTGTGAACTTTGGACCTGTCAATCAGGGGAAGGCTCTCTCGAAGGCTTCCATCTCCAGATGGCTCTCCGGCTGTATCATGTACTGTCACCGGTTGGCAAACCGACCGCTGCCTGGCCGTCCGAGAGCCCATTCCACCAGAGCGATCGCAGCTACCACGGCGTTCCTATCTGGTGTGCCCCTGCTGGACATATGCAGGGCTGCTACGTGGAGGTCGACGCACACCTTCACGAAATTCTACTGCGTCGACCGGGATTCCAGGGAGGAGTCCAGGGTCGGCCAAGCAGTGCTGCGCAACCTGTTCGCCTGAGGTGAGCCTGGTGAGGAGGTAAGATGCTTAATGTTGAGTTGATGTGATGCTTAATGTTGAGCCTTTGCCACCTCCCGTGGTTGTGCATGTGTGTACTGCTATGTATTCTTTATTCATGAGCATGTGAATCCATGCCAGACCCCATGCTGGAGAAGGAACAAGTTACTTACCTGTAACTGTTGTTCTCCAGCATGGGTCTGGCATGGATTCACATGCGAACCCTCCCGCCTACCCCTCTGCGGCTCTTCACTTGGTCATACTGCCACTTCACGTGCTTCCAAATCTGAAGATGGCTGCCAGAGGCGGTGCTTAGGTAGAGGGCAGTCATTGGCTGTGGTCAGTATGACGCAGAGACCAGTGATTGGTTATTACTACGAAAGACAGATCAGAAACGAAACTGATACTGGTTTTTTTCTTTACCGAGGATTCCCAGCCTGACGACGGGGAATATTCATGAGCATGTGAATCCATGCCAGACCCATGCTGGAGAACAACAGTTACAGGTAAGTAACTTGTTCCTAGTCTTGCCTTGTATTCAGAGCCCGTCATTTCCCAGGCAAGTCCCGGCGTGGCGAACCTGTAGTCCAGTCTCGTGTACAGGTTGTGTGGGGCGGCGTAGTGCGAGTAGTGCCTATCGTTAGAATGTTGCTGCCTCCATATGTCCACCAGCCCGGAATCTCTCAGCAGGGCTAGTAGCGTCTTCGCTGTCTGGGTGGGCCTAGCTAATTTTGACCTGTCCATTTTGGGGTTCAGCATGCAATTGAAGTCCCCCCCCCATATGACCACGCCTCCCATGTGGGGGCTGATTTTGCTGTATAGTGTTTTGAAATAGGCCACTGTATCTTGGTTGGGGGCATATGTGTTTATGATGCACAGTTCTGTTTTCTAACAACCCCCGAATCGCTACCATTCTCCTGTCTGGCTTCACAGTGGCCTGTAACATGTGGAAGGGCACATGTGGCGCCACCCAAATAATCACCCCTCTGGCGTACGCCGAGTACGTTGCTCCTATGGTGGTGCCCTTCCGCTTTTTCTTTACCACTTTTTGTTTTTGTTTGGTGAGGTGGGTTTCTTGCAATAAGGCTATATCTACCTTCTGATGTCTCGGGTACATCATTACCTTGTTTCTCTTCAGGTAGCTGTTGAGGCCTCTGATGTTCCAAGTTAGTATTTTAAGGTTTCCCATTGTCGTTCATGTCTTATCCCTTCTCCTCCCTCCTTATCCTTCCCTCCAAGTTTGTTTGGCGTGGATATAAGCCCATTCCCCAACCAATATCAACATAAACACCCAACAGGCTCACCCACTCCCCAACTTCCCTCCCTCTCCCCTGCCCCCTTCCCCAACTAATCCCTTCCCACCTCCTCCCCCTCCCCAACTGATGCCCAGCTCCATCCCTGAATCTCAGGCTAGCCCGCATCTAGCACTTTTCTTGGCTGTAGCCAGTACTTGGTGCACAGTGGGGGGTTATCGCCCTACTGGCGATTCACTAACTCTAACTAATGGGGGCAGGGCTATCTGCACACGTGGCCCTCCCACCAAACAAAAATGTGTCGCGTACTGATCAAACTTTATCAACTATTCAAGCCACTATATTCCAGACCACACAAGTTCTCCTATTAGGAGCATTAAACCTTCATCAGATACACCATATTGGGGTGCCCAACACGGCTCTATCACATACTACGCAGTCTTATCCTTGAATCAAGAAACTTTTAGTGTGACTTAGCTTCACTTATCCTGTCCGCCTTGCTCCGATCCGTCAGCGTCGTCTGGGCATCCTCGAGTATTCAGCCAGTTCGTTGCCTCCTCCAATTTCTTTGATCAGCATATTTTCGACATACTCCATGGGATCAGTTCCTCCTTCACCCTCTGGCAGACCCACCACTCGGATTTTGTAGTGCCTAGCCCTCCCTTCCGCCTCTTCCACTTGGTTTTCCATATTGCGCATTTGTTGTTTCAACACGTGGACCTTCGCAGAATTGGTAGTGCCAACCTCTGTATTGTGTTTCACCGCGCTCTCAAGACTGCTCGTGCGCTCCGCTAGTGCCCTCATGTCTTGTCTCAGGAGGCTGACATCCACGCCTACTGCGTCAATCTTGAATTCCAATGCAGCTTTGAGGTCCGCTATCCTGGCGGTCCATGAGGATTTCATTTCCGTGATGGCTTTCAAGATCGGTTGATCGTCCCAGAGCAGAGCCGGGGTGTCTTGTGGGCCTGTTTTCGCTTGTGCTATCGTGGTCTGGGATTGCGTGGCTTTGTAAAAATATCCATTGTTGGCTGCTTTATTTTGAACTTGCCGCCCTTTAGTGCCATTGCTCGGGTTATCTCTCAACTGGCTTCTCGTCACAACAAATCTTATGTCCGTTCTGCCGTGCTCCCTCTTTGTTAGTCCACCGATCTCTAATCACAAGTGGTAGATGGGGCAGTATCCCGGATGCTGCTTATCTTATTTCCCATCAGAGAGAGAGTAACATCGCCGTGTTGGGTGGGTTACTGTCCACCTATGCTGGCCCCTTAGTTTATGCTGGCCCACAAGGGGGGTGGTCTAATGAAAGCTACCCACCAGCTTCCAGTTGGACTCGCTCTGTATAAGAAAGCTTTTCTGGCGCCTCCGCAATGTGCTTATAGTGGCCTTGCTGTGTATTGTGACAGGCTATCTGTTCCGTGGGGCCCCCCAGGATGCCGCTGTGTCCGATCATCCAATTGGCAATCTTTTGTTTCATATGTCGATTATGCCTTCCGATGCTGTCTTCCTTGCTCCAAGCTCAGCCTCTGTGGTGCAGTGCCCGGATCTCGAGAAGGTCTGGTTCTGTAGGGAAGCCCTCCACCTTAGCTCATTCTCTGCCCCCAGTGAGATCAACACCAGTTGCACGGCCGCTGGGCGTCACCAGCTGTGTCCTATATAGTCTGGGCACTCAGCTACTCATGTGGCCTGCAGGTCCTAGGTTATACCCGGCAAATCATGCCTCGAGCCTCATTTGCCGTTAAGTTACATGCGTGGTAATGCCTACAGGCATCTAACTGCCGCCAGTGCTGCTTTCTCACGGGTACCGTCTTAAAGTTATTGCTCCCTTATATTGCTACGCCACAGGGCCGCCTCACAGGCATGATTGTCCAAGTCCCTTATTTGCATCCATTTAGGCCTCACTGTTGCGCCCGTCACATGTGCGCCGTACTTATCTTGCATGGAGGGAGTGTGCCCCTACTTCGAGAGTGTCTTCGCTTCAGTCCCGTTGGCCTTGGATACGCGTAAAAGCACAAAGCCCTCTGTCCTGTGTGGCTCTCGCCACACCCCACAGAACTTTGTTGTATATGTCGGTCAGGGCTGTGCCGCTCTATGGGCACCCGCTCCCTCCGACCAAGCCGATGCTGCCTTCCGTCTCTAGCTGCGCTCACTCCCTGTCAGATCCTTCGATAGGCTCCCTGAATCAGCGGTCCCAGATACACTGTTGCCGATCTCTTTTCGGTTTCCTGCACCGCGCCACCGGAGCGAGACAAAGCATCTTTTTTCATGTACAATGGGAGTCAAGATATCTTTGTGTAGGTTCAGACGGAGTACCTGCTCAGCGGTTGTTGCTTCCAATGATTATCAGCCGTCACCATTCCGGTCCGTCCCTGCTTCTCGGTGTCATCCTTTGTCTGTGGGCATCTGCCATTTTGTCATGGATCCCGCAGGGACGTCCTGTAAACTTCACAGGCCCGTAACTTTGGAATGAGTCAGCCGATCCACACCGCAATACTGGCATCACACGCCTCTTGTGTTCTGAATGCAACTCATTAATTTATACTCCGTTCCTTCATCATTATCATTAGTACGCTGCAGGATCAGCTTCAGATGTGTGGGAGCTAACGGGAAGTGCAGCCCTACTCCATGGCTGCTAAACCACGCCTCTGAAGAAAAATGTATTCTTATTCAGAAACATAAGAATATGTATAATAATTGGGTTAAAAGATAGTGAATTTCCTGTATAAATGCTGAGTGGCAACTGATGTTTGAAATCCTGAAGAAGGGTGAGTCTAGAACATTTTGGAGTATTTTGTTCATGATTAAGGTAACAAATCACCATTGGCCACTAACCAATTGATGAAAAGGGGTGGATTAAACATGTTGAGAATATGCATGAGGAAAGCGTGGTTAAGAATTACTTTGAAGTCAATGAACTAAGAGGAAATAGTAACTTGATATTTGATACCGAAAGCATAATTGCTGTGATACAGAAGCTAAAAAAAACTCTAGAGCACCTGTACCGGATGATCTATCTAGCACAGTCCGACACAGAAATCCGGAGATATGGGGTGAAATATTAACAGTCTTGTTTAATAGCATCTTAAGGGAATGTGATATCTCGGATTCCTGAAGGAACGCTCTATTGATTCCAGTATACAAAAAGCAGTCCAGTTTGGACCCAATGAACTATAGGTTGTTCTCTCTCTTGGATGTGTCTAGTAAGGTCTTTGTCTCTTTCCCATTAAAATGATTAGAAAC